>NC_141291.1:19522500-20170000 GCF_037954325.1 Fistularia commersonii | reverse complement strand
GAATCTATGCCACGAAGAATTGAGGCAGTTCTGAAGGCAAAAGGGGGTCCAACCCGTTACTAGCATGGTGTACCTAATAAAGTGGCAGGTGAGTGTATATATATATATATATATATATATATATATATATATATATATGAGCGAGCGGTCCATGCTTGTCATTTCTAGAATATACCTTCAATCCAAGCCATGTCTACTCTTTGTGTCTGACAGTTTCACAAAGGTTCCTAGACTTTTGTGGACAACATCCAAAATTGTGTTAAGAACAATTGCAACAAAATGACAGCTACAACCCAGTCCTAACATATATACCCAGTCTCTCATCAATTTCCAGCAATTGCATATTTTTTGTGTACCATCGATGGCAGAACTAACCAAGGCACTGTGTGAATAAACATGTGTTCTCCTGCAGCATCAAACACTGGCTTGAGACGTGTATTGCTGCTACACAAGAGAGTAAGTCACATTGACTCCTGTGGTTGGGAGGGAATGTGCAGCAATGGTAAAAATAAATCATGTTTTGAATCTATTCTCCCCTGACATACCTTGGGTGCATATTGAATTGTAATTATCTATTCTAACAGCAGACAGTGAGGGACAATGCTATCCACTACTTTGTGAAAATAAACAGTGGGATAAATGCATATAGATAAAAAATTGTGGTGAAAAGCTTCCTCGACATTCTTCAGTCAAAAATGATCATTAGCCATGAGAAGAAGAGCCTTCATTCTCCTTCATGACCATGGTGTCAAAAAAATTGCGTAGGGAATAAATCTATCTATCTATCTATCTATCTATCTATCTATCTATCTATCTATCTATCTATCTATCTATCTGTCTGTCTGTCTGTCTGTCTGTCTGTCTGTCTGTCTGTCTGTCTGTCTGTCTGTCTGTCTGTCTGTCTGTCTGTCTATCTATCTATCTATCTATCTATCTATCTATCTATCTATCTATCTATCTATCTATCTATCTATCTATCTATCTACTGTGTGTCTACGTATTTGTACTTTTTACTTCATTTAATAATTTACTGTTAGAAATTGGGCACCAATAAAACTTTTTTTTCTCCATTTACTTTTTACATTGGGAATCACCCATATTTGCAACAATCTCTAGTCAAAAAAAGCACTACAGTTAACTGATACTTGATACACGTGCCCATTTTGCTGCATGGAAAGGCTGAGTAACTGTCCCTAAACGATGGGACCTGGCAAATATTTATGCCAAAATGTCAGAAACATGTGATGGCATGTGCTGCACTAAGGTGAGGATAATTTTGCAGCGTGGTGCAACATCAGTTAAAGACACGATAATATGAAAAAGGACAGTCCTGATTTACCAAAAACAACCCAAACCAATATAACAGGAGTTAAGAGACTGCTTTAACAAGCAATAGAGAATCAGTATAACAGAAATAGTAACCGGTAATAAAGACTTCACCGGGCAGTTAAAAATATCTTGATATAATGACAGGCCCTAGGGTTCCCAAAAAAACAACTTGGTGGAGATAAATGCAACTGCTTGTGCTGACTGACACTACTTGAATCAATAATACTGTGCTTAGTTATTGAAGTTACTTCTTTTGAAGGGAGTTAGAAATTACTGTACTGTACTGTACATTTATAGTAGAATGAGCTCAAAGGAGATTAATATAAATTAATTGTTCTAAAAGTTCTTTTCAGAGTTTGTGACAGTTTTATTTTATTTTTTTCATAATTCCATACCACTTAGAACATAGTTTACCCAATGATATATCACATCACTAAATTTCCAAGGTGTCACATTAAAACTTCTCAATCGGTCAACTGAAGTGTGAATATCTCATCTTTTCCTTCCTCGGTTTACTGCAAAGGAAAAGGTAAAGGAGAGTAGAGGAGAAAGGGAAACTCAGAGAAAAAAGGCAGGGTAGGGGCTTAGTCTTATCGCTTTTATGCCTCCCTACCTCCTGGGGTATGAGACTGGAAGGCTTCAAAGTGTTCGACTTTTTGCCCTTGCAACTGCCAGTGTTACCAAAAGACGCGTATCGTAAAGTTACTGGAGAAGGAGGTATAGGATCCTAGATGTGTCACTGGCTAAAGAGCTTCTTCAAAATCCATATATCAATATATGTGAAAAAATATGCAAATGACTAACATTCATATCTGTTGTGTTGAGGGTTAAGCTTTTTTCTGTTCTGAAAATTGATTAAAAAAAATGGATGAAACATAAGGCTACAACGTGAATCACGTGAGGGCTTAAACATTTCAAAAAGTGGAGCTTTTTTCATCTTTTTACAACACTTGCACAAAGAAGAAGTCATCTGGCTTTCCTCCAACATACAATCTGGTCCTACTATGCACAGCTTTGAATTGGCATTAATCTAAACATGCTGGGAAAACACCACAGCAGTGAAAGTGACATATGTTGACACTCAGCATAACAAAGGGAGCAGTGTGTGTGTGTGTGTGTGTGTGTGTGTGTGTGTGTGTGTGTGTGTGTGTGTGTGTGTGTGTGTGTGTGTGTGTGTGTGTGTGTGTGTGTGTGTGTGTGTGTGCGTGTGCGTGCGTGTGTGTGCATGCGTGAATGTGCGTGTGCATTGGGGGGGTTGACAAGTTGAAGGTCTCTCTCTGAGACAGCTGCCAGGGGAAGGATTAAAAAAGAAAATTGCATTAATTAAGTTATTACAGGGTACTTAGTGTGTGACTTCTGACTTTTGAAATTGGGTCCATATTGATTTGAAGTGTCAGGATGTCAAAAAGGAGATATGTTACAGGTGGGTGACATGCTACTTGTTAAAATGGATTCTGTCATTGTTTGGAATTAAGTTTCTATACATATGTACAATTGAAAAGAATGGATTTCAAAATAAATAGCAAACAAACACACAAGACAATAAAATTATCTTGCCTTTATCCAACTACATAGCATGTGGAAGTCGAATAATATTTCTTGATTTGTCTGTCTGGCACAGCCAGGGCAAATCAGGAGAAGTGATTAGGTAGCCTCAGGACTGTGCCACTGCTTCGAGCAGATGATGTGATTCTGTTGGCCTCAACCAACTGTGATCTCAAACGCTTACTTTAGTAGTTTGCAGCCAAGTATGAAGCAGATGGGATGAGAATCAGCAAGTCCGAATTCGAGACATGATCCTCAGCGTGAAAAAGGTGTTGTGCCCTCTCTGGGATGAAGATAAAATCCTGCTTAAGTGAGGAAAACCAAGCATCTCTGTGTCTTCACAACGGAGGGAGAATGGAGCAGGAGCGCGACAGGCGGATTGGTTAGCATTGCTCTATCATGGTTAAGAAGGAGCTGAGCCAAAACAACAAAAGACAATAGCTCTCGAATAGCTGATTGATCTATGTTCTGTTCTCTCTCTCTCTCTCACACACACACACACACACACACACACACACACACACACACACACACACACACACATATATATAGACATTTATGTATTTATAAATTTTTTTTGTGTAAAACGAGAAATCATAAACGTAAAAGAGAAAAGGAAATATCCAATACCTATTTTGACAATCTGTTAATGTGGTGGCTTAAACATTTTGCTTCCTCGATGCGAACATGTGTGTGTGTGCGTTTGTGTGTGGGTGTGTGTGTCTATGTGTCTATGTGTTATGGTATGACAGGACAGTTCTCAGAGTTGGCAGCCAAGTGAACCCCCAGACACTGTTTGGTCTGATTAGACGGGGATTCTTACTATGGTGTGTCAGGAGCTTTGCCAGAGATAAAGACAGACTAACAGATGTTCCCCTTATCTCAGGACCAACCTCTTGTCCACCAACCCCTTTATCATCGAGATACATAAAACCACACAGACGCAATAAGTCGGAATGAGTCTGGTTTGTTCTGCACAAACTCTAGAAAGAAGGCGTGTGGCGCAAAATCTTTTCTTAAATTTGATTATGAATATTAACACATATTAAGGATAACAATGGGACACAAGCATACACAACCACAGAAACATTCAAAATGTACAACCTGATCATTTCCTTCCACATTAAAGAAAAAGAAAAACCTAGCTACACCAACCATTCACATTCCTGCAGCTGCAGGCAGTCATTGTTGAAGTGGAAAGTTGAAGTATCTGAAGAAGTGTCTTTTTCAGATTAGGCTGACACAGCACAGTTACTGTTTCTCACTCTGAGTGACTTATTGTAATATCTGTTTGTTCTGCATACCACAAAAAGAGAATTTGAGATGCAGGGGGTTAGGGTGTGGGTGTAGATAAAATGTAGACACAAGAGGTAGGAAAGAGGGAGAGAAAATAGTGTGGAAGCTTCAAAATCAGAAGAAAGGGAGACCATGATGTAAATACGAGAGGTAGTGCACCGGAACCTCAGGGTTCAACATCTATGTGTAGGCATAATAAGCAGTGCCAAACATATCCAGCCTCATTAATTTCAACTATCAAAGTCATTTTTGCCGTATGCCACACTGCTGCTTTTGCTCCTGCCTACAGAAATGCACACTTGCCACCTAAGATCAAAACAATTTGGAGGAAGTACTTGGCAAGTGCAATCCTAAAATTTTCTACACACATCCAAGCATAACATTTAAAATCTATAAAACAATGTATACACACACACACACACACACACACACACACACACACACACACACACACACACACACACACACGCACACACACATTTCTCTCAGATAGGAGAGCAGTGAGTAGAACATAAGTTGGAAAAGATGAATGCAATACTTTTTCATGTAGTTTAGTTTTTGCTAATAAAACACATAAGTTTATGCCTCTGGAGCAGAATAATCTGATGGCATTCTTTATCTGTTCTTCCCACAAAGACTGGACAGGGTGGTTATTGTGGAATTATCTGTAGCCCCTGAGGAAATATGTAATACCAAAAGTCCAGCTCTTAGCATTTAATGGAATCCTCAAATGTTCCCCTTTATCATTTTTTTTTTTTCAACTTCAGAAACAAACACAGCCACTGTTTAAATCAAGATGGCATCCACCCTTGGTGTCCTTCACATGTCCAGGGCAATGAGATATTTCATAATTTTGGTTTATAATGTGCATATAGAATGCTTTTACACCCCTGAATTAAGCTAATCATTTTCCACAAGAAAACGAGATCTGTAGTTTTGGGAAACTTACCATAGACCTAATTTTCAGTTGACATATGCAGTTACTGACTGATAACTTCTTCCATTAACTGCATATTAAGGAATTTCATTTGTAAGCAAACAAAGTTGGGATTACATGTCATTATGATAATATCAGCAGGCCCACACTCCCAATCTTACTATCTGGACTTGATTCAAGTTCTTTGCCAGGAAAAAAAGAGATAACCAAGTTAGTCATGTATTCAGTCCCTCCATCTGTGATTTTATCACCACATCACCTCCTTCTTTCAGACAGAGGGACATCCATTTTAAGCAATCTTCTAAAAATTGAAAACAAACGAATGAACAAATGAAACGACCTCCATGCATTACTTTGTTTTGCACTCTGTAAGTGCACACACAAACCATCATACACACACATTCCTTAAAAAAATTCAAAATCTGTAGTGCCTTGGTGAAAATAAAAAGGTTTTACCTTTGCCCTGTTGCTGAAAATGAAAACCCAGACACCCATGAGCATAACCACCTATAATACTAGATACTGTACCAATGAATCAATGAAAATGAAAAAAAAAAAAACAAGGTGATTCAAAACCAGATGACGAACAACAACAGAAGTGAACAAGACACCACACCAGGACTCAGGGGCCCTTCCTGGAGCCTGGAAGGGGAGCTTGTCATGAGTGCCTGTTGACTGGGACTGAATTGGAATGAGATTGAAAAAGCAACCTTGGGCCATCTCCCTGTGGGCTTACCACCATATTGCCATGAATATCCAGTGGCAGACAAAGTTGAAGACTTCAGACTTCAGCATGGTAAACATTTTTATTTTGTTCTTCGTATTTTTATTTCTTATGTGGGGTGGGGCAGGAGCCCAAGCCAGTCTGAAAGTTGGCATAGTAATAGTTGTAATAGATCTCTAATGGTTGTGTTTATGGATAAATCATTCCATCGAAGCAGCGAGCCTTCTAGCATACTGATGACTCCATAATTCTTCTTGGAGACTTCAATGCTAACATTTGCAATAACAGAGAAACATGGAGGGGGCTGATTGTGAGAAATGGCCTCTCCAATCTGAACGTGTAATGTGCTTTGTTATTGAACTTCCATGCAAAGTTGTAGATTGACCAGAGGAAACACCATTTAAGCATTAGGCTGTTCATAAGTATGTACAGCATCAGAGCACCTTGGGTCAAGGATCAATGGCTTTCATCATTAAATCACCTGATCTACAGCATTATGTATTGCATTTTTAGGTGACGACAGACATTTACTACTAAGTTTGATCAGATGGCAGTTAAGCCAGCAAGACAGGCCTGGTAGAACCTAGCAGTTTTGACGGAGGTCCTTGTCTGGCAAGCCCTCAACTCTGACCTCCAAAATATTTTTTCCACATCCTATTGGAGGTCAGGCACATGGAAACAAAGTGGTGTACATTAAAGTCCCCCATTACGGAAATATTTTCTGGGGCTCTGGTCCAAAAGACAGCAACCTGTTAGTTTTGGCAGCAAGCTGAGAACCCATTGGTGGGCCAAGGCAGTGAAGGAGGCCAACAAACTGAGGGATGGGGCCTCCTGGCACAGGGGTCTCCTGAAGCTGCAGAAAGATACCAGAAGACAAAGAGGGCTACAGCCTCTGTGTTCAAAGAAGCAAAAATCCAGGTGTTGGAGTAGGTTTTTTTTCAGCTTTAGAAAGAGCACTGATGAGCCCGACTCACTTACCCCCAGTAAAGACGGCAGAACAGGAGGACTTTGACAAGCCCTTATCTAGTGACTAAAGATTACTGAGATAGTTGAGAAGCCTCTCAACAGCAAAGCAGCAGGTGTTGATGAGATCTGTCCAAACATGCTGAAGTCACTGGACATTGTAAGACTAGCTTAGAATCTGCTTCTTCAGTTGTGCAGACCTCACCTCAAGGTACTGTTAATAAACTGCAGACCATACTATTAACCATGGGAATTTTTCCTTGTTTTTTCTGGTTGGACTTAACGTCCCAATTCAGGCCTGTGTGACTGGCAACACATCAAGCTCCCCACCGGGGACACAAAATATTCTGGACCACTGCTACACAACCCCAAACGACACTTACTGTACTCTCCCCCATGCAGGTTTAGGTCCCTCTGATCACTGTCTGCTTCACCTCATCCCCACATGCAGGCAGATATAAAAACCTCTAAGCCTCTAAGTAAGGACAGTGAAGAAATGGCCAACAGAGTCAAAGCTGGAGTTACAGGCCTGCTTTGATTGGGGGGGTCTTTGAAGCTGCAACCACAGACCTAAACAAATTTACTTACACTGTGACATCATACATCAGTTTTTGTGAGGACGTGTGCGCAGACCAAGTCCTTCTGCAGATACAAGGACAATAAGCTATGGTTCACTACCAATCTCAGGGGGCTGTGTCGGGCCAAAAAGGGGGACTTCAGAAATGGGAACCGGCCCTGTATAGGAAAGCAAGGAACCAGCTACCAAGGAGATCAAAATAGCTAAGAGGAGCTACAGTGAGAGGCTAAAAAAGGCCTCTCAGCCAACAACTCTGCGTCAGCATGGAAAAGCCTGCAGTCATTAACAAACTACAGGAGTCAATTCCCCCATCCTGTGGAAAACCCAAGAATGGCTGACGACCTCAGCATCTTCTACTGCAGGTTTGAGCAGAACCCCATCATACATCTCATCTTTACCAAGGGAGTACCTGCAGCCCGTCCTACCCCCCCACAAATCTCCTGCCAGCAATCATGATGTGTGGGGATATGTTGATTGTTCCAGAATTGCTCCATCTGGAACAGGATTGAATGACGACAGTACAGGCCATGAGTACAGATGTAAGAGTCATGAAAAAATATTTTGAGAGACTGGTGTTCAGGCACCTGAAAGACATTACAGGCCCCTTGCTGGCTCCTGCAGTTTGCCAATGGGGCAAATAGGTCAGTGGATGACGCAGTCAACTTTGGACTGGACTGCATCCTGCAATCCTGCAACACCTCAACACCCCAACACCCCAGAGACATATGCAATGAACCTGTTTGTAGAATTCAGCTCAACCCTCAACACCATCATCCCTGAAAGCCTCAACTACAAGCTGACCCAGCTCACAGTGATTTCCTCCACCTGTCGATGGCTCACCAGCTTCCTGACTGACAGGAGGCAGCAAGTGAGGCTGGGGAGCATCACATCAAGCACATGCACTATCAGAATCAGTAAGCCCCAGGGGTGTGTCCTGTCCCCACCGCTCTTCTCCCTCTATGAAAACAACTGCACCTCAGGTCACCTGTCTGTGAAACTCCTGAAGTATGCGGATAATACCACAATCATCTGTCTAATCAAGAATGGTGATGAGTTTGCTTACAGACAGGAGGTGGAGTAGCTGATCCACTGGTACAGGCTGAAACACCTGGGGCCGAACCCACTTACGACCATGGAGATGACAATGGACTTCTGACGAAACACACCCACACTCTCCCCCCCTCACCTTCCTAAACAACACAGTGTCCACTGTGGACACTTTTAAATTTCTTTCAACCACAAGCTCCTGGAGCTTGAAGTGTACAACATAGACACAGTCTTGAAAAAGGCCCAGTAATGGTTGTGCCTCCTGTGACAGCTCAGGAAGGTCAACCTGCCACAGGAACTGCTGATCATCTTTTACACTTAAATCATTCAGTCTGTCCTATACATCATCATCACTGTCAGGTTTGGATCAGCCACCAAACAGGAAAGAATCAGACTGCAATGGACAATCAGAATAATCTGGGCCAACCTGCCTTCTATCCAGGACCTTTATCGGTCCAAGGTCAGGAAACAGGCAAGCACCATCTCTGCAGACCCATCACACTCGGTCACAAACTGTTTGATCCCCTCCCCGCCGGAAGTCACTACAGAGCACTGTATACCAAAACCAGCAGGCACAAAAACAGTTCCTAGCCCCAGGCTGTCACTCTGATGATCTGTAAATATCCAGAGTGTCAGGAAATAAAAACCAATAAAAACCCACTATAAATTTCGTTTCTCCATTGCACATTTTTGTACATATCTGTGTTTATATATAAATAATTCTTTTTCTTCCTATTTGTATTTTTTTTTTCTTACCAAACTTATTCCCTTCCCTGAGCATGGCAAATAAAAATGACTCTGATTCTGATTCTGACTGTGAGCTTGACTGGTTCGGGCTTCAAGCAAAAATTTGGGTATGATGGTCCCCAATTTTTTTAATACATTTTTTATCTATTCAAACTACAGAGGGGTCAAACTGCCCAGCCATCCAGGGAAAGTTTAGTACAAAGGTGTTGGATAGGAGACTTTATTCAAGAGAATAATCCCGCTTCTGTTCAGGTTGTGAAACGGTGGACCAACTCTTGTTCCAAGGATAAAAAAGACACATGCATGTTGAGTCATGGGGCCTTTAAGACAAACCATCTGGTCAGTGTACAAAAGTGGCTCTGTCTGCAAGTCCATAAGTGCAATATTATGTACACGTCTGAGGTTTCTCATGTTCATATCTGTAGATTTTTAAATATATTCTTTTTACATTATAGATATTTTAGGTTCATAATGAAGCCCCATGAAGGAACGAGCCAGTGCCCAGATAATTGTAGAAGGTTGTAGCGGGAAGAGAAGCAGACATAAAAAAAATGCCAAACTAAACATGCAGATAAAAATTAAGCCTCGGTCAAGAAGGACCACCAGCGGCACTGATTACCTACAAATGCGGAGGATGGCATATCTCTAGAGAGACCTGAGGGAAAGGCAAGAGGCTAGGACTTAGGGCAGGGACATTGAATGTTGGTATTATGACAGGAAAAGCTGTTGAGTTGGTTGACATGATGTGTAGGAGAAGTGTGGATATACAGTATGGTGTGTCCCGTACACAAGGTGGAGAGATATCAAGGCTTGAAGCTTAGGAGCTTATGTTGTTCTGACATGGTGTTGGTGAGAAGAAAAATGGACAAGGAGCTTGATGGAGAAATTTGCTAGGAATGCTGTTTTAGTGAAAAGAGTGCCAGATAGAGTGATGGGCCTGAGGCTTGAAATTGACAGTGTTGATAGTAGTTATGCCCCACAGGTAGCATATAAGTTAGCCCAGAAGGAGGTATTTTGGAGTGAGTCACATGAAGGGATGCTGAATATCCCAAGAGGTGAGAGTGGTAACTGTTGAAGACTTCAATAAGCATGCGGGTGCAGTCAACAAAGGTAGTTCAGTGACTGGCCGTTTTGGTATCTGTGGTAATTATGCAAAGGGACAGTGGCAGACTTTGCAACAAGAATGGAAATGACTGTAGCGAATACATGCTTTCACAAGAGATGGAGCATAGGGTAATTTATAAAAGACGAGGCGGGAGCACAAAGGTGGACAACTTCTTGTATCTATGATTTAATTTGATGGAGATCTTCTTCTTCTCCTTTCGGCTTTTCCCTTCAGGGGTTGCCACAGCGAATCCACTTTCACAATCTAACACTATTCTCTGTATCCTCCTCTCTCACACCAACTACCTTCATATCTTCTCTCACTACGTCCATAAATCTTCTCTTTGGTCTTCCTCAAGACCTCCTGCCTGGCAGCTCCAATTCCAGTGAGGAGGGTGAAGGACACATTGAGATCTATCCTGGCTAAGCCTTCCCACCCCCTGCACAACGAGCTGTGGCATCTCCTTCAGCCAACAGCTCATACCACCCTGGTGCAGAACTGAATGCTTCAGAAGCTCCTTTGTGCTCACAGCTCTCAGCCTGTACAACAGCAGTCTGGACAGCACACAACTCTGTCTGGCCTAAGTGCATCTGTGCTGTTTCACCAATCTCACTACACTACCCCACCCATTCATAAGTCATGCCCTAATTCTGGTGCCCCCCTTATCCTTAGCACGCACACACCCTGCCTATTTTTGTTTCTTTATCTTATTCATAGCAGTTTATATTTGTCACTCTATATATATTATCGCTTATTTTTGGTTGTGCATTTTTCACCCTCACAATTCCTTGATGTTGCCCATTGTTATCCTTGATGTTGTTGCTGTTGTTGTTTGCTGTCTATTTGTCTGCCGTCTATTTATTAGTAGATGTATTTCTGTCTTCTGTCTTTCTATTTATATTCATATTTATTTTACCTTTTTTTTGACATTATAACTGTTACACTGCTGTGACAAAGGAATGTCCCCTATGGACATCAATAAAGTTTATCTTATCTTATCAGGTCTCATCAGGCTGAGGTTAAAAGGAGCCTTTTGCCAGCACCTGCCTGGGTGTTTAGCTGCAGCGGCTACCGCCACATGGACTCATTACCATGATTCCAGTCGTCCCTTCCTGGCGGATCTTCTGTGGCTCTGTAATACGCATTATCTCTTTTTTTATTATTTATTCATTATTTCTCTATTTGTTCCTGAGTCCAGGAGATGTATGTCTCACTGGTTTCCTTCCAGGTTCCTCGTTTCAGAGTATGACCCCTCAGCTTTCCTCATTTCCAAGTCAAGAAACCTATGCTTTACCTTTTCTTGCAAGTTCCTGAGACTCCTGCAGCTCCAGAAACAACCTGGATCTGGCACAGCCTCCATTCATCCCCTTTGTAAATAAACCCCTTAATGCCTTACTTCCAGAGTGTCTTTGTATTTGGATCAGAAAAAATGTCAGTTGTGATGTGTGATGAAAGAGCGTCAGTCAGAATGAACGGAAAAGGTGTGTCAGACATTGGTGACCAGTGATGTTGTATTGGAAGCAGAAGCACAGAAGGACAGATAGCAAGCAGTGCTAGCGGTAACAGATGAAGATGTTGCGGTTCTTTTTGGGAGTGATGAGGATGAATAGGTTCTGGAAAGAGTCCATCAGAGGGACAGCATGTTACTGAACTACCATTGGTGTGTGCGGCTGAGTGTGAATCCAGTGTAAAATGTTTTAAAACCACAAGGTGACGAAAGTACTATATAGGTGGAGAACATTCTATCAGATAAATTACAAACAATTAATTCGAACCACTGACATTGTTTTGCCAACTTGAGTATGAGCTTGTGGCATCTGAAGTCACAGCAGTCATTAAAATTGTTGTCAAATACAGGTGCTTCAAACCAGGCTTCAAGCTGAGGAGGGTCACTCCATTGATTTACTTCGATTGAGTTCTGCCATGTTACAGGAGCCCTCTCTGTGTGACTACTGACAGCAACTATCATCAAACCACTAATTCCTGTTTAGGCTTGCAAAAACCAGAGGACAAAAATCTTCTTCCATCCACTCTCAATGCCAGACCACCTTCCTCCCTTATCCAGCCATTCACCTTCCCCACTCTCCAATCAGTCCATATGGAAAGTCCTAGCTGTTGTCATTTTCTCCCAGGTTATCTCCTCTTTCAGCACCTGGAGGGGGAGAGGGGATTAGAATTTCTTCTGAACCCTTTAAGAATGCTCTCTATTGTTTGACTCACCCCTGCGCCCCTGTGTTGTTCTCCTCCTACAGGCAACCAACATGTTGGACTGAACAGGGCTGATCCATGAGGGGACAAATTATTCGTAGGCCAGTTAGCTAGCAGAGATATGAAAGGGCAGGATACATGTGCCATGGATTAAGCCTTTGGTATTCTCTCACACAGGGTCAAATATGGGTGCAAAGTGCCAACACAAAGCCATGATAAACATAAGATTACAATGTTGCTGTGGGTTTCTCAATGCAGCTGCCAAATATACAAGAATTAATACAGTGGTCTCTACACCACTAATATTGCAACAGAAATTTATCTTTAAACAGTTAGCAATGGCTTGACTTGTGCTTGTGACATGATAGTGTGGTCTATCATGATGGAATCTATTTAAATAAGGATGTGTCTTATTTTCTGCAATTTGTGTAACCCATACCAAAAATGTTTAATAGTAGCGCAGGTGCATGTTTGTGACTAATTTACTTTCTAATTAGATAGTAAACTAACACTGGGTTTCTGTGTTATTGAAGTGAAACCATCCTGGTTTGAGATAACTTTGTTATCTCTCTACAACACTAAAATATCTAATGCAGCCCTTTGGGAGTTATAAATCTGTAAATGACCATATAAGGTCAACGGCTGTGACTCTTAAATAATGCTGCAAGCTTTTCCAATGAATTTACCCAGAAACAATTTGCAATATCGACTGTGGATTTGTTTATTTGTGTGATGAGACCAGAGAGAAGAGAAAGACATTCTGGTTCAGATGGATGTGAGCCGGGAGGCAAATAATGGAGGACACATCTACAACTCTGAGGGGCTAATTACAAGCTATTCATCAGACACATGCTGTGATGACAGTCAATTGATTCATAAATTAATAATCAGAGGTAATATTTTTCAGCAACCAATGTGATTTTCCTCTCATGATACTTAGTTAAAGACAAGGTAGCCTGTATGTTGTGCGGAGCCAACGAGTGCATACATGATCCAAAGTACACATCACAACCACAGTACATGTCAATTATTATTCTGTCACATTAATGTATGGTCTTGCTGTTCTCTGCAAAACGTTTTCAAAATTCAACCAAGCATAGATATATATATCAACAAAAGTACAAGTGAGGTTCAACACGGTAAACATAAGAAATTTTACTTTAGTAACTATTTGAGGTACCCTGTCAAACAATTTCTCAGCTTCTTGTGGCTCTTAGAAGGTGAACAGTAAGGGGCAGTCAAGGGTTGAAAACTAGCACAGAAGAAGGTGAGAAGCAGGAATAGCAATGGTATAGCAGGGGCTATGTTATCATGGTTTGTTAAAAGGTCTGTTGTGAATGCCAGGTATGGGAGGATGGACACATTGAGGCAGAGAAAGTACAAGGAGGTTAGGGGTCATGGGGGACAGGAAATAATGAAGAGGAGGACCTCACTCAATTCTTCTCTAGCCATTGGCCTATAATGAGAGCTCTTGACACAAGGGAGCACACTGTTACAAAACATTTGGCAGCCTGGCAAATTGACCTGGGAGCCTGTTGCTTGACTGACAGCTACTCCTCAGGGCAACAATTTCTGTAGTTGTGTGTGCACAAAGTGAGGGAGATACTAGAAACAGAAAGAGAAAGTGAGATGCATAAGAGGATAAGCTCATAAGTGTGTACTGCTGACGAAGAGACAAAAGTATTAAACCTACCCTTAATGAGTAACTGAGGGTTGTTTTGGGTAACTGCGAGACAAATTTTGAATTGACTGACAATAAAACATCACAAACCTTGGAGTAAATATTTTTATCATGTTATTTAGAATGGCCTGCTGTTTGGGAAGACTTATTCAGGCTCTGCCTCCAGGCTTTTGTCTTAAAAAAATGCTGGAACATCAAAATTGAGTTTGTATTTTAGTGTGATTCAAGCGTAAAGCATGTTCATCGGACAAGGCAGGAACACAGAAATAATTTCCACTCCAAAAAAATATTGATGCAAAGCAACAAAAAACATCTAATATAACATCTAATATAACCCTGCCCATAAACAAAGGGCAGGGTTATATGTTAAAAACAACCTTAAAGGCCAGAATAGAGTTTTGTGATGTCACTCTAAGTAGTATCATTTGTAAGCTATTGAAGTAAAATTAAATGGGTCAGAATATATGTTTAAAGTTTTAAAAATCCCTTTATTCAAACACTGGGATGCAACAAGAAGCATTCAAGGAAAACAATAATACAGAAGCTTTCAAACACCCCTAACAATGAACAGATCGGCCCCGGAATTTTTGATTAAAATTTTGCATTGACCTGCAAATAAGCCACTGTATATGAACACACAAAAAAAAAAAAACTCACACGCTTTTTGTGTTGCAGCATTGTAGTGTGGCAGCAGTCAAACGTGGAACTTATAACTGTCAAACGCTTTTTGTGCTTTTTTTTTTTTTTATGGCTCCAAAAAAATTAAAAGTGCTAATGATAGGGGGGTTGAGAAGAAGTAAAGAATTACAGTTGATTTGAAGAAGGAAATAATAGCGAAACGTGAGAGTGGTGTTCATGTTACATATCTCGCCAAGCACGATAACATGGCTAAGTCAACCTTCAATAAAATCCTGAAGAACGAAATTGCGCTCAAGGCGGCTGATTTCTCCCTTTTGGGAAATTCGTTCTCTGCAATTAGCTCATTATGGATGAACCATGACTAGTTGGCATGCCATCCACCAGAGGAGCAGTTAGGGGTCTTGCTCAACAACACCTCGACACACTAGGAGGAGCTGGGAATCAAACCAAGACTGTTTGAATCCAGAGACGATTGATTTACCTCCTGTGCCACGCCGCCCCCAAACAAGTCTTAGGTCTTCTTCAGAAGAACCAGAGTTGATGTTACTTTGGATAAATTCATAAGGTGCTGGACATTATCCTGGCTGGATATGAAACATTAACATCATTGGCATAAACCTGCAGACTTAAGGTGCAAACGGGGTCCATTTAACCCAGGCAAGGAGAGGCGGTTCCTGAGCCAAGAGAGCAAGGCCTAGTGGACAACCCTATCAAAGGCTTTCTCGATTCAGGGTGGTTACTCCCTAGATCTCCCAACAAATTCAAGTGTCACATAGGTCAAAAACATTCCTCATGAAAAATATATTGTCCATTATAGTATACTGTCACATAATAGCTTTGATTAGTGGCCATGATGTTTCCAAGAAAGCCCTTCATTTTGATAGCGCCCTGGACAAGATTTCGTAGTCTGTGCACAGTATGGTCTCCAGTTGTTTTAGCAAGGCTAGGTCACATGTCTTTGGAAGCAGGGACTGCTCTCGTGCTCTGTGGCACTTTCGGTAAGCAAGTCCAACCACACTCCATGAATACTGCATGAAGTTTGTGGCCGATGGTGCTCCAGAAATGTTTGAAAAGGTCCGCAGGTAGCCCAGTGAGTCCCGGTGGTCAGCCTGAAGGCATTTGGTTGCCGACACTGCCGAGCTCTTCAAAGGTTAGCTCATCATCTAGAGTAATTCTTTCCTGTGGGCTGAGTTGAGGGAGGTTCTTTAGTTGGTCCCCCGGCTCCCGTTGTCACGGTCCACCACCTCAAATAGGTCCATATAGAAACTGAGCCCTTGAGCCCTCATTTCCGTTGGATCAACGGTGACTCGGCCTCCAGGTCACTTCAAAAAAAGCAGTTACTTTCACTGAGCTGTTGATCTTTTGATTTTGAAAAAAAGGGAACTTGGGGCATCCATATCCTTGGGTTGGAGACAACTGGACCTGACCAGAGCTCCCTTTACCCTTTCCTGGAGGAGTGCACCAAGTTCAAGTCTCTTGTCTTTCAGTAGATACTCAGGAGTGGCACCTGTATCTCTACCAGCCTTTCCTCAATATCTTAATTTCAATTCAAAGATTTTCGATTACCTTTTTTGTTTTGGCCAAAGAATTGGATGTATAATGCCAGTTGAACACCCAGATGTGCACCTTGTCAACTTCGACCCATTGACTGTCAAGTCTAGCTGCAGACACCTGACCACCGCTCTTCCTGACCCAAGTGTTCGTTTGTGGGTTTTTTTTAACCCAAAAGTATCGAGCAAGTCTGATATGGTAGTTTGTCTGAGATGACACTGGATGTGGCTCCTTACCTATTCTATTGACAGTGTCATCTAGGGTACCATTTAAAATCACCCACTATAATATTTTCTTGCTGGTATTTAGATACATTTAGATTAATTCTTGAGATCAGCGAACCTGTTTACTCTCTCTGCCCCAATAGTCAGTGCATATACATTAACAAAACAAAAAGAAGAATCTGTGATCACTAATCTTACAATCAATAGATGGCCTTTTACTGCCTCTGCAGAGGATAGACCCTGAGGAGCTATCAATAGCTACACCTGCACTCATGGTAGTTCCATGTTTGAGGTGCTAGGGTCCATCACAACATAAGTCCCAGTCAACCTTGTCCTGCTTAACTGGCGCATTTCTTGTAAAAAGACCACATCCGGAGTTTTCTGGCAACAAATATCAGACATTAGTGCTCTCTTATTTCTGTTTAAGTTTAAGGAGCCGATTCTAAAGAACAACATTGAGAGGAGAAAAGAAAAACACCTGAGAGAAAAAAAGCAGAAGTGATGCATGATTACGATTACTTCCTAGGCCTTTGAGCTTTGCCTGTTGCTGACAGCTGATGTTGCTGATGTGTTTTTTAGATGGTGGCACCAGATTCAGCAGCACCGATGGTTGCGTGGGCACCAGGCATTACAGCAAGAATAGCACCCCTGACGATGCTGGCAGCGTATGCCACCAATGTTCTGCCATCAGTGACTGGATCTCCCAGATTCAAGTTTCCTAAGTGGATAAGCCATCTATTTGTAGCCCACATGCCTACACTCAAACCACTTCTCCTGCCCTAAGCTAGCATAGACCGTTGCTAAACTTCAACCTGAAGGAGACATCCGGGATCTGTGACGGTGCCTCCAAAAATATAAACACCTGCCTCCTCAGGGACTGGACAAGCTTCAGCTCACAGTTTTGAAGCCACTGGTGAACTTTTTAAACCTACTAAGTTCATTTTCTAACAGGTCATTGAGGATGAACGGAGGGATCTTGGAGACGGTCATTCATGAGGAGGGTGCTGATGGGGGTGACACCTGTATGACAGTATCATTGACCAAACTTTTAGCAAACAGCTTCTGGACGATGACTTCGGTTTTAAAGAAACCTACCACACCTTGGTTCTTTCCTGATGCATATTTCACATTTTCACATTCTACCTGCTCACTGACTGTCAGCAGTATTTCCTCAACTGACACTGTGCTGTCCAGCAGCACTATTCATACTCTCTGCCGGAGAGATGGAGGTGGTGTCCCAGAGGATGTCTTGTCACTGATTAGCTTTGAGGCCCCTGAAATATTCTGTGCTCTGTTTACTTGTTGTCAACAGATTGCAGGCATGCAGCCACCCAGTTAACATCTATGGCCTGTAACTGTGCCAATGTGTGTGTTTTATTGTCAGTTAGATAGCAGGGGAACAAAGCAAAATCAAAACAAAAGGGAAACCACGACTATTTTGGCCAGCGGCATCAATTGTACTGTCGGGACACAGAAAATCACAACTTATCAACAACCCAAAGCAAACTCCAAAGTAAATAATATAAAATGATGGTTTCAAAGGAATATGAGAAATAATGATATGGTGACAGGCCTAGTTTATATGGTTAATAACCGTGTCACAGCATCATAAAGCTGGCAGGTGAATTATAGCCCCCATAGAATGTATTGCTGCCATTTTTCCCAACATTTCCAAGAACAGCAACAGCATCGACATGTCCTCCACATTCTCTCCCTCAAGCCTGTTGAGATGAGACGAGTGAATACATGCTGTTCACAGGCTGGTTGTTTTGAAGATGGACTGATGGGAATGAAAAAAGCATGGAGCAGAGGGTGTAGGAATGTGATGTTTAAGGGCTATCTCTGGCTTGCAAGGATGGCATGTTGTATAAGGTGGTAGGGGCTGAGACCAGGCTGGTGGTTCCACTGAAGTTTAGGAGTATAGTCCTTGAATTAGGCTGTCCCCTGGACAGGACAGCTTGGCAAATATAAGACAGCTACTTGACCCAGTAGGTATTTTATTGGCCAAATATGGCAAAGGACATAGCCGAATTTGGTAGGACATGTCTGTGATGTTAAAAAACAGCGAGCATCCCTCCCTTTGAGCAGCTCTCCTCTGCCTCTCCATTTTTGGCCTGATCCACCATCACTTTGTGGTGTCTGCTCGCCCATCCTGTCTCATTGATGAATGAAGAAAATGAAAGAGAGCGAACGGTAGAAGAGGTGACTTTTGTGGACCACAAAGTAGCGAAGGTTAGTAAAGGTGAAGTGAGGAGAGGGTTGGAGAGGATGAAGAGGGGCAGTGGTAGAGTTTGTGGTTAGATTATTCAACAGGATCTTAAGAGAGACAGGATGCCTGAGGAATGGAGAGGAAGTGTGATGGTGCCAAATTTAAAGAAGATGGAAGATGTTCAGAATTGTGGTAACTATAAAGGAATAAAGTTGATGAACCATGCAATGAATTTATTGGAAAGAATAGTTGAAACTAAACTGAGGGCAGAGGTCAGCATTTGTTAGCAACAGTGTGGTTTCATGCATAGAAAGAGTACTACAGATGTAGTATTAGCCTCATGAATACTAATAGAGGAGTACCGAGAAGGTCAGAGGGAGTTGTATAGCGCCGTTGTTGATCTAAAAAAAAAAAAGAGTATGACAGGGTTCCGAGAGAGGATCGATGGTACTGTGTGAGGGAATCTAGTGTGACAGAGGCAAGTTAGACTGGTGCAGGACTTGTATACAAGCTGTGAGATACTACTGAGGTGTCCTGTAACTGTGAAAGATAAATTGTAGATGGGACTACATGGGGTCAGCCCTGAGCCCCTTCTTGTTTGCAGTGGTGATGGAAAGGCTGACAGATGAGTTTGGACAGCCGTCTCCATGGACTATGATGTTTGCAGATGAATTGAGATGAATGAATGAATGAATGAATGAATGGATGAATGAATGAATGAATGAATGAATGAATGAATGAATGAATGAATGAATGAATGAATTGTGATCTGTAGTGGGTGCAGGCAGCAAGTTGATGAAAATCTGAAGAGGTGAAGGTATGCTGTAGAAAGGACGGTAATGAAAGTTAGTCGCAGCAAGACTGCTTGAATGACTGGAACCGAAGTTGAACTGTGAGGCTACAGGGAGAGGACATAAAGATGGTGAAGGACATTAAGTCAATAGTTCAGAGCAATGGAGAGTGTGGGAAATAGGTGAAAAAATGGGTTTAAGCAGTTTGGAACAGCTAAAGAAACGTACCAGGGGTAATGTGTGATAAAAAGTATCAGCCAGAATGAAAGGAAATATGTACAAGATCACGAATGCTGTATGGCAATATAGAGACAGGAGCAGGAAACAGAGCAGCCGGGATGAAGATGTTGAAGTTCTCTTTGGGAATGACAAGGTTAGATAGGATCAGGGATGGTTGATTGGATGATTTGGTCCTCCAGGGGAGACATTGAATATATTGGTAGAAGGACATTGGGGTTGGGACTGCCAGGTAGGACTCATAGATGAAGACCAAAGAGAAGACTTATGGATGTAGTGAAATAGGACATCAAGTCGGTCAGAGACTTGGGTTAGATGGAGGAGGTTGATTTGGTGGGGCGATCCCTGATGGGAAAAGTTGACCGCAAAAGAAGAAAAAGAAGAAGAGATGGTTGACTTGAGAAACTTTAACATGCCACTTTAACATGCTCACAGTTCGGTCAAATGTGATGTGCTTACTAGTGGTGGATAAGAAAGTCAAATGACTTTCTCTGCAATAGATATCTATTGGTTGATATTTCTGTGGAAACATGGTGTTTCAAACCCTGTGTGGCACAAGAGTGCCTGAAAAGAGCTTAAAAAATGCAAATGTATCAGGAGTAGTATTTCATAAAGTAGCTATCACAGTGACAGTAACCCCATCACATCATTTATTCTGTTCTATTCTAATAATATGCAGTTTGGCCAGAAGCTTTTTAAGCATCAAATTAATCAACATATCACGTTGAGATAGGAGTAAACATGCCTATGTGAAAGTAAGGAGCCTGCCAAAACTTAAAGTTGGGCAGTATAAGAGATCCAGCACTGAACTGTATTTAAATGTCCACGCTCTTTGTTTGCTTCAAATTTGTCTTGAGTGTCATGCGGTGATGTTTACACCAAGGGCATCATGAAAACAACTTCAGATGATGAGTAATCCACACAGACTATGAGATGTGGTCATGACTATATCAAAAAAATCTGCGTAATCCAAATAAGGTCAACTGGGAAAAAAAATCCTCCACCAAAACACAGACATGTGATCAGGATGTTGCACTATAAACATTTCAAGCAGTTTTATTACTGACAAAGACTTGGTATCTGTTTAAATTGGCTACTTTTAAGGCATTAGACTGAATGCTACAAGTCATTGACTAGTGTCGAACCAAGAACCCCATTTTAATTTGCTGCCATCTTCATCCATTTCCTCATTTCCATTCTCTTAACTAAGCTGATTAAAAGCAACCCCCCCTGCCCACATATATCCAAGCCATGCCCGAGCCTCCTCCTAACCCTGTTACCAACCCCTCAGCTCTGCAGGACAGTAAGGACCCCAACTGCTGCTCCATGAATATTAAGTGCAGGATTTTTGTTGCTGATTTGAAATTGGAAATCATGAGTTTGGCTAATCAGCTTTGGAGGTTCCACATTCAGGGTTTTGTGTGTGTGTGTGTGTGTGTGTGTGTGTGTGTCTGCAAATGTGTGAAAGCAGTTCTTCCTCTGCCTCTAGTGGAGGCAGACATTCCCTTTGTCACAAATGCACAAATGGGCATCTTCATGCGCATTTATTGATTGACATTTTGTCACCTGTTGTCAAAAACCTGTTGTCAAAAACTTACAGCTTTGCCCTTAAAGTAACCCTAAAGAAATATATAAACCCAGTAAAATTTTAGACGGACGCCTGCAAATACACACAAATATAAGCATGCAAATGACTGAGTCATTGTGCTTATTTCGGTGAGAGTCAAGAGTGCTCATTTACTGTGAAAGCCCCCAAAATACACACACCGCACACACACACACACACACACACACATACACACACACAAACACACAAACAGACCAAAAACAAAAATAAACAAAAACAAAAAAAAAAAACACATCTCTCCTGCCTTAATGATACAATCACTCTAAACCAACTCCCCTTTGAATCCCACTGAAGAGAAGACTTAAAAACAAAATGTAATACAAACAACTGTGTTGGTTCTATAATGGAACTCATAAACTCCATTGCCATTTTCCGCTGCTCTACTTGTTGTCGGTCAGGTCATGGGGCAGCAGCCTAAGCAGAATGGCTAAGACTCCCTATCCTAGGCATCTTTGCCCAGCTCTTCTGGATGAATCCCAAGGCGTTCCCATGCCAGCGAAGACACATTGTCATTATGTCAAAGTAATATATTTTTTGTCTTGGCAACTGGACTTGAATTTCTTCACTTGAAGACGTTTCACCCCTCATCCAAGAGACTTCTTCAGTTCTGAAGTTCAGAACTGAAGAAGCCCTGAAGGTCAGAACTGTTCAGTCCAGAACTGAAGAAGCCCTTGAATGAGGGGTGAAGCTCCGTCAAGTGAAGAAATTTAAGTCCAGTTGCAAAGACAAGAAGATTTTGATCAGAATTCATCATGACCTGGTGTGGAGGTGAGAACCTCCACACTTGAAGTAATATATATATATATATATATATATATATATATATATATATATATATATACACACACACACACACACACACACACACACACACAATATATATAAGCCAAAGAGCTCAAGATACATTCATGATATTCAACTTAAAAACCAACAACACAAAAATACTTTTCAAACACTAAGCAGTGTTGCTTGGATAAAAGCGTCCGCTAAATGACTGTAATATAATGTAATGTAATGCAATGTAATGTAATGTAATGTAATGTAAGGAACATTAAACCATTCAAGCCATTCTTTGCAGTCAATTTCTTTAGATATATTTACAAACCAAAAATGTGGAGACACACCATTTGAAAGAACATTCAAATTGTACAACACTACCATAACCTACTGAAAAAAGACTGATTATTGCTGTTCTCATTGCCAGGCAATGAGTAGGCCACACCCTTCAGCAAAATGTCATTAAACCAATGTGGATTTTAACTGACGTCCATGACCAAAACTAAGACAAGAGCAGTGCCCAGGATACAAGTGGGCTGGCCTTGAAGTGAGTCTTTAATGATTGTCGTATAACTGCAGAACAAGGATTACACTCTACGTTTAATTGCTGCACTTAAGTCAAATGTCTTGGGGGGATGTCGTCTTTCACTAGGCCATTTATAGACCATCTAAAGATGATACTTCGCAGCCATATGGTGAGACAAACCTGTACTCACACTGTGATTGGTCTCTCAAAGCACGGCAATTACGCAAATTTTTTGGGCTGTTTTTTTCTATTTTTTATTTGGACAGTGAGGATGTAATTTATCCCCATCCTATTAAAATTCCAAGAATCCTGTCCTGCATCCAGGGTGGCATGGTGGCGCACTTTGGCCTCACAGCACAAAGAACCCTGGTTCGATTCCAAAAAGGGGACATTTATGTGTGGAGTTTGCATGTTCTACCCGTATCTGTGCCGGTTTCCTCCAGGTTCTCCAGTTTCCTCCCACAGTCCAAAAACATACAACTAGTTACTTGGAAAAATATGGGAAAATTGACACAATTGAGTGAGTGAGTGAATGGTTGTCTGTCTATATATGTGGGATTGACTGACGACCAGTCCAGTGTGTTCCCTGCCTCTTGCCCAATGACAGTAGGGATAGGCTTGAGCATCCCCCATGACTCTGAGTGCGGGATAAACGGCAGACGATGGATGGATGAATGGATGGATGGACAGTCCCGCATCTTTGACCACAATGGTATTTTTGATGGGGCTGCTGTGGCTTCGGCATTTCTGGACGTAGGTATTTTTATTTTTCTCTTTTTGCATATTAAAGATGGCTGTTTATAATGCATGATTTGTGTTTCATGAGAGGGGGGGGAAGCATGGATTTGGTGGACTACCAACAACCTGTATATACTGTACATTTCCAATTATAAACGCAACATACATTTACTTATCCAAGGTTTACCCAACCTTTTGGAATACAGCTGACATGTACCAATAAGCCTCTGGTGAAATCATAAATATTGACTAGAATGATCATGATAACCTCTTCAAACCCAAATGGAATACTGCACTGAAAGATCTGGGTAAGAGCTCATGTTTTTTTTCAAAAGGACATTATTCTGTGTTAATTGACAACAACAGGAAATGGGTAAACTACTGAAAATCAATTTGTCTTGCTGTGCCAATGCCTAACATTTTAAGAAAATACAATAAGGTTTGTTCAAACTCAAACAGTGAATTAACAAGCAACCCAATTTATTTCAGAGTTAGATAAAGCAGACAAGGTTACTAACCAAACTAGGGATATTAAGACCCTAACAGATACTTTAGTGATCACCAGTAAATCTTGTTTCACTGAAGTACAATCTGGCGCTACAATGTTTGGCTTTGTAACTATGTGTAACGACATCATGGCCCATTGTAGGAAACAAGTAAGTCCATCTGATATGAGTTAGCAGAGTGGCTAAGTGATGGTATGAGGGATTACTGGTGGCTCTGTTGGGTATTTATTACAACCTGCTGTGAGCTCAAACACCTTCACCTCAAGTCATCAAACAAAGTACCTTATTTGTCCAATTCTGCTAAAGGGTCAAGAGGAGCAAGCAGAGTCTATCCCTCCTCTGAATGAACATCTTGGCATCTGGTTTCAATTATTTTCAACTTTGTGCACAATGACAATGCCAGGGGACATTGCCAGGGGAATTGCGTTAATGCTATTTTCATATCGGGACAGAAAGGCATTACTAAAAAAAGAAATACTTTCTTCAAGGCACTGGCTACTAATTAAAACATATATTTGACTTTAAGAAAATAAATATCAGTAGAGGTCTGCAACACTGTCCAATAAGCAAGCCATTCATTTACTTTTCAAAGTCAGGTGACTTATCCATGATGGTGGCGGTGATCATTCATTCATTCATTCATTCATGATCTACCGCTTGCCTTTCACTTAGGGGCAGGGAGAGGGGAGGTCTATCCCTGCCCTCTGGCCTGGTCCCCAGTTGATCGCAGGGTCACGTATAGAGACAAACTACCATTCACTCCCTTATTAACACAATAGGGCAAATTTCCCATTTTTATTCAATTGACCTACATTTTTTTGTCTGTGGGAGAAAACAAGATGTGCCAACAGTCCAAAACTGTGCCCATCCCTGCTGTAACTACTGTGTTACCATGCAGCGGCAGTGATGGTGATGATGATTATTTTTATTATTTTTATTGGCGTGGGACTAAGGCGCAGTGGTTAGTGCTTAAGCCTCCCGGCAAGAGTTTCACTGGTTTGCCGATTAGCTTTAGTTTGCTCCAGCTTCTCCAGTTTCCTCCCACAATCCAAAAGCAAGCAGTCGGTTAACTGGTGACCCTAAGTTTCCCACACCACAAGTGTGAATGAGGGAGTGGTTTCTAAGTCTCACAATGTGGCCCTGTGACCGGTCCAGGATATACCCTGCCTCTCACCCAATGACAGCTGGGATTAGCTCCACGACCTTGACTGCAGGATAATTGGTATAGATAAGGGACATAACACATGTGCATTTGACTCACATATGAACTTAAGGGACATCCCATTCCTAATCCATAGAGTTCAATATGACGTTGGTCCGCCCTTTGCAGCTATAACATCTTCAACTCTTCTGCGAAGGCTATCCATGGGTTCAGGAGTATGTTTATGGGAATTTTTGACCATTCTTCCAGGACCATTCTTCTTCCTATAAGGTCACAGACTAATGTTGGGCGAGAAGACTTGGCTCTCAATCTCTGCTCTAATTCATCCCAAAGGTGTTGTATCAGGTTGAGGTCAGGACTCTGTGCTGGCCAGTCAAGTTCATCCACACCAGACTCTGTCTTTATGGACCTTTCTTTGTGCACTGGTGCACAGTCATGTTGGAAAAGTAAGGGGCCAGCTCCAAACTGTTCCCACAAAGTTAGGAGCATTTAATTGTCCAAAATGTCTTGGTATGCTGATGCTTTCAGAGTTCCTTTGACTGGAACTCAGGGGGCAAGCCTAACTCCTGAAAAACAACCCCCCACCATAATCACCCCTCCACCAAACTTCACACTTGGCAAGATGCAGTCAGACAAGTACCGTTCTCCTGGCAACCACCAAACCCAGACTCATCCATCAGATTACCAGATGAAGGAGCATGATTCCTCACTCCAAAGAACGTGTCCCAACTGCTCTAGAATCCAGTGACAGCATGTTTTACACCAATGGATCCGACACTTTGCATTGCACATGGTGATGGGTTGCTTGGACGCAGCTGCTCGGCCATGGAAACCCATTCTATGAAGCTCTCTGTGCACTGTCCTTCAACTAATTTAAAGGCCACATGAGGTTTGGAGGTCGGTAGCAATTGACTCTGCAGAAAGTTGGCAACCTCTTCGCATTATGCGCCTCAGCATCTGCTCAGCATCTCCATCAGTTTACGTGGCCTATCACTTCGTGGCTGGATTGCTGACAAATGTTTTTAAAAACAGTCTGGATGCTGAGGTGCTTGATTTAATACACCTGTGGCCATGGAAGGGATGGGAACAGCTGATTACGATTATTTGATTGGGTGAGCGGATACTTTGGGGCAAATAGCGTATACATAGGTATGTGTATGTGTAATTTTCTTCTTTCGCCTTTTCCCTTAAGGGGTCACGACAGTGAATCTACCTTTTCCATCCAGTCCTATTCTCTGCATCCTCCTTTCTCACACCAACGAACTTCATATCCTCTCTCACTATGTCACTATGTCCACGCATACACACACACACACACAAACACACATACACACATATGTATATATATATATATATATATATATATATATATATATATATAATTTTTTTATTTATCTATTTATTTATTTATTTATTTATTTATTTATTTAAAAAAGAAGCATCACCAGAATCTCATCAATTAGTTTTAATTTTACATTTACAGTGAATAGCCTACAGTCCCTGACTCCTACCTGATTTAATTTTCAGATCAATGTTGAGACTCTTAGCAGTGTTTGTTTCTGAAAACCTTGAGATACTACACTGCTCCATGATCACTTGTTTTTTCATTACATTCCTCACTTGGATAATCTATTTTTAGCGGGGATAGTAGTGTCAGCTGAGTCAACCTGTGATTAACTTGTGTATGTCTGCCTTCCTACATTGGAAAAGGAAATTTGTCACATAGAAAGCTTCACATTCACATAACGTTTCAGTTATGTAAGTGAAATATACAGCCACATTTGCAGCACCTCCATGTTTCATCCCCATCCCCAAAGTCAATAAGAAATGACCCAAACCCTGGCCTCAAATGTCTGGAATGAATAAGCAAAATTAAAAAAAAATATCGACCAATAATTGGAACAAAATTAATCAATTCAGGAGGAAAAACAGGTAGGGAGTTTAAAAAAAAGAATTCCTTGTCCGTATGAAACATTGTCACGTAGAGTGACATGGGTAGCCCTCTGGGAAATTTGGGGGGATTATTCGCCCAATATTTTAGTTGCTAATTCCTAAGAGAAAGATGTCCTCAGGTGCCCAAAAGCAAAAACAAGGTTCTTGCAGCCCTTGGTTATTTTCAAAAATCCCCTCATCTCAACCCATTTTATCAGCCTAGGCACCCCTGCCTTAAATGGCTCACTCTTCTCCTTTGATATCCTTATGAAAATGCATTAGGTAGTACGTGTCTCCCAGCTGTTCCATTGGTAACCATGATAAAACACATTCTGTACATGCACAGTTAATCAGCTTGATCCACTCGATGTAGAGTTGAAGGGGAGGTTGGTCTATATATCTTTCTGCCCCCCCCCCCTTCTCAATGTGCTTTCAGGCTGTTTGCTTTCTTAAATGAATGTAATGGTTCAAACGGAGCCTAAATTGCCTTACGTTTACTCCGTCTCATCACATCACTGGGGACTGTGTTGGGGGGGGGACGGACTAGCAAAATAATTCACTTGCTTTGCCTAGGAGTAGCACATTCCTATCTGTGTCGAAGCTTTGTGATAAGGCTGATGTGCCTACTGCACTATCACCACAGTACAGAATAGGCCTGGAGGACAGCCCCAAAGTTAGTATGTGCATGTGTGTGTGTGCTTGTGTGAGTATGGGTATAGGTGTGGGTGTGGATGTATTGGTCTTCCACCTTTATTTTGTAAACTACCTCCCAGTCTTACAGTGGGCTTTTCCAAAAGATGAATATAGATTGAAAAATCACCTACACAGGTTTTTCATCAGATGACGTCCAGTACATTCTGATGAAAAACAGCTGACCAAAAGAATAACCGAAGCTCAGCAACAGCTAGCTCAGCAGGTGTTAAAAGTCATTATAGTGTCCCTGTTTGTTTGCTGTCTACCCCTGTGGTATGAATAATTTTAGGATTGACTGTATGTGTGCATGCATAAATGTAAGTACATATATACATTTTAAATACAATGAAGCAATTAACTCCAGAAATTAGCCCACATCAAGAAATGATCCCATATCAAGAAAAGGCCAAAATAAAGACAGGGAAAAAAATACTGTTCAGTAAGAGATACTGGTGTGTAAAATGTATTTATTTGCCACTAATTATTTGCCTAATTAAAGCAGTTTTACTTCCAAAAACAGCAGAAAAATGTCAGTAGATATTCATAAGTTGCTATTAAGATCCACATGCACATGGGGGGGGGGGGATTTATTTGTTTACCAAGGAATATCTGAGAGGTAGAGTTTAATCAAAGCCACAGCTGTTGGAGTCACAAAGTGTATTAAATCCCGCTTTGATTGCATCTTAATGAAAATATAGACCATCAAAATCACAGACTAATTGTTGATTGTGGCATTAATTACAGCAACCAAATGAATGAAACAAATAGAAGATTGCTTGTTTCAGAATGACTGGGTGATTATTAATTGGGGGGACTCTCTATCTTCTTTAATGAAAAATCCATTCAGACAATGGAAATAGAAAATGATTATGTGTCCATACTCTAATGTTCTTTCTGCCAACAGACATGATGAGTTAAAATATAATAATGACAAAAAAAAGGAACACCTTTATTGTGGAAGTAAATGTTCTAATTAACCTGTGGATTTGAGTCACAAAGATTCTTGCAATTAAATCCTGTTTTCTGTTCACTTTTTGAACCAATTTGTTTCAGTTTGTCTTCAGTTAAACCAAACCCGTGAAATAGTTTCAAAGGCAAACCCAGTTGAAAATGGAGAGAGGCCATGTTTAGCTTGGTCTATTGGCATTCAACTGACCACCTAAACTGATATCCACTCTCTCACTCACATTCAGACAACTTAGTCTCCACTTAAATATACTGTATTAACTCAAAGTAACTCAATTTCTTTGGG
Organism: Fistularia commersonii; assembly: GCF_037954325.1. NCBI lineage: Eukaryota > Metazoa > Chordata > Actinopteri > Syngnathiformes > Fistulariidae > Fistularia > Fistularia commersonii. Next base: position 20,140,977 of record NC_141291.1, on the reverse strand, counting down.
ATCAATAAGTATTCTGATTCGGATTCGGATTTTTGATGGTTCTGATGAGGCTTTCACAAATTCCCAGATAGAACTTACATTTCTTGCAGTGAGGTGAGAGCTCTGTGAATCCAGTTAAAATCATTATTGTTATTCTTATTTTTCTTGGCAAAAATTTAAACTTTTAACCAAATGTTAGTAGAAAATATTATAAAATAATAAAAAAATAAATACAAACAAGAATAGAGTTACAAATTGCAAGGAAATTGCCCTAAGGTCTTTTTTTATAGAAAAAACAAATAAGACACGTTACTATGTTAGGACATAGTAATATGGCAGGTCAATATCATACAGTCATCAAAATGTGGCAGGAGGGTAAGTCTTCTTTCAATCTTCACCTCAGATGAAATGCCTGACCTCCTATCAATTTTGAAAAATGCATTTGCTACATTTTAATCCTTTTTCACATGGCCATACAGAATTTTTAACCACGTTTTAGAGGGAAGACAGCAGGGGAAAAACACCATGGTGAGTCTTCGATCTACAGAGTAATTTTGTCTTTCTGCTGTCTTCTCCTCTATCAAGACCAACAGAGACAAAGGACAAGGGTTTTCCACTTTTGAACTCTTGAATTGCTCTCTCCCTGCATTCCCTTGCTCCCTCCACCCCATGTCTTTCTGACTATCATTTTTGCTCTTAGCGGCATTAGAAACTCAACTGAGTAATATGAGCTACAGTCAAAGTACACTTTTAAAGTTGATGCTTTGTTTCATGCTTGCTTCCAACAAATCCCTCCGAGGCTGACACCTGTCAGTTTGTCGTGTAAAAACACAGCATCCGTTGCCAGTCACCATAACCCCTGGGCCTCTCGACAGATAGAACAGACGACTTATCAGCTGCCTGTCGAGAAATGAGGTCAATCCATTCTGCCGGGCTGAACATTTTTAAAGGTGAAAGAAATCTATTGAAAATGAAACATTGCTCAGGTGTTTACAGCCTATCTCAATGTAAACCCACTTACAAGAAAGTAGGATTTATACCATGAGCTTTTGATTAAAAAAGGATATTATTCCAAGTATTGGCAGGGGGCTTGAACAAAACTGAAGAAAATTGTATTGGTTTCCTTCATATTATTGACTCTGATCTTTCAGTCTGAACACCACTGGCACTGCCACAGCACAAACACTGTTGGTAAACTGACAAATGAGCCATTGTTGTTGTATTACCATGAAAAGGAACAGTAAGCCCAGGGCCAATAGGGCAGTGTTTGTGGGATTCCATGGCGAAAAAGGTATGATATCTCCAAGGATTCACAGGCTCATGTGTGACTCAGTCTAACTTTATGAACAAAATGACCCTCCCACAAGTGTCATTAACAAGGATCTCTTAGAGAAAGAGAGATAAATAAAAAGGTAGCTTTAGGTGAATGTCTTTATGATTGAAACAAAATTAGCATGCAGACCCAATTGTCTCTACAATGGAGCAAAACAGACTTTCAGCTTGAATGAATGCTTGTCTAGTGCGACGGTGCAGGTGGTAGAGCAAACGTCTTTGCAATCCGTCATTCCTCGTTCGATTCCTGGGTCCTCCCGCTGTGTCCAAGTGTTGTTGAGCAAGACACCAACCCCTAACTGCTCCCCTGGCACTGATCAACAGTAGCCTACTGCTCATGGTTCATCCATGATGGGTTAATTGCAGAGAACAAATTTAATGAAGGATAAATCATTATTATAAATTAGAACCTGTGCACAGTAACTCAATGCAGCAAAACAAATAGTTACAGGCAAGCTAGCACACGCAAGAAATACAAAGCAACAAGAGATAGAAAACTGTGGTGAACGTATAATCGCTATTTAGAAGAGTCACAGCAATAAATAAAATTCTCCACTGTCCCATCAATTCCTAGGGCAAATAAGGCCAAAATACGATAAGCTTGAATTTCTAATTTGATTCCAAGGCTGATTTTTTTCTGCATAGCTATGAAAATCCCTTGAGAATCACAGAGCAGGAAGGAAAATCTGAGGCTTATTTTTGTGCGTTGAAATATGTTGAAAAAAAGAAAACATATGATGTACATGTGTTATTGGGAGTCAATATCACTGATACCAACCAACTACGATTTGAGCTAAATATCAATATTAAGACAAATATTGTGTTGTATTTTTGGCTGCCCCTGCTAGCTGTCAGATTTCTTTTCAGTCACTGCTTGGAAAAGTTTATGGTGCATCTGCTGTGAGACAACTATCCTCGGGCAACTATAACTGAATGGTTATCAGAGCAGCCAGATAACCTTCTCATATCTAGTGTGACTGACAGGGGTGAGGGTGTGTGTGTGTGTGTGTGTGTGTGTGTGTGTGTGTGTGTGTGTGTGTGTGTGTGTGTTCTGGAGAGTGATGGTAGTATTATGATGCCCTATTGCTGATTGTCTTACAACTAAGACAACAACACGGAGCTGTTCAAAAAGAGCACCAAAAACTCTCCTGTGTCTTCTTCTCCTTTTGGCTTTTCAGGGGTCCCCACAGCGAATCAACCTTCTCCATCTAACCCTATTCTCTGTATCCTCCTCTCGGACACCAAGCATATATATCTCTACACACATATATATGTATGTGTACAGACACCTATATATATATGTGTGTGTATATATATGACAATATTTATATGTATGTATGTATGTATGTGTGTATATATATATATATATATATATATATATACACATACATACACACACACATATATATATATATATATATATATAATTCTAACTCTGACTCTCTCTCTCTCTCTGTCTCTCTCTCTCTCTCTCTCTCTCTCTCTCTCTCTCTCTCTCTCTATATATATATATATATATATATATATATATAGATGAATAGAATTATAAAACATTGAGTCCAAATATTACAATAGTTGATACTGTCAATGGGATATTCATTTGTAATAGACACTTGAAATATATGATTCAAGCACTATATGTGGCCTGGACATTACATTGAATAATATAATATTAAATAAATCCAAACGGTTGGAGTTCAAAGACTCACCGTGACAGCCCAAATTAGAAAATAATGTAATGAAAAAAATCTGAAAGTGGTTTCTGCTGATGTAGTCTATCCTGTTCAGCTTTTTTCCCTTTTGTACCAGTAGTATATAGTTATCATGTTTGAGATTACATTTAAGCCAAGTAACCATTATATTTGGATTATAAAAAAGCTGCTACACTTTAGCTACAGTGCAGTCTTACATCTCTAAATGGTCAGACAAATACAGTATGACTTTTGCTGACATTACCTGGTGAAACAATCAATAATATGTTAAGTTTCTTATCAGTCAACAAAACAATAAATTAATTTAAAAAGACAATCACAATGACAAAGTGATTTAAAAGAGAGAAGGATAGGACATATATCCTTTGGCTGAACCAGATGCCATAAAATAAGTAGGTGTTGTCCCTGAAAGTCATTCATAGCTGAGTAAGTGAAAGATATATGGGACAACTTTTTTACATTATTTTTATTTAAGTTTATCAAGGTTATTATTTTTTTCAGTCGTTTCACTGGAAGAACAAAAAAATGATATTTCCTTGAGAACCTAAATAGATCACTTAGCACATCAACATATTGGCATTCAATTTACAGTTGAGAGCAGATCATATAAAGGTATACAGACAAGGTCTGGGTACAAAAGTCTAATCAAATGTTACAAAATTCCATATTGTAACAATGTTGTGTAAACCACGGTAAATGTTCATCTGTGATTCATATTAATATTTACTAATATAAACTCCTGAGAATCTGAAAATACTAAAAAATAGATTGTACTGACTTAAGTCAGTGTGCATTCTGGAAATATTTCACACTAGAACTGGTAAGTAGACATTTCCAGCATTATTTTTTGCATGTATTAATACAAACCATATAGCAGGGATTGATTTTATATCAACAGATTCACTATCGCAGGGTGATGAAAGAGCAGAGCTCTGTTTACTGATGTCTCTCCTTTTTTTCCCTCTAATTTTTTTAAATCTATTTATTGATTTCATATTTTAAAGAGAACACAGGCTGCTATTAAATTATAAAAAGTGGAACAATAGCTCAGATCATTTTACTTCTGATCTGGTGCCGTACCAGAACAAGACTGACATCCATGATTTTGCTTGCACATCTGATCGCTGCTTTGGTGACAAGAATGTGGCTAAGGAGGATTACCACTGATCCAAGAACAATGAAAAAAAGCCAGAAGAAAAAGTCTCATAATTAATTCTGACACATGAAGTATTTCTGATCCTGTTGTTGTTTAACCTTGCCTGTGGATTTTGTCTCTCTTCCAGTGCAGTGTGCAGTGTGTGTCATCCATAATGAGTTAAAGTGAACAAAGACAAATGAAACAGACCTTGTGCATTATAAATAAGGTGGAAATGAGCCTGGTCGCTGCACACCCTTACACAAAGCACACCATTAGTAACCGCACTTAAATAAATCTGTTTTACAAAGTTGGAATCACTGGGAATTTGAGTTCTGATGCGGGGTTGTCTATATTGCTTTTTAATCGCCACCTACCTGTCTGAAGCTGCAGGGTGACAATTGCGGGGCTTGTTGACCTTGGCATACAAAGCCTCCAGAGGCACATTGTTTTTTTGGAGAGTCAAAGGAGGGTTGGGACTTTGGGGGCTCTGAGCAAGGTGATAGTGGTGTTCAGTGCTATAAGGGTCCGAGCTACTGCCATACACTGATGAGTCCAATGATCCAATGCCAGCATAAGTGTGCTCTTCATCTGAGTTGAAAGTGGTGTGAGTAGCAAAATCTTGGATTTCAGCATATTCCCGCTCCTTTGCCTGTCTCTCACGGAGCTCCCTTGTCTTGGCCTGTATTCTGTAAAAAAAACAGCAACAACAAAAAAGTACATACTGTAGCAATGGCAAATGTCTTCTCAAATATCACATTTAAAAAATACATAAAATTAACAAAAAGTAAAACCAGAAACGGATGGCAAGGTCGCACAATGGCTACCACTACCTCCCCTTCCCGCCTCCCTGTTCAGATAGGGGCCCTTTCTGTGTAGAGTTTGCATGTTCTCCCTGTGTCTTCATGGGTTTCCTCAGAGTTCCCCGGTTTCCTCCCACGATACAAAAACATGCAGTTTGTTCATTCAAGAACCAATTGTCCAGGCGTGTGAGGGAGAGATTAAATGACTGTTTCTCTCTATATGTGGCCCTGCAATTGACTGGCAACTGGTCTGGAGTGTATTCAATGACAGCTGAGAGAGGCCCCAGCACCCTGGGAAACTTAGTGCAGGGTATAGCTAATGAATGAGTAAAACCATACAAGTAAATGTGAAATCTGTCCAAATATTACTGGGCACCTTCATCCCTTTGCATTGTTTTGCATTCTTAATAACAACATTGGAAAGGGTTTATCTCAGAACTTAAGCACAATTCTAACAAGGGATACAGAAAATGATTTAGAAAACTAAATGTATTTATTATTGCAGCCAAAGACAAAACATGTGCTGGACATAATGACTAGGTAATGACAGAAGTTCACAGCACACACATTTTAGAGCAATTTTGCTGCCCCCCCCCCCCCCCCCCCCCCCCCCAAAAAAAAAGTTTATTACTGCAGGGGGGGGGGGGGAATCCTGTCTCTGTTTAAACAATATAGGCATAATAATAAGGCATGAAGAAAAAAGTGTGTCTTTTCAACAGTTTCATAGTGATCATATTGATGATAACTGCTGAGTCAGATCCCCTCCTACCCATCCAGAACAATCTCTCCTGTTGGAAAGACCCCACAACAGAGCTTTTCACAGCTGTCTTATACAATACTTCCATGTGAGTGCTCATGTATTTGAAACTCACAAGACCCAATCATGATGTTGCATGGGACTGAGGTGAACTGGAGTGGAGAGGATAGAAGGGAAGTTTGCGGTGACCCTGATGACCCACCAATGGCTCAGGGGCTCCAAATGTTGTATCCCTCCCATGGGGTAGCACATCTACACAAATTAATACAAGCATTCTGGTGGTACTATACATTGCTATTACCTTAGGTCATGACTGACCACTGAAAACCGCCAGGCTGTGTGGCACACAGATGATTGACATGTTTAGAGCCAGGATAGAATCCCCTCCAGCCTAACTCTGACTATGTCTGTATATTTTAATAACAGTAATCACATTTCAAACAATCACAATTTTTCAGTCTTGGATTAACCCAGTTTCCACATCCTACCCATAGACTGTCGAGTTTATTTTTAGCTGTCTAAAATCCCATTTTCTCAGTATTATCTGCGGAATGAAATTTTGACGGAGGCCTGATGCAATGCTGCATGAATGAATACAGTCATCTTTAAGCCTCTAAGCAGGTTTGGTGTATTTTGGCATTGCTTTATACTGGATACACTATGAAAAACATCAACATGTTAACAATTCTGTGTTCAATGTGCTATATCATTTGGATACTGTACGCCTCAAAGGAGTTGGAGACACTGATTCCCAGACACTCTTTCACCTGCCATCTAAATAAAGTGATATCACATCTCTGCCAGGAAAAAGCAGACAATGATGTTACCACAGGTTCACGGAAGTCCTCAGGGATCTTGAGACCCCCTGGCACTGAATGGGATAATCACATTAATCAGATTCATGAAAATGGCAATGTTGACATCAGGATGAGATAATGGCCTTGGCTAGACTGGCAACATGAGGCTAAGAGGACTCATAAAGCGACAGAAGTCTATACTACCTAATGGATACATTTCATAAAACAGGGTAATATCAAGATAAAATGCTTCTATATAATTGGTTCCTAGCATCATTATCGGTAGATAAAGCTGGGGTTTGAACTTGAATGTATTTTCTCTTTATGGTACAAATTTGTAAATTCACATTTTGGCACTGGATTACCTTGTACATGTCATTAGACTAGAGAGATAACATGTCATAGAGCTTAATTTTTTGGACAGATATAATTTCTGAACAGCTTGCAATGAAAAACATATAGAACACGTCAATCTGAAATCAGACAGCATGGAAATGGTGTTCCAAAGAACTTTAATATATATATATTAAAGTTCTTTGGAACACCATTTCCATGCTGGAAATGCATATATATATATATATATATATATATATTATGTGACATATCTAAATGTATGATCATCTTAAAAACATCAATATCACCTGATCAGCAAAGTTAATGGATGAAGTTGTCTGATCATTTCTATGCCACTTTTTGAATCCAAACCTAACATCAACACAATTTGACTTTGATTTCAGATAACACACAAATTACTTCTCTATTACCTCCCCAATTTCTTTCTCCATCTTTCCCTGATCGGCTACACCAATATTACACCTTCTATATACTACTAGCCAGTTAATAACAGAGCAAATTCATGATTAGTGCTTGTTTTTTGTTATCTTTCTTTTTTTAAGTGTTAGAAATCTAATCTATCTAATTTAAAAATAATGAAAAAGAGGGGGAAAAGAGCATTCCACTAGTATGCAACCAGTATTTGATTTGCATACTTTCTAATCAATTCTTTAATATTTTTGGGACGTGAATATGGTGGCACACCAAAAAATGAAACACATTACATATCCTTGTTTTTATTCTTCTTATCAGTGCAGTACTCATAACGCATATAAAATACTTTATGTATAGTACTGTATCGACAATAGCACTATGTTTAGTATGGTACTAAAAAAGCATAATAATACAGTGCAGACAATTGCCTTTATAGAATCCTGTTGAATTTCCTGAGGTCCTCCCTCCCAAGGTTGAATAAATCTTTTTTTTTGCCCAATAGTATTGTTATTTTGGACCAACAAAAACCAGCAGCCTCCTGCCCCAAATGTTTGTCAATGTTTAACCTACCCAAGGGAGGCAAGGTGGAGATGGAGCAAGTGCACTTCCATATACTCATTTTGAAGTCAACATCCCTTTAAAATTTGAAAGCCTGCTTTTTACATATGCATGGTTACAGCAGCGGATGAAACAGAATTTATTTTCTCACTTATTTCCTCATTCAGCAAGCCTGAATATATTATTTCAATGCTCCTCATCAAAACATCCTCTATTTTTCTAAAGTGCAGATAGAGGGCACAATTTATCTGAATCTCATCAAAGTGTAGTAAATTACTCCCTATACTCTCTATGAACTCAATTTTTATGGACATGATCAGTCCCTTGTACCATTAAAAAATTTAACATTTTTGCTAATTGAATGAAAACTGATCACTACTTCTTACACAAAATCTAGCTTGCCTGGCACCATTTTTGTCATCCTTTTCTGTCCAGAAGTTGTTGGTTCAGTTCAATTCCTGGCTTATTCTGCCTGCGTGCTGAAGTATCCTTGGGTAAGACACTGAGCCCAAAGGTACTCGCGATGGCCTGGCATGGCAGCTCTGTTGCCATCGGTATATGAATATGCGTGTAAAAGGTTGAATGCAATTTACTTTAAAGCCCTTTAAAACTGTAAGGTGTTAAGGTGCTATATAATAGACAATTGCCATTTAAGTAAAATATTGAACTGATTATGAAGAAAAGTGTGAGTCTTGGGAACACATACAAGCAATGTAGGCATTGGGATGTCTTCCACGACCCCAAACCATGTAATGGGTGAATTTGAGACTTAAATTTGACAAAATGGGGGAAAAAGAAAGTGAATTGTTGTGGTGCTACTGCTTGGGATTTCCCCCTAAGTCTATAAAACATACATTATGTACAACTGCATATTCCAAGGTTGCATTCACATTAGTGTCTGTAAAGTTCCCAGTCATTCATGTCATTGTCAGTTGTCTTACCTTGGCATTTGGACTTATGTTTTCTTCTTGAGCATATTTTTGTCCAGCCCAACAACACTTCAACACACTGGAAGGAGCCGGGAATCGAACAAGGAATGTCCGGTCACAAAGACAATTGCTCTACCTCCTGTACCGCGCCACCCCAATTGTAGGTTTACCTGGGCTGAAGTTTGGCAAGGAGCTGTCAGGGCTTGGTTTGGGCTGGCAACCCTTTGCACTGTGATATCCAAGGTGCAGATGGATCTGCGGGTATGTGTCAATCTCTCTTAGGACTGTTCTCATCACAGAATTTTATATAGGTTAAAAGTTGTGTCTAAGATCCCCTACTCTGTTTAGTGAAGGTCTCTTCACTTTGACTACTATCTCAAACCTCTTCTGTATCCAGAATGTGGAAATTGCTATTTTCTTGGGAGGGGCCATTGTCTTTAAGGTGTAAGAGGATTGCAGAGTCCTGACCAGAAAAGGAGGGTCTCCTGTGTTGGCCCATCCAATTGGGCAGAAGCTGCATCCCATAGACAGATCAACCAGGCACAAAGTGAAAGCATTTGGTGTATGCTGCTAAGTGTGGTAAAGATTGTTATGACTTCTACATTGGTGAGACAAAACCACCTCGCCATAAACAGATTGTGATGGCCAACAACTCGGGGCGGACCAGAGAAGTTGACAACCCCAAACCAGAGATATCAACAACACAAAGCAGAAAAACTCCTGGCCAAATCTTAGCCCAAGTGAACTAAGGGACTTCTGTTGTTTTACAAAATCTGCACTGTAGCCTGACACATTAGCAAATTTCCACAGATTCTTATCTTTGTTTTCCAAACAACACAAACTTAAATGCAAAATGAATAAATTAATAAATCCAGTTGCCTCACAATAACACACTCATTTTCATATCCCGCCCCTTTCAACTTCGTCAAAGATCCAACCCCTACCATTCATTAACTACCGCTTATCCTGCACGTAGGGTTGCTGGGATGCCAGAGCCTCTGACAGCTATCACTGGCTGAGGCCTCCGGCTGAGAGGGCGGGGTACACCCTGGACCAGTTGCCAGTGGATCACAGGGCCACATATAGAGACAAAGAACCATTCACTCTCTCATTCATATATCTGGGCAATTATTACAATCAATCTTCTGTATGTTTTTCAACTGAAACCAGAGAAAACATGTAGGTGAGAACATTCATACCACACACAAACGCCCCCTGTGGGAATCGGACCAGGGTCCTTCTTGCTGTGAGGCGGGAGCGTTAACCTTCTGCGCCACCCTGACCACAAAATTATATTCCAGAAACTTCCCAAGGTCTGCTGGAACTGAAGAGGCGTCTGGGATGAGAGGTGATTCCTCTTCCAGGAGAAAAATTGTGTCCCATTGACACGGTAAGATTTGACGATAACATTTGACATTTGACACTCCTGCTGTTTGTTCCACCTGAAACCAATCCCGGTGTGCTTTCACAGATAGCCAGCATTGTTGAGGGGGTGTGAATGTGCAAACTGACTCATGGGCAAATCAATGAAACAAAATCTGGTCCACCTGAAAAGACAGGCCTCTGTTCACTTCCAACTGAATACTGGTGCATCTAATTTGAGGTCAGAAAGAAAACAGACATGATCTGGACTAAAGAGCAGAAGCAGAGCAAAACACAGTGTATCATAACAAAAGATTCATAATATTCAGAGAGGGATGATGGTAGGTTTTAACCATAAAATTGAACAGGAAGCAGCTGAACAGTGCTGCCTTATGGTTAAAGAATTACGTATACTGCTATCCCATCAGTAAGCTGCCTCCTCAGTGCTCTCAACATTAGCAAATCAGATAGGGATGACGTGAGTGCTGTGCTGTCGACGAGCTTAAAGAAAATAGACTGGTGTTTCCTCTGCTGCTTGGCTGACATATTTAGATAAGCCATAGCACAACCTGTAATGCTGTTTTGATGACACCTGAAACAGGTCGATCCTATCAGCGTCTTTAAATGCATCAAATTTTAGTTTCAATTTACATGTGCTCTTCTCCATCACATTCAGGCTATATGGTCCAAATACTCAACTGTATCATGCTTTGTCGATAAAACCCAAATATTCTCTTACGCATCGCATTTAATCAATATTGTCTGATTAAATATCAATGCAGGAGTAAATTTTTTCAAGTAATAAGTAATTAGTAATTCAAGTAATTAGTTTCTGCAAGAGATACACACCCATTAATGATTTGCATTAATTATAAGCATATCTGCCTCACTCATATCTATTAAGGACACGTTTTACTTGTTTGTATGTCCCACCTCTTTGCTGACTTTAGTGTTCAGTCACTATAAGCTCCTGCCAAAACTGTCTGCTTAAATTAATAATCCCTGCATTCAGCGAGCTGGGCTTTGGCCCATCCCTGGACATGCTAACAGACAATATTAGCTCTCAAGTCTCATATTCTAGGACAGGGATAGGCAAACTACGGCCCACGGGCCACATGCGGCCCGTTTGCCTTTTTAATCTGGCCCGGCAAAGATTGGTACAGAATTCATCCTTGATGTGAATGATTGAATGAATGGATCGATGAATGTAAAACAGGAGATTATTTCATTTTTGGAGCTACTTGAGAGCACTTGAGAATTTTCCCGAGCTGAATGACACAGATTGTGATTTAGCCTTTACTGTGAACATACTGACAAACATGAATGAGCTGGACGTGAAGCTACGAGGGAAAAAATGGTTTGTGCGTTAAATGCAAGCAACTGTGAGCCTTCAAAACCAAGCTGGTTTTATTTTCAAAGAAAATGCCAGATAAGTCTGACATGATATGACCCAAAAAGTTTGCTCACCCCTGTTTTAGGACAATCCACATTTCATGGTAGCATAGTAGTAATCAGTCAAAAAAAATCAAAAGTTTCAGTGTGAGCTTGTCTTGCACAACAATTAGAAAGGGAATATCATCCCTTGAACCTTAGCAAATAGAATATAGACTTGGCTTCATTGCAGGCTGGATAATTATAACAATGATTTCCCCAAGGATTGTATTTCCATTAAGTAAGGGACAATCCAAGCCTGCATGAGTGATAGAATTTGTGAAAGGGAAAAAATTAAGAAAATCAAAGAAGAATTGTGTTTTCCTCATGTGCGGTATGCAGGAAAGGAAGTTCAGAAATACAAAATCTGTGCAAACCAAACCTGGATATAAGAATGAGCTAGAAGAAAGACAAAAAGGGAGAAGGAAGTAGTATGTGCAAAGTAATAAGAAATAGGAGATATCAAGGGCAGTGTGTGTGGAGGAGGCACTTGTGAGAACATGTTACATATCTTATCCTGTCTCTGTATGTGCTAATTCGATATGACCCAGTATGAAAGCAGGAGAGGAAAGGTCTCAGGACAGTTAAGTAAAGGACCATTAAGGTGAATCATAGCCAAAACAAAAATAAATGGCCAAGGGTTTTTTTTTTTTTTAAAGCAGGGCCTCAAGAGATCACTTCTGTTTGTATTGCCACATTTTGACAGACCTCCATTTTTTCCTTCATCATAAGATGGGTATCAAGCCCTATTGTTTCTATTCAATTAGCTGCCATCACTAAAGACTAATTGATTACTAAGTTAATTTAGCTGGTGGGGAACCATTAGGCAGCAAGCTGTCTTTTTATTCACTCTGCAACCAATATTGTTTCTCTCACTGAGTGGAATTAAATAGGACTTGATTGTGAGAGATGAACCCAGGAAAGGAAAACCTGTGTGTTATTTATCTTGACAGCCTAATGTCTGCATACATAGAGCCAAGAGGGCTGGATGTAAAGGAGCAGAAAGTTGTAGGAGAAGACAAATACAGCAATACATCGATTTCCCTATTATAATCAGCGCCATTCAATCATGCCAAATCCACCAGGGCCAGCGAGAACCATATGGAGGTCAGCACCTTTGCATGGCACAAGCAAAACAATCCATAAATGATCTATCTAATGTACTGATATAAAAAGAAAGCAGCATTTAACAAATTGACATCCAAGTGCTTTCCAAGAACTTCCCAACCTTGTATTCACTATGTTGATTACTAGATCTCAGCCAAGCCCAAACCTCACCTCTCTTGTTCTAGCTTCATCTGCAGTGTAACCTCTTCTAACACCTGTGTGTCATCAATTTTAGATTCACAAAGGTCCATCCTCTCCATCTTGTCTCCTGAATGATTATCCTTCCTGGGTTTGCCAAATCTGAGGAAAAGTAAAGGACAGATATTATACATAATGTATGTATATATCTACACACAGATAACTTTACACACACACACACACACACACACACACACACACACACACACACACACACACACACACTCATTCTTTCTCTCTCTTACGCACACACACACACACACGCACACACACACGCACACACACACACACACACACACACACACACACACACACACACACACACATATACACACACATACACACACACCCATACACACACGCACACTCACAAACAAAACCACATATGCCCTGCTTCCTATAGTAAAAATGGGTAAAATTAATGGTATCTACACAAGTATTGGCTCATGACAGCAGAGGATATTACGTAAACTATACAACATTCGGAACATGACAAATAGCTAAACACCTTTTAAAAGTGGTCCTGGGGTCATGATATGTCCCTGAGCTGAAGAAATTACCTTAAGTGATGTTAGCAGTGAGATGAATGGGACATTATTTATTTTCAAGCAAAGAGGTAACGAACTACTTGTAAGAAATTAAAAGTGAGCCAAACTCGACAGCTTTGGCTACAACTTTACAGCATTTAAACATTTACTATGCAAGGCGTCGAGTGACCCACTAGTGGTGTTAAATCCATGACAGCTTAACAGTAAGGACAGAGTTATTGTACATTTCTCTAGTTGGATGGCAATGTTTTGAGGATGATTGAATAGTGAAAATGAATGGAAAGGGGATTAGAAAGGAGGGCACAAACACAAAAAAAATGCATGGACATGCATAGAAAGTGCAGTTACGGACCTTGATGTTCTGTGATAGATGAGACAAAATGAACAAAGAATATGGTTAAGAGCTGATCTTTTTTCCTATTTTCCTTTCCAGATGGAAAAAAAACAACGCAGCCTCAGAAGTCCCCAGTTGCTGTCTTTTTGAGCTGGTCCCAAGCCCATATAAATGCAGAGGGTACCATCAGGTAGGGCCTTAAACTAAATCCAGCATTAATCAAATATGTGAATCAAACCTATGACTCTCACACCGGATGTGTTGAGGCCCGCACTACTTGTTGGTAACAACCGCCATTGGTGCCGATAACCTACAGGGTATCAGTGGAAATTGGGCTACTATGGGTCAAAGAAGGTGAGGAGAAAGGTGATATAATCAGAGAGAGAAGAGAAAAGGCAAGAGTCTGAGGCTGAGAGTAGGGACTTTGAACATTGGGATGATGACAGGAAAAGGCAGAGAGTTGATTCACATGATACAGAGAAGGAAGGTGGATAAACTGTGTGTACGGGAGACCAGGTTGAAGGGGAGCAAGGGTAGAAGCTTAGGTGCAGGATTTAAGTTGTTCTAGCATCGTATTGATATGGAGAGAATATGGAGGGAGTAGGAGTTTTCTTGAAGCATGAGTTTGTTAGGAATGTTCTGGGGGTGAAACGAGTGTCGGATAGACTGATGAGTCTAGAAATTGAAGGTGTGATGCGAAATGTTGTTTGAGGCTATTCCCAACTAGTGGGATGTGAGTAAGAGAAGGGAAAAATTGTGAAGTGAATTAGATGAAACAATGCAGAATATTTCGAGAGAATGGTAAGCAGACTTTGGACCAGACTTCAGTGGACATGTTGGTGCAGAAAATAGAGGTGATGAAAAAGTGATGGGCAGGTTTGCCATCTGGGATAGGAACACGGAGGGACAAATGATGGTAGACTTTGAAAAAAGGATGGAAAAACTGCTGTAATTAATACTTTTTTTCCAGATAAGGCAGGAACATAGGTAAACTTATAACCTAAGATCAGAGTTAGGAGCAAGCAAGAAAAACTACATCTTGGACATACAATGTAATCTGAAGGAGATCAGTGACTGCATATTAGTGGTAGGTGAAAGAAAACCTGGAGCGACAGAAAAGTATGTTCGACTGGTGCAGGACATGTGTGCGAGATGAGATACAGTGGTGAGGTGTGCTGTAGGTTTGACAGAGAAGTTCAAGGTAGAGGTGGGACTACATCTGAGCCCCCTCTGGTTTGCAGTGGTGATGGACAGGCTAACAGATGACATTAGACAGGAATCTCCATGGACCATGATGCGTGCAGATGACATTGTGATCTCTTGTGAGAGCAGGAAGCAGGAGGAAAATCTTGAGAGGTGGAGGTATGCCCTTGAAAGGAGAGGAATGAAGGTTACCCACAGCAAGACAGAATGCATGCATGTGACTGAAAGGGACCGACGTTGAACGGTGAGCTACAGGGAGGAGAGATAAAGAAGGTGGAGGATTTTAAGTACTTCAATTTTTAGAGAGTGTGGAAAAGAGGTGAAGAAGTGCATTCAAGCAAGTTGGAGCCATTGGGGAAAGTGTCAGGGCTGATGTGCTGTTCCATATGAGAAAAATCACTTGTTAAATGTTAGAGATAAGTTCAAAGAAGCCAAACTTAGATATTTGGTCATGTATGGAGGATGGATAGTGAATGTATTGGTAAAAAGATGCTAAGGCTGGAACTGCCAGCAAGGAGGCCTAGAGGAAGAACAAAGAATAGATTTACAGATGTAGTGGCAGAGGGCATGAAATTAGTTGGTGTGAGAGAAGAGAATACAGAGCATAGATGGGGGGGGAGTTGATCACGGTTGCAACCACTAATGGGAAAAGCCAAAGGGAAAAGAAGATTATCCTTATTATCACTTTGGAATATTAATATGTGGCACTGCTTTTTTGTTTTGTTAGGTGTTAGTCTGTACGCATTGCAGACTAATTGGACTAATTGGAGACATTTTTTTTCTTTAAATATTTCATACTTTATAAAAGAGGTTGAAAGCGAGGCCCTCGCCTCCATTAGGAGCACACCACCAAGCCATAGGTTCAGGTATGTTGACGATTCATGGGTCAGGATTAAGAAGAAAGAGGTGGAAGCGTTTACTACACACCTCAACATGATCGACAAGCAAATCAAATTCACTGGGCAGGATGTCACTGATGACAAACTTCTCTTCCTGCACAGTTGTGGTAATTTTAACAGGGCAGGAGCCTGGACATCAAGATTTACCGGGAACCGACAGATACCGACCAATGTTTTAGAAATCAGATATCAGAAAGTTTTTAATTGTCAGGTATTTTTTTCAAATACAAGGAATATGCTCTGGTTTGTTGGTGCTTCATGGAATGATCATTAAGTAGTGCAACATGAAATAGATTCAAATTAGCAAGTGATGCAAAGGGATACAAAAGTATTGGAAGAGAGGAGACGAGACAGTGTCAGTGGGGTGCCCAGGCTTTGTTAATGAAGCAGGATGCAGATGGAAAGAAACTGTTTTTGTTGCGAGAGGTTTTTGTTTTGATGGGCCGCAACTTCCTGCCAGAGGGGAGTGTTTCAAACAGTCTGTTTAGAGTGACAGGGGTCAGCCATGATTTTTCCTGCACGCCCAAGGGTCCTGGAGGCACACCGGTCCTGCAGAGAAGGCAGATTGCAAACAATCACCTTCTCTGTAGAGTGAATGACACTCAGTCTGCCCTTATCTTTGGCGGTGGCGGCGCCATACCAGATAGGTGAGGATGGACTTGATGACAGAGGTTTAGAAGTGCACCATCTTTCTCTAACTGCATCAGGAAGAAAATATTTGCTCTTTGACTCACATCACCCCCTTGAACACAAACTGGGGGTAATTAGAACACCACCAGGCCAAAAAATCCCATCAGTAGCCAAAGTCAGAAAAACTGAAGTCTAACATATTTGGAAAGTCCTTAAATCCTGCACACATAAGAGTGCAGTACAGGATGAGAACAGTGACAAAAGAAAGGACATCTTCAGAATAAAAACTCAAAAGGATATTTAACAAACACCAAATACCGGGGAACTTCAAAACCCACAGGCAACCCTGAGGCAAAGCCTGGTGCATCCCGAGAAAAAAAAAAAAAACAGGCACAAGATTGATAATGAGGTGTATGCTGTAACCTGCACTGAGGATTGTGATTAAGCCTGTCTGATAAGAGGTGAATCATTTTCAAGGGAAGAGAATCAAATCCAGCTGCTACAAGAAGAAGATTTTGAGAAGAATTGACCATGACCTGGATGACCGAGAACCTCCAATGACATAAATTATAGCAGGACATAGTGAAGCGAAAAGCATACAACAGAGTGCCAAAAAAGGAATTCTAGTATTGTATGAGTAAGTCTGGAATGGCAGAGAAGTATGTTAGAATGACGCTAGCTGTGAGATAGTGGTGAGGTGTGCTACCGGTGTAACAGAGAAGTTAAAGGTGGAAGTGGGACTCCATCAGGGATCAGCTCTGAGCCCCTTTTTATTTGCAATCGTGATGGGCAGGCTGACAGATGAGGTTAGACAGGAGTCTCTATGGACCATGATGTTTGCTGATGACATTGTGATCTGTAGTGAGAGCAGAGAAGAGGTTGAGGAAAATTGTGAGAGATGGAGCTATGCTCTGGAAAGGACAGGAATGAAGGTTAGTCGCAGCAAGACAGAATATATGTGTGTGAATGAGAGGAACCCGGGTGGAACGGTGGGGCTACAGGGAGTGGAGATCAAGAAGTTGGAGGATTTCAACTACTGAGGGTAAACAGTCCATAGCAATGGAGAGAGTGGAAAAGAGATAAAGAAAAGGGTCCAAGCAGGTTGGAATGGGAGGAGAAAAGTGTCAGGGGTACTAAGATAGAAGGCTATCAGCCAGAATGAAAGGTGAAAGGTGCTAAAGACAGTGGTGAGACCAGCGATGCTGTATGGTTTAGAAACAGTGACACTGACGAGAAGACAGGAGGCAGAGCTCGAGGTCGCAGAGATGAAGATGTTGATGTTCTTATTCGGAGTGATGAGGATGGATAGGATCAGGAATGAGTCTATCAAAGGGACAGCACATTTAGATTTTTTCCAGATAAGGTCAGAGAAGTCAGACTGAGATGGTTTGCTCATGTGCAGAGGAGGGATTGTGAATAAATTGGTAGATGGATGCTGGAATTGGAACTGCCAGGCAGGGGGTCTAGAGGAAGACCAAAGAGAAGATTTATGGACATAGTGAGAGGATATGAAGTTAGTTGGTGGGAGAGAGGAGGATACAAAGAATAGGGTTAGATGGGGTAGGTTGATTTTCGGTGACGATGCCTGAGGGGAAAAAAGAAATGAAGAAGAATGAAGCGAAACACTTAAGCATCAAAAGCATTAATTGTCTGTTCCAACTATTCTGTAGTCTGGAACACATTGGGGCTAGAGGTTTCCAAATAGTTATAACCGCAAGGTTTTGGACTATTGGGAGGAAACCCAAACAGACACAAGAAGAACATGCAAACTAGACACAGAAAGTCCACATGATGGGATAGCACCAGTAACCTTCTTACTGTGAAGGCAAGAGCTTGAACCACTGAGCCACTATGCAACCCATGAAGAAATATCAGTTGTCTTATATTGTAATACATAAACAGTCATTAATTATGATGTTGTTTGAGGAACTGAATCATTATTGTCCGAAAGAGGAAATTTTGCAGATGTGTGGTGAAGAGTGTCCCCTTGCTCCTACATCACTGTATGGCATGTCAGCTGCTCTATGGCGGAGAAGGCTCTCCACATGGTGGTTAAAGCTGAACAGGGAGGATCATTGGGAGCCGCTTTCCCACCGCACACATTTTCAACACTAGATGCAGAAAGAAGGCTAGCCACACAATGAAGGACCCCACCCTCACACTTCTTTCAGGGTAGAGGCTGCAGGGCCTCAGGAACAGGACCACCAGACTAAAGAACAGCTTCTTCTCCATAGAGTGAGACTGCTGAACAGAACAGACTACTTTTTTCTTTGGTACAATTTTGCACAAACCAAACTTTGAACAATCCAAACTTTGCATATCACATAATATACTTGACCTGTATTTACAATGCAGCTTTATTAACTATGCTCATTTTATATTAGTTCTTGCATATTGTTTTAGAGATATTCTCATTTTATTTTATTTCTACGGCCTGTCTACCAGGTTTCATTAAACTAATTTTGTTCCATTCTCTCAGAGTAGAATGACAATAAAAACCCTTAAATCCCTTGAATCCCTTGAAATGATAAACAGAAGATTAAGCTTCTTACCTTCCCCCTACTCCCCCCCTATAAAAGTCGTATTTTTTCTCCCAAAATAAATAAATAAATAAATAGATAAACAAAGTATAGAACTGTGAATGACAGTGGATCCTGTGTGACTGGAATTTATAAATAAACAAACATCTAACTAACTAACTAACTAAATAAATAAATAAATAGACAAACAGCTAAAGGAAGAATCTTCTATTGAAATATCCTGGATATACTGTTACTCGGTGGCATGTTCCCTTTTCTGGTTAACACACATCAAAAATGCCAAGGGGAGCAATTTATGAGTTATCTTGCAAAGGTTGCATATAGTGCTTGTTTAGCTGTTCAACAAATATCTATGGTAAGGTTGAAGCCTCTAGGCTAAGGTTGGTAATATGATGAATGCCCTGCAAACCAATAAAAGATATTCCCCAACAGGAATATTGTTTCTCAATTTCTTCTGTCCTCTAGATAAACAGTATTGTTGAAAAATGTTTCAAATGCGTCAAATTCAGACCTTAAAATGGATATGAGGTCTAGTACAAATGGTTATTTCCCCATTGTTGGTGATTTGAAAAAGGTAAATATTTAGGTGAGCTAGAAGACAAGAGAGACTACTTAACTTGGTATCAAGACACTGGCAAAATTACTCTGCCATATAGGAATAATGGGGTACACAGGTTTATTGATTTCCAAACCTCATCTTACTCACAGGGTTCTTGTGACACGGTTTTTAACATTCTGACGCTGGGGATCTGAAAAGGCAGCAGTACTGAAATAAAATGAAAAACTCCAAAGGGTGATGACATTTTTTGAAGTGTGTCTTGTGGGTCAGCGTTTACGCCCATGCTAAAAATGTCATTGATCTAATTAGCATGGGCAAAATTTAGTGATGTAGCTAAAATCTTTTAGCGCATCGGCATGAATCGCGAGTGCTATCAGAAAAGCAGTATTGAGATTGAAGGTTGATGAGGTCTGATAAGATATTGATTGTATTATACAGTGCATGTTTAGAATAACAAAGGAGCAGAACTTTTGGTCAGGAGAGGGAAACCACAATTACAATACAACTCATGAAATGCAATGATAATGTTAATAAATGCATTTTACTTAATTTCACATCTCACTTGGGATTTTTTTTTTTTTTAATAATTTAATTTATCTCATTATGTTTCCTTTTTTCAAATTTGGAGGAAATCCCAGCCCCAGTCATTTGGCAATATATGGCAGTCGATCACAGCGCTGGCCACCTTTTGAGACATACAACCACTTTCTCAATCATACATCTAGGCGGGATATTAGGGAAATCAAGTAACCAAATGCATATTTTTACACTGTGGGAAAACTGCAGGACCTGGAGAAAATCAGTGCAACAGCACATGTTAATAGTGTTGACACCTGCGTCACCTTACCACCAGCTCACTAATTTGCTAAAGGGTACAAACTTTGCTTGTTTGCCACTCGCCACATTTTTTGTCAATGCTCTTCTTCAGTGCTTCTGTCCACCAGGCTGCAACACTGTTTAATGATCCATTCTGAGCAACTATTTCAAGTGGAACAAACAGCAGTCAACTCCAAGACTGATTACTGATACATGAAGCCAGACAGGCCCTAATAAGACACAGATAAATAAGCCACAGAGATAATGAGTACTGTTAAGCAAGAAACACACAAAAGCGCCATATATTGTGTGCGCTATAAATGAGACAGTCATATCACAAATATCAATGACTTATAGGCCGCATTTAGAGCTCAAGCTACGCTAGGCTGTTCAACAACAGTTGGACTGATAATGTCTTATGAATCATTAGACAATTTAGTTTCTAATCTAAAATGTGTCAGTCATATGTTACATTCTTGACTAGTTTTTAAATGGCAAGTGTTCTAAGGATGAAACTGAAAAGCTTAATCAAAGCAGTCCTATTTAGATGTCTGATACATAAATTGAATTTAAATTAATGAGAATATAATTCAAACAGTGAATGAATAAATAAATAAATAGTGTGATGTGTTAGATTATGTTTCTGACCAGCTAAGTAGATATTTGCCATGCAATTATGAACTGCAGTTATTTGTCATTAAAAAAAAGAGATTAGATTTACACCAATATCAGCAGATGCATCATAAATCATATTCAATGCAGATGCAGGGTAAAAAAAAAAAAATTTGATACAGCAAAACAATCAACAAGGTGATTCAAAGACATTTCACTTTATTTAAAAAAAGAAGAAAAAAAGAAAAAATATGTAAATCCTCAAAGCCAGTTCGACTGATACAATCATTTAATCTTGGGAGTAGATTTAAGCAAAGCTAATCTGACATGACATCTTATGTGGGGACTGTCCTTCACAGGAAGTTAGCGACTTAGGAGAGAACTGGAAGAAAATACACTCACACACTCACGCGCGCACACACACACACACACACACACACACACCACACACACACACACACACACATATATATCCATACACACACATATACATACATATAAAATTGTGAATTTTATCGCAGGTGCAAGAAACCATTATGTTTCTCCCTGGGTAAACTAAAAAGTCATCTGAATTTCAGTTGAAAGTCACCCATGGTATTTTAAAAGTGATTCCCCAAAAGCACTTTTGTTACATGCACATTTCTCCATGTGATGCCTTTGAGATTAAATTATTTTTGTCATCCAGCCACTTCTGAAAAATAGGTAGTATTTTGGTACAATTGGAGAGCAAATTTAGATTGAAACCTACAAACAATAGTACTTAATCATTTTTACAAGTGTCTAGAATGCATTTGTTTATACATTACAGTCATTTGGCAGACACCTTTAACCAAAGCAACTTACAGTAGAGAAAGGAGGGATTGAACCAAGATTCTCACACAGGCCAAGCATGCATTCTACCACTGAGATATATACAACAAGTGATTTACAGAGTGTAGACTGATAGCTGTATGTCATTTTAATGATGGCTCCCTCTTGAGCTGCATCTATTGGATGTGTCTGTCCTGTTCAAGAGCTGAATCTATGGTTAGTACAAATTGGAGAGGTGGCAGTGAATTGAATTAATTTAAAAACAAAAAAATAAAAAATAAAATTATATAGAAAGAAACAAGAGGAGCCTATTTTTGCCATCTATATACCCAGATGCTGAGCTGACAATCGTTAATAGCCATTAAAGGAGCATTCATTACCACTGGATGGCCAATGGTTTCTAGGGGCAAAAACCCAAGAGAATTATGGCAGGATGTTCTCCACTTTTTCCTGCAAGCTAAAGCCATCGCCAGCCGATTATATCCCTCCCTGTGGAACTTATTATCTGCAACCTGTAACGTCAGTCACTGAAAACCCTGCTCAGCAAGACCTTTTTTAAACTAGAAACTACAACTTGACATATCCTCCGAAACCATTTTCTCTCTCAGGAATGATATTACAAATGATGATACATCAATGAAAACACACAACCACACACACACACACATACGCACACACACATTTAGTTGTGTGTGTGTGTATGTGTGTGTGTTGATTGTCAGTCTGCAGAATGTGAAAAGTTAAGGGAATTTATGGCATCATTCAGTTCATGCTGTGGGTTGCTACTTAAATGCATTATTATAATGCCTTTTACTAAGACTGATGGGACAGATGCATTTTACCCTGTAGAAGAAAGGTGTTTTTAAGGTGAAAAAACAGCAATGCAAAGGTATGAATTTCTATTTCATTCCATTAGATTTAACAAAGTCATTGCACTGCTGAAATGATAGAGACTAAGAGCTGCAACGGCTGCAACTTCTGACAGTGGCTGTAAGAGGAAGAACTTTTGAGGCAACAGTTGGAAAATAAATGTCTGAAAAATTGACATTTTGAAGTTCTTCCACCAAGAAATGTTTTTGTGAGCATATGTGTTTGTGCGTATGTGTACCTCAAAATACCGCCACTAAAATATAGAGAGGGGAGAGAGGAAATAGGAAATAGGAAATGAAGAGAGGGAGAGAGGAATTGAGAGAGAAATGGTAAATTATCTCACTCTCTCAATCATAACAACACAAATAAACTGAATACATGTATTCATACATTCATGTGCTATGTAAATGGAGATGTAGTTCCCTAATATCCCTTTATTTCTTTAAACCAAACCGAAGGATGCAGTATGTATTTATTTTATGTAAATGTTGTCTGGATGTAGATTTAAGAAGTGTATGTGCAGAAGGAGATTGTATCAAAAGTGATTTCATACATGACAACATATATCAATGTGTGTGTGTGTGTGTGTGTGTGTGTGTGTGTGTGTGTGTGTGTGTGTGTGTGTGTGTGTGTGTGTATATGACCCTGAATACAGGATAAGTGGCAGAGGATGGATGGATGGATGGATACATATACACACACACATACACGCATACACACATATTTATATGCAAAGTATGAAAAACTTATTCAATCAAAAAATAATGTTTTTCACAATATTTGTGGTTCTGTAATTTGGTTTTACAACATCTGGATATCTTTGGTGTATATATTTATTGTCTAGGTCAAATGTTTATAGGTATGTAATTGCATGTTTATCGTAGTAATAGAAAATATTGCTGATCGGCGATACAAAAATTGACCTGTTTTGACTTAATTGCATTTTTTTTCAATTAATTTTTAGTGCCCTGGTGTTATAGGTTCATCAAGCTGATTTTGTTTTCTGAAAAGTCTCCTTCTGCAACATGTACCTATGTTGTTAATTTTCATATGCTGTCCATAGAAATAAACATGTAATTAAGTCTAAAGCATCCAGCATAATTCTTAAATGCAAGGATGCAGAGATGGAGTATATATTGGCAAGGACTGTCGTTCTGTGTGAGAGGGCTCCAGTAGGTGTCTCTGGCTTTGACCTAGATACACTGTGGTATATTGCAATTCTATTGGGCCATTTTGATCACTGCCTCTCTTTTGAGCTTTTTATCCCAAGTCAGGCTTGTGTTTATATCTGACACACAAAAAGTAAGCGTTCCGCAAACACAGCAACTAAACTGCATTGCACAGCTCTGCACTGAATCAAACACTTCCACTGATAAAAGGATTAGTGGTGTATTTACATCTGCTTTCACCACCTGCAACTTCTGTATGCAAGGGACAGCAGATTATAATTATTGTTGTGAATTAATTTTGTGCCCCTCCTTGTTTTTTGTGTTTATTAGCGTAGCTCATTGCTATTGTTTCTCAACTAATTTACATGCTGATGAGTCTAGAGACAGATGTGTTTTTTTGCTGCTTCAGTGCCTGATTTCTGAGACTACAAGACAGCAAAGGGCGGGAGTGAGGCAGGCTTCCATTCTCGCACACATTGGACTTTGAAATTCAAATTTGATACACACTAGTCCCTATATTTAAGAACAGGAACAGCAGAACCATTGATCCATTATTCACTCCTCCTTGCAGTCAAAAAAAAAGGAGAAGCCTTGATTCTCCAGGCAACTGGTGTAGATATTTGTGGATCTATAAGGAAAATACTTAATCAAATAAAGAAGGGTTTTAATTAAGATGAGATGAGATAAGATAAGATAAGATAAGATAAGATAAGATAAGATAAGATAAGATAAGATAAGATAAGATAAGATAAGATAAGATAAGATAAGATAAGATAAATAGAGAGAGAATTAGAAGACAGAAGATTGGAATAAATAAACGGCAGGGAGAACAACAACAGAAACAACATCAGAGATAAGAATGGACAACAGAATGGAACAGTAAGGGTGAAAAACAGACAACCAAAACTAAACGACAATATAGATAGAGAGGAAGAATAAGAATAAAATAAATGAGCAAAAATAGGCAGGATGTCTGATGCGTGCTGGCTGGGACAAACAAGGATAAACGAAACAGCAGAGTTAAGGCATGACATGACTGGGGTCGGGTAGTGAGGTTGTGGTAGCACAGATGCACCTCCGGCCGGTCAGAGTTGTGTGCCATTCAGACTATTGTTATACAGTCTGATGGCCGTGGGCACAAAAGAGCGTCTAAAGCAGGGGTGTCAAACATACGGCCCGCGGGCCAGAACCGGCCCGCAAGGGGATTCGACCAGAATAATTTGAAAGTGAAAAAATGCATAAAAGACAAGGATTTATTTTTTTTAATTAAATGCAATTCAAAAAACAATTCCACTAGGGGCACAATATTTTGGTCAGAGTAGACGACAATCCGCATCACTGATACAGACCAATCAGCAGACATTATCTACCCTTTTCTCTACCGCCCCGCTACTCCCTCATTAGCCAAAATGTTGTTATCAAAACAGAGAAAAGTAATTAAAGAGTGTAGAATTTTCAAAGAAAAATTGACTACGTCCTATTTATTTATAGAGATGAACTCCCGTTCACCTTTGTGCTTAGGGTGTTTGCAACAAGTTTCGGTATTTAAGGAATATAATATACGGCACCACTACGAGACTCATCAGAGCGAAAAATATGACAGCTTGCAATGACAACCGAGAAGAGATAAGATCAACGAATTGCTGGCGGGTCTGAGGAAACAGCAGTCCACTTTCACCGATAGCCGAGAAATCAGTGAAGCAGCGGTAAAAGACAGCTAACTAATTGCTTGCGAAAATGTGCAATTTAACCTTAGTCACCAGCTTCGCTACAAAAGAGTATGGTGAAATTCTACTGTTCATGCAACTCCATACATTTTCAGTATGTATTATATGTGGATGCATGTTTCATGGATGAAGTTTACACATTTACAGGACAGGTGAATACTTTCTTCCTTACATATTTAATAGAACTCTTTTTAGTTTGGAGGGTGTAGGCAGGGATTCATTTTAGATGCACATGTGTAAATGGTTTAAAAATCCTTTTCTTTACAAGTCTCATTTAATCTTAAAGTGGATTACTACATATTTCAATACCAATTACTTGTTAAAGTTTTGTGCCATTGTACGATCAGAAGGATCGCATGATCACATGATTGCAATGCATTCATGTGAATGATAAAAGTAAATTGCACTTTTGTCTAAGGAAATATGAGATGTTTGATGATATGTTTTGTAAAAGAATTGTTCATTAAAGTCCAAGATTTTTCTCATTTCCTTGTACTTCTTTACACCAAAACAGAGGGAAGACATGATATTTTGGTTATTTATTGCTGAGTATGCTATTATTTTAATGGTACAGCCCACTTGACATCTACCTAGGCCGTATGTGGCCCACGATGAGAAATGAGTTTGACACCCCTGGTCTAAAGCATTCAGTTCTGCACTGGGGTGGGATGAACCGTTGGCTGAAAGAGCTGCCCTCCAGCCACAGCTCGTCATGCAGGGGGTTGGGAAAGATTGTCCAGGATAGCTCCCAGTTTGTCCTTCACCCTCCCCAATGCCATGGATTGAAGATGGTCCAGGTTCAGTCCCATCACAGAGCGGGCTTCCTCACTATCTTGGTAAGCCTGTTGGCCTCACCAGTCCTGGCATCGCCCCACCAGCACACTATCGCCAACAAGAGTGCACTGAGTACCATAGACTGGTAGAAGGTCTTGAAGAGCTACAGACACCAAACAACCTCAGTCTCCTCAGGAAGGACATCCTCCTCTGACCCTTCCTGTGTTTGTAACCAAGATTTGGATCTATGGATCTATGTATATATTACGTAAGAGCCATGAACTGAATCATGATAATGACAATAATGAACTCATATTGATTATTGTATTCTTGTTTACATGATTGTTATTCTGTCTTTTTTAATCTTGATATTGATTGACTGATTGATTAGTGCGTAATGCATTGGTGGAAATGTTTCTGCTATGTTTGATTATATACACATTTCACCTGCTGTCTGGCAGGGAAGAGAGGAGTGAGTAGGTCGCTGTACTTTTGTTGACCGCATTTTATAAGTTGGGATCGCTGGTCTACGAAACGGACATCTTCAATCCTAGAGTATCGTTTGGTAGGGCGTCATTCAATTTACAAGACCTATCTTGGCCTCTCAGCAACTT
Source organism: Fistularia commersonii (assembly GCF_037954325.1). Lineage (NCBI taxonomy): Eukaryota > Metazoa > Chordata > Actinopteri > Syngnathiformes > Fistulariidae > Fistularia > Fistularia commersonii. Next base: position 20,114,004 of record NC_141291.1, on the reverse strand, counting down.
GCCACTTTCTCCAGTTGCTACATGTAATCTTACTTGCTGCCTGTAATGCACATATAGTGTGATTTATTATGGGCTTTTAGTTATTAACTTGTTCTGTTTAAAGAGAGCAAGATCAGTCTGTGCTCTACTCAGATCCTGAACACTTTTCTAACGTTTTCTCATTACTTTCACATCCACCTTTCTTCGGAGACTCAATTCTCATCGGAGCTAACTTTCCTTGATTGATCAAAGTGGTTAAGGCCAGAGTGGAGGAAACAACATCAAAGTAGATTCAGAGTGTCTCTTTGTGGGAAAAAAAAACAAATATCAAATGGGGAAAGCTCAGAAGAATCAGGTTGTTTTTGCAACTTGAAGGCTGACGAAAAGAAAAGTGGGTGAGGGGGTAGAGAAGAAGAGAAGAGAAGAAAAGAAAAGAAAAGAAAAGAGAAGAGAAGAGAAGAGAAGAGAAGAGAAGAGAAGAGAAGAGAAGAGAAGAGAAGAGAAGAGAAGAGAAGAGAAGAGAAGAGAAGAGAAGAGAAGAGAAGAGAAGAGAATGCATTAAGGTGTATGAGGCAATAGTGAGGAATATGAGGGTATAAGGTTGGGAACAGCAGTGTATAGCTGACTGAATGTCAGTGTTTGAAGGCATATGGAGGGTTCCAGTGGAGTATGCAGGTACATGAGGGAATATGGAGAAGGATAACGATGCACTGCTACTCTTAATTTGAGCTCTTAAATAACATATTCTATGATGTCTGGAGCTGCACTCATCAGCCCTCTGCCTGAACTGCAGCATGTACTTTTACTGGATTTTATTTCAAGCCGATGAGGTTTCAAATTAGATTTACTCCATCATGTTCCTCCTCCCCCACCCAGCCACCAACAGAAACCTGCCCACTATCTTGCAGTACTGCATGATCATTCTGAACCTGGTGATTCATGTGTGTCTGATGGAAGCTAATTTCTGCCCTATCATATTTGCATTGTGGCAAAAGAAAAGGAGGGGAAACTGCAAAGAGGACCTTTTTGTAAATTTATATTTTTTCTTTTTAGATAATGTGAGCACATTTCAAAACCTTACTGTTTTTTACGGCAAGGTTAAAAAAAATTAATGAATAAAGGAGTAAAAAGAAAAATGAACATATGACGGGGGGGGGCAGATATTTTCTCACCCAACAGTAAGTGACATTGACAATTCCCCTTGTTTGACGACAGCAATAAAACTGATCTTACAGATGATCTTTCAGTCTCCACAGGGGTGGTGTGGGGAAGGGGGTTAGAACGGTCGTCCTTGGAACCAAAGCTGGTTTGATTCCTGCACTCCTAGCCTGTAGAAGTGTTGTGGAGCAAGACACTGAACTGTTCGTTAGCTGCCTTCTGCTCATAGGTTAAATGCAGTGGTCAAATTTCACTGATATTGTGCTGTGTGTATAACTGAATGTGATACAAAAAGTCTTTCTTCTTTTATAGTTTTCTACTATTTTCTTCTGTCGCCGCATCATACTGTTACTTTGCAGGGTGATTACTGTTAGCTGCATGCCCCCCTGCTGGGCCTCTTGGGTAAATGACTGCCAGAAGAGTAATGAGATGTCACTTACTGAGGGAGCACTGTCTTGTCGAGGAGTTCAATGTCCACCAAATAAAAAAATGTTCCCTTTCAAAGCTGGCCTTCAGGAGTTGATTTTGAAGAATGAGAGATAAGCAGTTTGTCTGAGAAGATTTATTTTTTCCTTTTTTTTCCGAAGAAGTTGAAAGGCTGACCCCTCTGTTATTATGCCCACTGTGCCAAATTTCTTTTTGCAGCACAACTATTTGAAGGTGATATTTTGTTTGACTTTGTACTTCTGTCAAAAGCTACAAATGTTCACCACTGGGTTCTCTCTGAAGTATTTATCCATGATAGGGAAAATTTTGGGCTCTTTCAGGTTTTGCCACTCCATAGCTTGGTGAGAAGATATAGTGAGAAGCACAAGAGTTTACCCTCATACGACAAAAAGTTATCTCATGGGTATTTTTAGGGACTAGGCCTCAAAAACCAATATTCCCAGGTGACGATGTATCCCAGTAGATGCTCATTTCATAAAGACAGTTTGATGCAGCACCGGCAGTATGAAAAGTGAGGAAGACGTTCAGGAGAAACAGGTATCATTTCCTATCAGCTTACACCGTGCAGATGTCAGGAACTGCATGTATAGGTGACTATATGTTATTGTCTGAAATATTTTAGGCAAAAAATATTTCGAGCTAGCATGTGGGTCTCTTTTCGCGTATTTGCAATGTTAAGTTAAATGGTAAACCATCAGGCACCCTTTGTGTGGGATGTGCGTTGAAAAAAAAGGCTAATGCACATGTCATGTAGGTGCTCTAATGATCAAACTGTCTTACCCGCCATCAGCTGTTCACATCCACACAAGCGGAAACACTCATATGTTCAAAAGACACAGAAGGGTGCTGCAGCATACTACCCCCTCTTCTGCTACACATAAGGCTTTTATGCTTTCATTGCATGACATCCATAATCTTGTCATATACAAAAACACACACACACACACTAATAAAACAATGAGAATATACGGAGGACATACAGCATCCTTCCCACTCATTTCATTCCTTTTGTTCTCTTTCTCATCTATTCATGTAGCCTTGAGTGCAGCTCCATCTGCAGAGAGGAGCAAGCAGGCTAGCTCCTTTGAGGGATAGATGGAAGGTGAAGAACAAGAGGAGCTCGGGATGCATGGTTGTCATACTGGAGCTGCAGTGTAGGCTGATGCCTCCACATGACGCTTGCCACTTACTGGCACAGGTTGGATACAAAGGTGGGAATGAGGTGTGTGCCTCCAGCTTTTGGATGCTCTATTAAGATTTGGTGAGCGTGATGCCAACAGCGACTAATTATTCTTTTCATTTATATACAGCAAACACACGTCAACAAACCCTGCAAATGCACATTCCTTTTTAAAATGCACAAAACACATAAAGACTCACTCGATCCTCAATCCAGCCCCTAGGCAGACACTCACTATGCCGTGACTGATGCTATGAAAAGACCCACTCCCTCTTCTTTTCATCCTCCTTTCCCCCCTCCCTCATTGCCCCAGTTCACTCCAGTGCACACGTTCCCGCATTCAGTACATCCCCCACCCAACACTTCTCTGGCCCCTATTTCCAATAACACCCTTCTTTTTTCCTTCCATCGTCTATCTCAGTAAAAAACAAATGAAATACAAATGGATGAAAAAACATAAGAGAATAAACAATAATCAAAATAAACTAATTAAATCAATAAAACACACAATGCCATTTCACATGTTTGTAAATTAGTCCATTCATTCATTCATTCATTCATTCACTCTCTACTGTCCCTGCATTTAGGGTCACGAGAGGCAGGGTTAAATTATTCCAATGATCACATAACTACACGGGTCGTCATTATTTATATACATCATTACTGAAAGTATATTAGACGCTGACAACGGGCTTTCAAATAGTAGGTCAGTCAGTCAAAAAAGAGATAAACAACACCTCATTACGGCATGAAGAGAAGAGTCTTGAATGACAAGACAAGCCATCCATGCTCGCTAGCTCTTAATATCCAAGCAAATATGATAGAATCAGAAAGAGATGATTATCTATTATCTACTAGAAAGAACATGGCTAATTGTACAGTGGGACTAGGGAGAAAATGCACCACTCTGGATTTTCTTGTACACCACTGGATCACTGGACAGTTATACGTCTATGAAACAGACCTCATTGAAAAACAGGGTCTTAAAATTGCTCAGGGCTGTTTTTATTCTGTGCATGCAAGCATGCACTTTGCTATCAATTCATAGGATTATCAGGTTGTCATTGTAAAATGGCAGAGGGCTATAAACCAAGCAGCCTAACTCTATGCCTACCCTCCCTCTTGCTATTCGGTCATCCATGTTTCCCTTGGCACTGATGTTAATGTAGTACCAATCATTGCGCACATTAAATAGACATCAACTTCATGCACATCATCCCAGCCAAATACTGGCACAAAAGACCTCATGGCATTCAGTAAACTCCTTCTAAGCATAACAAAATGAGTGTTGAAAATACATGAGAAATACAAAATTAGGAGTAATTTATTTTCTGGTAAATAATCCTATGAAAACAAACATTTAAAAGGACCAAATACTGATAAATGCTACAAATGTCAAGTGAAAAAACAAAAGTGTTGCTTTTGCCAAAGCTGTTTTAATTAATAAAATATTTTCATTGATTATTTTCTTTATTTGACTTTAGTTACTTTAACAATCCAAAGCTATTGCAGTTCTCACAGGAGCACATTTGAAAGACTTAAAAGGGATCTTTATAACAAATGGAGACCTTGACAGTAGAGTGACTTGCTACAACCAGAAACAAACAGGGCAGGATAGATTTTTTAAACCAGGATCAACTTTGTGATTGGAGGATATCTTTGTGCATGCATGCATGAATCTACATATGTAGATTTAGTTGAAATCTTGTGAGTTGAATTATATTTAGCTATACATATTAGTTACCTTTCTGTTTCCAACAATGCTTTAATTGTGAACCTCAGCCCAACCCTTTAGGTCAGAAGATATGGATTTTGTTTGGTTCAGGTAATTTATCTTCACCAATGAAGATTGGGCTGGCGCTAAAATTCATTGTTCTTTAATTTGGGAACCAACTTTGGCATACCTCAAAATCCTGCAATGCATGTTGTCAAAGTAAGCTATAGGCTGACACGTATAAGGCTTTGTGGAGATCCAACATTGGACTTAAACTTGTGCATCTCCTGGTGGCAAAATCTATAGTATGATACATCCATTAGAGACTAGTTTTGCCATCAGTCACTTGTGTATTCCTTATTTAGACACTGATTAGGTGGTATAGCAAGCTGCCTGCTTGCATTTAGGAGTCACATAGCCTGACTTAAATGTGTAACGCAGGGGGAGGAGTGTCAGGCACCCCTGGCATGTGCCAGCTCTTAAGTAATCATGGGACTCAAAGATAATGAAGAGTGATGATGAAGTTGCGCAGGTCTTGGCAAGGACTCACTGGCTCTAATAAAGTACTAGAGCAATCACCTATCAGTTGGAGCAAAGGTTTGCCTCAAAAAAAAAATGTCAGTGGCACATTGGAGTTTTAAATAAGCAACTCGTGTTGTCACTTCCATTTACTTACGCAGCACTTTAATCAGTCCATAAATCAACTTTTGCCTGACATCCAGTAGAGCTGTATCCCTGATGAGTCACCTTAGATTATTAGTATTGGATGGAGTGACGGTTGAAACAAACAAAAACAAGAGAAAATAATGGTGGCAACTTTGCTTCCTAAAGATACACTTCAAAGCACAATTGTCTTTTTTCTTCATCCTTGAGCCATAGATTGTGATATGCGAACTAATCCCATAAAAGTACTTCACATGAAAACAACCTGGGGTGAGATAACAGATCACACACACATTCAAATATGCACAAAATAATACAAATGTTGCCAGTACCCACTGGTAATTTATAACTGTATCACCATAAGTCTCTTTTCATTTACTACTCACCACTGTCAAAATGGCTAAAAGTAAGCCAACTATTTTTTTCCCCTACAGCCTTGATGACAGGCGAGTTATTTTACCAGAGGAATCATTACCACTCAGAAATGTTACTTCTGTTGTAAGGTACATGATGTAATAAATTAATGCTAAATTAATGCTAAATTAATGTTGTATCCTTGGAAATGTTTATTATTCACCTAAATCAATGAAAAATTAGAAGCTGTTGAGATCACAATTATTTCACTTCCTCTGGCCCCTCATACTAATTTGTTGCTCAAATTTGTAACCACATAATGTACCCCCCCCCCCCCCCGCCCCAGCAAAAACTCACTGTCCATTTTATCATCTGCAAAGGTGTTTCTTACTGAGATCGAATCATTGCACAGCATTAGCTCCTGAATGAGCTATTAATAAAAGCAAATTTTGTTTGGATAGAAGAAGCGTGTGCTTGTGGATTTATGAATAAAACATGTCGCCCTTATTAAAAATAATCTGACTCGAGACTGCCAGGGGCCCTTGAGGTCGATATCACCCACCCCCATTCCCTCACCTTCTATATCGCTCTCACAGGGTTAAGGATGAATCATGGCACCACCCATCAAATCGCATTCAAATTTTATATGATCACGTGAAAAATGTGTTTACAAGAATTAAATAAAGCAGAATGCAATTGCCACTCCAGGCTATTAACAGTTTGAGCTGAGCTTCTTCTTACCTGAACATTTCTCCCAGGCCCTTCAACACGCCTTTTTTGGTTTTATTCTTGTCCTTGCTCTTGTCCTTGTCTTTGTCTTTTTCTTTATTCTCACTGCATTTCTTCTTTTCAAAACTCCCAATCCTGTCCTGATCTTTCTTCCTGTGGTCTTTGCAAAGGTTGCCATTGAATCCAGAGTCCACAATAATGGCGCCAGTGGTAGACATTGACGTTGACCGACCTGATCGAGAGCTATCCTCTGTGTCCTCGTCCACTTTAGAGGGCAAGAAAGGGAATTGAGGAAAAGCAGAAAGTACAAAATGAAGGGGGAGACAGTACGGCCATATCTATGCAGAAAACTAAGAAAAATAAATTGTAAGTAAGCAAAAATTTAAATATTCCAGTTGACTACCTTTACATCGCAGATTTTCAATCATAGATTTCTGTTTTTCTTTTTTTTAGTTAGATACAGAATATCATGTCTTTGTTCTGGATACAATTAAACCATTATCAGAAAAGAAAAGTCCCACAAGGTATAGGGAAGCTTTGAACAAACCACACTGAATTCATCTACCTCATTAGAGTAGATTATATTTATATTTTACACCCTTTGAGAACGGTTGAATCTATTTTCACTAAGTTTAAAGCCTGAAGTTTTTTCAAATTTGCACATTTCACAAAAGTCCAAAGTGAACACATTTCTCTTGTCTTACTTTCTTTTCTCTTTATTTCATTCCAAATGATATGGCCAAACAGCGGAAGAACTGGTAAATTTGATTCATAACTCACTTCTGATCTAATTTCAACCCCAACATCAAATTGAAACTGCTTAGGTGAGATAAGGTTGATTAAACTAAAACTTTCCATCATGTCTAATCAGAACTGATGTGGAATATGTAATTAATCTGTCAGTAATTATACATTTAAGTATTCTTGAAACAGACTCCAAGGGATATGAATTGCAAATGTGCTGCATTGTACAATAGACATTTCTCATGTCTACATAGTATCATTGGCTCTGAATCCTGAGGTAGATGCCTTTCAAATTAAATTCCTATCACAGTCTCACCTGCCTTTGACTAAGTTCTACAGCTGATGAAAGAGAGAGCTTAATTGTATAGAAAATAGAGGGGGCATGATAAATTTTCACTGTTTCCTTTTCTGTGCAAATATCAGCTTTTTTTCCTTTTAGCTGTCATCTCAGTGGATGCACCAAGTGACTAAAGAAACAGGGACTAAAACAGCAACTTTGATGGACCCTCTCCTGCCGCCTTTCTCTCTAACGCGCATCACAAATTTGGACCTATTTAGACAGTATCAGCAGTACCACTCAACCTGCTATCTGCTTATCATAACTTAAGATGAGCTGCAGCAAAAGCAGCTATAAATTTTAGCTACCTATTTAAATGGCCATCATCTTTGCTACTGCTGAAAAATACTTGGTACAGTTGGATGTGTGTGTATATGAGATTTGGGTTTTATCAAATGAATACTAATTGTAATGTTACTTGTTTAACAGGTCAATTGGATGACTCTTTCAAGTATTGCAAGACAGTGAAATGTGTGTGTGTGTGTGTGTGTGTGTGTGTGTGGGCGTGCATCCATATGGTGGGAGTTAGTCCATGCTTGTGGCTATGATTGACAAAGACATGGATAGATAGAAAGTGAGATTAAATGATACCTGATTTCTAATACTTAAATGTGAATATTGGGTCAAAGCTAAAAAAAAAACAGAATGTCTGAATTTAATCACAGTAAAAAGACCAAAAATGCAACAACAGAAGCCCTGGCTGACAATCTGCAGTGACAGCAGCCAGACTGATAAAGAGTCAGGGAAATTTGCGATAACGTGATTTGCAGTGCACAGAAATATATAACTTTACTTTGCTTAACTCTACTGCTTTTGAAGCTCCCCTCCCCAAATTAAAGAAAAAAAAAATTAAGCTGAAATGTCATACCTATGTCTTTACATCACAGAAAAAAAAAAACAAAAAAAAACATTTGCCAGAATAGATACCCCTTTCTGTTTTATGTAACACAAGTGCATTTTGCCCAGCAGGATTTTTTGGGGACACATTTTCTAAAGGTGAAGCCAAATTCTTATTATATGTAAATAAAAGTCTGAGAGCACAGGAAGGCAGCAGCTTATCTGTCAACTTTGACTATTAACCTCAGTGACGCATACTAGCTGGCTGCTTTTATCTAAATTGAAAAACAGTTATTTGAATATCATGGGGGAGAATGCAATGTACAGCAGCATGGGAAACCGTCTGCTTTCCCCATTTTTCTTTGCCGAGATAAGACTGTATTTAGTGGCTTGCCAACAGAGCTTATGAGAACAAAGCGTTTCAGGCAAATAATTCCCTTCTTTTCAAATGTTCTCCATCTTTTTTAATCGAATCCTGTGGTGAATGCAAGTTTATTTATAGCAATTACTCTTGTGGTGTTGTTTGGTGTTATTACCTGTCAGGAAAATGTAAGATGGGTGTCTGTCTATACCCAATGCATGTCTTTTTCATCAACCGACACTATATATATATATATATATATATATATATATATATACAGGACTGTCTCAGAAAATTAGAATTTTGTGATAAAGTTCTTTATCTTCTGTAATCCAATTACAAAAACAAAAATGTCATACATTCTGGATTCATTACAAATCAACTGAAATATTGCAAGCCTTTTATTATTTTAATATTGCTGATTATGGCTTACATCTAAAGAAAACTCAAAAATCCTATCTCAAAATATCAAAATATCATGAAAAAGTAATTTTTGTTTTTTTAATAATAAATGTGTGTGTGTGTGTGTGTGTGTGTGTGTGTGTGTGTGTGTGTGTGTGTGTGTGTGTGTGTGTGTGTATATATGTATATATATATATATATAAATGCATTATTAAAATATGCATTTAAATGAGATCTTTTTATTTCTGGTCCTTTTGAAAGTTTCAAATAGCATGACAAGTGTCAAGTTCAGTGAATAGAAAAAGAATCAAACATAGGAGAATATTCCCAAACAAAGCAGTTACCATTTTTATGCTTGTCTTTGGCAAGCACTGTTCACAAGAACATTAGTCCACATAAACGCAAAGCTTAAACACTCACATGTATCCATGCTGTTGTCTTCATCCCCTACAGCAGCACCTGATTTCTCATATGATTTGTCAATGGCAGCTCGGAAACTGTCATTGCAGCCACGGCCTCTGATAATTCGAGAGTGGGATCTCTGAACATTGATCTCACCATTCCCAGCAACAGCCCTCTGAAGGCTTTCTAGGGAACTGGATTTTTTCAGGCCCAGTGACGGTCCAACCTCATGTTCTGAAGAGCCTATGGAAGGACGAAATGGAATAATTACAGACATTGCTTATAACTCTGTTGCAAGACTGAAAAATTCATGGTGAAACCTGAACACTTTTCCGACATGACCACCAAATCAGACATGGAAAACAGGAAATGCTGATGTTTGAAAATGATTTGTGGTTCTTCTTTTTCTTCTCCTATAGAGAGAAAACATTTAACCCCTGCCAGTTAAAGTATGTTACTATTAATACATTTGATGAACTACTATGACACAAAAAAACAGGGCCAGTTATAGTATTATACCATGTAGATATCCAGTATAAAATAAGAATACAAAACTGGTCTTCCATAAAATATCTGTTTACAGATAGAAACACATGAATTAGAAAACACAACCATATGCAAAAAAAGCTACAATTTATTTGCTGAGGTTCCCTGTCATGAGGCAATTGAAAAAATATGTTGCAAATGGGCTTGGTCTTTTGTTAAAACAGTTCACATTTCATGCAAGAGATTCTTCATCTCTAACTGCTGCTTTTTTCAATAAGTGACAATCCATTTGATTCTATCTCTCACTCACTCTCTCTCTTTCTCTCTCGATCAACCCAGACTGACTGACTGTCCTACCTACCTAACAATCTATCTAGCTATAACACATTTTCAGTATGTCCTGTGTTATCTTTTCCATCCAGTCTTCACGTGGAATTAAGAATTGGTGTGACTGCAAACACTTTTTCTCAGTGACTTGTTTTCTTTACTTAATCTGTGTTTACCATGCATATAGATAGATAGATAGATAGATAGATAGATAGATAGATAGATAGATAGATAGATAGATAGATAGATAGATAGATAGATAGATAGATAGATAGATAGATAGATAGATAGATAGATAGATAGATAGATAGATAGATAGATAGATAGATAGATAGATAGATAGATAGATAGATATAGTACTCACTAATATTCCTATATACTCAACATTTACCTATTGAGTTACTGAAATAGAGAATGTATTCACTCCTTACTTACTCAGAGAGCTGGACTATTTCTTTTTAAGTAATGACAAATTTAATGTCCTGAATAAACACCCTTACAAGATCAGAAACATTCAAGTAAAAAAACAGTACAGGTGTTCAAAGCAAGTAATCTCATCATGTGAAGGACAAAAATATGTGTTTAAAAGAGAAAATGCAGTAAAAAGAAACAGAAAAATGTACAAAGTGAAAAGCTGAAAGACATTGCAAGAAAAGTCATTAAAAAAAAACACATACAAATCATTATAAATGCCATGTAAATTTAGGACGTTTTGAAGATTATGCATTAACTCTGCCAACAGAGGACACATATAAGCCAGGGTGCATGTTTGACACAATGGGATTGCAAGTAAGATCTGCAAAGGATGCAACAGTTAAAGGGATCCAAAATGACATCTGCTGTACTCAGAAAACAGAATTATCCTCCCACATGGTATTCCATATCATGATCCTCTTCACCATTGTTTCTAGTCAGTGTGGTGAATGACAAAAGAATCAACAGACAAAGGCTCTGGGAAACAGAGACAGAATGAGAGAAACAGAGAGAGAGGGAGATAAAGAGGGGGGGGTGGAAGAGACTGACAGACAGAGACATAAAGACAGATGGACAGATAGACAGTCTCGAGATTGTGGCTTTGTTTTCACCTGAAGAAGCCTTAGCTCTCCTGGGAGAATTTGACGGACAGCTCTCTTAATGCCAGTCTATCATGTGATTCCTATCACACAACAGAAGCTTAGCACTCTGCTGCTCATCTCCATCTTATTCTGAAGCAAGGAAATACATATTCCTCTTTTGCAGCCATACATGTGTTTGTCACACAACCCACAGGTCTAGAGGAGAATCGAAATTATTCAACCCCCCACCTCTACAGCCAATCATTACAAAAAAAAAAAAAAAAGAAATTAAAAATCCAAAATTGTCTGGACATGTACCTGGCATTCTGACATAGCAGGTGATTGTTAACATGATGTATCCTTTAGCTAGATTGACAGTAGACAGTATACTGGAGACAGTCCATTGCTATTAAGTGTTCAAGGGGGAAGTATGAAAACCATGAATAAATGAAAAGTAGTTATTTCAGTAATGCAGCCCATAGTCAAGTTAGAGGGAGGGAAACTTTGTTCTACTGCCATTATGTACATACCTGTATACATGGAGGAGACAGAAAAGTGCTCAGATATGCACAATTTAAATCCATGGATATGTCCATAATACATCAATGCACACAAACACATACACACGTGTGGAATATATGTGTCTATCCTAGTTAGAGCACTTTTATAGATATGGTAAATGTGTGTTTGTATTTACATATATGCTTATATATATATATATATTCATGTTATGGACCATAGACCACAGAGGACATCCGCAATATGTTGGCCATGTGTATTTTCCTGTGCATAGTCAGTGACTGCACTTGTGTATTACATTTAAAAAAAGAGGGTCAATACTTTAATTTAATGAGTCATACAACTAAAACAAATTACACCTACCCTCTTTAAATGCAGTACTGTATTTGCAAAAGCAATAAACTGCCATACAAAGCATTATAACACCTAGATCAGGAAATGCATAGAGGACTATCTATCCATCCATCTATCTATACATTATCTACCACCTATCCTACTTTGGGTCACAGGAGATGCCGCAACCTATCCCAGCTGCCATCGGGGGACAGATCGGGTGAACCCTAGACTGGTCGCCAGTCAATCCCAGTGCCACATATAGACATACAAGCATTCACTCCCTCATTCACACAGCTGGGTAATTTTCCCATTTTTTTCAATTACCCTGCTGGATGTTTTTGGACTGTGGGAGGAAACCAGAGAACCCGGAGCCAATTCAAATGCCAATCCATCCTGCCTTAGCCCCCGAAATCTCCCAGCATAAGGAGCATGTTCTCCAGGCATTTGCATAGTAGACCTAGTGGACCTTGTTCTCAGATTAGTCACTTTTCAGGTTTACTCAACTTACTCGACATAAAATTGTGACTTGATTGTAATCTTTAATTGTATTTTAATACTGCAATTATGTCAAACATGACTCTGGATGTTGGGAATCTAAGGTGTCGGGATCAGTTAGAAAAAAATTCCTTTCTTTTATCACACTCACTTATAAATACAGCACAAGATCAGCTTAGTCTGTCCTTTGCAGTTAGCCCATCATGGATGAGCCATGAGCAGTAGGCAGCCGCTAAGCAGTGCCCGGGGAGCAGTTAGGGAGTCAGTGTCTTGCTCAAGACCACTTCAAAAGGCTGAAAGGTGCTTGGGAATAAAACCAGGTACATTTATAATCAAGACAACCACTTTACAAACCTAAGGCATGACACCCCCACTTGACCCATTTTGGCAACTGGTTAGAATGACAGTTGGATTGCTTTTCTAATTTCTTTTATTGACCCATGGAAGAAAGCTGATAACAGTCCGACAAGAGTCTGAATGTAGAATTATCCAAGAAAAGGTCACTCAAATTTTCTGGTTGTTGTGTTACAGCTAACCCCGCCTACTTCCTACAAAGAGCGGGGACTTGTTAATATCTTTTATGCCATATTTTTGTGCCAGAGAAAGTCAAAAAGGGACATCAAAAATTCAAAAATGCAGAGATACCGAGGCTGAGAATAGGATCTAAGTAGAGCGGATATTATACCAACAGCAAGGGCCTGTCAATCATTGGGCTTACAAAGCAAAATGGCAAGAATGTGCTAAGATATTACTGCAAATTCCAGTGCCTAGCATCTCTTTCCTTGCATTTATGTTCTTGCTCAATCTTGTCCTCCACCTAAATGGAACCATATGTTTTTTGACCTGTTCAGCATATCTCGACAATAATGGGATTCAAAGACTAGAAATCAAACAGCTGACATTACTTTTAAAATAAACAGGGATACAATTTGAAGGACAGTGTAATACCAATAAAATAACAGTCTGTTCAGGAATGCATTGTTTGGTCACTGTAATTATTGAGTCAAGGTAGAAAGCTTTCTAAACAACTGGATAGAATTCATATTCTTCCACTTCCATCTACATCTGAATTTTAAAGACAGACCTCAAGACCTAGCGGGATGATGGTGGTATTTACACATTAAATTCTCAACATTGATAAATGGCCTGCAGGTCATTTACACAGTCCAACTTTGATGTAATCATTTCGTTAAAATAATTTTTATACTTTGTTATATAAAGATAGGCATGTGGTGAATTTAGCTACCATTTTTACCATACTATGTTAAGTGTGTGTTCCCCATATATGGTGAAACAATAACCTTGTGGGAATTCAAATCAGTTATTTTAGCTCTTTCTATGAACCCTGAGGACACAGAGATATGTTCATTTATTCTATGAAAATTGTCAAGAAGTTCTGGAAGTACAATCATGCCCTCACTTTTACCCCGCGAGTACTGGAGAAAGAAAAATGTGACTTATTTAGAAATGTCATAACTGCTAAAAAATGACAGAATTACGAGAGATTTGTAATACATTTGAAAGCAATGCTGAATATCCGAAAACATAAAGAGGGGGATACACACACTCATTGTTTAAGACAAAGAATGCTGTTTACTACAGCTAATCAAATTCAATAGGAATTGCTGACAGCACTTTGGAACGATTAAGGGGCCATTCTGATTGAACGCTGTGATAAAAAGTGCATTTGCAATGATGTCTAGCACTCACTTCCTGTAATTTGCAAAATCAAATTAATTTTCCAATTTGCAAGAGGAACATAAGGATAATATGTCTATGGTTATCTTATTGGTAAGTGAAATCCGCCCAATTTCAAGTGATTGCATTTCCCCAAGAACAACATTATTCAGAGAGAAAAAGTTTTAGATATGAAGTATAAAATAAGGTAGGACCAATTATAGGTGTGTGTAGTTTCTCTGGTGTAGAGTACATTTCCCTGTGATTAGTCAGTGATCCAAGAGAAGAAAGTGACTGACCCACCCTTAGTGTGAGTGGTCCGAACTTATGCCACAAATAACCCCTGATACATGGAGCCAGTGATGACTCCGTTGTGTTCTCCTTTAAGTATGCTCCAGTGGTCTCAAGGTCATGTTTTTTATGCCATCTGACTCTGTAAATGTGCTTTTACTCCAGCAAGAAAGACACCGAATCCTTCAAGAAGATATCACTTTCCGGTCATTATTATTATATCTTGCACTGAAAATCCGTAAAGCCGACACAGAAGTTACCTAGATCCATACTCTTTGACTTGCGAGTCTTGATGATCTCCAGGTGAGCAGCACTTTCATATTGCTTGGTGCGTTTTTCTGACATACTTTGGCGACCAAAACCCTCTCTGTGGAAGCTGCCATCAGGATCTGCGTCTGGACTGAGCGAGCTGTATTTTAAAAGAAAAATGAGGGGGGTAGAAGCAAGAACAAAGGGTCATTCCAGAAGGTAAACAAATTGTAAGACAGGTAGATAAAATAATAAAAATGATAATTATAGAGCCCTATTCATATCTGACTTCACACACACACAGTACATATTGTAGCAAGTCCCAGTTACATCAGCCACATAGAAGTAGAAAACTCTTTATAAATTATACCAAAAACAGAAAACACCAGAATGCGATAACTACATGAACAGTCTCATATATGGAGCCTCCACATTCAGCTCTCCCATCATACAACAGGACAGCATGGGTTATTGCGCCTTAAGTGTACATATGCAGCACACTTAAAATGGATGCTGGCAAGGCTTCCAATTGATGCTCTCCCACTTACCTCCCTACAACACAATCAAAGGTTCAGGCCTCTGAATTGGACACTTTACTTGACATGGGCTTGGACCTTTTGTTTCTGAATTTGAGCCCTGACATGTGGTTGATTCGTGACACTACTTACCCATATTATCAAGACTGTTGTGTTCCACAGCAGGTTAATTTACCAAACCGCATGCTCGTCCAAAGTAAACACTACCAACCTGCACATTTGCTCCACCATGTGTCGGCACTGAAGGGTGGAGGTGCTGCTGTGATATGCAAACTCAAAAGAACTGCATTTTTGTTTATACTTCTATCTGGAAGCTTTTAATATTTAAATTTCCCATTGACCAGTGTTGTCTCATCTGTCTTGTCCACCATGCACTGAGAAACCTTTTGCAATTCAAATTGAAGTGAAGTGTGATTATAATTTTCTTCCATATATATATGTACAATCTATCACAGCTTTTTTTATTTGGAGAGCAGAAATACGAGTAAAAGAGCAAGTGAGCCATATCTTGGGTGAATGATTTTTACTTTCATCCCTCATCTTCTCTGTGACGTGACATAGTTATGAAGGTGATTTAGATCTGTGTTTTTGAGGGATTTCATTTTGTTTTGTTTGTTTGCTTGTTTGTTTGTTTGTATGCTTTACTGCTGGCTGCTCAGTCTATTTCTACAGTAGGGGGTTTCTTTATGCTACTGCGAGAGCATGGCATCAAGGTGTGTGCTATTGGCTCTCTGTTAAGCATGGAGGAGATGGTTTTGGTCACAAATCTGTGAAATTTCCTACACAGATTAACTGATTTTTTATTTGTACAAAACATAAAGCTGGCTTACCGGCTCTTTTGATTCTATGTTGTTTGCCCTCAGACATGAAATGCTTTGGTTTTGGTGAAGGGGGACATGTGATTAGGATGTGTACATGCCAAGTCAATTCCTGTGGACCGAACTGGGTGGTGTGCGTGTCTCTGTAGCAAGTGATAAGGGTGAGCCTAGTGAGAAGTGTGGAGAGCAGACAGGAGCGATGGGAGAGGTGAGAATGGAGCAAGTGAGGGTGATATTGCAGAAGAGTGAAGCTTGTAGAGGTGGTAGAATTGATGCAACAGGTGAGGTTGTGGAGGGCTCTAGCAGCCAGCTTAGTGATTTGGGACAGAACCAGGTGAATGGGGCAGGTGAGAAGAGACAGGAGACTGAGAGTAGTATTGCTGAAGCCAGTAAACAGTTAACTAAAAATAGAGTGGCAGGTGAGATGGATAGAGCAGCAAAGGTGATATAGCCTGAAGCCTCAGAGCTTCTACTGCCAAAGGAAAGTCATAACAACCTTGTGCTACCTACTACAAGAGCTGTCAAGCAGGTGGCAGGGTAATACTCTGCCTCAGACAGCAGTGGTAGTGAGAGCTGCTGTTCTGACTACATTGATGTTTCGCTCACACACAGTCAACAATTCAAGCTAAATTTTACCCTGTCACATTGCTGAGGGGTGACCTTCACCCAACTAATTGCATTAAAAGGGTTGGTTTACAAAACTATTTCCTTACATCCTAGTTTTCTATCATTCAGCTATGCATGCTATCAAACGCAAAGCTGTTTTTAAGGGCAGACTAAACAAGTGATGTCCGAAGACAGAAAACACATTTGTTAGTGTGTTGTGGGTACAGAAGTCCCTCAGCCCTTTGTCTTACCTTTATTACTTGTTTGTAGCATAAATATTTACATCTCAATTTATGTGGCCATATTTAACATTGCGTCTTTAAAACTGAATGGGGCCAGAGAAGCAAAGAAAAAAACGTTATACGTGAAACAACTAGAATGAAACATGATGCTGCTGTACTTGGACACCAGACCTGCAGTGATGAAGGCAGCAAGGTTGACAGGAGTTGGGAGTGGAGAGGGATGGTCGCTCTGAGCCATGGAACCTTATTGAATGCGAGAGTGGGCGTTCTCCTCTTGAGATCCTTCACTCCAAAAACCATTGAAGTAGAGTCTCAGGGAGGAGCCTGTTAGCAAAACCTGCTTTTGATTGTTTTACTATTGTTGTAATTCATATTTTTGCCCCAACCAGAGTTCCACAGAGAGAAACTTTTTGACCAATTCCACAAGGAGTTAAAGACTTGGTCCTGTGATTATGTTTTTGGGGTGTTGAGGTATAAAGAGAATTAATTTTTTGATCAGCCAGCTTCTCAGCTCTGAGGCACCTGGTCTCTTCCCATGGCCTGGGGGACGTATAGAAAAGGATGCACACAAGCTCCGGCCAATTCACATGGTCATAAGTACATAACCTTCAAGAAATAAAGAAAATGGTGCCCTGTGTCTCCTCTGCACCGATTATAAAATCATCTCCAATTCTTAGCGGGGTTTCTCCAGGTATCAGGTAATTTAATTTAATGATTTTAATACAATTTTTAATGCCACATTACACAAGTGTAATGCCCATGTCCAACTGCAGGTATGTATATTTCAATCATTTACATCTAGAACAGATTCCACCAAATAGCAGATATGTACAAATGACCTTCTAAGTGACAAAAGAACTAAACAAGTACATAGATTTAACTTTGTGTATGACTATTAGTGCATATTTCTTAGTTTGTTTCCTTTCTGCTCAAACTCTGTCTCAATGTTTTTCAGTTCAAGGCTTTTGTTCTTATATCTCATCATTACAGTATTTGACTTGGTGATCATCTGAACTATGAGTGCACTGCCTTAGTTGTTTTCAGCTTTTTCAGCAAATTCATCAGCCTCCTTCTGAAGGCTGGCGCACACCTCTGTCAGGACAGCCTTTTTCTTTCTCAGTGCTTCCAGCTCATGCTCCAGTGCTTTTCTTTTATGTCCACGCATTGCACACTCTTGCATTCTCCTCTCTACAACGAGGTATGTCCTCCGTTTTGTCCTGGCTGAGGTTACAGATGCCAGCAATTCTTTTGTGAGGGACACTTTGAGAACACCTCCACAAGCTCTGAACTGGTCTCAAACTAGTCTCTGGGCCTCAACATAGTTTTCAGTTATCTTGCAGGTCTCTGCTTCCCTGTGGAACGTTACTGTCAGTTAGTAACGTTCAGTTAGTTATCAAACTAATCAGTTAGTTTCTTAGGGTAGGGTCTCGTCCAAATGTTACTGTAAATCTTGTTTTGTCCTTTCCACATGCAAAAGATTGTGCAATATCAGAGTCGGGAAATTGCCTGAAACAGCTCAGAGACACTATCATTTGACACATACAGGTGGTGCTGCATTGCATGTTCAGACACCAGAGATCCTCTCTGGAGGCTGCTGGTCTTCTCACCTATCGCGGCACTGCTGGAGGCGGTCACTATAGTGGCGGCGGTGATCAGAGCAGCAACAACTGTTGGTTCGGCGGTAGGAGCATTTGTTGGTTCCAGCAAAAACTACGACTTTCAACAACTGCTTGCCTTCCGCAGACCTGACCTTCTGATCACATGTACAATTTAGCCGCGTAAATGCCCATTGTACTAAGTTTAAAAGTTTTTTGCACAGGCTACAAAACGCCTCGCCAAGATTTCCATGTTATTTCCATGTATTTATCATTTATTATGTTCGTCACATCGGACCGATGAGATGACCAGGAAATTCTGAGGCCGATCAACTCCGACACCGAAGAAGACTACTTTAACTGTTTTAGTGTGCAGGAGGAAGCCCAAGATAGCAATCAGCTAGCCAGTGTGGCTTATATTGAGGTGCGCTCAATAGTCTGGAAATTACAGTAATAACCTGGTGCTGAATTCTGCTCTGTTTTTAATAAGAGTATAAATAATTTAAGTTTGTTGGACCTAGTTTTCATTGGGGTGTCTTTCAGGTCTGTGCACAGGAACTAAAGGGTGTTTTTAGTTCTTATGTTCTCTTTGAAGGGGATATACCGAAAAGAATTGTCTCTCTGCATTGGCTGTTGATGGGCCCAATTGTTTGTGGTGCAGGGCTGGGCATAAGCTACAGTTCTGCGTCTGGACTGATGGCAGCACTGTGCAACATAAAGATTATGATTTTTAAAGCAGCTAGTAGATGCACCTGGGCCAGCACTCATTAAAGCTTGTCCAATCTGCTTCGCCCGCTTGTAGAGAGAAGTTTGATTCTCTTGAGGCCGAGACTCTCTCTCTCTCTTCCTCCATACTGAGGGAATGGATTGACCTAATATTTTCCCAATGTCCACGAGATGACCGAAGTGGACACCCCCTGACCAACAACAAATTAACACTTCAGAACATGTAAAGAAAGACTATATAAACTGCATCAAAGTAGTAACAAGAGGAAACTTTTATGACACAGCTGTGTGTGTGGAGAGACAGAGTTTTGGGACATTCCTCCTAGTGGAGGACAGTGTACAAACCACCTTTAAAGGAACTGACTGGTGACCTGCAGTGGAGGATCTTAATTGGTGCTTTTGCAGCAAATGCTTTTTTTATAATTTTATTAAATTCTTCTGTCCTTCTGGCATCTGTCCAAAAATGTGTTGCATGTTTTTGCCTAGTGTAAAAGACGGCTTTATTAGCCGTCTAAAAGATGTTTTTAACCTTTTAGGCACAAATTACTCTGTGCAATATGCTAATGTTTTATTTGTGGGAGAAAAGCCACTGAAGAAAAGCAACAAATAGAAATCCGTTTCAAACTGGATATTTATTTAACTCAGTGGGACTGATTTTGGGCCTACACTGTTGACACAGTTGGCCCTGTGGAAGTGCATTGTCTCAGAGGACATCTTAGGTTCTGTACAAGCCTTGGTTGAGGGTTTTTTTTTTGTTACAATAATGCTGTTGTTATCATACACACATTTGTAAAAAAAAAATATATATATATATATATTATTATTATTACTTTTATTGTAGTGTTAATAATAGCAATAAAAGTTAAAAACACCCCGGTCACACATGTACAGACTCCTGATAAGTGTGTAAATGTGTATGAGACAAGCTGCTGGGATAAATTAAAAACTGCAAGTGAGAGCAAAAAGAATGAGTTCAGTTGTCAGCAAAAGTGAGAATTAGAAGTACAGTGCGGCAGCAGTGTGAATTCACTCTATAGGACATCAGATACTTTGGTTAAAGGTGCTGCCCATTTTAACACTGTCTCCAGCTGACTTTGGTTTCATGCAGAGTTATGAATACATTGTTTAGGTGCAATTGTTGGCACAGGGGCATTTGGTCCCTTTAAGCCATAGATAGCTGCTGCAAAAGAGTTACACCCTAGCCCTTGGTTATAGGTCTCATTGCAATGTAAAAAGGCAAGTGACCCATTAGACTGCTTTTTTCCAGAACTTCTATACTATATAAAACTATAAGTGTTTTAAATAAAATTGAATTACTTCAATGAAAGTGATTCCTCTTTTATTTTTCACAGTTCGCTCTGAGAATGTGTGGCTACTCTGTTTACCCTTGTATCTTTGCAGAATGCATTCCAACATATAGATATGAAATGCAAGATGCAATCTGAACTTGGGCAAGCCCTAGTTTCTAAGCATGGATCCGGAAGTAAAACAAAAAAATAATATTGGGATGCACAAAATTGTTTGCAAAGGAAATTAGGATTCATATGTTGTTTACAATAGTTGCATATGATGCACTGGCACTTTAAAATTTGATATTCATCAATCTTTTGTTAGATTTTTAATTAAATCCAACTCATACTTCTTGTTATGTTCTAAAGATAGGACACATTAAACAAATCAAATATTTCACTAATGTATCTTAACAATTTTATCATGTTTTGATAACTTTTATCTGTATCTTGTTGACATGATGTCTTCAGTGATTTCCCTTTCAAACCAATGAAGCTGTTTACATGTGAGCAATCCTCATGAGTAGAAGGATGCTGATGCTGGATTTGTGAGGCAGGAGACCAAGATGAGACCAAAGATGATTTTTTTGGATGCAGTGAAAAAGGACATGGAGTAGTTGGTAAGAGAAAACAGGGTGCAGACGACAGGGTAAGACGGAGGCAGATGATTTGCTGTGGTGACAGGTAATTTAGTAAGGACATAAAACAATAAATAAATAAGCACAATAAAGGGCAGTGAATGGAAGATGTGGTGGAGATAAAATTTTAATGGTGCATAGTTATGGTTATTATCTGCATAATGGCAGGTAAACAGTCAATGCAGACAGCCCATGAATATGAATATTCTGATGTACTTCCTGGCTGCTGACCAGTTTGACCACAATCGTACAATGGCAACAAGGATTGTGACAGTTGTTTAGGAGTCTGATGACAAACGGGTTCTTTATGATATTCGATCACACATTTCTTCATGTCACACCTATATACCTCTGGCCTCAGGATGGAGGTGTGAACAGTACATGTTGAGGTGAGTACGGTCAGCATTGTTATAATATTGTTGTGGAAGTAATAATGGAAGTAATAACCATTGCCTGAATTCATCGTAATCCCATCAGAGAATCTGATGAGAGAGTCTCTGCCACATGATGAACCAATATTGGCTTAAATATATGCCAATGTTTCTCAAATCTTTCTCAGGGTCCTGGCTCTTGGGGACAGACTTCATCATCCAGTCTTTTTTTAGGAAATTTTCTATTAGGAAATAGGCATTCCATTTTTCTCCATATCCATTTTAAAATGATCTTTCTGTTACAATTCTAAAAATGTAAGGCTACAACCAAAAGACCAGCAATCGGAATAAATCTTCACCATCTTTGGCATAGGATGTTTACTTCAGTGAATTGATATGATTCCAAATGTCTGTAAAGGCAGGGTTAGAAGTTTGTGTTAATCAAATTAACTTTCAGCAAAGATCTTTAATCTTCTAAAGCCCTGCAACCTCAAATCATTTCCAAATATCATAATATATACTCCATGAGAATGGATACCTTTTAGGCTTTGATAACATAGCATACGTTACGTATATAACCCAGCACCATCAGTCAGACTTAGAGGACCATAGGTAATACAATACTTGCCTTTACTATTCCAAATTATTTCTCAAGCTGTAGCTAATTTAAATCAGACTTTTGGCTAATAACACATCAGATTAAAAGATCTCAGCATTTGCAGGGTGTGAAACGTCTGATGCATAGCAAGTGTCATTAGTAATGCAATAACTAATGATCAGGGGGAAGAAAAGGACTAAATGGATATGACTGTCAAGCTATTTTGGACCAAAAAATGATCACTACTATCATTGTACTAAAAAAACACCTTTAAAAGGTAAAAGTGTACAATAATATCAATGGGAAATGTATTTGGAGGAATTGGTGTGATAATGTGAATGCATTGCAGAATACTGTATGCATTAAACAGTGTGGCACTTAATAGAATACAGTCAGACGTTTTCATCCAAAGTGAATTATAGTGGAATGCTGGGGGTTTAACCCAGGACCTAATACACGCAAAACATGCACTCTACCACTGAGCTACACGTTTACTAGATGGTTATGGCCCTGGCCTTGCCACAACAGTGAGCCTAGTCCATCTTGATAACATGTCCTTTTTGTGCGTGTTCGGTTAAGCAATGTTCAAAAGTTATATCCAAAATTCTGAGCAGATGCTTCCCTCTCAATTCACGGCCTCCCATCATTCAAAATTAACAAGCACTGAGAATTGGATCACAGCAAAACCACAGCCTAAACTTGCATTTCATCTCAACTTGTTCAACCGCCCTTCCAGGAATTTAAATGTGTAAAAACGCACATCAGGTCTTGTTGCTAAGTGGTATGTGCTAAAAGCAGTGTGAGTTCACAGTTTCTGTGTGACTTTTTACACCCTTCTCTTACCTGCATTTAAAACACCTATAAAGAGGTGAGCTTTGATGTCTTTCAGAACAGGGCAGCTTCAGGTCTGAGTCAAATTTTTGTATCTTATTTTGATGTTTCAGACAAATGATTACATACATATTTTGTTCTATATTGCAGCATCACACAGTTTAAACACAAGTGTGTATTTAAACTCTGCAACATGAAAAAAAAGGGATTGTACAGCAAATAAATGCACACATTACACAGCTTGAAATAAAAACATGCAAGGTGAGCTGAGAGAGTAGCATGCATGACAAGCAAGTACCAATGGCACACCACTAAGACATCGTAAATATTCATAAAGCTAGGGGGTACTATCAGCATTTGAGTGAAAACATGTCACACATGTAGTATCTTTATACTTGCATGCATAAATGTATACTTACAACTTGATCCTACATTTGAAATTAGCACTGCAGTTGCAACAATGGCTTGATGAGTAAAACACAACAGTGCTTTTTTAACTAATAGTTATATTACTCATGGCAGAGAGTACTTTGAAGTCACAAGAAGTACGCTTTCTGTCTGCAAATGTTAACTGGAAAGTTTGTTAGTCATTGCCTGTACAGATTGTTTCCACTTTATATATTAATTTGTGATATTGTTTTCTAGTCAGTGTCACTGTGGCAGTGTATTTCCATCCAGATGGTGTCTGTGCAGCAGTTTGCAATTGGATATACGTACTGTATATGTGTGTGTGTGTGTGTGGGTCTGTCTGTCTGTCTGTCTGTCTGTCTGTCTGCCTGCCTGTCTGTCTGTCTGTCTGTCTGTAAAACGCCCTTTTCTATCTCTACTGTTTGACAGGTTACGTCAAAAGCTTTGTGGGAAATGATTTTGCCACACATGCCATCTCACAAAGACAGAGAAAGCTCTATCTCCTTCACCGTAATGGCACTTTTCGTCAATACTGACTGCGGTACACATCCTGATGAAAGCGATGCTCCAGTCACTTCAAAACTGAACAGCATCTCATGTGTTGAAAGTTGCACTTGCAGTTTGTCTCGTGGGTTAACGTCAGCTTCACAAAATGACAAAGTAATTAAAAAAACTGATTTGTTTGTTGTTGTTTTTTTATGTCTATGAAGAATTTTCCACAACAAAATACAATCACATCATTCACATAATCAGTTTTCCTAATAATGTATTGCATGAATCATATTAAGGTCATATCTTTATTTGGACTGTCAAAATGACCCTGGTATTCCAGATAAATTGATTGCATGATGTATATAAAGGCATAAATTAGATTGTTTGATAGAGTTTTTTTTCCAAACTGTGATTCTTTTTTGATTTTTCTTAGCATAGTTCAGTCACTTACAAACCAAATTATAGCAACTTCTCATAAATAAAATGAAAATGAAGGTTTAATTTTCTTACCTTTAAAAAAAAAAAAAAAAAAACAAACAGGTATGAAATAAAGGTATGAAATAAAACAGGCAGAAAGTGGAAACCTTTTGAATACATTTCACTGATTGCACCAGGATCTACCATGTATGCTAAATTTAGTTGTAGATAGTATTCCACATTCCATTCCTGAGAGACGCCTTTGTTTTTCAAGATATTTCTGCAAAGGCACTATGGCGTGTCTTGTCTGGTTTGCTGCAAATCACTTTGACATGGTCCTCACTATTTTTCTTTACATTCAATACAATACAGCAATTTCTGTAATGCAATCATTTACAACTTGTATTTATCCAGAAAAAATGTGAACCTAAAACACTGGTTTCCATAGCCACTATTAATCAAAGACACTGATTACCTGGATCCAGCCTGTCTCAACTGGTTGACAGTAACATGCTCTACAAGAGAACAGCAAATCAACTTCCTCCCTCTGACGCTATTCTCTGTATCTTCTTCTCTCATGACAATTAATTTCATAATCATGCTACATCAGAGCAATGGAGTTTAATCGATCCCACTTGAATGTTCGTAAGAGCTGTAGCTGTTACCTTCTGGCTACCAGCTTTTTTGCACTATGCATGTACTCAAGTGTATGTGCATGTATCACCTATAGCACTGGAGAGTTGCCTCCCATGAGTAAGCTGCACATTATTAAATGGCAGAGGTGAGACTTTTAAAGTTCTGCACAATTGATATTCACAATGTACAGAGCTCTGCTCCGCTGTTACAACAGCTTAGTTAAATATTAATCATTCCAATTCCCCCGGGACTGACCGATCTACATTCCAAGCAATCTCGGTAATGCTGTGTGTGTATGCTGGGATATTAAAACTGTTCAAACCAGAAAACAAGAACTTCTATAAGCCAGTCAGAAGGCACAAGAACACACGGGAATGAGTAAAAGCTAATGTTTAAGTCAAATTTTATGTTTGCCTGATCTTTGTTTGTGCTTATGTGTGTGACTGATAAAATCAATTATTCACTATAAACCTGGGCACAGGTGCACACCATCCTTTTGCCACTTACGCACAAGCCATGTGTGTGTGTGCGTATGCATGAATTGACTGTGAAAACGAAGTGTGTTTCAGCAATATGCTGTGGATGCAATCCATTACGACAAACCTCTACCACCAGATTAACAATAAGAATGCCAAGCAAAGAGGCTGAAGGAAATGGACTGAGTAATGCAAAAGGAACAAACATCCTATAAGATCCTGCATTAAACTCATAGCTACTAAAGACTCATTCTTAAAAAAAAAAATGCAAATTTTATATTTTATACATTTACATTTTCATTCAGATGACATGGACTTGATTGTAACTTAAAACTGAAAACACATCCCATTTTTTCAGGGGCCCTGTAAATTAAACTATACATAAACATCTCCACTGGTCATAGGTCATCACTCACCATTTATTTTGATCAGGCAGGTCATGAATCCAGGGTCCAGGGTGTTCACCCAGAAACTCTATGTCATCGTGGGAACTGTTAGATGATTGGTCAAATGTGTAGACAGGAAACAGGGATGGCCTATCATCTTCAATCATCACAATGTCGTCCTGTGGCATGTTAACAGTTGGAGAGAGCTGGTAGTTACCTAGAAAAGGGAACATGTAAAGTAAACCGCATGTTCCCCTTTTGTTTTACATAATATTGTATGTTTTTATAATTTATCATATGCAAATTTGACTTTCATACATCACATATAAGACATGTACACACACACACACATACACACAAATATGTATGTACATTGTCTTTATACATTCATATATATTCTTTTATAGTATAATATATACTTTAGTCTTTATCTTGTATAAAATATCACAAAAATAAAATTGAATACAGAAAGAGAAATTGCAATATTTAAATCAGGACTTGCCTCAGGGAAACCATAATTTTAAAAATGGGTGAAATTAAAAATTGTTAGTGGCTATAATCATAAAAGCACAGCAACAAATATGCTGCCGAAGAACATTATGTTATGAATGGTCACACAAAGTGAATAGGATCAAAACAAATCTCATGCGTCTTTAAACTCGAAATATTTTTGTCCAAGTCAAACAATTATCCATTCCTCACACCAACTTCTCCAAGGACAAAAGTGTGCAGGAGAATAGCTAGTAGGATCTGTATTCCATCCCGCCTAACCTTCCGTCACTGAGTACTTCTTTAAATTGCTCTTTTGTTGCTCCTGAGGAGTCAAAGTCAATGGGGAATACGATGCAGTAGTCGGCATTTCGCACTGAGAGCAGTAGAACAAGAGCTCAATGGCGTCACAAGTGGATCCTATATAAAGAGCTTCAGTATTGCAAATTGAGCAGCAAGTGTCAAAGTATGGGTGAGGAATAAACAGTGTGTGAAGAGCTGAATCAGGCCTGATTAAAATTACACTTTAATCATTCAGCAAAAACATCCTGTGGTGTGAGCTGTTATTTGTATTTGTTTTGAGAATTGTTTGAAAATATAACAGCTTAGGGACAATTGTGTCTAATCATGAACAGCAGACAGCAATATTTACTCAGGCAAGAGCCTAAAAAGAATCTGAGAGGGATTTGATTTCGATGAGCCTTGACAAATGATGCTGTGAATGAAAAAGCATGCTGTGGAAGGAATTCAGAAGATCAATCAATGCAACTTTAAAGTGTATCATTAATTGTGGTAACAGAAAAGAAAAGAAAAGAAAAGAAAAGAAAAGAAAAGAAAAGAAAAGAAAAGAAAAGAAAAGAAAAGAAAAGAAAAGAAAAGAAATAAAGCTGAGGTTAAAGAAAAGAGCAAAGCAATGGAGCTGTGAGGGAAACCAGATCCTTGGTTTGATTGTGGAAATTTCTCACAAGTGCACGGAAACAAACTGAAAGCCAACTAGAGAGGGTTTGTTTACAAAAGTCAAGATCCTTATCAGGGGTAAAATACTGATTTACAACACATTGCACTAATTACGCCAAGGAGGCTGCATATGTGGTGTAACATTAGTTAAAGAAGTAGATTATTTTCTTCAGAAAATAAATGAATCTACTTGGCGTGTCTGATGATAGGTATTCCTAAACAAAATAGTATTTATTTATGATGTATTTATCTATTTTCTGAAATTAATTCTGATGAATTAAATCACTAAATCCTCTAACTGATTTTCTGAAAGCTTTAGCCCTTTGTCTATAAACGGTCCATTTAAACCAGTCAAGATGGCTGCCTACAATGTACAGGTGAAATGAAGGCAATTTCTCACTTGGGCAACTTTGCAGAGAACCCTAGGTAATTGAATTCACTTGCACTGTAAATCAGTAGGATTGGAATAATGACAGTGAGAAACCCTTGGCCCTGGCAACAGTATACTATATAATAACTATATAGTGGCGAAACAATATTTGTATTATATTGTTTTGATTTTAGAAAAATAAGTAAATGGAAGTAAGAAATAAATTATTTCTTGAACATTGAGGTTTTGAAGTTACTGTCCCCTTTCTTAAGATGATAAATATAATGTTGTGATATGAAGCAGCGCATATATCACTTATGCTCTGAAAGTCAAAAAGATGTCCTAATGTAAGATAAAACAGGTTGGCATTACAATTAAACTGTCTGTCAGACATGAGACAATTCCAGCAAGCTAGAATTTCATAAAATGAAGCTGGCAAAGGAAAATCACAGAGCTCAGCAAAGTTCACCCAGTAACCCTGTTTTATTTTAGCACACAGACACTGAGTTGCTGCTAAAGCTTGCCCTCTCCTTGCCGTTGAATTGAGGGTTGAAAATGAAGACTGATCTGACATTATGATACAGAAAATGAAAATTGATGATAATGGTACACAGTATCTTACTAGAGACTGACCAGCAGGCTAAGTGTGTTCAAGTTCTGATCCATCCATTCTATCATCCTCAAGTTCAGGGTTGTGTGACTCAAAATATAATATACTAAATTATAAATGTATGTTGGCTGCCTTACTTCACAAGACATCTTAAAATATAGCCCAATGTGAACTGACCACACTAAAATTGGCTTTAAGAGTCCAGACCTGGGATAAGGGCTGACATCCTTATTCTGTATGCAAATGAATGCTTACTATTTTTATCTGCAAGGAAACAGCATATACAGTAATTGTGCTTAACCAGCATATTTACAGGGGATGCTGTTTATTACTCAAGAAGCATTTGATATGAGGATGATATCAAAAGAAGAAAAACAAAAACAGATACTGATTCTTCTCTGGGGAAGATGGTCTTGACAAACACTGCAACAAGTTCTTGCTGATAGTTTGATTACTTCTAATGAAATATTGAATTGTTTTCAATTGGTAAAGTGTTGGGTTTTGGGGCTTGGGATCTATGTGCATTTCCCTTCACCTCTGTTCTTCACCAGACACCCTGATTTTGACGTCAACTCGGGCCAGTGCACACCTGCAGCTCATCAGGCCAGATTGTTGGTTGTTCCTCGCAAGTTCCTTGTCCCTGTAGTCTACGCCTCTCTTCACAAGTTCCTAGTTCCTGAGACTCAATGCCTCTCCTTGCTAGTTCCTGAGACTTGACACCTCTCCTCAAAACTCCCTGAGGCTCGACTTCCCTCCTCGCAAGTTCCTGAGACTCAACGCCTCTCCTTGCTAGTTCTTGAGGCTCCAAACGAAGCACCCTTCTGTTCAAAACAAGACGATGGAGTATTTTGAAGGCTTACGTACAAACAATGAGAATAGGCAATTTTTTGAGTAAAAACAACAAAGGTAAACAAGAGAGCCCTCAAAGCTAGCTATCTTGTTGCTGAACTCGTAGCTAAATCCCAAAAGTCCCATACTGTGGCAGAAACATTAATACTGCCAGCTTGTAAAACTTGGGCAAGATTTTTGTGTGTGTCTTTCTACCATGACTGCCAGGATATCCATTGTGTGTTCATCAAAACAGCCCCAGGTTTCACACTGAGTATGAAAACATTAAAACTATAACATTAACTATATGTATTATACGTACTGTGTTAGTGTCATATTGTGTCATTTTCGTTGGTGGTGTACCCCAGGATTTCGTAAATGTAAAAAATGTGCCACGGCTCAAAAAAGGTTGCAAATAGCCTTTACTGTGAACATACTGACACATATGAATGAGCTAGGCATGAAGCTACAAGGGAAAGACTGGTTTGTCCATGAAATGCAAGCAAACACCAGAGCCTTCAAAATCAAGCTGGTTTTATTTCTGTCTGATATGTCTGATATGTACTGTTTACAAATGCATTTTTTTTTTTAATATGTATCGTATCTTGTGGTGACCCGGCCCATCAGTCAAATTTAAAAGTCAATGTGGTCCCTGAGCCAAAAAGTTTGCCCACCCCTGATCTAGAGAATAGCACTTGCCACTTAAAAGCAAACAAAAAAAAATTCTTCTTCCTCCTGGCAAAGAACGAAGACAGAGGCAGATGAGTTGCAAGGCTCCAGAGGCAACCTAGCTATATCCATTCGAACAGATCTGAGATTCATTCCCTCCTGTTTCTCTGGTTTCTGACCAAGCATTGCCTTAAAATCATTTAATCTTATGGTGAAAGGTCAAACTAATAGACCTGTTTCATCTGCTTTCTTGCCTTTATGTCCATCACGCACTCTTGTATATTTCTTTCTCTTTCCCTATACTCTCACTTGGTGAGAGGAGAGGGATGCCTTTCCTTGGCCTACATTATTGATTTGAAGGATGGATTGATTTGAAGGATCATTAGTAAATGCATTCAGCCTGGCCTACCAAGTCTATACATGGTGAGCAGCAAGTAATCAGAGTATCTATTTGCTGGTGGACACCAAACCCATGACTTTGGTGCTATTCCCTAACAGCGTTTCCCCATGTACCATGTGGGATGTCTTTGTCAATGCAGGTGGTCAGGACATTCAGTCAACTAGTTTGTTAAATGAAGGTTCAGGACTTGCATGAAAAGGATTGGAGTACACTAGTAGTGTCAGTAAGTATCATTCCAAAATAGTGCTAAAAATATTGCTAATAGTTGCTAATAGCATTCTACTTAAAAAAGGTGAAAGTAGGGCCCAGTTGTATTATCATAATGATTATCATAATACAGACCAGAATTTTGGATACATATTTTCCAAATGTGCGTATCTGTGTGCGTATGTATCGACTATTAGAAATTAGTTGATTTCAGTGTTCATTCATCCACTCATAAATTTTCCAGTTTTGATTAAATTTCTCCCAAGAAGAATACATTTTTTTGTAGTAAACTATTGAGATTTTATTAAGAAATTTCAGAGTTTAATATCCTTTGAGTACAATAAACAGGAACTAATTTACTTTATCTTATATAAATGACCAGATGGCTCTTTTCGTTCCTCCCACCTGTGTCTCACTGTAGATTTTGGGGGGGTTACACTAACTTGATATACGTGTGTCTGTGTGTGTGTGTCTGTGTGTGTATGTATATATATAAATATATAGTTTTGTTGGTTTATTTATTTGATTGCACTACATGATTTATTTGATTAAATCAGCCCCCTCCTTGACCCGCCACCTTATCGTGGTGAAATGGTTTGCATGTCCCAGTGATCCCCAGGAGCTATGTTGTCGGGGGCTTTATGCCCCTGGTAGGGTCACCTAAGGCAAACAGGTGAAGGACCAAACAAAGCATGGCTCAAGAAGACCCCAAATGATGGAAAAGATAAATGGACCTGGTTATCCCATGTCCCTTGCCGGGTTTCCAGACATGGGTCACTGGGGCCCCTCCCTGGTGCCAGGGAGGTGGCTCAATGGCAAGCACCGAGTGGCTGAGCCTGCACGCATGAGGCTCGACCTGGCTCAGCCTGAAAGGGCAATGTGGTAACCCCTTCCTTTGGGCTCACCACCCACTGGAGGGGCAATTGGGGTTCCGAAAGATGTGAGCTGGGTAGTAGCTGAAGCAGGGGACCTTGGCGGCCCGATCTGTTGCTGCAGAAGCTAGGAATGTGAAATGTGTCCTCTCTGGTGGGGAGGGAGCCTGATCAAGTGCACGAGTTTGAGAAGTTCTCACTAGATATAGTCGGCGTCACGGCTCTGGCTATGGAACCAGGCCTTTTAGGAGGGGTTGGACTCTTTTTCACTCTGACAGCACAGACAGCACACCTTCAAATGAGTAAGCAGAGTCAGGGGACTTTGGGGTGGACTCTTTTATCTCCAGGGCTGAAGTTGCAGAGGTAGTCAGAAATGTTGAATTGTTCCTCAGCCTCCCTGGAAAAGTCTACTCCGATGGGTCCAATGGGTGGTTCAACATAGGGCTCTGGAGGAGTCCGGTGGTTGCTGTCCTGGCCATGGAACAGTGGACCATCTCTACACCCTGAGCAGGGTCCTTGAGGGTGCATGGCACTTTGCCCTGCCAGTCTACATGTGTTTTGTGGATCTGAAGAAGACATTTGACTGTGTCTCAAGGGAATCCTGCGGGGGGGTGCTCCGGGAGTATGGGGTACCAAACCCTCTAATACAGGCTATTCGGTCTTTGTATGTGCCAAATGTAAAGCGGCCGGAATGAGGATCAGCACCTCCGAATTTGTGGCAATGATTCACAGCTGGAAAAAGGTGGAGTGCCCAATCCTGATTGAGGAAGTTCAGGTATCTCGGGGTCTTGTTCATGAGTGAGGGAAGGATGGAACAGGAAATCAGCAAGTGGATTGGCGTGGCGTCAGCAGTGAGCAGTGATGTGGGCTCTCCACCGTTCTGTTCTAGTAAAGAAGGAGATGAGCCAAAGGGGGGAGTTTTCAACCTATAGGTTGATCAAGTTTCCTACCCTGATCTGTGGTCATGAGCTGTGGGTCGTGAACAAGGTCATGGATCCAAGCAGCTGAAATGAACTTTCTGCGCAGAATATCTGGGCTCTCCCTTAGACAGAAGGTGAGGAGCTTCTGCTTCCTGCTCCTCCACCTGTAGAGTAGTCAGATGAGGTGGCTTAGGAATCCGGTTAGGATGCCTCCTGGACACCTCCCTGGTGAGGTATTCTGGCCATGTCCAACCGAGAGAAGGCAGGTTATGCTGGAGGCACTATGTCTATAGACTGGCCCATGAATCCCTCAGGATCCCCTCAGAGGAGGTGGACAAAGTGGCCGGGGAGAGGGAAGTCCAGGCCTCTGCTTCGGTTGCTGCCCCTGCAACCCAATCCCCAATCCCCCAGAACAGAAGAAGATGGAGAGTTTCATGATGTATAAAGCTGTAACAGTCCAGTTTTCTTCATCCTTCTTCCATCCTAAATATGCCCTATTGATGACAAAAATACCTTCAGAGGACCAAACTACTCTACATGTATCTAGTTTGGGTGCAAGAACTTCACAAAACATCCCTTATTTACTATGAAAACAGTCCTGTATGACACCAGCATATTTCCACCTAGTTCCACCTCCAGCCTTACCTCCCAGTCAGCAAACATTTCTCGTATGTGCACATTGACACTATGACACTTGGCCAATCAGTCACTTCCACGAACACAATCAGTCCAAGAGCCTTAATTTTCACCCCAGTATGTGGACCTGACACCCAGCAGCACTTTTCAATTAGCCAGAACGGAACTTGAATGAGGGTGTGATGGCGACCTTTGCATCAAGCCCTTACTGCCAGTGTCGTACTGAGCACACGCAGGGGATTTCTCTCATTTCCATATTCCTTTCCCCTGAATTAGCATTTTCTCTTGTCTTCCTGTTTTTATTTTTTGAGAAATAAAATCATCTCTTGAGATCATGCCATCCTTTCACCTCAAAGTTAAATGAAGTGTGGTGATGAAAGGAGAAAAGGGAAAGAAACAAATCATTGTCTGAGATATTCAAATGTGGGATTCTAGCTGACTATACTGCATTTTCACCACCTGTAAGTCATGGATCCAGACTTCAGCCATCACACTATAAGAAAAAGGTATCCATGTCTGAAGCTAATTCTGAGAAACTATATGGAACACTGGAAGTAATGTCGAATATTATATCCTCAGACTATTTGTTAACTGAACCTATATACTCACAGATGCACGGCACACACACTCACACAAATATGTCAAAATATGAGTCTGAAAGGTCTGTAAAGATGATAGTGGGCAAAGTATCTTTACACATGTTGTGATGTGTTGTGTTGTGATGTTGTAATACCGCATTAATAGCACCTGTCTCCTGTACCATTGAAAGCTTTTCTTTTCTGTTGCCATGGCATTAGATTTCTCTCATAATGCATTCACTTGTACCTGTGACAAATGCAGACAGAACTGCTATTTTCTGTGTGTGGTGTGTATAATGGCAGCGGTATGCTTTGGCAAGTATTTGTTGTATTTAACAACCTTTAACATAAATTGTTGTTTCTGTGCTAAATTATACAAAGCAGCCTATTTCTTGTTCAAGATAGTTTTGAGTATAACAGTTGGCACAGTGGGGCAGTTTTTTGTGCTTGTACCTCTCAACCCAGCAGGTTCTTGTTTCAATTTAGTCTGGCTTGTTGTCCCCATGTCTATGAGGCTTTCCTCCCAGTTCTCTGGTTTCCTCATACAGTTAAAAAAAAAACATGCTGCCTAAATTGCCCAATCATGTGAATGAGAGAGTGAATGGCTGTATGTCTCTATATGTGGCTCTCTAATTGACTGCAAATCTGTTGATTGCAGAAAGGTAGACCCCCAAGCATGTAGGAAGGTAGACCCATTCTAGCCTGATAGGAAAAATAGATAATTACCCCAATGATTCTCAGACCCCAGCTGTTAGGGGCTTTATGGCCCTGGCAGGGTCACCCAAGGCAAACAGGCTAGAGGTGGGGGGCTTCTTATGATAAATAAGAACAATAGATCCACCCCGCCCCTGAAGCGGGTCACCAGGGCAAGCCTAGGATCGATCTCATCGGGGAAAGCCCCGTGGCTGGGCCTGCCAGTCCTTGGCAGTCCAATCCTTGGCTTCAGGAGCTCGCTTGAGACATGTGAAACATCTTCTTTTTGGCGGGGGAGGTGCCTCAGGTTGTGTGCAAAGCTGAGAGGTTCGGGCAAGAAATAAGCCGCATTAGGACAGAAAACTGTAAAAAAACTGCCCAGCTCAAATTTTGTTTTGGGAACTACCCTCTTCTGGAGGAACTTTTTAGTTTTGCATCCACACAGGCAGTAAGTAACCAACTCCGGGACCAGTCTGACACAAGCATCTGTAACTTGTAGCTTAAGTCCCACACTCCAAAGCAAAACACTGTGAAGAAGTGAAAGAGAGATAACAGGTACAACATGGAGAGTGATGTTACCACAATGTTCTGCATTGTGGTAACAATAAACATGGATTATCAAACGGTTTAAGTTTTTTTTATTTTAAATCACTCCCTCTGCTTCTTCATGATGTGAAAAACCCCATCGTTAGCTAACGCAGCCTTTACTTTGGGGATTTTTTTTTATGTTCCACAATGACAGTAAGAACTGGAAAGGCATTATTGTGAGTAATGCTCCCTTAACTGAAACCCGAGCAGTGTTTTGTTATCAGACATCTGTGCTAGTCACGGATTGTCCATAATTAACAACTTTACAGCTAATTACAGACATAAAAATGACAGATTGCACCTAATTTGACAAACCCTTTGTGGGCTATCTGGTGACACATTTCAAATAAGGCTCAAGGCTAGGACAGAGTAGTTCACAGCGTAAGAGCGGACAATTTGGAATCAAAATGTTGCTGGTTCGATTCCCAGATGCCTCCTAGCCTGCCAAAGTGTTTTTGAGAGAGACATTGGACCGCTCAATGCCCCTCTGGCGCTGCACACTTGCTCATGCTTCATCCATGTTAGGTGGAAGAAAGTGGTTGAATTTCCCTGATGTTGTGCCAAAGGTATAACTCAATGTGACAAAATAAAGGTCTTTCTTCTTCACCATTAGTTAATCATTTTACAAGATCAGCTTAAGACATTGCCTGCGAAAATAGGACACAGGCATGGAATCTGGCTTTATCCCACATCACCAGTCTGTATTTCACCTCAATGCAGCACCATTGTGCTGCTGCAACTAATCTAAAATAAACCCTGTCAGAGATTTAAATAACAGAACTGTGTCAGCTCAAAAAGATGAAGACCTGCCAAAGCGTGCAGTCTTGGGTTAATGAGGGCACGAGACAGCCTCAAGACAGAGGGAAGGAGGGGAACTGACATCTTCTCCCCATGAGACACGCAAAGTCAAAGATCTAAGACTCCACTGAGCTTTGGTTGTGATATCTTTCAGCTTAAGCACCCACTCCACCCCCCATTCCTAAAACTTTTCCACTTGGCTTGTTTGACTCCACTGCATGAGACAAATGCAGGGTGCCCTTGAAGTTTTATTGTCAAGACTCTTTTCCTTCGGAGTGCCTACAGTTTTTGCTTATGATCATAAGGGCATGAACAGCCTCCATTCAAAAAACCAGAAGTATAAATAACAACGTAAGCTGAAAACCCAACTAATTTGAGAAGATTCCATCTAGAATAGCAAGAAAAAAAGGACTTGATGAAAGAGCAAAAACAGAGAAAGGGAGAAGAAGAAATAGTAGGATGGAGAATGTCGGGGGCAAGACCTATTGATCTAGAGGTTTAATTAACCGTCAGTCAGATGCTTCTGACACAACTTCTGATCTATGATCTCCAGAGTGGCACTGCTTTGTGAACACCAGTTTGTGTGTGTGTGTGTGTGTGTGTGTGTGTGTGTGTGTGTGTGTGTGTGTGTGTGTGTGTGTGTGTATTGATGGACTCATTGACAGATTTCACAGCTGAGAGACAGTAGAGAGACAAAGGGTAAGGAGAAAAATGGTATCAATGGTATCATTAGCAATTCTTATATTGGGAGGTGGTGATATGGGTGAATGAATTGGTAAAGAGATGAAACAGGGAAATACAGCCGTTTCTGCATGCTTGTGGTGTATTTCTCTAAGAACATTGTTAAATTGTGTTGCAACTAATGTTTAACCCTGTTCTATTTGCTTTACTTCATTTAAGTTTGTGGCGCATTGTCTGTTATCCTAAGTCTTGTGTCTTATTCTAAAATGTGTGTTTTCTGAAGCCAATAGCTATCGATCAGAATTAAGTAATGTGTATGCATTATGACACTAAAGAACCTTGTCTCTTGATTGATGTCAAAATAGGTCTGCTTACTGTCCAGAGAGCAGTTTTCTAGATTTTTTTCAACGTCAACGTCTCCTTGCAGCAAAAATTACTGGGAAAGCCTTAAGCTCAAACTTTTGAAACTGTTTCACTCAATGGAATGGATTGCATGCAATGAGCATTATTTTCTTAATAGTCCTATGACAGCAAGAATGGATGACTAATTTAGAAGTAACTACCAATCACAGATGGTCCAAGAACTGAACCTGAACAAATCACTGCGATTATCTAAGAGGTCAACCTTATTTTCGCATTTAGTCTAGCAACTTTTGACACCAAGGATGTATCATAGAAGTCCAAAGCTGGACTCAAAGGCAGAATAGTTTTATGATGTTGTTAGTTTTGAATGCCATTTTATACCCTTATTTTTCCATGAGAATATGGTAAAAGTGCATGTGACATTATTGCGATACTTTCATTGCTATGGTTTGATAATTAGGTATGTTTATCTCAATAATAAGCTGTGCATCAAAAAAAGTCAAAAAAAAAGAGGTTTGTGAATAGATGTTGGAATCTGTTATTCCCATGCACACGCCCTTCTCAGGATGACATAGTTCCTTTAGGCTTCACTATTTATGTAGATGAGAAAGGTTTGTCAATGTCTAGATGACAGAAGTGACAGAGGATTGAATTGTCAATTCTAATACACCCAAAGACCTGAGAACTTACAATGTTCATGTCAGCTAGGTAGATTGGGAATTGACCTAGGTGAAAGCAGTCAGGAATAGAGTGAAAGCGTGGGGATTGGGGATGACGTTAATCCCAGAGCGGTTTGAATAGTGAAGCTGCATATAGCTTGGAATGAGGAAGGAGAGCAGGCTTTGAAGAAAATAGTAGCTGGGGATTTGAGTGCAGCTAGCAAAAGCATGTTAGAGG
The DNA here is from genome assembly GCF_037954325.1 of Fistularia commersonii. NCBI lineage: Eukaryota > Metazoa > Chordata > Actinopteri > Syngnathiformes > Fistulariidae > Fistularia > Fistularia commersonii. The sequence continues at coordinate 20,076,641 of NC_141291.1, read as the reverse complement.
GGCTTTGGGTTGATAGTAGAACTGATCAAAGGGATGTTCGATTGCAAACAATTCAAAGGGAAAAATAGGAAAATAATATTTTAATATCAAAATTTTGCTGAAAGTTTTGCTTTGTTTTGTTTGATTTGTTTTGTTATGTTTTGATTTTTGATTGATTGATTAATTGGTTGATTAAACAAATGTCAAAAAGGAAGAGTTATTGAAAGTGAAGTTATGACTAACCCATGCATCCAATTGCATTCAGCCGTTGTGTTGAGTCATTGTCTTTGATGGTATCGTATACTGAGTGCAACATCGAGCGGTCATGATGGTCCATAGGGTTGATATCATGTTCAAACAAGGTAGGGCTGCCAGAAGCTTCCTGAAAACAACAAGAAAAATATTATCAGAAGGTCACAAAGGTAAAATGACATTTCCTGGCATGATTTTTCATTGTCAACTTTAATTTAACTTTTCAAGCTTGATAAATAATCAATCAATCAATCAATCAATCAATCAATCAATTGATCAATCAATCAATCAGTTTGAAAACATACTCAGTATCTAAATAAACATATGAAAATATAAACAAATCAGATTTCTCAAATTTGATGTACATGATTTGATGGAACTAAATCCAAGTAACAATTTATACATAAAAGTGATTGATGAGTTTATCAATAGACATTTCAGAACTACATCAATAATGTAATTCATGATTAAATAAGGTGATTAGAATGGAATGTAGGGGAAGAGTATGTTGTACTTTTAAGCTAATGTGACTTCATCCACATGCTGAATTATGTAGGTGGCTGTTGAGTTGTCACTCAGAAACCACCATTAGATAGGTAACAGTTTCTATGTATAAAGGCAGAGAAAACAGACAAGTGACGTTTGCCATTAGATTGATGGATTGGACTGCTCTTTACTGAGCCTACTGTACACTGCTTATATGTGCTGGTCTTTTCCAGAAATAAGGAGTTAGTTCAACCCAAATGGGGCATCAAGTCATCAAAATTGTATCAAGTGTTGCATATCTGGGATTGAGAGAATTTAGGTAAAAACCTACATAGGAGAAACAGGAAAACACATCAGAATATAATAGATTGATAATATAATATAGTATTTTGATATTAACATAATAAAAAATACAAAACTTCGGTCAGAGGGTTAGGTAGTTTGACCTGTTTTCATTTCTCTTACATCACTCGGGAAGCTGTAGGGACTCGAGAACTCTTGTACGTGACCTATTACAGATAACTGTCACGGATAGACAGATGGATGCCTCATTCAACTCCATACCTCAAGCACACTTTTAGGAGGGCTACGAGGAGGGCCAAGCTAATATTGATGTCTCACTACACTCTGCTGGCTCCCTGCCAGAGGAGAGGTGAGTTATAAATCAGTAGCGGGAAAACAGGACATCAGGAGGGGGGTGAGGAAAGTGGAGGATTTGGTAGGTAAATGAAAAGAAAGAGAAAGGAAGGATGAGACCACAGAACCCAGTCAGTACTAGTGATGCCAAGTTAGCTTCTTGTTGGTGTAGAGTCCTGGGAAATGCAAATTAATAGTTGTTTGATATATAAAAAGTAGGACTTGTGTGTGTGTGTGTGTGTGTGTGTGTGTGTGTGTGTTTGTGTGTGTGCATGTGTGTAAGAGAGAGAGAGTGAGAGACAGAGAGAGGCAGAGAGAGAGATTGTGTGTGTATGCACAGAATAGTAATCAGAGCAATGGTTGAAGGAGGAAACAGGAAACCCGAAGGAAATCCACGCAGACATGGGGGAGAACATGCAAAACTCCACAAAGAAAGGCTGCTGGTTGGGATTGAACCCCTTCTGCTGTGAGATGGAAGCGCTAACCACTACACCGGCTGCTGCACTTAATAAAATCACAAAATAAAAATAAAATAAAATATCACAATAAAAAATAAAAAAAAACTCACACATCCATGTAAATTGTTGATTTATGATTGTAAAAGATAAATCATGAAATGCATGATTCAGACTCTGTAAGGTTGAATTTGTCAAAGTGAAGATTAGTTTGTCCACTTGCCTTCCCTCAGTCTGTTTCTAATAAAACCTCTCCTCCCTCTTTAAGCTGTTTCACCTCCGGTTGAGACTTGCCGTAAGCTGACAGCTCATTTGATGGTTTAACATTAGAGGCAAAGTGGACCAGCTTGGATCAGATGATGCACAATATGTTTATACAGTGTGTCAATGAGGAAATGTTTCAAGATGACATTACTGTCCATGTCTCTATTTCATTTGCTTTAGAAATTGCAGGGTTTCTGACAGTGTACATACAGCCCACGTCAAAATGTGATGCTTACTGCAGTTATGAAGAAGTATTCAATGTTTTTTTGTTTTTTTTTACCTTTTTTTTCCTTTTTTTGTGTACGATATGTGTTTCAGGGTCTTCAAGACAAATTCCATTTTCTTTCAGCACAGTAATCGATTAGCTACAACAGCCTCAACAAAAATAAGTGAGGCTGCTCTGTCATTAGTGTACAATCCACTAGGGTTTTAATCCCTGAATAACAAATGGCGATGGAGGTGCGTATTTAACTAAAATTGGATGATTTCTCCAGCCCTTTTGTCACTTTGATGAGCTATCAATCCACTATTTCCACCAGCCCTCACTTCATCATGTGTTTAATCTGCCCTAATCTAGTTATTCTCAGAGTGGATTAGCCTCCTGACTGTGTGAGTCAGGAGAAAATAGATTTAGGTTGAGCCAAGTGAAGACATTCACGACTCATTGAAAATGCCTCGCTATGTGTTAATGGTTTTACATTTGTTTACCATTTAGATGTATGTATTGATAGTCAAAATAGACAAATGCACAAATGGCTATTATTTGTGCATCAGCATCTTATTGACCTTGATTTCACAGTGATGGCTAAAAGAAGAATGTTGCCAGGGTGTGTTGTAAAGCAGTCACTGAGCCCATTTATAATAACTACAATAATTATAATGATAATGATAACAATAATTAAGCATTAATTTCCGGTTGATTCCACAGTGATCCTGCCATCATGGATAGAGATGGGCTCCAGTTAGCCTACTGCATGTTTTTGGACTGTGTGAGGAAAGAACACAGAAAGAAACTCCACCAAGAAAGCCCCTTTGTTAGAATCAAACCCGGAACCTTCTTGTTGTGAAGCAGAAACACTAACTACTGTGTCACTCAACCTGTTGCTTTTACCACATCCTGTCAACCACTGTTATAATGCAGTTATAACAATTGTTATGCTGCTTTATTTTGTGTCCTGGCAAAACATCTGTACTTCTGAATCTCTTCCAGCAAAACAAAAAAGAAATCCCCCAAAAATCATCACTCACGCACAGATAATTAGAATCTAATTTTATTGTATCTCACAAGGAGTTCAGTGATGGTGACTTTGAAAGGCCAGGTAAGGTGATTTGCTTCCAATTTTAACAAAACACCATTGTCTTTTTGAACAGTAGATATCTCAACCCCCAAGGAAAGCTTTTGCAGCCCACTCTGCATAGCAGACACTTTTCCATGTCTGCCCATTATATGTAATTTTGCTTGTGGGTCATGGACAACATCTCTAACCACAATCAAATGGAGGCAATGCTTTGAATTTACCACCTTAACTCTTAGTATGGCTACAACTCTCACCTTGTATATGGTTTGGGTAAAACCTTGAAAATGCTAAAATCAGTTTCCTCTCTAGGTGTTTAGCTTTAGAGTCTCTAATCAAAATGAGTCATTTGAGGTGATTCTGGTGTCTGTTAAAGACATCCCTTTTTCACTAAATCTTGGAAGTATTCCACCTGTAATCAGCCTACTCAGTCTGCTGCCACCTGCCATAATAAGAGGTGAGACGAAGATGAGCACTATAGATACATGTGATTTATTTGGCCTGCAGTTTTATAATTAGTCTTTACACTTAAGTGATTGTTAACATCCAATTGGAGTCATTCATTCATTCATTCAACATCCATACTATTTATATAGTACCTGGGCAATATACCTATATACCTGGGCAATTTAGAGTGGCACATTAAGCTACTGCATGTTTATAGATTTTGGAAGGAATCCGGAAAACCTGGAGGAAACCCACACTGACACAAGGAATACATGCAAACTCTGCAAAGAAAGAATGCTGATTGGGATCAAACCCAACGACTTTCCAGATGTGAGGCGGAGGTGCTAACCACTAAACCAACTAAATAAAATCAAATATTGCAAAATATATACAATATTACAATAACAAAAAAAAAAAAAAATTACACATTTATGTAAATTAAAAGGCAACCTGATGGATTATCATCAGGACCAATACAAATGAACTGTCCACATGTTTTATCAAGTATCCCTCTGTGTATTTTTCTTTCTTCGTTATTACACGGAGGAAAGATCTCTTTTTAGAAACGGCATATTTCACGTTTATGAGTGTGGAAGAATCCAGTGTTTGCCTGAGTACTTTCATTTACATATCGAATAAGTTTCAGACGAAACAGCTCACATCACTTCCACAGTCATCCGCTGGGCCACAAACTGCTCACTCAAGTACGAGATTCAATATATTACTCTCTCAATTGGTTCTATTGAGTTTCCCCAACCACTGCTAAATAAGTTAGTCATCAAAGAGGTGGCTGGGAATGAGGGCTCAGCAGCAGTAGAATTACATTTCCTCTTTTGTGCAAACTCGTCTTCTCAATTTACACTCAGCTTTATTGCACACTACATTTCCCAGAGTCCTCTATACTCGCCATCCTTTCCCTCCTTCCTTTTTATGAAAACACCAAAATTGCTCACCAGTTAATGTCCTGTTCCATTTTACTATAAAATAAAAGAGGTGAGTTCAAAAAAAAAAAATCATAAAATATGTTAGGTTTATCATTTGTGTTATATCTTTGCTGTTCTTTTTTCTTTAATTATTTAATATCAAAAAAAAGCTAAAACTTAAAGACGGAATTATCTATAGCTTTGCACAAAATATTCAGTAGTTGTATGTATCTTTAGTATATATTGCCCTGTTAGCGTCTGGTAACCAGGCCATGGTGTTGTCTGTTTCATCTGAATAAAGCTGGTATTAGATACAGCCGGCTTGCCTCAAGAAGAATAAGCAGCATAAACAAAAGAAATGAAGAAGCATAGCAGTCCAAAGCTAACAATGATAAGCAGTTGCAACCATAACAGAAATAAAGACTTCTAACTTCTATATATTTGGATTTTAAACCATAATTCAAGAAATAATAATACAATTTAATTAAAGATATATGTGTTTATAAAGAAAAAGTGTCAGTATGTTTGTGAACCAAATGTTAAAAGTGGGTTAAAAGCAAATGTCTTGTGACCTCAGAGAGGAATCTTTCATATTTCATCACAGTTGGTGAAATTGGCTTTCATTTCATTTCTGTGTGTGTGTGTGTGTGTGTGTGTGTGTGTGTGTGCGTGCGTGCGTGCGTGCGTGCGTGCGTGCGTGCGTGCGTGCGTGCGTGCGTGCGTGCGTGCGTGCGTGCGTGCGTGCGTGCGTGTGTGTGTGTGTGTCTGTGTAATATTTGTCAGTCATACTGAAATGGTAAGCATCAACTTACCAGTTGTGAGAACAGGACTTGTGCTAAAATAGCTCTGATTCCCAGAATTGGGAACTGCTCGCAGTGGGTAACAGAACAAAATAAAAAGGCCAAGGGCGGCAAAGCATTTTCTCTTCAAAATACAATCCAGCCTCAATTTAGATAGTTCCTTCTGTTCCTGCAATGCATTGTCTTCAAAACATTTACCATACACTCCGTATCATCCAATAGAGAGGCTATGTTGGCAGACTTAGATTCTTTATAATACAATAGAGAAACTAGGTCTTCCAATCTAGCTGTGACCACACTTGCCTTACGCTGAAAAACATTCCAATAAATAAAAAGAAAAAATTAATTTTAAGACGTGTGACAGCAACACCTGTGTTTCTCGCACTCTCTGTCTGTGTCTTTCACTATCCTATAAAACCATTTGTTGCATGAAACTATGGCTGCTGCTGCTGCATCCATCCAGATACTAATGCAATTATCTGACTCATCTCCTCCTTGCTGAAGATAGATATCCTAATGTGACCCTAAATTTGATGCTCCTGATAAAAGTTGAGAAAGTCCGCTAATTTCCATGCACTAATCATGTTGCAATGCAAATTTCCAACTATCGATTTCAAAACCACACTTTCAGTTTTGCAAACCTGCCACTGTAGTATCTGAGAGATCATCTGCTACTTCTTTATATGCTTCAGGGCTGAGCAACTAAATTGCAATGGCCTTGCACAAGGTTGTATTAATGTCTCTACAATGTCTGGCTTTTTTAATTTGGCCAAAAGTCCAGCAACATGTTGGCAAGCTTTTCACCTTCTCAAATTCACCTTCGCATTAATTTTTCTTGTTACAATACAACGTCTATCAATGCAGCCTCGGGGGGGTACAAGCCAATGTCTCCATGAGCCGGTCCCAACCCCAGATAAATGCAGAGCTTTGCATCAGGAAGGTCATCTGGCGTAAAAATATGTGAATCAATGCTGAGAATCTCATACTGGATCAGTTTGAGGCCCAGGTCAACAACGACCACCATTGGTGCCAATAACCTACACTGTAGGTTATTGTAGGTATTGTAGGTATTGTAGGTACACTGTAGGTATATACCAATTTCATTGGTATCCTGTAGGTCCTACAGAATACCAATGAAAATTAGGCTATTGTGGGTCAATGAAGGAGATGAGGAAGGTGTGTTGGGAAGCAGAGCGAGAAGAGTAAAGGGAAGAGTCTGGGACTGAGAGTAGGGACTTTGAGACAATGACAAGAAAAGGTAGAGAGTTGGTCGACATGACGCAGAGAAGGAAGGTGGATATACTGTGTGTCCATGAGATCAGTTGGAAGGGAAGTAAGGCTAGAAGCTTAGGAGCAACTTTTAAGTTGTACTATCATGGTACAATCAGGAAGAGAAATGGAGTAGGAGTTATCTTGAAGGAGGAGTTTGTGAGGAAATTTCTGGTGGTGAAAATAATGTAATAGACTTATGAGTCTGAAACTGCAAATTGAAGGTGTGACGCTCAATGTTGTTAGTAGCTATGCCCCACGGCTGAGATGTGAGTTTGAATAGAAGGAGAAGTTCTGGAATGAGCTGGATGAAGTGATGCAGAATATTGCCAGAGATGAGAGAGTGGTAAATGGTGCAGACTCCATTGGTGCAGGTAATAGAGGGGATGAAGAAGGGATGGGCAGATTTGGTCTCCAGAATGGGAACACAGAGAGACAGATGGTGGTAGTCTTTGCAAAAAGAACAGCAATGGCTGTGGTGAACATTTTTTTTCCGAAAAAGACAGGAGCATAGGGTAAACTATAAGAGCGGAGGTAGGAGCATGCAGGTAGACTACACCTTGTATAGGCGAGGTAAGTTGAAAGAGATCACTGATTGCAAAGTAGCTGTAAGTGAGAGTATAGCCAGACATAGCCAGTATAGTATAGCCAGTGGTTTGTAAAATGACTCAGGTGACAAGGAATATCAAGAGGACAAGAGGGAGAGCAGAGGACAAAGTTGTGGAAGCTGTAGAGGGAGCAGTCGAGAGAGGCTCTGGGTGGTCAGGGAGAGCTTCCAGATGATTGGACAATCATAGCTAATGTGATCAGGGAGACAGGTAGGAGAGTGCTTGGAGTGTCATCTGGAAGGAGAGAAGATAAGGAGACTTGGTGGTGGAATGAGGAAGTTCAGGAGTATGTGCAGAGTAAGCTGTTAGCAAAGAAGAAGTGGGACACTGAGAGAACTGAAGAGAACAGACAGGAGTACAGGGAGATACAATGTAAGGTAAAAATAGAGGTAACAAAGGCAAAACAAAGGGTACATGATGACTAATATGAACTGTTGGAAAATTAGAAGGGATAGAATAATCAATGCAGGGTGGCGAAACAGAGAAATAATGATGGAAAGGAACTACAACAGGTAGGATGTACAACATAGACAGATGCTAGAAGAGAAATGGGAAGATGGAAAGAGTACTTTGAAGAGCTGATGAATGTGGAAAATGTAAGAGAGGCAAGGGTAGAAGAGATTAGTTAAAGTGTAGAAAGAGTACTACAGATGCAGTATTTGCTAACAGAGAAGTAAAGAGAAGGCCAGAGGGAGCTGCATTATGTTTTTGTAGTCCTCAAAAAAGCATATAACAGGGTGCAAAGAGAGGAGCTATGGTATTGTATGAGGAAATCGGGAATGACAGAGATAAATGTTAGACTGGTGCAGGACATGTAGGCTAGCTGTGAGACAGCGATGCAGTGTGCTGTAGGTGTAACAGAGAAGTTCTAGGTGGAGGTGGGACTCCATCAGGGATCAGCTCTGAGCCCCTTCTTGTTTGCAGTAGTGATGGACAGGCTGACAGATGAGGTTAGACAGGAATCTCCACGGACCATGATGTTTGCAGATGACATTACATTACAGTCATTTGGCAGACGCTTTTATCCAAAGTGACTTACAAAAAGAGCAATTCAGTCAACGAACATCCAAAGCACCAGTAGTCTGAAGTCAGAAGTGATTATTCTACCAAATAGCCAAATAGCCATGACATTGTGATATGCAGTGAGAGCAGAGAACAGGTGTAGGGAAAATCTAGAGAGGTGGAGGTATGTGCTGGAAAAGAGAGGAATGAAAGTTAGTCACAGCAAGACAGAGTATATGTGTGTGAATGAGAGGAACTCGGGTGGAATGGTGAGGCTCCAGGAAGTGGAGATCAAGAAGGTGGAGGATTTCAGGTACTTGGGGTCAACAGTCAAGAGCAACAAAGAGTGTGGAAAAGAGGTGAAGAGACAGGAAGACTATAAGCCAGAATGAAAGGTAAGGTGTACAAAACTGTAGTGAGACCAATGATGCTGTATGGCCTAGAAACAGCTCCAATGACAAAGAGACAGGAGGTAGAACTAGAGGTTGGAGCAATGAAAATGCTAAGGTTCTCTTTGGGAGTGACAAGGATGGATAGGGTCAGGAATGAGTCTATCAGAGGGAGGGCTCATGTTTGATGTTTTGGAGAGAAGGTCAGAGAAGCCAGATTGACATGGTTCGGTCATGTACAGAGGAGGAAGAGTGAATATATTGGTAGACAGATGCTGGAATTGGAGCTGCCAGGCAGGAGGTCCTGAGGAAGACCAAGGAGAAAATTTATGGACGTAGTGAGAGAGGATATGCTCGTAGTTGGTGTGAGAGAGGAGGATACAGAAAATAGGGTTACATGGAGAAGGATTTGCTGCTTTGATTTGCTGTGGCGACCCTTGAAGGGAAAATCCAAAATAAAAAGAAGAAAATAGAATGCCCATGATTGTCATTGATGGATTGCAAATATAAGATTTATAAAACAGCCAAAATCTGGTTGTGTTAAGATGATGCAGGGATGCATATGACAAATCATGTGACAAACCAAAAAAAAAAAGCCTCTGTCTCTCAGGTTGAATTAATTCATTTACAATATTTGTACTATATCTCACTTAAACACTAAAAATATATTATGAAATCTGTGAAACAGAACAGTAATTGTACAGCTTCATACAATCTTGCAGTGACCAATCATTCCCCTTGACTATTTGGCAGAGAGAGATATTTTTCAAAGACAAGTCTTCAATGAAGGCAGAACTTCGGAAAATGCAACTGTTCCTCCATTAAATCCGTCAGGTATAGACTGCACATTTTCACTCGAGGCACCTGCTGTAAAAACATCATAGATACGTTATTCCCTTTTAGCAAGGCTTAATTACCAAAAACTTATCTCCCCACCTTTTATGCATTTTAGCAGTGATTTATAAAACAAGTACACTTATCTTTCAGCGAGTGAATTTTAATTTTAATTTATTCATTACTTATGTTTTATTTTATTTCATTTTATCATTATTACTAATGCTGATCGATGGCCTGGACATGCTGCATCCACCCCATTGGCCACTCTTGTACATTATATGAGGCTGTGTTGCTCTGTTTCTCTTGCCTGCAGACAGTGATGGATCTGATTCATTTCAACTGTTGCCACCAGTCTTTGCTTCTTTTCAACAGAGGCAAACTGGCACATACTACCAACATATCTAACGGACCAACACAGGATAGTCAGAGTGTAGATGATAGTGGGGTTAGAGTGGCGGTAGCTCCCGCAGTCTTAAGTTCACTTAGCTATTTGTAAATTTTTAATTTGCGATCTTGTATTTGCTTTGATGAGATCCAGTGAGTATATTTAAAGTCCCTACTATGATAACAGTCAAAGAACTTCTGATAAAGAAAGATTCCCTAAAAAAATTACATGAGTCGAATGAATACTTGACTAAAATATAGCCTAGTTTTTTTTTTTTTTACCTGAAACACAATGGCTTCTGCATATCTATAAGAGACTCAAGAAAACTACAGCCCGACATTGATTCTTGTTTTAAACAAAAATATCACAATGCAGTGTAAGATTTCGCTTGTGGGAAATGTTTCTTTGTGTTTCCCTTGTACTTCCACATTGGTGCTGAATTTGGTAATTTCATAGATAGCCTACCCAATCAATCGATCAGTCATTCTTTTTTTAATAGAACATTTAATTTTAATGTTAACGATTAAAGCTAAAGTGCATGCTAGTGTTGTCATTACCTCTAATTTATTTTGTTTTCTCTCCACATCATCATTATCACTGTTGGGAGTTGAAATAAATCATAAGTAAACTTGTCAAATACGCCCATGCTTTGTCTCTAAAAAGGGATTCAAATAAACTGTAATTTAAGAATGATAGCCAGAGATCTGCTTCATGGTGCTGAATGTCAGTCAAAATGTCTACCTGTCAAACTGCTGCTGATGGCTTAAGAGGACAAAAGTATTAGGACGAAATTGATGGGACACATTACACCTTTGGAATGAGCTTTCCCTGGATGAATGTGTGTCCTGTAGCGTTGGACAGCTAGAGCTGGAATGGGACATGGGTGGGCTAGAAAGAAGGAAATGAAAGAAAAAGCAAAAAGGAAACAGAATGCATCCTTATCTTAGGTTACACCAGTTAAACTGCAGAGTGAAGCAGACTAAGGGGAAATTACTTGAAATTAAAATGACAAGAGGAAGATAATGGACGAAGAGAGTGTGAAAGTAGTTGGACAAAAAAGAGAGGGAGTATTGGAGAATGAGAGCTAGCAGTGTTGGTGGAAGGCATTTGGGGTACTTAGCATCATACTCTAAACTGACACACAGCCACAGGACACAGACTCCAATTACAATCTCAGCAACACTAATCAAACCTGATCTGCAATCCCTGAATGCAAGGTGTGAGTGTGTGTGCGTGTGTGTGTGTGTGTGTGTGTGTGTGTGTGTGTGTGTGTGTTTGTGTGTGTGTGTGTGTGTTTGTGTGTGTGTGTGTGTGTGTGTGTGTGTGTGTGTGTGTGTGTGTGTGTGTGTGTGTGTGTGTGTGTGTATACAATCAGTAAACATTGTGGCATGCACTTCTTCTTGAGCTAAATTATTGTTGTGAAAAAAGGTAGGACTTCTATTACTTCAGAATAGGCTTGGAATGATGTTAAGATGGCCTTTTCAATATTTTTAACTGGTGGGTCATGACAAATACCTATCTAGTAGCATTGCATTTTCCTTTATCTGTCTTTCCTACAGTGTTATTCTGCAATGCTGTCAATCACAACTTTTTGAGGTGCTTCTTGGATATCGCATAAGACCCACTGTGGGCAGAGAAAATTGCAAAGGGGATGGAGGGAAATGTGAGACTGTATCATCTATCTCACACAGGAAATGGGATTGTTTGAAGACTTGCATGGTCGCCTCATAAATGTCTTCCTCTATCTATCTCAAAGGCCCCAAATCCTATGGTGTGACAGGATAAGGCAAATGAAGAAATTAAATCTGGTAAAAAATGTGGATGCCATTTAATATTTTCCGCTCATAAACAGGACTTTAAATTAGTGCCTGTTGGCTTCTAAATTTGGTAAATGTTTTCACATCAAGGTGGACAAATAGACAGGCTCTATTCATGACATCTTCTAAGCTTTAAGTAAAATGAAAACAATTCAGTAAAGTCAATAAGTCACTGCACTTTCAAGTGACAACTACCTGACTGTTTTTGGCCACCCAGCGGGCTACGATGAGCTGGATCATTCCTCGCTTGTTGCCCTCCACTGACATTGACCTGCGCAAGGCTTCCATTGCCTCTTGGTTGGTTTTCCCTAGTAATGACTCTCCATTGACTGCAATGAGTTGATCATTGACATGTAGATGCCCATCCTGCAGACAAATACCATCAGAGAGGTTAGACCTATCTCAGAACCTGCAGCCATTTAATGTATTGATATAACTATTTGTATAATCTAGTATTTATCTGCTTGTTTGTTTGATTGTTTTTGAAGTATTGTCAAACCCCTGTTCTTACAAAAAGGTAATAACAGAATTACTTTCTAAGACTTTTTTTTAACATTGCATTGCAATCATTGCACAGCCTCATTATATCATCAATAAACATCAATAGAATTGATTAATATAGGAAGCCCTTGACAGCCATTACTTGCCTTGCTGGCAGCACCTCCATTGATGATGGATTTGACGAAGATGCCCTGGTCAGCAAGTGTCTCTTTTGACCTGTTACCCTTGACACTAACACCCAGGCCAGCTGAACCGGAGTCATTTAGGGGTATCTCAAAGGTCAGGAATTCTCGTGTACCGTCAGGTGTTAACACCACATTGTCCTCTTCCATCTGCTTTGTGATGAAATAGGGAGAAATTAGTGATTTCTCAGCCCTACTGTGTCATTATTTTAAGTCCACTGGTCAATATTCTAAAGAGATGTGGCTTTGAGTTGCCAAATGTTGCTTGTGGAAAAAAAAAACTAAATGAACCAAAAAAACTAAAACAAGAAAAAAAAGGAACTGAAAAACAAAGACAGTAGAGAATTATTGAGCTAAACAGAGTGAGAAATGAGATGAATGGCAGGATAATTGAAACCAGTGCGGAGAAAAGACAAATATGGGTAAGATTAGAAAACTAACAGTGCTTTTTCACGGCATAGTTCCAGCACGATGCCACTCACTCAACTAAATGCTTGATAAGTTCTTGGAGATAGTAGCTAATACCAGTACTTTTTAGTACCTGGTTTACGCTCAGAGCAAGCCAAGATGAATTGTATTGAATTGTGACATCAAAAGACCCCCAGACTACTGATTGACCAGGAAATGTCATCACTAAGTGCAGCACTTGACACAAGAATCTAACCTACCATTTTTAAAAGAGTGCTAAATGGAACCAGGGGTTCTCGACACCTATGGCCTGTTCTCCCACTTTCTGTGGCGGTTAGCGTCCTCCTACAATCTGAAAACATAAAATTCCCCAGGTGTGTGAATGGGAGACTGAATGACTATATGTGTCTAAGTGTGGCCTGGAAATCAACTGGACAAAGATCAATGGTAAACATCTCTCAAATGACACCAGGGATAGGCTCCAGCCCCCAGCAACCCTGAGAGCAGGATAAGTGGAACAGAAAAAGAAAAAAATGAACATAAATAATCAATCAATCAAATAAATAAATACATAAATATGTCCCTTGCTGACAATGGCCACTCACAAGGGTCATTGATTAATTGCAAAGAACTAACAGTCCTTGTCCTTTGCAAATAAATGGGCTCCCATGTAGATAATGACCTGAGAAGTGATTTGTTGTAAACTGCTTATGTACACCCCTATGCACAGAACAATAAAAAAATTTACTGCAACTGCTATTGAATTTAAAATGTGTAAATTGCAATCAGTCATTTGTGATAATCATCAATCATTTAAGTATGACAATACTCAATCGTTTAAGCAATTATATAGCTTTCTTGCGAATTACACCAGTTTTTGACAATAAGCATAAGAAAAAATAAAACAAAATGACAACAACAACAACTACTACTACTACTACAATAATATATCATATTGTTTATGCAGGTTTTTGTGCCTGTTTTCCAAAATAAAGCTTTCTATTTGGAGAATGCAGAGTGGTGGTGTGGCACTGTTCATATAAGTCTTTACGCCTTGGAATACAAGTCATTTCATGTATTGCACATTTTTGTACATATTTATGTTTTAAAATATACAAGCTATTTTTTTTTCTTATTTTATTTATTTATTTATTTTTAAGCTAACATATTCCTTTCCCTGTACAGCGATGATGTATGGACTAGAAACTGTTGCAATGACCAAAAGACAGCAGGCAAAACTAGAGGTTGCAGAGATGAGGATGTTGAGGTTCTCTTTGGGAGTGACCAGGATGGAGAGGATCAGGAACGAGTCTATCAGAGGAACAGCACATGTTACATGTTTAGGAGAGAAGGTCAGAGAAGCCAGACTGACATGGTTCGGTCATGTGCAGAGGAGGGATAGGGAATATATTGGTAGACGGATGCTGGAATTGGAGCTGCCAGGCAGGAGGTCTCGAGGAAGACCAAAGAGAAGATTTATGGACGTAGTGAGAGAGGATATGAGGTAGTTGGTGTGAGAGAGGAGGATACAGAGAATAGGGTTAGATGGAGAAAGTTGACTCGCTGTGGCGACCCCTGACGGGAAAAGCCGAAAGAAGAAGAAGAAGATTCCTTTCCCTGTACAGTGAGCAATAGCAACCCGGAAACAAAGTGCGTGTTCTTTTCAAACTTGCCCAAAAAAAAAGGTGATTCTGCTGTGTCTGATTCTGATGTGGACTGGAAGTATGAAATTTATAGTGGGTGTAAATTCCAGAGATGCCGCATTTTCTTCCAAATTTTTCACTAATTTTTCACAAATTTTTATTTTTTTTCTGGAGAGAGTGTTTTTCAGTGTTTTATGCAATTCAACTGGGCATGAAGGACTGAGGTTTAGTTATAAGGATTGTAAAATACAGTACATTTTTAGACACTGCACAATTTCTGACCAATAACCATAAACAGCCACATTAATTCAACATGTATTGTGTTGGAGACTTCTTTTAAAGTGACCAGCATGATTGCAGCACATAATATACATTTATATCACAATTATGTTTCTAAACTACTAGACTATCCATCTTTGGACAGTATGGACATAAAAGTACAACATTTGTGCACTTACTGCGGAAACTTAATTCCAACTGATTACTCAAGAAGACATAAATTGAAAATACAGATGATTTGGATTTCATTAAAAATGAATTCAAGCGAATAGAACTAGCAGTATGAGTCATTAACCCCAAAACCCAATGCCCATTTCTCTATACTCACACAAACCACCAAATGGATGGCAGCCAGGTGTGTGACCTTCACGGTTGATATATGAAGAGTTAAGCATAGGAAGAAGGAAAGGATTTCTCTTTTGGTTGACTTTTTTCTTTTTTGCAGAGGCTAAGAAGTTATTAGGCTGCAGCGATGCATTCAGGTAGAAGTTCTTTTCGACACTCTGAGCCCCTATTCTCTTGACAGATGTCCAGTCTGCCTTCTTTTCATTCCATTTTCCACCTCTAGTTTGACTGCCCTGTGTTTGATACTTGACATAAATTTGATACAAATTCAGGCCACAGGATTGCATTTTATCACATAATGTTTCACTACTTTCAATCCCACTGTTTGAGGAACTCTGAAATAGCTCTTTTCAGAGATGGCTTTCTGTTCACATGCCTGACTTGACAAAGAAAAAGAAATCGGCAGACTTTATTTGATTCTAATTATGGGAATGGGAATGGGATGTCACTTAAGTTCATATGCAAGTCAAGGCAGGTGAGCGAATACTCTTGGCCATACACTCTTAGTGTATGTCTGCATACGCAATTAGACCATGTGCCTTAAGAGACCCCATGCCTCTAGTTTCCATCTACCTTTGACTCATGTAATTGCCCCTTTACCCTAAACCTTGCCATGACTGTAGCCATGTGCCAAATATTCATTAGATTATGGTTGTTCCCTCAAGCACCTCCAAGCAGTGACAGTCTGCTATTTGGTAGGGAATTAACCCATGATGTTCTATTGTCTTGGTTGATAAAATCAATCACCAATTTAAGCAAAGGAGAGAACAAATTTTTGGTAATGAGTCTAGCAGAGGAAGCCCTACCCGCATGAAAACGCAGTTTTTGTGTTTGCATGCTGATTTAAAAAAAAAGTAGGCAAAACCGTGTTTAAGCAAGAGTTACAGTGTATAAAAAGAGAATGCAAAGTTATCATAATTAGTTCAATTGACACAAACTGAGTTCCCTGCACTCAGTCTCGCTGACTGAAAATATTAATGCTCCTCTTGGAAAATTCTTTCTACACTTGGCCCAATTTTGAAACAGAAGGATGACTGGAAATGCATTCAGAGGGACTGAAAAAAAGCCAGCCATGGGTGTAATTGCAAAAGTGGTGCACGCAAGATAAGAAGTATAATGCAATTTTCTTTTTGAATTATTTCTTCTTGCTCTAATTTGTAACGATAGGGGGAAAATATTAAATACCTCTGTGCTAACATATGAATCCAGCCTGTCTGTCTATCTCTCCATCCATCCATTATCAACCAATTATCTTACTTTGGGTTGCAGCAGGATGCTGGAACATGTGTGTGTGTAACTCTTTATGTATTGTCTGAAACTTGGTTATTCAGGGGAATCAAAATAAAGGACACATAATGAGAGCCTCTAACGTCAAGACATTGGTGGATAAAAAGCATTTGAAATGACTATATGAAAATACAAGCTCCATTTCATTGTGTTTGGGGAAACAAACACTAAATGCCCTTTGAAGACATAGCTAAGTCAACAAAAGTGGCCTTACCTACCTTATTTTTGGGCAAAACACAAAACTAAAGCTTACTCTCCCATTCATTGACAACAAACATAATTATGGGAATAGCTGCTGAAAAATGCTTAACTAAAGTTTCAACTAAGTACTTGAGTACTTAACTAAGTACTAGTACCTAACTAGTACCTAACTAAGTACTTTTTAAGACCTTAAAACACTTTATAGTCTTGTCTTTGACACTTTATGGTTTTATTTGTATTTCTTATTCTCCCTCCTTCCTACTATTATTTATTATTGTTATTTTTTTACTTGAAACTCTGGCACAACAATTTCCTTCAGGATAAATAAAGTTATTCTTATTCTTATTCTTATTCTTATTCTTATTCTTATTCTTATTCTTATTCTTATTCCTATTCCTATTCTTATTCTTATTCTTATTCTTATTCTTATTCTTATTCTTAAAGAAGGTGACATCATGGGGACGCATGAATTAACCACGATGGCACCGTCCTTAACTATATGAGGCAGAATAAAACATATTTCTAAACTCTTGCCATTTGATCAGCATTCCATTCATGGGAGTCAAATCTAAACTGTAGCCCGCAGCAGAAATACAACAGAACACAAAGACCAAGTTGACACATCCAGAGGAAAAAGTAATTTTCTGATAAAAATCAGGAACTTTTAAAAAAGTCAAAATATTTATGAAAATAATGAAAAAATTATGCAATAAATATAAACCAAACTGTATTGTTGATAGATAGATAGATAGATAGATAGATAGATAGATAGATAGATAGATAGATAGATAGATAGATAGATAGATAGATAGATAGATAGATAGATAGATAGATAGATAGATAGATAGATAGATAGATAGATAGATAGATAGATTAGGAAATGATGAGCTTTGTGAGTTATTCTCAGCTTTCAAACTGTTCTAGAGCGTGTTTGACATAAATGCTCTCGGTGACTACAGGTTGCTGGTAACAGCTACAAATTGCACCTTCCAAGGGCTTTAGGAGCAATTCTTGTTTTATGACTTCACCTAAGTGGCAGCTGGATTTTCGAAGCAAATTTAGAGTTTGCTGGCTATTTATCGGAGCATATTGGCTATGGTAGAGAACTTAATTGATTAAACCCAATGAAACAATTACAGTTTATCAGGTTTTGTGAATATCTGATTTCATTTTATTTTATTTTTTTTTTATAATGCAGGAATATTTACAATTAACAAAATCCCATTAGTTCAAAAATAATGACGTTTTTATTTGCTAAATTTTGGAAAGGTAAATATATGACTCATCAACAAACTTTTAAAAAAATAAATAAATAAAAATAAATAATGACTCTCCCCCAGCAGTTAATTGGTGAAAAATAGTCAAAGACACTGCACCAATGACACTGTGACGCATTAGAACATAATCAAGTGATTTCTAAGGGCATTTAATATTCATCTTTCTCTTTTGGCTTCTCCTTTCAGGGTCGCCACAACGAATCAACTTCCTCGTAACTCTACTCTCTTTATCCTTTTCACTCACACCAACCAACTTCCTGTTCTCTTTCACTACATCCATAAGACTTCTCTTCAGTCTTCCTCTAGTCCTCCTTCTTGGCAGCTCCCAGGTCAGCTTCCTTCCACCAATATAATCACTATCCCTATGCTGTACATGTCCCAACCATCTCAGTCTGGCTTCTCTGACCTTCTCTCCAAAACATCTAACATGCGAGGACCCTCTGATGGACTCATTCCTGATCCAATCCATCCTAGTCACCCAAAAAAAGAAAGTCAACATGTACATCTCTGCTACCTCCATCTCTACTCTGTGCCTTTTCTTCAATTCCTCTGACTCTAAACCCTACAGTATCACCAGTCTCACCAATGTATTGAATACCTTTCCTTTCATTCTGGCTACTGGCAAACATACTGTTTGTTCACACTACCCCTGACACTTTTCTCCTTTATCTGGACTATTCACTACAAGTACTTAAAATCCTCTGCCTTCTTTATCGCAAATCCCTGTAGCCTCACAGTTCCACTTGGGTCTCCCTCATTCACACACATGTATTCTGGCTAACCTTCATTCTTTTCCTTTCCAGGGCATGCCTCCACCTCCCAAGACTTCCCTCCACCTGCTCCCTGCTCTCACTTCTTCTTCTTCTCCTCCTTCTTCTTCTTCCTGGAGACCAGAAGTGCGAGTTGAAGAATGAGCGACCGGATCTTGGACAAAATTGCTATTTTCTTCTGTCTCTTTTGTCTTGTGTGGTTTAATATAGTTGTGTTAGTGGTTTTGATTGTGTGTGAATGAGAGTTTTGGGTTTTTTTGTTCTGTCAGACAGGGTTTTTCTGGCTGGTTGGCGTCTTCAGATGCTATGGCTAATGCGGGTTCTCCAAACTAACGCATGGCATCAAGGTTGCCAGTGGCTCTCCATGCAACATGGAGGAGGTGGCTTTAGACATGGGAGAGTTGATTGGCCACAGATCCAGGAAAGCTAGTGTGTGGATGAATGGATTTTGCTGTAGAGAAGGTGGAGCAGGCTCGTCGGCTTGTTGAATCCAGGCTCCTGGTGAACAGTGCATTTGTCCAGGAGTTGCGGCGGACTCAACCGGCTATGATCACCTACGTTCATTAGTGATGAGTTCCAGTACAGAGAGCTGTACAGGCACAGGAAGACACCAGTGAGAAAGGTACCTTCCGCTCCTGAAACACGCTGTCTCTCACCAGTCAACTGTTCATGATTCTGAAAAACCACAATGAGGAGCTCAACCTCCGCCTACACATCACGGTAGATGACTCTGACTACATGTTGTTTGAGACATCTTTGCTCATGAAATTTGTTTTGCAGTGAAGAGGGACATGAAACCGTCAGTATGAAGCATATTGATATATTATTCATTCAGAAAACTCATAGTGATGAAGGCAGCAAGGTTGACTGGCATCAGGAAAGGAGAGGGGAGGTCATAATGGGCCACAGCATTTCATCCAGTGCAGGAGTAGGCTTCCTCCCCTCAAGAACCTTCCCAGTCCATTGATGTGAAACATGTGGTTCCAAGAAGTTCCAGGAAGTTCCAGGATTCTACCATTGTTTTGATCAATATCTATGCTCCTAACAAAGGTGCAGACAGTTCTTTGACAGAATGAATGAGAAATTAAGATTGCAGGTCGTGCAAATATGTTTTCTTAGGGGGTGATTTTAATTGCACAGAGAATCAACTCGGAGATCTTAACCATAGAGCCTTATCCAGCCTCTCTGTTTGCTCCGAGGCAGCTGGTCTCTTCCCATTGCCTGATGAATGTATGAAGAACGATGCGCGCAAGCTGCAGACAGTTCAAATGGTTCAGTGCACATGTCAGCAGGATCTCCCTAGCCAGTCTTGACCGGTTTTATGTCTTTGAAAACCACTTTAACATCTTGAAAACGTTACCTGTAGATTTTACAGATCATCCGTTGCTTTTATGGACTGTATTTCTGAGAAGAATCACACCTAAAAGTGCCTACTGACACTTCAATTCTATTTTAATTTATGATCATACGTTTTAAGACAAACTGAATTATTTCTGGTCTGGTTTCCAACATAGAAAAGATGATTCTAACTGTTTAAGGTTATGGTGGCACCATGTGAAGTTCAGATCATTCAACATGTCACACGTGCCATCACCAGAGCTATTGATGAACCTGAGACTGATATTGTGGTACTTGAATGAATGAGTGAGTCCACAGAAAACTGAGGGCACATTGAGACCCTCAAATATAAAAAAAATTGCCTTAGCCAACCTGCTAAATGTAAAACTACAAGAAGCGCTGGTCAGGCCCTGAATATGGGATATCACAGAGATGAATTCTTGATGAAATCTTCTTGTGTTGACAACTGGATTTGAGTTTCTTCACTTGAAGACGTTTCAACCCTCACCTGAGAGGCTTCTTCCGTTCACAAATGGATGCTGACTTCAGCTTCTTCTTTAGCTTGGAGAGGAAAGACGGGCAAAGGAAGCGAATCCACTCCCTGCTATCCGAAACGGGGCAGGTGCTGAGAGAACCAGTGCCGGATTAGGAAGAGGGCAGTTGAGTTCTACTCCTCCCTCTACTCCAGCAGGTCGCTTGAAAATGAGGAGATGTTTGAAGAACTATTCTAGGTCTCCGCAGAAATCAACGCTAAGTTAGAATCCCAATTAAGCACAAAGGACGCTTCATAGAATGCATAACTGCAAGCCCCCAGGCATATATGGGTTGTCAGTTGAATGTTGTAAATCATACTGGGACATTTTAGCCAATGACATTTATAAAAATTGTTTAATGAAAGTCTAGCTGAAGGTTCCCTGCCACTGCAGGGCCATTACTTCTCTCTTGCCAAAATAAGGCAACATACAAAAGATAACAAACTTCAGCCGTGTGTTTCTTTGCGCCGAAAGCCTCTCATCTGTCTGAAAGAAGCTATGGAGCCTCTATATCCTCTGCCAGAGTAAATTGGGGAAAAGTGAAGCCCTTGGAGAATCAGGGAGGGGATCAGGGTCTTGTCCACCTGGACAGCAAAGTAACCACATTATGAGTGCTGTTTGTTCAGAGGTACCTTGCTGGACCTCCTGATTTAGATTGGAGGATAGTAACCAGCTGAGTTTTCAGGCACATCAATAACCTCGTGCTGGAGCTGCTCTGTTTTTAACTGATTTAAGTTTATTACAGTTAAATGAGCTAACTTGTTTTTACCTGGGTGTCTTGAAATCCTGTGGTCTATTGCAATGGCACAGACCAGAAAGAACAGCCTCTTTGCACTGGCTGCTGATGGAACCATTAGTTTGAGGTACCAGGTTAGATGTGGGGTGCAACTCCACACCAGGTCTGATTGCAGAACTGTGCTCAAAAAGACCGCTTTAAAACAGCTAGTGAAGGCAACAGTGCCGCCGCTCACTTATACAAAGGCGGTGAGCTCTCTGCTAGGAATCTGTTCTACATGGATGTTAGAGAGGTTTGGAATGCAGACTGTCCGCAAAAGGGAAGAGCCTCCTACTCCAGTGTACCGATGGACAGGCTTGCCCAAACCCCACAGATAACTTTCCCGATTTCAACCTAAACTCTGGATTTGGGGACCTGGGTGGGCCACTCCTAACCAGGAACAGAGGGGCCAAGCTGACACTTGACAACATGGAAAGAAAGACTGTCTACGTGAAGGCCACCAACAAAGGCAACCTGAGTGACAGAACTGTGTGTGTGTGTGTGGACAGAGACTAGGTGGACATTCCTTCCAATGGAGGACCCTTTACATGTCCCCTCCAAAAACAGACTGATGACTTGCAGTGGAGGATCTAACATGACACTGCAAATTAGTTCTTATCCATGATGAATCCCGCCATTTTAAACAATGGCTGTTCTGTAAGCTGTATGAAAATGTATTTCACATTTTTACTGCGTATAGGAGACCAAGTGATTTTTTGAGCCTCCTAATGGATTTTGAAGGAATTTTTAACCTTTTGGCATCACTTTCCCTGTCTTGATGTGCCGTGTCAAATTTTACAAAAACAACAAAATCAAACACCAAATTTTTGAACTTTTAATTGGAGAAGTTAAATATATATATATATACTCTACCTTGAGCTGCCAGCTCATCACGGTGTATGTCCCAGTGATCCAGAAGACCCCCCATGATGAATAAAGGAGTTGGACCCTGGAGCCTCCCCGGAGCCCCCATCACCCCCACCCCCCCCACCCCCACCCCCCCAGCCAGGCCACTAGGGGTGGGGCTTGATGGCGAGCACCTTGTGGCTGGGCCTGCACCCATGGGGCTCGGCCAGACACAGCTGGAAGGGAGTCAATGGTCCCTCTTTCCTTGGGCTCATCAGCCATAGGAAAGGCCAAGGGGCTCGGGTGCAGTGTGAGCTGAGTGGTGGCCCGTGCGGAGGACCTTGGTGGTCAGACCCTCGACTGAGACCATGCCATTCCTAAGACATGCTGAGGAATTTAATCCTCTATGGTTACAGCAATTCTGCTCATCATACTTGCCCTATGCATGCAATAAATATAGTATGAACTCCATCCTAGATGAGAAATTACAAATTCAAGAGTGGACTCCCATCAACATCAAACTGCCCCTAAGATCAGGTGGCACCAATTACAATGATTGACTGAATAAATAGATTAAAAGCTTTTTGCCTTTTCCCTTCAGGGGTCAAATAGGGAATAAACCTTCTCCACATAATTATAACCCTATTCACTGTATCTTCTTCTTTCTCACAAACTAACTTCATGTCCTCTTTCACTATGTCCATAAATCTTTCTTTGGTCTCACTTTAGAGCTCCCGTCTGGCAGCTCCAACCCCAGCATTCTTCTACCATTACATTCACTATCCCTCCTATGTTAATGACTGAACCATCTCAGTCTGTCCTCTCTGACTTCAGCTCCAAAACATCTGACATGGACTGTCCCTCTGATACTCATTCCTGGTCCTCCAAACCATACAGCATCATTGGTCTCACAACTGTCTTGTACACCGTCCCTCTCTTTCTTGCATATATTCTTCTATCGGATCACTACAGATCACTACCTCCGGAAGTTCCACCTCCACTTTGAACTCCTGTCACCCCTACAGCATACCTCACCACTGTCTCACATTTTGCAAACATGTCCACTCCAGACTTCCTCATACTATACCAGAGTTCCTCTCTCTGCACCCTGCAATATGCTTTTTCTAGGTCTACAAAAGCGAAATGCAGCCTCCTCTGACCTTCTCTGTACTCGTATATTAGCATTCTCAAAGCAAATACTGCATTCGTCATACTCTTTCAAGGCAAGAAACCAAATGCTGACTTCTGCTCTCAGACCCGTTTCCACTACTCTTTCCCATAACTTCAATGTATAGGTATTCTCAGGCCCCCTGTCACCCTATTAAGATCCTGTTGAATAATATAACCAGAAACTCTAGTGCCACCTCTGCGAGACATTGACATATACCTCCACAGCTACATAATCAGGACCAACTGCCACTCTTCACCCTATTCAATGCCCTTCTCACTTTATCTTTACTAATCTCTACTACTTCATGTTCCACAACAGTCACCTCCGCTACCCTTTGCTCTCTTTTCCTTTTTCCTCATTTAACAACTCATCAAAGTATTTTTTTTTTTCCAGCTTCCCATTTCTTAAGCAATTTCTAGCTTCAGACTTATTACTCTATGTGACACTCTTTTAAATTCCAAAACATTCCCAACACATTTCTCCTTCCTAACTCTACACCCACCACATCATTACCATTATACAACAACTTGAGACCTGCTCCTAAGCTTCTAGCCTTCCAAGTTTTCCACCAGGTCACCCGGAAACACAGTGCAGGTACGTCCCCCTTCCTTGTTTTCATCATGTCAACCAGGTGTACCTTTTCCTGTGATTGCCCCAATATTTAAAGTCCCTACTTTCAGTCCCAGACTCATACTTTTCTTCTTCACTCTTTGTTTCTGAATACACTTTCCTACGCCCTTCCATGACCCACAGCTGCCCCATTTCCACTGGTGCCTTGTAGGTCGTCGCCAGCAATGGCGGTCGACGTTAACCAGGGCCTCAACCAATTCAGAATTCCAAACACAAATCTCTGCTTTAACCAGGCTTGGGACTAAATCAAAAAGACACTGGCTAATCCTACCCTCAAATGCTGCATTGGCATTTACTTGAAAGAAATATCTATTTTTTGTGTGGGGGCAATTCCCATTTATTCTTTAACACACAAAACATGGATAATCATTTATCAAACTGAGACAAAGCAAAGTGATGCTGCATTGTCTATGTAAGTGAAAAATCTTTGTAATATAGTTAGACAAACAGGCAGGTAAGCAGATAGATAGACAGATAGATACTTTGTTCATTCCTCAGGGACATTCGGACAGAGATGCACAAGGTACACATGGAGACTAGTGAAGGCTGTTACCAACAGCGGCACCAACACATCCAAGATCAAAGAGAGACAGGAGCCAAAAAAGGAACGAGACCTTTACTCTGACCAACTAACCAAGACAGACTTCTCAACCATTAACAAACATATTGACGCACTGACTTTTAGGAGTCCATACTTACGATGAGCAGTAGTGGTAGTTCTGGAGCAATACATGCTGTTTTTTTCCAGGTATTCTGACGAGTCAGGTAGAATGTGTAATGGATTTGGAATGAAACCTGATTAATTCACCTGATTTCATTCACCCAGATTTGAGGTGCCCCAGACCATTGGGGTGACATCATTGAATAATTAAGAAGCAAACACCGGTCTTATTCAAGAGATGTTTGTAGCTGCCTCTCAAGACATAAGATCATATATTGTTTGTTTGCCTTGTATCAATCCATTTCTCCCACTACCGATGTGGTCAATTGATTTCTCCAGCAAGGAAATCAATTCAGCTTCCTAAGTCTGTATTTATCTTTCAAATTTGATATGTGCCATTAATGAATTAAAACTGGGCCACAAAAAAGGTTGGTATTGAGTTATGTGAGGAATCACACTAGAGTAATTCCCGTTAGAAAATACAGATATTCAGTTGGAAATATGTACAATAACGCAATAAGAGTCATGAATATTTATTTTTGCTTATTAAAACTATTTGCTTCAAAGACGGTCCAGTAGTCAAAACATGTACCGTAAATGAGGATTTTCAAAAGCGCCAGTATTGCTGGCACTTACAAAACAGGCCATTCGGCCACTATAAAAGTCAGCACTGCTGTCTTGCATTTGTCTACCACTTCAACAGCATTTGAACAAGCCATGAATCTGCCTGTCACATCAATCACAGGCCCGAATTAATTCAGCAATTAAGATTCTCATTGCTGGGCAGATATAGCTACTAATGGATCAGTGACAAGTGTGATATGATCATAAAACAAGGAATTTAATGTACTGTTTAATTGCTCTAATGTGGCGCGCAGTGTTACAACAGACGCTCTCAGGGCCCATTTGTTCTCAGTAGTTCACACTCTTGTTGGATATAGAATAAAAATATTGTTCATGTAGGTCATGGGATGATGTAAAATTAAGCATAAAAAACATCATTATAGCACTCGGGTGAATAACCAAGGCCATATTCGGGTCATGTTTCAAATGAAGTGATTTAGGACTTCAAGTGGTGATAAAAATATGTTCAGAATAGGGCTACCTATAGTAAGGGAAAGTGTGTGTGAAAAATCAGTATTTTAGAATTAATTTCAATGATTTGTCATCAGCCTGCATCATATATTTTGATACATTCTCTTTATATGATAATACTTGATGCGGATAACACTTCCGTTGTTTTGCTGCACGGGCTTTAGAAAATATGTGAATAAGAATATAGTTCTCTTTCTTTTGACATCTTCTACAAGAGACAGCACTAGATAGATAGATAGATAGATAGATCAATCAACACAACACTTGACTCATCATTTCTTTTTTAATACCCAACTACCCTCTTTTTTTCATCTCCTACTGTCCATCCATCCACTGATTACCGCTTATCCTACTCAAGGTCACAGGGGTTGGATGGTGGCGTGGTGGTTAGCGCTTCTGCCTCACAGGATGAAGGACTCTTCAGACGAGGGGGCCTTTCTGTATGGAGTTTGCGTGTTCTCCCCATGTCTGCACAAGTTTTTTCCGGTTTCCTCCCACTGTTCAAAATCATGCAGCAGGTTAATTGGAAAAAAATTGGGAAAATTGCCTTTCGTCACTGAATGTTGGCTCTGTGTATGTGGCCCTGAGATTGACTGGCGACCAGTCCAGGGTGTACTAGGCTCCAGCATCCCCAGCAACCCTGAGTGCAGGATAAGCGGTAGAAGATGATTGAATTACTATTTGTACACTTCTCTACCTTGTAATGCTGATGTGACCATTGAATTTTCCTCTGGAATAAAGTCTATCTTATCTCATCTTAGATCAATAGATGGATAGATGGACTTCATTATTCCCAAAAGGAAACTAATTTTCATTGTCAAAGTAATGGTAGCAGTTCCTCATTCTTGATTGTTTGACTTGTAGCACAGTGGAACTTAGCAACTGAATCACTTAGGTCCAAGAAATAAAGCATGAGAAAAACAACATCCACTCTGCAAAGCTAGGTGATATGGATTAATGGCATAGTGTTGATCCTGGCTAAGCACCAAAAGCGGAGTACACTGAAAGATAAATGTCTACAATAAATAATATCCTGGGGCTACAGGGGCTATGTGCATGATAAGAGCTGGATTTATGTATGTGTGTGTGTGTGTGTGTGTGTGTGTGTGTGTGTTTGTGTGTTTGTGTTTGTGTGTGTGTGTGTTTGTGTGTGTGTGTGTGTTTGTGTGTGTGTGTGTGTGTGTGTGTGTGTGTGTGTGCGTGTGTGACATAAGCTGCCACTTTATTTTCACTTGCCTTCTGTAATTCTGTCCAGCCAATGTATTTCATCTCTCAACACTCATTATAGAGATGATGTTGAAACAATTGCGTTAAAAAACTATTACTTTATTTTGTTCCCCAGTTTATATATATATATTTGTTTTTCGTCGTGAGTCATAAGTCATCAAATCCTAAGTCAGTCAGTGCTTAATTTGGACAGCGGCAGAGCTGAGGGTCAAATAGCCTCCCAGAAGAAATACAAGAAAGGATTCTGAATAAGCTGTCAGGCCCCTGTTACAGAGATAGGTGCAGGGTGGGTGGCAGGTGGGAGGAGGTGTGGCAAGGAGTCCAAAATATCACAAACTATAGCTCCAACAACCTCATGGTAACTAATGGTGACGCTGCACTGGCCAAGAAACCTAACCACTTCTTTGCCCGCTTTGAGGTGGGGCCACCAGCAGTGGAAAGGTCACACACGCCAACCCCTGGCAGCCAAATCTTCACAGTGCAGGCACATGAGGTTAGGCGTACACTGCGATCAGTGACGCCCCAAAAAGCTTGTTTTTTTCTGATGTATCAAATACTTATGTAATGCAATAAAATGCAAATTATTTAATTACAAATCATACAATGTAATTTTCTGGATTTTTGTTTTGGATTCCATCACACATAGTTAAAGAGTAGCTATAAAAATTACAGACCTCTACATGCTTTGTAAGTGGGGAAGCTGAAAAATCAGCAGTGTATCAAATATTTGTTCTCCCCACTGTACAGTACGGTGCAATTAAACCTTTTTTTCCACTTTTCACTTTTTTTACTTCTTTACTTTTTACTTTTTTCTACACATTTATCTATTTATTATTCAAGTTATTATTTATAATTTTTATATTTTATACTTCTATATTTATATATATAGTTTTGGTCTTATATTTTTCTGTCTTATATCTCAAAACCAGAGATGCTGGTATTGTTGTATTGTCGGGCTGTGTCCTGCTTTTTAAGGTTGTTTTTGTCTGTTTTTATTCCACTGGGCCTAAGAGCTGCTAAATTTCATTGTACTCTGTGTAATGACAATAAAAGTCTTAAATTCTTGAGTTCTTGAATACTGAAGAGCATGATGGGGAGGAAGAGTTCCCCCGATGTGAAAATGAGCAGTGACTTAGTCCAGCTGTTACTGGACTTCTGTGCTCATCACGCATTGTCCATAACAAACACCTGGTTTAAGCATAAGTGTGTCCACTTGGCAGTATGTATGTGAATTTGGCACCAGGAAAATTTGGACTACAGTTTAATGGTCATGTCTATTGACTTGGCACGGCATGTCTTGGACATGCTGCTTTGCCTGAGTCTGCTGTGAGAGACTCTGCGAGCTGGCTATAAAATTAGCCAAATTACCATCTGCTTTATGACAGCAAAGTCACCCTGTATGAAGGCCCTGTGTTCAAAATGGGATGTGCGTTGGGGTAAATATGAACATGTGTGATTTGTAGTATCTGACTTTTTTTTCTCTCTATGAGAGGCTGTGTTGAAGTAGGAGGGGACAACCATGTATAGAACAACACATCTTCACAGCGCATAGTATCATGTGCAAGGTGAATAGAAAAATCTGAATTTTTATACTGGAAAGTAGCCTGAATGTGGCATATATAGGAGGAAATAAAAGAACACATGTTTGCACCATTGCCATTTCAAATTCATTATCAATTTTTGACACCTAATAAAGCATATGTCTTTCATCCATGGCAAATTCCTGACCACTGGTTACTGAATTTTATGTTTTTTTATGTTTGAATTTTATGTTCTGCATTCCTACTGTGAATTCACTATTTTCAAGGTGTTTCAGCACAAGGTGAAACCCAATTATTTGTATTGCATATATTACAATGTTATAAGCAGATTAAAAACAATAAAATGAAATAAAAACAAATTGAAAAAACTGACCAATTTCTTGATATTTTAAAGCCATTGTAAAAAATACAAACAAACTGACCATCTCTCGGGATAGGACGCTGTCTTCTTGGCGAGTCACCATTAGGTTTACGGTCCCTTCCATCGGTGTAGCTCTAAGCAGAGCTACCACTTCATCTTGGGTCTTCCCTTCAAGGTCAACCCCACTGACCTATGCAACATTTCCACAATGTTAAAATACTTTTATAACTGCACGCATATTTATACAATTAAAGATCACAATAACAACCACAATAAAAAATATACTGATGACAATAACAGTAATAATATTAATAATAAAGTGCCCCACCTCTAGAAGCCTATCTCCAGCTTTCAGTCGGCCATCTTGTATGGCAGCCCCTCTTGGAAGGATGTTTTTCACATAAATTGGAGCACAACCGCCAATAGGGACATCTCTGGAAGTGATGCTGAATCCAAGGCCTTCTGGACCTAATAAGGATGGGGATTTATATGTTCTTTACACCATATTATTAATTCTATTTAAATTTGAGTCTTTATCCAGCAGTAGAAACTTGATTGTAACTGTGAGAAGTAGTGAAAGCAAATTGCACGAATCGCAGTAAAAACCCTTGGATTCACTCTGCAGCTCCAGACACAAAAAGTAGCAAAGAAAAAAGAATCAAACAAACAAACAGACACTACAGACATTTTTAGAATGTGTTTCATATTTATTTCATATTTTTGATTTATCAGTTGTTTGTGTGCGTCGCTGCTTGAACTGAAAAGCAGACCACAGTAGCTTTCCAGAATAGGAACTAGTAGAACGTACCACAGCAGACACCCAAAAAAATGCGTCAGTCCCTGAAGCACCCAAAAGCCCAACATGATTTACATCTACTGGCTCATGAAGCTTACCGCACTCAATGAACGATTGGCAGCATAAATGAACCAGCTGCTAAGATCAGTAGCCTACATACAGCAGTTGATTAAAGGCCTCACAGTCCACTGCCATTCAGCTACCAGTCTATAATTTGCTAAAGTACAAAAAAGAAGCTCCTGTGAGACATCATAGCTGCTCAAATGAGTAGGCACATCAGTCACTGCATGATCAACACATGAGAAGGGCATGGAAAGGCATTGGCAACAATACAGAGCAATCACCTCGGACTGCAAGATCACGTACCAATCTTTTTACTGCCTAGATCTACTGAAATAAGTGCATAGAGCTGAGGTACTTTAGCGCCTTATTCGAGAACTAATGGCCACTAATGGGGAACAGATGGGGCACATACAAATATACATGTGTATACATTGTAGCCATAGCATCGGGATGTCATTCAGACTGAATACATGGGGACAGATGCTGTGCAGCAGAAGGGAGATGATCATCACTGAAGGGGTTAAAGCAAAGATTCTGTGGCACATCAAATTCCAAACGGACAAATTGGTGTACTGTATAATGCAACGGTTACAGTGTAGAGTAGCTGGAAGATAGCCAGATTGGTGGATGTAGTGATTCCTAGTGGTAGCAACATCAGAGAGAAAAAGCATGAGAAACTCCTCAAGGAGTTTGAGAGTGAACAGGTTACTTGGAGCAGTAGCTACCAATTTGGGAAAATGGATCCTATGTAGAACCCCCAAGTTCCCTGGCATGTGGCTGAGGACCTGAGCTTTGACGGAGATGTGTCAGATGGTGTACAGTCATGGCCAAAAGTTTTGAGAATGACACGATAGAAACATCTGGCAAACACCTAAAAACCCTGAAGGAACAGACTTTGTGAAAGTGTCATTCTCAAAACTTTTGGTCATGGCTGTATGTTTGTGTGTGTGTATATATATATATATATTTCTATATCTTTATATATGTGTGTTTGGCTAGACCTAATTGACTCGTGATTCAAAAAGTTGCACCAGCTATATGGAAATGATAAAATCTCTCAGCACATCTTAATTTGTAGACATTGTCATATCGCAATGCTTGATCTGGGCTGAACTGGGTTCGGTCCTATTCATTTTGCCCTACAGAGCAAAAGCATATCCACTGTGCAATCCCTCCCATTTGGACCCGAGAGAGAGACGAGGACAACACTGAAGATAAAGATAGTCAAAATGAGCTTCAAAATGAAGACGAAGAACAAAAGTGCAAGGAGGCATGGTCGGCATAAGTCGCCAGTGTGTGTGCGTCTCCTGCATTGCTATGCTAACAGAAAGAGCATGTCTGTTGTTGTAAGGCCCTTGACTTTTTGTCATTGGCTGTTTACTATAGATTTATGGACCACTGTGGCTGGCTGAACGGTTGACTTGTCGTCAGCTTATTCCGTCATTGCACTAGTGATCTTTCATTATCAGATGCTATTTCTGCAGTAGTGGGTTGCTGACCTCCTCAAAGGAAAACACCCAGCATCTGCTGCCTGTGGGGTTTCATTCATTTCCATTTCTGTACTTGTGAAAGAAAACTCTGGGCATGGTTTTGCATTATTGCCCATTAAAAAACTAGCAGCATCCATGAGCCATTTCAGCAGTTTAGCTCAGCTAAAGGCGTCAGATGCATCTGAACAGAAGCGTCGGGAAGACATCTGCGGACACCTAGGAAGTTGTGTACACCAACAAGCAATTTTCCACTCCTTTCTTCTCTCCTTGTCCCTTGGAAAGTTGTGTGGACTAGAATCAGTCCCTTTCATTGCGCCCAAAAGCATCGCAATTTGGCATTATTTGCGTATGTACTGTACCGAGCAAAAGTTTACACGACCAAAACACCAAAATTAACACAATGCAACCAGTGTACATCATCAACCCATCATGCACTGCACAAGTAAAACAATGGCTGAACCTGTAGGTTAAAATGTTCTGAATTGCGATTTCTAAAGAAACAACTATTTCCTCATGCTTTTTTAGCCACTGATCCCGTATGAGACAAACATTAAAGCATATTTATGCCAATTAGTCCTTCCAGGCAGAGTTCTCTTACACACAGCTTCCTGACCATATAGCAATATAGCATACGTTACATGTACTTTCTTGCATTTGAGGACCTACGCCTACCAGCCATCTAATTGTCTGATTGAAGTAAAAAGGGCTTCAAGCATCTATTATTTTACAACAAGGGGGCTATGTTTGTCAGGTTTCATTTGACTGATTGTTTCAACATTATATACCCTAATCTGCATGATAGTGGTGGGAGTCATGATCGTGGTGGATGTCATTAAACTTTGTGTTTAGAGAGATATATTTCATCATGCACGACCTAATAAAGGGTGTCCCGGCCATCAAGTAGGAAAGTTTCATTATGTGGTAACAGCGGTGATTAGTATTCATGGCAAACTAGTTGCTCATTTCACAGAGCTGTCAGCATCTCTGACCGTTCATCATGACCTACTTTTCTCCGTCTATCTCTCTCTTGCAGTCTGTCGAACTGTCATTCCTATGCTGACATTGGTTGTGTCGATGAGCGAAAAGCGCAAGGAGAGAGAGTGGTATGGTTTTCAGAGTCCTTCAGACTCCTGTCCAGAAGTTACGGAGAGGCAATAAAGGGGTGAATTGAAAAGTGAAAAAGATAAGTTGAGCTGGGCCTACTGGTGTCCTGTGATCTCTCATTGATCTTTGCATCAGTGCTATAGGATAACAAGGCAGATAGATATACCCTTTAATGAAGATGTTGAAAATCTAGTCTTATTTAAGTTAAATTCCAAATTTTAATTGTGTGCTGTCTTTACTTGAACAAATCTGAGCACACTTCAAGACACCATCTTTAATGGTGTCCAATATGGCAAGTACTAAAGTGACAGTAGTAGTGCTGTGAATTATTGATTGATGTCTTTCTTTTGGGCAAGATAGGACAATGATACATGCAATCATATCCCCTTCTGCATTAGCTAAAATTGTATTTCCCCTAGGCTAATTAAACAACAGACACAAGGAGATACTGCAGCGCCCACAATAACTTCATAGGCCACATGAGTCTTTTATGCTGCCGTAGGTGATCAAGGTAATCATGTTTGGTGGACAAGTAAGATATGCTTCTCACACTCACAACTTAAGGCCAAACAGACAAAATCACAACAACACAATCAAAATACTGTAGTTGGTATATAATGAAGGTTATCACTTTGAGCATGGGTGCCAGGGGTACATGCCATTGTTTATACTCAGTAACATTCAGCAGTATTTAGGATGTAATTAATCTCCAATTTAAGTCCTGAAATGTGTGAGATACACATTTATATACACAAAGTGAGATACATACTTTCCCAAGGGTCTATTTGCATCAGTGGCAATTATCATGACAAACAGTGATTTACTTCGGCTAGAAGGGAATTAGACCATGAAGCAATATGGTCAGTTCAAATAAACAATTCTCCTGGTATCTGTCTGTGGCTGGAACAACATCAACTTCACAATTGCTCAGTTTCGCTGAATTGAGAGGCTTGTGTACAAGATGAACTTTATCATATTACAAACAAACAACTCAGGCTGTAGCAACAGACTGTCTGAGACATCTGAAACTCAGTGGTTCTTTGCCAACTTTAACATTTCCCTCGAGCCACTTAAACCTTTCCCTAGAGCACGCTTCATTTACAGTGTGCTGCTGGCCTTACTTGCAGCATTTTTCCCTGAAGCTTGCTGCTGAGCCCTTGGTAGGTCAAGATTTAAAAAAAGTGCTCCCTTCAATATGAAAAATACACAAATAATGATAAGCTAATAAGAACAAATATCAATAAATAAAACAGGGCAGAGAGAGACCGGGTAACACATGGTGTTACCTAATCTGGTCAAAAACAGTCCAAAAACATGCAACAAGCCGGTTAATTGGAAAAAAAAAATTGGGAAAGTTGCCCTGAATGAGTGAGTGAACTAATGGTTGTCTGTCTCCCTATCAACTGGTGACCAGTACAGGATGTAACCTGCCTCTTGCCCAATGACAGCTGCGATTGGCTGAATGGATGGACCTCTGACCCATATCTACAGTCAGTCACTTCTAAACAACACATTTCCAAACCAAAATTCCCTGCCAACACAGTTTCAAATCTTAGAAAAATGTTTCATCCATAGACGTGATAATTCATTTTGAAGGAAATTTGAATTTGATTTGTTAAGTGAACAACAATATGGGTACAGATCTAATTAATCATCCAAATGGCAGTAATGGAACGGATAGAAAATAATATAATCAGCAATTAATAGAAAGGAAGGTGTTTGTCACAGATTTGGGTTGATTGGCATAGCAAAAATATCTAAATAATCTCTCCAATTTAATGATAAAAAATCTCATCAGTTTGCATATTACAACAAATGAACATGGCCAATTGCTATGAACCAGCCCCCAAAAATTCTTTAACTTCATATATATATCTTTATGAAGTCTATTCATGTTTATGTATATTTATATATATAAACAAACACACACATATTTACAAACACAAACATATTTACAAACAAACACACAATCACATACATACACACACACACACACACACACACACACATATATATATGTGGCTGTACATTCCTATAATGGGTTTGCAATGGTTTATGTCTACCTCAGCAAAGTATATTAATGCAAACAGATGACCAGACATCTCTGGTAAGGAAATTAAGACATTAAGAATAAGAAGATAAGAATAAGAACAACTTTATTAATCCCGAAGGAAATTGCTGTGCAATTAAGACACATGGTCGAATGATGCAGGAGCTGTGTCAAAGTAGTCAAGTAAAACTACTGGCAGCTCATCTTTAAAACCTTCCTATCTAATTTTAATTTTCAAAGAGAGGCATGTTATGATGAAAATATTTCAAATAATTAAAATGCCAAAACATTTTAAATCAGGGTTTATTTTTGGTTCCTACCTTTCTTCAGTTGGATATGGAATCTGCGCCCTTTTTCTTTCATGTAGGAACTGCTGGATGAATTGGTGCTAATTCTGCGGTGAAGAGAAGGGGAGGGGGCTGATGAGGAAGAACTGATGGTGTGTGGTACAGTCATGTACCGTCGACTTGGCACCGGGGTACTTCCATCTATTGGACCTTGATGGCTACGCATGGTTGATAAATCAAGGTATCATTTAGTTAGCAACAGAATCTATTATATTCTCACTGAAAAAAGTGAAACAAAAAACTTGAGGTGTAGGAGTAACCTTAGTGCAATCCCATCCACAAGACTGGACCTGTCCCTTGGCTGGGGAGAGTCTTGGCTGAAGCACACTCTGGTGAATTGGGCTGGACTGGAATCACTACTCATTGTCAGCAGCTCATATTTGGTTTTCATGGAGGAAGGTACCACATGGAAAAGGATGAGAGAAGAGCCCATGGCTTGCCTGAAAATGTTCTGAGCTCTGGAGTTTAAGTAGAGAGAACAAAGAAGGGGAGATCATGAAGACAGAAATCCAATAACTTTAACATGATAAGAGACACAGCTGAAATATGTAATATCATAGTGAGGCAGACACCAAAGAATATTGTAAGTTAACTCACACCGTATATTAAAAGATGATAGGGTGAGTTGAGGTTAGCATGGTAATTGCAGGGTGTCACACGGGTACCAGAGGACAGAAATTGTTATCTATAATTACCAGCATCAGGACAGGGAATGATAAAATTGGCAAGTGGTGAGATGACGCATTATATAGTGTTTACTTTTTTAATATAACAGTATGTGGAGAGTCAAAAAGCCATCACAGAAGTATGTGTGTTTAGAGAAGGGGCATGAAATGACTCAACAATCAGCTCAAAGATGAGGAAAACCATCATAGAAGCTTTAAGATAATGAATTTGGGATGTTAAACATGCTATCCCTTAGACACAACAAAAGATAAGAAAAATGAGGATAAACAATGAAAACCATGCAAGTTTTAGGACTAGATAAGTCAGAATAAGAACTCAACAACATTCCCACCAAAAACAATCATTTAGTCTGGGCAGCCTCGGCACTTAGCATATATATAGGCTGGAGAGGAGCAAGACACACAACAGAATGAGGGTAGCAGTGGATGTCTGGATTCCAGTTTACAGATCCCCATTACCACACCAATGCCTTGCTGGTCCAATGCAAATGTCATAGCTAGGCTGCATCTTCTGCAGACTGCTTTATTTGACTTGGACACAGCAATTTTAGAGAGTTTTGTCTCTGTTTTGGATTAACGGTCTCTTTCATAAAAGGAGTTGCCAGGAAGGAAACCGCTGTATCTAGAATGACAGCAATTTTTTTTTTTAAATGAGACCAAGGAGCTCAGTCCTAAATGGTGTTCTAGTCATTCACAATGAGTCAACACATCAGATAGTAGATTTTCCAAATGGTTCCAGGCATTTATTGCTCAAACTTCCATGTAAGTTTCAAGGTTATTTTCAAATAAAATCATTCATATTACATTATGATATTCATTTGGGGTAAATTAGTGATTTCAGAAATAATTTTTCCTGTGCATTAAGTGGAAATTAGAACACAGTCAACAGCCAATTGAAATCAATGATGCATTATATTGTCATTATTTATGATGCATGTTATTGTTGTATCATTGTATCTTATGCCCAAATGAGGCAAATTATAATATTTTTTTCTTGGCTTCTGTCAATCTTTCATCAAATGATTTTAGAGGAATGCAGAACTCCCATGTACCATTAGAGAAAATAAGCACGAGAGTCCAACCAACTACCATGGGACACTGCCCCCAGGCTCTTCCCTAGCACATCAACACAAAAACAAACATATATAGACGACTTTAAAAGCTGATGTCACTGTATGTGAGACCAAATAAACAATACTATGTGCATGTTCAAGATTATACCCATATGTATGGCTAGAGGTACACATGGGTACATTTTCATTGCATTTCAGGATATGAAGGAAACCAAAGTCACTTCAAGTGAAGAAACTTGGGACACTGAGGCCAAACATGGAAAGCCAAACAGAGAGGCATCTTGTTGGGATTAAACCAAAGCCTCACCTTGCTATGAGGTAGAAGTGCTAATCACCTTGCCACCTAATTTATTTTATTTTGAAACCGATTTTAATGTAGGCTGAACGTGTTGTACGCCTGGCTCTATTTGATTTTTTTCTTTAATTTAAATGAGACTTCTGCCATTATATATCCCCTATAAAGAAATATAGTTGATTTTAATGAAGACTGAAGTGAAACTCTCTTCATTCTCTCAGTTATAAAATAACTGAAAAAATGTTTTAATGAACCTTTTGCTGATTCTCTGAGTATGACACCTTCTAACCATTACATGCAAGTAAGGGAGCATTTTATTTGTGATGCAAAATATAATATATTATTACGAATCACTTTTTTTATACAATAACACCTGAAGTCAAACATAATTAGTTTCATATGTAATTTATTTTTTACATGTGTTTGTTCACTTATTTACGCATTTGATGTTTAATTGGAAAAACTACCAGCGAATATATGAAAAAGAGGGCATCTACAAGAGAAGATATAATAACTCACTGTTCAAAGCGCAGATTGCGTATGTCACCCTGGTTTATCTTGACAATGCAGTCATTCTGTTGGAAGAGATGTTCCTGCTCTGCTTTGCCTCCACGCTCCAAACGCTTGATTAATAAGCCTTGAGTCCTGCAAATGATCGCAAGTCCTGTTAGACATATAAAATACATCAGCAATGAACGACTTGCATCTACTCATGTTAACACCCTTTTTCTTTGTTAGCGATGCTAAATTGGTTTTCATTTGATCTTTTGATCATTGGCTATTTTCCTGTATTCACCGAGCATTTTCAACTCTGCTTCACATCTGTACAATATTTTATCTCTTTACAAAAGAGCAACAAATTTTAACTCATACTTACTAGATCTTCATTGCCGGTTGCTATTTTCTAATGTGGTCCCAGTTGCACGTGAAATGTTGTCAAGATAGTCTACTGTGTGAAAACAGCTACAACTCTCCACAAACTCAAAAATATTGCATAGAGTCACAATGGGACACTTTTAAATGTTAAGCTTGGATAAAGACTACAGCGCACATAGTTCACATTGTCTTGAAGAAAATAAACATACATAAAGACATAGCAAATGCTTTTTCATGACCTTTTTTCTCATATCAGGATCTCTGGTTTATTGACAAATTTAGGCATTCCATGCAGTAATGAATGGGTTAATAACACAATCAGCATGTCAAAGTCATGTCCCTTTTATTCCATAATAAAGTGCTGAATTAACTGAAATGCAATACAACACAATACTTGTTACTACCAAGGACCTGCATTATCTGACTCATAAGATACACCATTTAGAGAAGTTTGATAATGATAGCGCAGGTTGCTTGAGGTAATCCGTATCTACACCAAAGAGATTATTTCCTGGCTTCAGAGAAATTGTTGCCTTCACCGGAGCTTAAGATGAGAGCGGGCAATGTCTTTAAGATATCTAAGCAGTTCTATGCCACTGCCATATCAGCAATACCTTCAAAAGAGGAAACCTTTACCGTTTATATACCCTCCTTATTCCTTCCGCTAAATAAATATCAGCAGCCTCTTTGGGGCTTTGGTAAGGCCCTAAGGATAACCACACATGCAAAGATATGAGATGCGTTCTCACACAGCAGATCTATTAACACTATCCGCCTCCAAAGCAAAGGATGCCTGAGGAAGCAGGTAGAATGACTGAGTCTAAGTGGTTTTTGTCCTTGTATAGATCAAAAACTTTGTAAGCTCACTCTTGGAGGAATAAAAAAAATAGTAGTACAATTACTACTATATTTATAACTATATATACTTGCAGCTAAATAGCAAAGCACCAATATAATATAAAATATGGATTTGTCACAATTTTCCGTAGCTTCTTATTATTTGAACAGACACATAAACAGCATCACGTTTCAACAGCGATCCTGTTAATTCCAGGCATCAAGGGCAGCTTTGGAAATGTCTTTAGCATTTTAAGCAGCCAGTGACTCCTAGAACATTGCTCTAATTGACTGCATGATGTGGACATTCACGCTCTCACAGCAGACTCATCTTTGCTCCTCAATGGGAATAAGTGGTTCAGTATTAAGTCAAAATTAGAGATCACAAAAGGCCATTTCCTCTTCTTCGCTGTTTGAGCACATGTTGCCAGGTCATCTTAAGTGTCTTGAACACAAAGTAATTGCAAGCTCTGTAGAAGCAGACATGGCTGTGCTTTATCTTAATAAGTGTTGGCAGCTTGAAAAACAATGTATTGCATATGAATATTATAGCATGGATCTACCCTAATGAGTTGTAGCAAATTGGAGACAGTAGATAAAGAGGTTTTCGTTGATGCTTATCGGTATTCAAAGCAGAGGCTTGAAGACGGATGCTGCATTGTTTAGACATGAGCAAAATGAAGGTTTTAGAAAAACCTCTCTCTTGTGATAAGGAAAATGTACTATCACCCGCATCAATTTATTCGGCTTATTGGCAAAGAATGTTTACATGCACAGGGAATTTTGGCCAGTTTATGGTTATACCTATTAGTATTTAAAACTGAGTAACACTGGACAAAAGGACATTGCACACAGAACAAAATACAAAGTGCAAGGTATGATGTAGTTAAGTAATATCCCAAATGAGTGAAGTTGTCACTGATGTAGTGTAACCTTAAGGGGCGCACAAGTCAGTGTCTGTCTGAGTTGGTCCCAAACCTGAATAAACGCAGAGGGTTGCATCAGGGAGGGCATCTGGCATTAAAATAGTACCAAAATCAAATATGTGAATCAAACCTACAAATCTCATACTGGATTGATGAAGACCCCAATAAACAACAACCATTGCTGCCGATAACCTAGGATACCAGTGGAAAGTGGGCTACTGTGGGTTGAAGAAGGAGTCAAGGAAGGCGTGTTTGGAAGCAGTGAGAGAGAAGAGGAAAGGCAAGAGCCTGGGACAGAGTAGAGACTCTGAATATTGGGATGATGATAGGAAGCACTAGATCGTTGGTTGACATGCAGAGAAGAAAGGTAGATATACAGTGTGTCCAGGCAACTAGGTGGAAAGGTAGCAAGGCTAGAAGCTTAGGAGCAGGTTTTAAGTTGTACTATTATGGTACTGACAGGAAGAGTTATCTTGAAGGAGAAGTTTGCCAGTAATGTTCTGGGTTAAAGGAGTGTCAGATGGATTTATGAGTCTGAAACTGGAAACTGAAGGTGTGATGCTCAATGTTGGTAGTGGCTACGCCCCACAGGGGAGTATGAGTTAGAAGGGAAGGAGAATTTCTGAGTTAGGAGGAGTGAGTTAGATGAAGTGATGCCAAATATCCCTAGGGGTGAGAGCAGTAATTGGTGCTGACTTCAAAGGACATGTTGGTGCAGGAAATAGAGGTGAAGTAACAGGCAGGTTTGGTATCCAGGAGAGGGACAGATGGTACATTTTTCTAGAAAAGGCAGATACATAGGCTAACACAAGAGCGGAGGTGGGAGCATACAGTTAGGCTACATCTTGTATAGATGTCATCTAAAGATCTAAAGGAGATCAGTGACTGCAAAGAAATGGTAGGTGAGAGCATAAAAAGCCAGCATAGGATGGTCGTTTGTATGCTGAATCTGGTAAAGACTGAAAAGGGAGAAGCATTGTATAGTTTTCAGGTAGAAGTTATGAAAAGCCTTTGGGTGGTCAGGGACAGCATCCAGATGTGAACAACAACAGCTAATTTGATCAGGGAGACGGTAAGGACAGTACTTCTAGTGTCCTCTCAAAGGAAAGTAGACAAGGATTTGGACACTAAAGGGACTGAAGAGAGCAAACAGGGGTACAGGAAGATGCCGCGCAAGGTAAAGGTAGAGATAGCAAAGGCCAAACTAAGGGTGTATGATCACTTGGTTGGACAGTAAGGAAGGAGAGAATGATCTATACTGGTTGGCAAAACAGAGAAGGAAAGGATGTACTGTAAGTTCTTCTCAAAAACCAACAGTGCGCCTTATAACCCGGTGCGCCTTATACATGGATCAATATTGAGCCGCAATAGGTCTTGCAACTACGGGAAGCAGCCACCGACTCCATTTTCTCCCGTAGAAGAAGAAGCGCGCGGTGCATGCTGGGATATATGACTGTGTGAACCGTGCATTGTCATTTCCATTTGTGCATGTGTGTGTGTGTGTGTGTGTGTGTGTGTGCATGCGTGCGTGAGTCACCGAAGTAGCAGTGGTAAAAAACGGCAAAGGGGAATTCCAGTCCCACACCACTTGTGTGTGTATAAAGACCGCAAAGTGGCTCCTTTCAAGAGGCACGCTTACGACGCAGAGTTTAAACTCAAGGCTATCAGTCACGCAGTAGAAAATGGGAATAGAGCAGCAGCGAGAGAATTCGGCATTAATGAATCAATGGTGCGGAAGTGGAGGAAGCGACAAGATGACCTGCGCCAAGTAAAGGAGACTAAACAGAGTTTCAGAGGAAACAAAGCGAGATGGCTACAGTTGGAGGACAAACTAGGAACAGTTGGTTATTGAACAGAGAGCAGCTAGTAGAAGCATCTCTACAGTAATTATTCCAATGAAGGCAACAGGGCTATCTAGCGACATGAAGATCAATGAATTTAGAGATGGTCCTTCTTGGTGTTTTTGTTTTAAGAAGGGCTTTGAACGCTTTGTGATTGACTCAATTGATTCCAATTGAGTTGCAAATACATTGTTTTCAACAAAGGCGGCACAAATACCAGTAAGAGCTACCGGTACATACGGTACTGTATTGTGAGTGCACAAACTTGTTTTGGGAGTGAACGGAGTTGTCAGAATGTTTTTTGT
This sequence comes from Fistularia commersonii, assembly GCF_037954325.1. NCBI lineage: Eukaryota > Metazoa > Chordata > Actinopteri > Syngnathiformes > Fistulariidae > Fistularia > Fistularia commersonii. Next base: position 20,035,037 of record NC_141291.1, on the reverse strand, counting down.
ATTCTATTAATAAAGTTTAACTGACTTGTCTGACTGTTTTGTTGACATTTCCTTTAGCGTAGCTCCATTTAGTGGATGCATAACGCAATACTTTAACGTAACCCCAGCCACTACTGCAGCTTCTATTATGTGCGCCTGATAATGCAGTGCGCCTTATATATGATTTTTTTTTTTTTAAAAGGCCATTCATTGAAGGTGCGCCTTATAATCCGGTGCACCTTATGGTGCTGAAAATACGGTACTTTGAAGAGCTGATGAATGAGAAAGACAAACGAGAGGGAAGTGTATGAAAGGTGAATATTGTAGACCACAAAGCAGCAGAGATTAGTATAGGTGAAGTGAGGAGAGCTTTGAAGAGGATGAAGAGTGGAAAGGCAGTTGGTCTTGATGATATAATGGGAAGCTACAGAAATGTCTAGAAGAGGCAGCAGTAGAGTTTCTGGTTAGATTATTTTACAGGATCTTAGAGAGTGATAAGATACCTGAGGACTGGAGAAGTAGTGTGAATGTGCCACTACGTGAAAATAAGGGAGATGTGTAGCATTGCAGTAAACATAGAGGGTTAAAGTTAATGAGCCATAAAATGAAGTTCTGCAAAAATGTGTTCTATCCCAGTTTGCTTCTCGTGGGTGAGAGTCTCAACAGAGGCCTGCAGAAGAGTTGTAGTCTGAGCGTGGTCTCACTCCTTCTAAAGCAAACTCAGCTCCTGCTCCAGTACCTGAGAGTGAGTCTCCTCTCATGAAAGCTTCAGGGACCAACTCAGATGTCCGCAACACAGCAGGTTCAACACACTCCCGGTCCATACTATCTTCTAATGAATGCAGCTTTGTCAATAGGCCACTGCAGAGCAGAAGCTATGCATAAAAAACACAGCAAAACAGTAGTCCACCTGAGACTCACAAGAAGTCACCACAAATGTGACATACTTACTACCTCCATAGGTGATATGAGGTAAAGACAGGAAAATTGGAGGGGTATCTGTGCTGCCAATGGGAACAGGTGGGACGCAAGTCTCCTTCGGAGACTGAAGCTCCAGCTCCCCCATTTGGATGGCTTGGTTTTATCTGCCTCAATCTCTAGTTTGCAGACATCCAGCTGGAATTAGTCACTCCTAAAAGGCTAACTGGTACTTCTATGGTACCAGTGAGCCTGGTTCTCTATGTGGAGTTGGGCTGAGTGGACTTTAACCTGTGATTCCGCTTGGGACCCAATGCTGCCATGCAAAAAGGGATCAAAATGAGTAGTGTGCATGGTGTCTTGACCCCCAAGTAAGCCCTACCACTGGTGACAGCAGTCATCTGCTTAGCCTGAGGCTCGACCTCCACCTCACTCATTATGCCATCACTTAGCCCAGGGATTTCAACTCCCGTCTTTCAGGGCACCCCTGGCAACAACAGAACCTCCATCTCCATCTACCCACTCAAAGCTAGTGCCTCCAGATCTTGTTTCAGGGTAGATCTGGAGTAAAGTAAGCCAAAGTGGTCAGCTATTTTAGTCAAATAATCCTTCTACAGCTGTCCACCTGGTCAAGGGTGAGTGTGGCCAAAAACAACTCCCAGTCAAACATGATTGCTGAACCCAGCCACACTCAATTTACACACATTCCATTTTTCAAACTACACAATCTAGCCAAACAGATGCATTGCCAGGATGCCTTTAACAGTGATCCAGTACAAGTCCCAATTTATATTACATCCCAGCTCAGAGAGGGGAAGCAACATAAGACCAGATGCAATTGGTCTTCTGTCAGAGGAACAGCACATGTTAGGTGTTTTGGAGATAAGGTCAGAGAAGCCTGACTGAGATGGTTTTCATGTACAGAGGATATATAGTGGTAGGATGATGGTGGAATTGGAGCTGCCAGGCAGGAGGTCTAGAGGAAGACCAAAGAGATTTATGGATGTAGTGAAAGAGTAAACAAAGTCAGTTGGTGTGAGAGAAGAACATACAGGGAATAGGGTTAGATGGAGGAGATTGATTCACTGTGGCGACCCCAGAAGGGAAAGGCCGAAAAGAAAAGAAAAGAGGGTCACTAAGTTCATGCAAAGAGATAAATAAAATCTGGATTAACATGTCTGTATATATACAGTGTGTATATGTTTACAACAGGGATGTGTATCATAGTAACAGTGTCTAAAATGAGATACTAAACAAGGGCATTTGATTAAATATCTGCATTTTGATTAGGATGTAAAGTGATAATAGAATATTTGCAGTTCCTTAAGGGTCATAAAGAATTGTCTGGAATTTGAAGAAGAAAATATACACGTCACTGCATCCTAAATTTGGAAGAACATAACTATCACTGCACTAGTATGGCGTGTAGCTCAGCAACTGAGCTGAGAAATGGCCTGGCATAGGCCACCTGCTCCCATTTTCTGGGTTTAATCAAATAATCTAATGGGGATCTATTTATATGCAGCAATTATGTCTGCTTTTTGTTTCCAATGGAAGCTGGTCATGGAATGAGAAGTTCATTGAGTGAAGATTGCATCTGTAAGGGGTGAGTCCATGTGTGCACATAAAGGATTTTCCATGTGTTGCCATTAGGCACTTAGATAAAAGAAACTAAATGCCACATGTCCCCCTATACTGTCTTGTGTACCTACACTTGTGAGAGTGATACTGGGCAAGTACCGGTATTAACTTTTTTCAGAATCTGTCCCACTGCTTGCTTGACTGCAAGTCAGGTAAAGTACTGTTAGCCATTGCTCTAATAACTGCAGTTTCTTGTTTGCTCTCTCGTTTTGCGGGCTGCCATTAGTGTCTCGACCAACTCCTCAGGTCAGGCAAAGAATAATACTTCCTTTCTTAAAACACAACACACAGGGAAGAGCTCAGCTCAGCCATATTATCAGCCAACGGAAATTTATTATTTTCATGTTTGTTTTTTCTTTGGTTTTTATGCCGTTAACTGAAGTTTCTGATGGCTATCAGCTTACCTACATCAGTCATAAAGTGCATATTAACCGCTTTTCTCTGCTTTACTCTGTGTTGCACAGTGCAGATTCATTATTTCTGTAGGACGTAATACACCTAGGAAGAATCAAAATAAGCAAACTTACTTACTTCTAGACCACTGCAGGGTTCTGGTTCAAAGTTAATCAAAAAACACTAAAACAATTTAAATGTAAATTTTATGATTTTCCTATAAACATTATTAGTATTACAGAATAATTTTTCTGTAACTCTCCTTTAATTGTGGCAAATGCTAGTACCTCATAGAGGAATCTGCAGATGTTAGCAAGGTCTAATAAGGTATCAGACATAATGTAAATAAGTAAATATTTTCCAGTTGTGACAGTAAGCTCAGGAGAGTTTACTGTCTGGGAGCGTTGATGACACTAGGTCAAGGCTAAATATAACTCCCTGGCACTTAAAATCAATTATTGGAATACTGTTTAAAAAATGACTTACAGCAACCTTCAATGACAGTCATCCTCTCCCTCAGATGTCATTCCATTTCATGTCCTTGCGCTGCCTTTTCATCTAATTTCCCTGTCTCCCTCCCCCTAGACCCGAAGAGTTGCATTCACCTTGGTTGCCTGCCAGTCTCTTGGCAAGGAGCAGGATTCTGTGTTATACATTAGCTTTTAGTTTGATTACATCTTGCCATTTCCACTGTCCTTTATTCTCTTTTTTTCAAGAATATCCATAAACTGGAATGCTTTTCTCCTCTTGCCCCATGCTATCAACACGTTTCATTTGTTAATAAATGCTAAGTAAGGAGAAAAAGAGAAACCTAAATCATCTTGAAGGCAGAGCAGATGTTATTTGCAACTGAGGACACGTGTATGATAAAAAAGAAAGATAACAAGACTTCAGAAACTGAGCAGTCAGGAGAAAAAAAGATACTTTCATCTGCTCTCTCTCCCACTGGGTGAAATCTGATATGTGCAATGTGATATGTGCTGATATGTGATGTCTCAGCAGTGAAAAATAAAAAGGATAGCTGACGGAATAAAAATCAATATAAGACACAGTCCAATAGATAAAGAGAGGTGAATATGAAGGAATAAAGAAGAAAAACTGAGGAAAAATTATCATGACTTAATCCATACAATAAAAAGGCAAACCAAATCTATACAAATAAAGGAATTGATATAAATAAAGGCACTACCAGCTGCTGCACATGAAGCTGCATTGAATCTCAGAGTATTACCGGTACTAATTTTATTATTACATTTCATGTATTTATTCATTTATCTTTACCTGACATCCTGCGAACTGAAAGGTACAATGTGAATACCCAAGGGGCCTCCTTTATTGGACACCTCAACTGGTTTCAGGATGCTCCTGCAGGACAATGATGGATGTGACCAAGAGGAGGAGGAGAACAGGGAAGAGACAGGGGCATACATTCATGGCTAAAAATTAATAAATAAATGACAATTACAGTTTTTTTTTTTTGTCTTTTTTTAAATGTGGAGTATAGAGAGATACAAAAGAAGACATGGTCAGAAAAACCTTTTGATCATTATAGGAAGAGAAATGGCATTGTATGTAATAAAAAGGAGCTCATTTCAAAGTCATGCAGGTAGACCTCAGGGTTGATCTGGGAAGCAAATTGAGACTCCAATTAAGTGATAAAGATCAGGTTGTTGTGCTAAATGAGAGCAGAATAATTGAAAAATGTTACAATAAGGGAGGAGGTGAATGTTAATTTGTTAAGATAAAGCCATGAAAACAAATGAACATGATGCTGATGTATGTGATTATACTGACTGGCTTTGTTTTGTTATTTGTTATATGGTATCTGGCAGTTTGAATTGATATTGACTTTACCTGTACTATTGTAACAACGGAAAATTGCAGTTGCCAATCGCACAAAAAAAAAATAATACATTAATTAATTAAAATTAATTGAATCAACAAATTAATGCACAAAAAACTGGCATCACACACTCAGGTAGTGTTGTGTTCCTGCACTAGCCTATTTTTAATGTTTATTTTTTCTAAATACAGAAAATAAATATGAATAAATAAATCCAGATGCCCATCATCAGACTCAAGAAAACCCATAATTACATTTCCGAATCATTCTGTTGTCTTTAACTTTTAGTAGTAGTCATGAGGATGTTATAAGCTGATGTTGTTGTTCACCTTAAATTTGGATCAAGACAGATATTTGAATGCACATGCTGAGACTTAACAGTTTGAGCAACAATGTATATGCTAAAATGTTCAGAAAAAGCGTGTCCATTCAAGAGGTGAATAATTAGGAGCAGGTATCCTCAAATCCAGTCATGCGTTGAGAATTGAGCATTTTAATTCATCTTAAGAACAAAAGCAAAAGAAATGGAATACCTACTGCAGCCTGTTACACATTCCAGTTGAGAATGTGCTTATTTGTGTTTGCAAATGCGGTCATGGTAAACAAAATAATAGCCCTCTGTAAATCAGCTGTGTGTATCAGCTATGTTTTAGGGTAAGACATTCTAGGCTCTAGCATCATTCATTAAAAGAAAACTACCTGCCACATGTTATAAGTGTTATGAGGTACAGATAAACACCAAGTTCATCATGTTTCTGTGAAATTCAGTTAATCAAAATTGTTGCACATTGCTGTTTTTGGAGGTTCAGCTTGCAATAATTTTGCTGCAGGCAGATGTGTTGAATCTGTAACACATTTTTTTCCCAAGCACAGATTGAGCCTTATTGTTCCCACCTGCCCTCAGAAGTTGAGCTATGAGAGATAGACTCTTAATTGTATGTTTTGCTTCAGATTGCTATGGGGGTCTGTTAAATTAGGATGGGCTACTATTTTTGCCAGTAACAGCTATCAGTGTTGCTATAAGACATACTGGCAATATTTTTTTTTCTAGTCGAAAATATTTTATGTCATAACAGTTGAAGGCAATAATGTCTGATACAGGTCTCCAATTGTGATACAGCTTATGATAATGCCAACGGGCTTGCTTTGGGTTAAAAAGATGATTTATTGAATTTAAAGGGATTTTTGTTTTTTTTGTAACCATTCAAATTGTCATATCTGTTAATAATGCTTTCAATAAATGGTGATGGGCATCTGGATATGTAATAAGTTATTCATTTTACAATGTAAGTCTGAAGAAGTAGGTCTGAAGCTGTGTGCATTGGAAGCAGACAGAATAGACACGTGAAATTTTGATAATGCTTACTCACTCAAGACTTAACACGGGTGAGTGGTCCAATGAAGAGTCAGCCCTTCCTACTGGTTCGATCCGCTCAATTCTCCTTTCATGTTTCCTTGGTTCCTCTTCCTCCTTATGAAAAGAAAGACAAAAATATAATTATATTATCTTTAAAAGCCTTCCATGTAAAAAGGCACAAATAAATAAATATCTATATATTGAACCAGGGTCCTTCATGCTGTGAGGCCAACGCACTCACCACTGCACCGCCCTGAACTAAACATATATACATTAAAATAATAAACAATTTAGCCACAGTAGTTCATATTCAAACCCATAATCAATGGGTTTCATTCATTTCATTCATTCACATGCAAGCCCGAATACAATCATTCATATTCAGTCAAAGGACACTTTCACTACATGTCAGATGTGAGCGGCGACACTTAAGCAGGATCATCGTTGCTTGGCCAAAGTTTCAATGACATACTAGCATAGATATATTGCCCTTTCATTAATAGCTCTGGCCCGAGGCCATGTCTTCAGGTGTCCCTCCCCCTCAATGAGAGGGTCACCTCATCCAAGTGGGGAGAGAATGGTATCTTCTCTGACTTATTGGACTCACAGAGGTGTTCTGGAGATAGCACCACCTGGTGACCCCATAGCTCTGCTCTGAGATTTCAGCCTCCATGTTGACAGACAGAAAAACATGGCAACTGAAAGACTTTGACAATCCTGAAATGATAGAGATTACTCAAGTAGTAAAGAAAGTATTGGGTGGCAAGACATCAGGTTTGGATGAACTTCATCCAGTGATGTTGAAGGCACTGAACACTGTGGGGTTGGATTTTGTAGATTTGGGAAGGGCCCATGGGGCATTCTGTGAGAGGTGCTATGGGGGTTAAAGGGTCACAGGGCCATCACTATGAGCCATCCAGTCTCTGCATAAATGTTGTGAGGGCTGCATCCTTAGACATTTAATTTAGGTCCTGATCATTACCCGAGCAGCCCTTTGTTAGCAATCACGATACTCATAGACATGATTTAATTAGACACGGTTTTGAGAAGAGATATGTTAGATTATGTTAGATTATGGACCTCAAGATTCCTTTTCTGCTTCTTGCAGAAATAACCTCGAGCACACAATGGAGTGGTTGGTCAGCCAAGTGTGAAGCAGTTGGGATGAAAGTCAGAGCCTCCAAATCAGAAGCTAGAGCTTTCAAGTACTTTGGAGTCAGGTTTACGGGTAATGATCCACAGTAATACAAGCATTGTATTGGAGTGACAGGGTGTATATACAGATATTACTCCAGGGGACAGTGTCTTCTTGGACCATAAGTGGTCATTGAGGGCAATGCAATCTCCTCCAATCTTACCTGACAACCCAGTAACCCAGAGTGTCAGCAGGGGGGGAGAAAATATCTGAATAGCCAGAACATTTGATTCCCAGCCTTTTCCCTTTCCCCTCTTACCTCGCCCCTCAAATCTTCAAAATTTCTCTTTATCTGTCCATTCCATTTCTTACTCCCATGAGTGCTTTTAGCATCCTGTTTCTCCCTCCCTAACTTTTGAAACAGGGCAGGGAGAGGAGAAAAATGCAGAAGGCTTTAATTTATTTTTTTTTTTTTGCACTATGCTCTTTCCTGCCCTCCATCACCCAGTCTTATTTCAAAGGTGTGTACATGGGCCAGGGTGGGGGATGTTCATCACAATTTCTGGTCAGTCATACAAAAGCCCTTTTAAGAAATGAATTAATATCTGGGGTGAGAGGCTTGTCCCCCTGCTGCAGCAGTAGATCATTGTAAATCATATGAGAATGAGAAAGAATAGGAAGTTACAGGTGTAGAAAGAGACACAGGGCTGCTAAGTGCAAAGTCTTGTTGCCTTCAAATGCTCTGACAGGTTAGAATGCTGAGAGAGAAGAAATTGGAGGAAGGGAAGTAACAGCTGCATCACCCAGGGGTTAACCTACACACACACACGCACGCACGCACGCACACACACACACGCGGGCACGCACAAAGATTAGGCCATGTATGTTGGAACGTCATCTTTCATCAGCTATTTTCGTTCAGGAGGCCTACTGTAAATATGTGTGCACACACAGTACGTGTGCAGATGACGTGCATGCATGTGCGTTTATATGTTGTGACATTCATGATGACCAAGTGCAACATGTAGCTATTAGGGCTGAGTGCAGGAGAGGTTGGGACTTCCTCCTGAGACCTTCTTAGATGTCAAGGGCTTAACAAGGACAGGTTCAAAGGTCAAAGCAAATGGTGTGTGTCTGACCACCATCCTTCCTACAGGCTGAAAGTCCTCATCTGTGTCACGGCTTTGTGAGTTAAATGACCCACCAACACAATGGTATATCTGTATCCAGCAGAAAAAATCTTGAAATTAACTATGTGATGTGTTTGCTTTATGTAATAATAACAGACAGAAACAACTCAACGAGTATTTAACAAGCTAGATGTTGGAATATTTATGAGCCCTCTTACACAGGCTTAAAATGTGAAATGCTTTTTGTGTGACATGGCGTATGCCCATAACAAAAACAAAAATTGGTAAAAAAAAATTAAGAAATAGAAATAATGACCAGATGTCAGAGACATCTTATGACTGAATGTGCAAGAAGAGTTTTTTTCACTCTTTTTTTGTTTTCCCTTTTTTTTTCCTTTCCCACACTACAGGTTAAGGAAAGATAACAGATTGTCATTACCTTTCCAGGTTAATGAGATGAGATGAGAACAACTTTATTTATCCCGAAGGAAATTGTTGTGCCAGAGTTTCAAGTAAAAACATAACAGTAATAGATAATAGTAGGAAGGAGGAAGAATAAGAAATACAATGAAATATAAATTGTCTTAACTGTTAACTACAAAGATTTGATAGACAACAGACAACTAATAGAAAACTTAATAGACAACTTCAAAGGGCAATCAGTACTAATGATGACATAGACTTGCAATAACAGCTGATGGGAAAAATCCAGTTGTCCTTTCGTCAATCTAACAAAAAAACACCCTGCCATGGAAAAGAAGATCTTTTACTTAAAATAAGGCTAATAAGCCCTAATATGACCCCTGTGATTAGGTTGGGTATGATTGCAGCACCAAGTGACCCTACTGAACCTTCCACACCATCCTAAAACCTGTATTTTCCACCAATATCCTCATTATAATGACCAACGGTTCAAAATGATTAAGACTTATTTACATTATGTCTGATGCTAGAGCAGATTAAATAAGGGTGAGCAAAGAGTTTGGAGGATGACAAAAAGGTTCATAATGAATTACTTTATCCTATCCAGATTCCATAAATAGCACCAAGTAATTGTAGGGTAAGTGGAAGAAATCAGTTTCTACATAATGTCATATTTTCTTTCCATAAGTGTAATCTGAAAATTTGCTGCTGATAGTTAATGGTAATGTATTGTAAAATGCAGCTGTTAGATTAGTTGTGTTGGTCTGAGGCTTCAGATTTATTTCACTAAATGTTTTCTTGGTTTGGCACCCCATCAGCTCCCTGTCAGGTGAGAAGGCCAGGATCTGGAAGGAAATCAAAGCTGCGCAACCCTGGCATCACTGGCAATTTCCTGATGTGTGTGTGTGTGTGTGTGTGTGTGTGTGTGTGTGTGTGTGTGTGTGTGTGTGTGTGTGTGTGTGTGTGTGTGTGTGTGTGTGTGTGTGTGTGAGTGTGTATGGGTGTGTATGGGTGTGTTTGGGTGTGTATGGGTGTGGTTCTTTGTAAGAAAGAGGAGAGAGGGCCTGATACTACGGTCCTGTATTTGTGTGCTAAGGGAAAAGGCTATGCCTGTCTTCTAACGAAGACATGTGTTATCTTCCATTTCACAGTTTCTCTGCCCATGGGCACTTGTCTTGCTCAAAGCAGGGCATCAGAGCATCAGAGATCAGATGTGTTTTGGTCAACTTGAAGGGAGAAAAATGAGGCATTGTGATCTACAATGGATTGAACTAGGTTCAGAAGTATAGAATAAATCAATAATGAAAGTCAATACTACTGCAAGAAATAATAGTATTATAGATAAAAAAATGAAAAAAATGAGAAAAAAAATGAGAAAAAAATGATTTTACATTCTTATAATACATCATTATATACTATCATATATCAACCTCAAACTCTGATCTCAAGCTATGTATCATTACTCTCATGTGGTTAGTGTTGTTGATCATAAATTGATGAATCTGCAAACATCTTAAAGAGAGCAGAAATACACAATATCTTAAGTGTCACAAGTAGGTCAGAGGACCTCAAATTGCAAATAATTTCATAATACATGCTAGAAAATGAAGCACAATGTTTGATTTTACAGTTATTTAGTGTCTCAGCCTAACATGCATTTCAGTGTAAGGAAAAAATGAACTTGAATGGAAAAAGTACAACTTTTGAATATACGTCACAACATATGTTTTTGTAAAGTGTTTTCTTTCAATCGACATATCCACAAATATGCAGTATATTTCTACATTTTCCATACATATATGGGTGTAAGTATATGTTTATACATACATACAGGGACAGGCAATTTGCTAATTACGCAAATTGGATATTAGATGTTACTTATGGGAGCTTGGAGGGTTGTGAGCAAAACTAATGTATGTGGGCTGATATTTAAAAAACAAAACCCTTTGTCTCATTGCTTTTCTCATTCTTACTTATTGTTTCCTCATTACTAACTTGGTCATTCTTCTACCTCCTTAGCAGTATGTAAATTATACTCACACACGTCTGTTCAAAATCAGTTCTGGTTTGATCAATCAGTGACATCACAGACTAAGTATTTTGCCCATATTGTTATAGTGTACAGTAATTATATTAGGCTTGGTAATTGTGAGGGTTGGAATCAATCACTGTGTCAATGACAACAGGCCTAAGAGGGAAATAATGGCTGAGACTTTTTCCAACCTAATCAATAATAGCCTCCGCTGTAGCAGACTACTCTTGCGGTACACAGCCACAGGTTGAAATGATTAGGAACGACAGCCGACTGAGTTATCCTCACAGGCATTTGCCATGGATGCCCATTCTTTTTGCAAGCTCTGTGAGTAATGCTGTTCCAATATAGTGGAGGTGTTTCAAACTGAATGTGTATGGAACATCACATTAAAACACTTCGCATAGGTTGTTAAAACCAGATTTGGAATTTTGATGCAAAAAAGGGCAATTCAAAGGGATTTTATGACACTTAATACACCTTATTTACAAGAAGGGAGATGAGTCTGAAAAGATTATCCTGGGGAGTGAGATGTGAAATCCAACTGAGCGTATGGTCCCGACTGATTTCTAGGTCTTTACCCATGCATTAAAAAGGGCACTATGGGGCTTTTCACAGATTAATCATCATTTTGAGCTTATTAAGTGGTAGGACAGTCTGCTTTCCTCTGTTCAGAATGTTTAAACCATCTTTCAAACTGTGAAGGTCAGTGAACATCGGTAAGCAATTCCTCCATTCAAATAATAGCATCTGTCTGAATTTCAATGAGAGCTTGGTGCTGGTTTGGATATGAGTTGTAATTACATGCATTTTATTTTTCTGTATAACTGTTATCATTTTAGTAGCTTTTCCAGCAATTAAGGAAGTGAAAATCACACTGACATAATGAGTCACGCAGCTCTGGTCAATTACCTGCAGCCCTGCCAAATTGTCATCTCAACAAACCAAAGTACCAGCAATTGCGATGCAAATGCTGTGTAAGTGGGTAATAATGGTGACATCCAAGAAGAAAATGTGGAAGGCAGTTTTTTACATGAGATTCTCATCTCGTGAACTGTGGGATGTTTTGACTTGCTGTGACCTTAACCCTGAGTATGTTGACAATGAAGATGAAAGACAGGAGGGAATGAGGTGACTGATGTTGAGCTATGAATAATTAATAGGATACTTAATCCCTGGTACACACTACAGCCAATCATTGCTGAGGCTCTATTCTATAGATCAGCTGGTGTTTGCTTCCTTGTTTGAGCAGGTGAGTATAGAGGTGGCGGGGGCTTATCCACAGCATCATGGGAGCAGTTTGGATCGAGATGGGGGGTTGTTCCATTTTGGTTTTAATTGAATGCTGAAATTTTTGGATAAGGGGAGACAGAAAACCATTTGGCCAGGTCTTTGCTCTCAGCCAGAGCTAAATGAAGATGGCTGTTTGGAAATGAGGGGCCTGTGGAGGGCCAGCTATGAAAAGAGGTCCCAAACGACTGGCAGAGCCCCAGCAATAACGCAGGCTTTATTTTTCTAGAGCATCCATAAAAAGAGGGAAAAGAAAGGCAAGGGAGGTGAACACTAGGATAAAGAGGAGATGAATACAAAGTATTTTGGGATCTGTGTTTGAGCTGGTTATATGATTTTTTAAATGGATTTTCTTTTACACTTTTTTCATCAAATAAATGCATGCAAAGCATAAGTGATTGGAATTGCCAATAAAGAAGCATGCAAATGTATTCCAATAAAGCAGTTGCCACTTAATCCTCCCCAAGTACTCAAAGAATCGGAATACTTAGAAGATATTCTGATCAGAATGGTGCCATTTGAGTAAAATAACCCTTGTTCATTTTGATTGGTGTTAATGAAAGGAAAAGAGAAAAAAAGATTTGAATAAGAATGCATGACTTATCTGTATCTGAGATCAAAATGTAGAACTATTCATAACACCATTTTGACTAAGCCGCTACTCAATGTGAATGAAATCAGGATATGCCTGTAAATAGAAGCTGTCACTCTGTAAAACTGGAGTGAACAAAATGATATGAAAACTAACAAAAATCCAGCTGGCAATGAATTACAGAGCTAACACTTGTGAATCAATGTGTCCGAGTTCTTTTAAAATTACTATAATCAAAAAAACAGCAGGAGTCTGACATTCTGTACTTACATACAAACCTAAAGTCACACACTTGGTCCGTTTTCCCAGGGACAAAAGCTATCAATGTAATCCTGGTTCCATATCTTGATGAGTATAACAAGGAAGAAAATCCTAAACGAAAATCCTTTGTAGGGATGTCTAACACGTCCAGACTGAGAAAAAGAGCAACCCCTTGACAGAATTTCAATCTTATTAAGGCACCTGTATGCTCTATATCAAAAATTCGATATAGTCTGAGATCTATGATTTGTATAAAAGCACATTCATGGTGAAGATTTTTTTTTTTTTTTTCATAAATGGAAATTAAAAGATAACTTCAGGCCATTTTCAACAAATAAATGCTGATTTACAGTCCTGCAAAAAAAACTAAAACTGACATTGTTGTTATAAGCTGGCAGTGAAAAATAACACTTTTGCTAAAAGATGCAATTACAAATCTCAGAAGAACACCTTTTAGAGTGATAACAGATCTCAGACATTGGTGACTGGCTTTTAATATGAAAGTTATATTTATAAGCTCTTGGTTCCACCAACTCTTTCTGTGGTCTCAACACTTGACTTGTTATTTCATTGGTCTTATTTTAAGTAACTTTTGTCAGAATTCATCAATTTCAACTCTCTTCTTCGATTCAGGTCTAACTGTTGAAAGCAATAATTATTTTCATTAAATGATGTGGAGTTGGCCTGAGAAAACAAACAAAGAAAAACAAAAACATTAACTTCATACTGTATTTGTATACTTGCAAGCTACAGTGAACATGTTTTGATCTGTAAATTATTTGTTTTTTTAAGTCAACTACAACTTTATGGATCCTCTTGCAGCACAAATAAATGTCCTGTCTATTACCTTTCAGTTGTGACCATTTTTTATACAGCTGATGCAAATGATATGGTTCTTTTCACCAGGGAATGGGAAGTAGTCTGGTGTCATGTTACTCAGCAGCCTTAGGATGTGGTTGTTTACTATTAGCTGGGTTCTTATTGCATTCCTGACACAAGTTAAAAGCATTGGCCCCCTGATGGGACCTATGAAATAGTGAGAAAAGCATATTGTGAGAATGTGCTGGGATGGACTCATGCAGCACTCTGTGGAGAGTGGACATGTGTTATAAAAGTGAAGGGAAGAGAGGCTGAGAGAGCAGGAGACACCAAATAAATCATAGGGAATGACTTTTCAGTGCAGGAAAGCAGACATTGTCAAAGTGCATGTTGTTCCTTGATCGTGACAGTAAGCTTCACCATTTCTTTTCAAATGTACACTAAGCTCCTAAATAACAATACATAATATGATGTGATATAATTTTTGGGGCGCACACAGGCTTTCTTACCACCTTTTTTCTTACTATCAACTTCTTTAAAATGGCTTAAATTCTATTTCAGCATTGACGTCCCGTGTCCAGTGCTGCTCAGACTTCATGCTAGTGCTGCAAGATTATTCCCTGAAGTCATTATTGTCTTCAACTAAGGTGCCCCCACTCCCTGTGATTTGTGGGTAATGAGCTGGCACCCTGATGCCTGTGTTCAATTATTCACTTTAAGAAACTGATTTCTCACTTCACAGAGCAAATTGGAGAAGCTGAATGCATGAACTCTAATCAAGAATTAACAAGTTTACAACAAGCAGTGCAGATAGTATCCCTAATGATATTGTGGAGATTCTGTAGATGTGGGTTGAAAAGAGGGTTTAGAAGAAGGAAATATAGATGAAGTGGGGGACTGACAAAGTGTTCATCTTCAATGTGATAAAAAACTAAAGAAATCAAAGACAATTACACTTTTTAAAAAAAATCAAGTCTTTTCCACTGTCATAAAAAGAAATGTTACCAATATAAACCAAAAGACCAGAATTAGAAGGAAACACTGATTTTTTAGGGAAGTGAGAAAATAGTGCGCAAGTCTAAATGTTTGAATTTTTTTTTCATTCCTACATCTCCAGTGGTGTTTTCCACTCACAATACACTAATAATCTGACACTAAGGTTTTTTTTTCCTCTCAGATGTTTTGCATACAAATAGAAAAATTCAGAAGAATGGCACAAAACATTGCTATCGGCCTACTAAAACCCCAAATCACTCAACACTAATCTGAACTGTCACGTAGTTCACGCATCCAAGAACACAGTTTGCAGAAGAGGACAGGTTAAACACTTTCAAGCTACAGCGCAGCTGATAAAGAGGACTGCTGGCACCTTCAAAAAAGTGTCTACTGCTTTCTGTTCAAGCAAGATAAGGACATTTTGCTGTATTGTCAATAAAATAAGGCAGGAAAAGAGAAGAAAGAAAGAGCGAGAGATATCTTGTTAATGCAGGAAAGAAAAAGCCACTGTGGTATGAAACTTTGTCATGGAACAACAGAGACCTAGTTATTGTGTTTAATTTCAAAGAAATTGATTTGGAACAACATTTTTAGCTTCGTCTGTCACGCCATATAGTTTCCTGCTGTCAAACTTTTCACACTGACCTTTGGTACATCATGTCACAATTATAAGCTGTGGATCACCGGTAAGTTGTGAAGTGTACAATGAATTGTTAAAAAAATGACTTTCATTACCTGCTTTCCTTGGTTTTGTGTGTTAGTGAGTGTTGGTGTGTGTGTGTGATTGTGTATGTGCCAGAATGTGCATGCTAGTGTGAGTAGGTATATGGCAAATAGCACACAGAAAATCTCAGCACTATTTTTTAATTCACACTTTTAACAAACTGGGGTGAAATAAAATGCCTCATGTAATATGGTATGAACAAATGCTGCCAGACATACATTTCTGAAGAGCAATGTTTTTCTAAATGCATTCATAATGCATATAATTTAATATTAAAATCATTGAAAAATGTAACAGTCAAACCTTTTAAATGTGTGTGACTATAATTAATAATACATTCATCCCGAGAATACTTCACAGGCATAAGGAAGGTGTAATAGAGAAATACATGTTGTTATATTTACCGTTATAATGCAGTATATGATTATGGTATCAATAAGCCTTTTCTGAGTTCTTAAACTAACTCAAAATCTAATGAGTCACAATCATTGAACTTCGGCAATTGATTTTACATTGTTGTTCATTCAAAATGGTAATAGAAATAAATTCTAATGTCAAAGACAGAGTAAGCTTCACCTAGTTTAACACTGTGTTGCTCATTATTACACTTTTTGGTTAATATCCATTACATGCATTCATCCTTTTGCATTATAAGGACATGACATTTTGAGTGTTCTACCCCTTACATTTCATTGATCTTGACTCTTGACTTTACAGTCGAGTAAATAGTATATAGTATATATAGTATATATCACCAGTCACATCATGCAATAACTTTGCCACAAATGGGAGCAAAAGGAAGCAGAACCTCATCAACTTTTATATGTAAAACCTCGTTTTGGTCTTTTTTTTGGATTTTGTTTCCTTTAATATGCAATTAAGAGTTTAAACAGCATTGATTATTATAGAAAGCTATAAAACTGCTAATTAGGAGGTTTTTGTTCAATGGCTTTAGGACAAAAAAATCAAATTTTATTATAGAGTCTAATACGAACCCTTGCTTCCACATCAGTACATCTTTTTTGTACAATTATCCTATTGATCCCAATTAGTGATTGATCCCAACACTGTTCCATAGACTTAACCAATATTACTGTTGAAATCATGATATATCCAAATGCAAAGTAAGACCTCTATTTCAAGGTAAAAGGCAATATGGGCAGGTCTCTCTGAAGCCTTGAGAAGAACATGAGAAAATAAACTTACTTCCGGGGGCTTTAGAATGGAGATGGTAGTTAAGTTGGAAGGGCTTATCAATTACAGAGGTCACTGTGAGGCCCAGGGCCATACTCTTTTAAGCTAGACGAGAGTGTTTCTGACAAACTGCAATTTGAACGCACTTAAGAGATGTTATTCATTTCAACCATTGAAAAAAAGGCCGATATTAATATTAGAGCAGCAGTTTGCTGCACTGGTTAGCAATACTCATTGACAACAATAGCGCTACTTGTCAGAATGCAGTTGTCAACTGAGACTATGCTGTACATATTCTACATGGCCAAAAGTATTCACTCACCTGCCTTGACTCGCATGTGAACTTAAGTAATATCCCATTCCTAATCCATAGGGTTCAATATGATGTCAGTCCACCTTTTCCAGCTAGAACAGCTTCAACTCTTCTGGGAAGGCTGTCCACATGGTTCAGGAGTGTGTTTCTGGGAATTTTTGACCATTCTTCTAGAAGTGCATTTGTGAGGTCATACACTGGTGTTGGACAAGAAGGCCTGGTTCTCAGTCTCAGCTCAAAGTTCCTCAGAGGTGTTCTATTGGGTTGAGATAAGGACTCTGTGCAAGTCATGCATGTCTTTATGGACCTTGCTTTGTGCACTGGTGCACAGTCATGTTGGAAAGGGAAAGGGCCAGCTACAAAATATTCCCACAAAGTTGGGAGCATGGATTGTCCAAAATGTCTTGGTAGGGGCCAAGCACTCCCTAAATTCACACTTGATACAATGCAGTCAAACAAGTACCGTTCTCCTAGCAACCGCCAAACCCAGACTTGTCCATCAGATTGCAATATAGAAAAGTGCGATTGGTCACTCCAAAGAAGGCGTCTCCACTGCTCTAGAGTCCAATGGCAGCGTGCTTTACACCACTGCATCCGACACTTTGCATTGCACTTGGTGATGCATGGCTTGGCAGCTGCTCGGTCATTGAAACCCATTCTATGAAGCTCTCTGCACGCTGTTCTTTAGCTTATCTGAAGACCCTATGAAGTTTGGGGGTCTGTCGCAACTGGCACTACAAAAATTTGGCAAAATCTTGGCACTTTGCGCCTCAGCATTTGCTGACCCCGCTCCATCAGTTTACATGGCCTCCCACTTCGTGGCTGAGTTGCTGTCGTTCCCAAACACTCCCATGTTCTTATAATACAGCTGACAGTTGATTGTGGAATATTTAGGAGCAAGGAGAGGAAATTTCACAACTGGATTTGTCGCACAGGTGGCATCCTATCACAGTTCCACGATGGGATTCACTGAGCTCCAGAGAGCAACCAATTCTTTCTCAAATATTTGTAAAAACAGTCTACATGCCTGAGTGCTTGATTGAACACCTGATTCCGATGATTTGGATGGGTGAGCTTATACTTTTGGCCACTTTTCCCCACCTTACATCATAAATCAAAAACACATGATATATGCATTTCACATGATAACGGTTCTGCTTGTCCTATAAGACATGCAGGATGGACCATGTCTGTCAGCTGGCCTAAGAACATCTCATTCTGCCAGAAGACTTGGACTAAGTGACCAGGGAGAGGGATGTCTTGGCCTCTCTACTTAGGCTGTTGCACCATGGTCTTAGCCCAGATAAGTGGTAGGAGAATGGAAGGATGTATGTGTACGTTTTTGCACAAATTAAAAAAAAAAAAAACACAGGGAGAAGTAGTAAAGAAGTAATGCAATTGATAAAGACAAACTATGACTTTTTTCAAAACTACATAAATTGAACACACACATATAAAACATGATAGCTGGCTGATAGGTAAAAGTATTGGAACACTTTTTTGCATGACCACACACATTTACTATTTTGTGTGCGTTTGTTCCAGGCTTAATTATGAAGGAGGTGGTGTAGGGGATTGGTGTAGGGTTGCAACTACTGCTCTGGGTTTTTTCCGCCTAAAGATGTTTTATGTATCATCCTTAAGCATCTATCTGAAGAGCACACACACATTGATAGCACGAGCCCAATCTATCTTAATATTTCAAGGACACATGTAAAAGTGTAAACACCAATTGCAGATAAGACAAAAGGAGGATTGCATTTATTATGCACTTTCTCCTGCTTTGCAACTCTTTCATTAACTACAGTGGGCCACTGGGTCTGAAACTGTGTGATCTATCAACATAGTCACTGGCAAACAATGGCTCATAAAATTAATTGCTGAAACTTTCTTTTCAGTCTCTTGTATTCTATGTGTTGGTCTTAATTTATTGTCTGTAAAATCTAATGAAAAAAGGAAACTTGCCAATCACTTTTGCCTTCCATTATTACTTGGCTTTTGTAGATCAATACCAAAAAAGATCAACAAAGTACGAAAAGCATCGGACGTTGATGCCAACTCTCAAAACGACTGCATGTTGATCATGCAAACAGTATTTTAAATTGACTCCTCACTCAGATCTGAGTGAACTGTTTGAGTCAGAGATATTTAATAATAGTTTCGCAGAATTTACTATTTCGGAGGGGTTTTGAAACTATATAATCTAAAAGTGAAGAACCTCTGAGTGGTCTTAATGCTTTAAACCGAAGTGATTTTTTTCACAGTTTGCTTAGGAATCCAGGGACCACTTTGGTGTGCGTAAAAACTAGCTTTATATGGTGCCTCATTTGGCCAAAATAGAAAAGGAGGCACTTGGAGGACTGGAGATCTGCTCAAGTTTGACTGTTTCCACTAAGAGAAAACTGAAGAGAGTGAAGGATTTTAACTGCTTGGCAATGGAGAGTGTGTATGAGATGAAGATGTACGTTCAAGCAGGTTGGAATGGGTAGAAAAGAGTGTGAGGGGTGTTGTGTGATGAAACAGTAACAGCCAAAATGAAAGGACAGTAGTGAGACCAACAAGGCTGTATGGAGACAGTGATATTGTGGAAAAGACAGGAAGCAGGGTTGGAGGTAGCAGAGATGATGAGGTTGAGGTTCTCTTAGAGAGTCACAAGGATAGATGGGATCATGAATGAGGCCATCAGAGGGACAGCGCATGTAAAATATTTTGAGATAAGGTCAGACATTCCAGACTGAGTAGAAGGTAGATGGATGCTGACGTTGGAAATGCCAGGTAGGAGGCTGAGAGGTAGACCAAAGAGAAGATTTATGCATGTAATCAAAAAAGACATGAAGTTGATTGGGGTCAGAGAAGAGGATACAGGTAATACGGTTTAAAAAATAGATTAGAAAAATAAGATGAAGATTTTTTGATTTTGATTTTTCAAATCGAGACATGACAACAGCATTAATGTAGCCAAATATACTGTAACTCAACCTGGCATTGTTCTGAACTTTAGCTGTCCTTGTATGGAGACACTACATAGGATTCCTTGTAGTCCCCATTGCACCAAAAACATATTCAAATTCCCTGCGGCCTTGTGGAAGGCAAACTCCACTTCAACCATGCCTTTTGAAATGTTCCTACTATGGAATGATTTAAGGAATATTCTATTCTGTTGTAGTCTTCATATTCAAGCATAAGTGCCTAGCTAACACATCTAATTTTCATCATCTAAAATCAGTTAAAAACAGAGCAAAAACCAGCAACAGGTCATTAATGCGCGTGAAAATGCAGCTGGCCACTTCCCTCCAAACTAACTCAGGGGTTCCTGCAAGGTACCTCAGAAAAAAATTGCACTCTTAATGTGGCTGCTCTGCTGCCTAAGGTGGATGAGGCCCTGACCCCCCTCATCTGTGAGTAAAAAAAAAAAACGACTGTAGCAAACCATTCCAAAATAAATGGCCATCTTGGTGTGTGCTTGGGCCAAGAGCCCTGATGGAGGGTCCAGAAAGGCTAACCGGTAACACAGTGGGGAGGATACTAAGTTATTTAAAACCAACACTCTGACTTTACATGAAATTTGGATGTGTAACCAGTTCCACTTTGCCAACTTGTCAGCTATTTTCTGTGCAAGGCTTTCCAAATTCTTCTCCACAACATTATCACCCCCCCCCCCCGGAAACTCACAGAGGTATTTTATCCCATCAATTCTCACTTCCAGGGTAGGAAGTGACTTAGTCTGTGCACCAGTGCACAAAGCAAGCTCCATAAAGACATGAATGACAGTGTCTGGTGTGGATGAACTTGACTGGCTTGCACAGTCCTCACCTAAACCTGATAGAACACCTTTGAGATGAATTACAGCAGAGACTGAGAGCCAGGCCTCACAAATGTGACCTCACAAATGCACTTCTGAAAGAATGGTCAACAATGCCTAGAAACACGCTCCTGAACCTTGTGGACAGTCTTCCCTGAAGAGTTGAAGCTGTTATAGCTGCAAAGGGTAGGCCAACATCATATTGAACCCTATGGATTAGGAATGGGATGTCGCTTAAGTTCATATGCCAGTCAAGTCAGGTGAGCGAATACTTTTGGCCATTTAGTATATGTCAGAATAACTGAAACCCAACCAAAATCCTGCAATGTTGGTTAAAAAGTGCTTCTCTTGTCGAGTTGAAGCGTTTTTGATGAACCTGTCAATAACTCAGGTTTAAAGTTCCAATCTTAAAAGTAGCCATGCAATGTGAGAAATGTAGGAACTATAATAAATACTGCCAATAGGAAAACACCAAAGTGCTGAGGGGTTCTGTCCTGAAACACGTCAATATATCTGTTTTCTGACTTTTGGCATTACCTTTCAGTCTGTACAATTGTTGGTGATCTGAAGTGACGCCTAGTTGAATGATGGGAAACTGTGAAGAAATAACCCTGCAATTTAACAATTTTCATAAACTTGATTTGCTGAAGGTAGTTCTTCAGCAGTGTTGCGGGGTAAAAGTTCTCCTTTTGTCTGGAAGCGAAACACCACTGTAATCAGAATAATTAGAACAGCAGCTCTCACTGTTGCTGCTGTCAGAGAGTGGGTTTCTATGTCGCCTGCCCCCTTGTAGTGGTTAGCACTAGTTTTCACTTGATTCTCCTTTGTTTCTGCACCAGAGTCATTGAAGCCTCATGCTCCATCATCTCTGCTGCCCTGTCCACGACACCTGTCACAGAATTTTCTTTTAATTGTCGCTGACCTGAATAAAAGCACATGTCTCAGTCACCTGTCTCTCATTGACACCTGCTACCTCACATTCCTCACTCATCTGGTTCTGATCTACATAACTCATCTGGCTGCCACAGCCCTCTACAACACCTGTTGCATCAATTTGCATCACCATAACAAGCTTCACTTACCCCTGCACACTCACCCACCTGCTCTATTCTTATCTTATCTGTTTCTTCACTCTGTTCTCCGCGCAACTCACAAGCCTCACCCCTATTACTCACACAGGGAGTGTGTTAACGCTCCACTTCCGTCTGCCCTTAACCGGGCAGATCCATTCATTTCACAGATCTGTTCAAATCTCCGACGGCCAAAGCCAACTCAACCACGCTGCTTGGAGAGCCACTGGAACCCACCTTGATGCCGTGCTCCCATATTAGCTTCGAGAGGGCTCCAGCATTAGCCATAGCTTCTGAAGATGCCAACCGGCCAGAAGACCCCCTGGCCAGCCGAACAAAAAACATGACAACCCTCCAAAAACAACTAAATCACTAACAAAACTATGTCATACTACACAAAAAAACAGGAGAAAATAAACAAGTTTGTGTATGTGTGCGTGGTTTGTGCTATTTTCCCTATATATTCAGCCCACACAATAATTTATATTTCACTTAGCATCAAATTTTATGACTAATCAATAAGAAAAAATGTGTGTATAGTGTGTGTGTTTGTGCGTGTGTTAAATCAAATCCAAATCAAATATTATGAATATAAATGTTTGTGTGTTGTTTCACTACATTTTCATAACAGCAGCAGTTTGTGGGCAGAATTATTTAATTATACTCCTGTTATGAGATGAGATGAGATGAGATGAGATGAGATGAGAACAACTTTATTTATCCCGAAGGAAATTGTTGTGCCAGAGTTTCAAGCAAAAACATAACTGTAATAGATAATAGTAGGAAGGAGGGACAATAAGAAATACAATGAAATATAAATTGTCAAGGTTAAGGCTATCAAGTGTTTTAAGGTCTTCAGTACAAATTATCAGAATCACAATAAGAATAATACTTTATTTGTCCCCAAGGGGCAATTAAAGTGAATTTATTGTAATTGTTTATATTTTTTTGACATTTTTCTGCTCTATTGCAACTGACCACAAAACAGGGTTCAAAAACCCCTTTCTTACATAAACTTATTTACCTTGTGTTCGTTTACTGTTGATGTAACTCTTGTCATCTAACGTTAAAATTTCTGGCCTGTGACTGTGTCCATGGTAACATTACTTGTTTTTTTTTAGTTTTATTTTATTTTATTTCATATTTTCTTGAGTGGTTTAATGATACACTGTTCATTTATGTCTTGCAATCCCAATAAATCGGTCCTATTCAAACTGGCACAAGTGCTGTAATAAAGAGTCACCTTGTGTTACTTGGACTGACACAATCTTTTAGGATGCCACAGTAACACCTGATGGTATTCTAAGAATAAATAAAAATGAGGATAGTACAATTTCACAGCTTCAACTGCATCAACTTGACAAAATAATAATGCCATATTAAATCTGCATATTAAAAACATTCACTGACAATTAACTGTTAAATATTTGAATGTTGTGTTTCAAACAGGTTTTGAGGCTAAAATAATTAAAGCAGATTAAGGTCACTTGGGTGGTATACACAATTAAGTGTAATAAGTATTGAGTATTAAGTAAACTATTCAGCAAAAAATCCTTTTGTGGTTATTGTGAGGGAAGGTAAAATCATAGACATGGCAATTTTTAATAAATTGCTGTTAAAGATGTGGAAAAGTGTGACCCCTTAATTTACTAATTGTTTTCAGACACCTTTAGCCCTATGAAGAACAAAAAAGTGAGAAAAAACAACTGATAAATGGCATTTTTTTTTAAGTCTCGTGTGTCCATCTGTGTTAGAGTAATTGTCTCTCTCTGACTGTATTCCAGTGTCATTAACCCATATCACAGATTTTTATCTCCTGATTCGTTGTCACTCTAATTCCTGTCCATTAAAGAGAGAAAATTAGAGAAAAAAAGAGAAGTCCTTAAAGTGTAAATAAAGTGTACTTGGCACCAAGATTTCAGACGGCACTTTTTAACATCTCAGGTGTGGATTTGTGTTTCATGAGCCACCCTGTCTTACAGCTGCCAGATTACAAATTCTCAGAAGGCATCAAGAATTAGTTTTCTGGATACTCACATTTAGCAGCTTAGACACCTGCTGCCTTCATTACTTGTTTACATCCTGATTAGGTGGATTCTAAAATAATAATCTCATTTTGTGACTGAAACCTTAATCCTCTCTCTGGGAAAGATTTCAACTTTTGAAATAATTTTATCTTTATCCAATTTTATTTTTTTTCTTTCCACTTTTAAAATTTGACTGCTTCCAAGACATTATTCATAACCACTTCAATGGAGATGAATAGAACTGTGGAATATACATACATTCTAAGACAGATAGATAGATGGATGGATGGATGGATGGATGGATGGATGGATGGATGGATGGATGGATGGATAGATAGATAGATAGATAGATAGATAGATAGATAGATAGATAGATAGATAGATAGATAGATAGATAGATAGATAGATAGATAGATAGATAGATAGATAGATAGATAGATAGATAGATAGATAGATAGAGAGATGTTTTTTTTTACTTATCCTGATCAATAACATCTCAAAATGGCAAAGATGAAATCTTCTTTGCTTATAGTCTTCTGACTAGACCATTTCTGCACTGCTCTGTTACTTAACTTATTTTGTAAATGGAACAAGAGCCTCGCCTTTGACAGACTGAGGACCAGAGGGACTAGTTTCTGAGTGAGAGGAAGAGTGCAGACAGAGTGAGGTGATGTGAGAGAGGAAACACATCTGCAGGACTAGCAGTAGCTCTAAAAGGACTGTCACTTTACAGAACATAAATATAAAGTCTGATGTCAGACACTATTTCTGTTTAAAGTCAGCACCCAGGGTCCCTGTCGTCATGATCTGTCTCTTCTTCCTGTTTTAACCATAGCGGGATGTGATACATTTTGACAGAAAGTAACAGTGTGAAATTTCCGAGGAACTTAGATTTAGAGCAGGATATGAAAGTTTGCATGGATCTCATAGTAGTAAATCAGCTAATATAAGCCATAACTGAATGTCAAAATAACTTTCCAAAAATGTAGTTTTCTTCTTTTTCCATACATCTCTCATCCTTAAAAAATATTTCCATTAACTGTTTGAATCTATGTGTCTGTGTACAACAAGAATGACTGCCGGTAGTTTAAAATAAACATTTTTGGTTACATAAATGAATC
Organism: Fistularia commersonii; assembly: GCF_037954325.1. NCBI lineage: Eukaryota > Metazoa > Chordata > Actinopteri > Syngnathiformes > Fistulariidae > Fistularia > Fistularia commersonii. The sequence goes on along the minus strand of NC_141291.1, from coordinate 20,009,977 downwards.
AATAAATCATTCTCGGTTGTAATCAATTGCTGAAATTCAAATATAGATGTACCTGCTGATAGTGACAAAATCTTTCTTAGTACCGTCCAGCCTTCATGTTTGACATTTTTCTGATATATATTCCACCATCTCAGCAGGCTGAGCTCAGTGTGATTGGTAGGTGAGCTCCTTAGCTTTCAATAAAACCAAACTCATGGGTCAATTTAGAAGAGGTTATATCATATTTAGATTTTAATTAATAACATATAATATTAATAATTGTACTTCCTGTATAAATCATTAAGATTATTAATTAAGAATAGATTAAGAAAATTATTATATTGAATTGGTGTTCGTTAATGGCATCATTATACCTGATCTTGCCGGTCAAGCCATCGGTCCACCATAGGGTGGTTGGCACTCAGGGACGACCTTGTCATCTCTCTCTGGAATTGAATGGTCCGGATGGTTGCATCACGAGGAAGACTTCTATAGGCATGACCTGCTCGGCCCTTGATGGAATAGGATGACAAGGAAACGTGAACATCTGTTACTGAACTAAGCTAATCAGTTGTTAGAAACCTAAAGAAGACACTCACAAATACTACTCTGTCGCTTTTAGAAATTTGAACACATTTCTGGGCATGTGAATGTTTATGACAGCTAGCTGATAAGTGACTGGAAGAAATTGTCATATTTTAAATGTTTTATTTCTAGCACAGCAAGAAGTGAATTTCTGTCATCATCCACTCATACTGTATATATGTGTCTGTATATGTTTACATACATATGTTTGTGTGTGTGTGTGTGTGTGTGTGTGTGTGTGTGTGTGTGTGTGTACACTTATAGTGGGGAGAACAAGTATTTGATACACTACTGGTATTTCAGCATTTCCCACTTACAAAGCATGTAGAGGTCCGTCATTCTTATTATAGCTACTCTTTAACTGCGAGTGACAGAATCTAAAACAATTTTTAAGTAATTAATTTGCAATTTATTGCATGACAAGGATTTGATTCATCAGAAAAGCAGAATTTAATGTTTGGTACAGAAACCTTCGTTGGCAGTTACAGAGATCAGATGTTTGCTGCAGTTCTTGACCAGGTTTGCACACACTGCACTAGGGATTTTGGCCCACTCCATACTTCTCCAGATCCTTCAGGTTTCAGGGCAGTTGCTGGGCAATATGGACTTTCAGCTCCCTCCAAAGATTTTCCATTGGCTTCAGGTCTGGAGACTGGCTGGGTCACTCCAGGACCTTGAGATGCTTCTTATGGAGCCACTTCTTAGTTGCCCTGGCAGTGTGTTTTGGGTTGTTGTCATGCTGGAAGACCCAGCCAAGACCCATCTTTAAGGCTCTTACTGAGAGAAGGAGGTTGTTGAAAAAGTTCTTGCAATACATGGCTCCATCCATCCTCCCCTCAATATGGTGCAATCGCTGTGTCCTCTTTGCAGAAAAGCATCACCAAAGAGGGATGTCTCCCCCTCCATGCTTCATGGTTGGGCTGGTGTTCTTAGGGTTGTACTCATCCTTCTTCTTACCCCAAACACAGTGTGTGGAGTTTGGACCTAAGCTCTATTTTTGTCTCATCAAACCACATGACCTTCTTCCATTCCTCCTCTGGATCATCCAGATGGTCATTGGCAAACTTCAGACGGGCCTGGACATGTGCTGGCTTGAGCAGGGGGACCCTCCATGCGCTGCAGAATTTCAATCCATGATGGTGTAGTGTGTTACTAACGTTTTTTCTTTGAGACTGCGGTCCCAGCTCTCTTAAGGCCATTGATCAGGTCCAGCCGTGTAGTTCTGGACTGATCCCTCACCCTCCTCATGATCACTGATGTCCCACAAGGTGAGATCTTGCATGGAGGCCCAGACCGAGGGAGATTGACCGTCATCTTGAACTTCGTCCATTTTCTAATAGTGTGCCAACAGTTGTTGCCTTCTCACCAAGCTGCTTGCCGATTATCCTGCAGCTAGTCCAGCCTTGGGCAGGTCTACAGTTTTATCCCTGATGTCCTTACACAGCTCTCTGGTCTTGGCCATTGTGGAGAGGTTGGAGTTTGTTTGATTGAATGTGTTGACAGGTGTCTTTTATACAGGTAACAAGTTCAAACTGGTGCAGTTGATACATGTAATGGGTGGAGAACAGGAAGGCTTCCCAATGACAACTTGGATAGGCTCCAGCATCCCCCATGACTATGAGTAGGATAAGCAGTAGCGACTGGATGGATGAATGAATGGATCACTGAGAGGACATATTTTCTGATTGTAAAAAACATTATCAAATGAACATTATATCCTGTTAATTATTTTTGGGTGAATCTAGAGAAAGTATAACAACCATTTTCTTTGTACTTTCTTTGTAATCTTTGTACTTAAGACCTTAAAACACTTGATAGCCTTAACCTTGACAATTTATATTTCATTGTATTTCTTATTGTCCCTCCTTCCTACTATTATCTATTACAGTTATGTTTTTGCTTGAAACTCTGGCACAACAATTTCCTTCGGGATAAATAAAGTTGTTCTCATCTCATCATCTCATTTGCAATGTTACCTTGCGTTCCAAACTGCCAGCATTTGAATTTGGTCTCTGATTATGCTTTTGGACACCAGCAGTTGTGGACCAGCGTACTGGGTTCTTTCTGGAAGGCTCTTCTGGATCAGCTGCAGTTTCGCCAGCAAGGGACGGGTCGCTGCTGCGCCGAACATGCAAAGGCATGTCTGTGAAAGGAAAGAAAAAGGTTAGTGGACGATGGAGCACAAAACCAACAAGACGAAAAACTCAAATGAAGGAAAAAACAGAGCTGAAGCGGCATCAACTGCTTTATCCTTGACGTACTTAATGAAGAACTCACTTACTTGAACACAGACATTGACATTTATCAGCAACCTGTTGTAAATAAACATTTAATTTGTGAAAAATACTGAAATACAGGAAGGAATGATGTGAATATTAATGATAGACACAAAAGACGCTACATCCGCTCCTTTACTGGAGAGAAATTGCATCAGATGACATTACGACTAAAAGGATTGATGAGCAAATAAAAATAATTCATTGCAGAGAAAAATACCAAACAGAAAATACTGCTTTTTGATATATATGTGTGTGTGTGTGTGTGTGTGTGTGTGTGTGTGTGTGTGTGTGTGTGTGTGTACATGATTATGTGCGCACAGCCCAGGATTAGTTCCACCTCCTGCAAATTCTGATAAATGTACTCTGCATAAAGTGGGTGGGACCATTTTTTTTTGTTTTGTTTTGCTGTTTTTTTTTTTCAAATAACTAATTTGTCTATATTTGAATGATAATGCAACAACTAAAAAGTGATGAGTATATATACTTCTATTAACACATGATAAAACTGAATGTCTTGATTTGTGCACTGGAACAATGACAGAGATTTACATGAGACAAACAACATAGCAAAGATACACACTGATGAAATTAAGACAAGAAATGCATATGTGGAAATGTGTTTTTACATATTTACTAATTTATTTAATGACCAAAGTGGTTCAAACACCCTGAACTTTCTATTAAGTTCCTAAAGTTTATCTCAAGTTGAGCAGGATATTAGTAATTTCACACTTTATTTCACACTTTACTCTCCATTCCAAGCATGCAGAAGGGTAATATAGTGTGACATGAGAACTTGAAGTGTGAGATTTGGTGAAAATCATCTACTTCACCCTGAAAAGCAATATAGAGTTGTTTATAGCTTCAAAGCAGCTTGAATATTACACTGCAGTTATGCAAATTGTTGGGTGACCACCTGTCATCCATTCGAACATCATTGTAACAAGCATATGCTTGTGGTAAACTTCCATCTGATGCAGCAGAGGTGTGTTAGTATAGCGGAAGCAAGCATTTTAATCACTGCTCAAGTTGTATTGTAATAACCGATGTTTAATGGTGTAACAAGAGTGAACAGTACATCAGTTTCACTATGTCTTTATCCCCATTGCCAAAATGCATCATCTTTTTCTCAGTGGAAAATATAAGAGCCCTTAAGGACGAAACATATAATTTTGATGTATAGCTGCCTACAAGCATTAGTGTCTCAATTACTTTAGAATGCAAGCCCAATGATTAGTCTGTCAGTATCCTGATGTGACTGCTGGCACTGTTAACTCCATAAGGAGTCGTCTGTCAGCACAGTAACAAATGGACAGATGTTTGTTTCACAGAACATTAAACTCCTGTCCTTTGGTCACTGGCTTTTGCTTGTTTCTCGTTCTCTATTACATGTAAACATACTGATTTGCAGAGGCAAAAACTCCCAAGCAACTTTTAAATTGATTTCATTTTATCATTGTGAATCCCATTTGTTTTGCTTTGATTTGGTCTTTCTCCACATTCAGTTTTTATAAATGCTACATTTCGATTGATTAATTAATTAGTACATGGTTGTCTTCATGCATACAGAAGTATGAAGTTTGGATATAGAACAGCAATGTTATTTCCATTTAACCACCTCAGCAAGACAATCATATCATGTCCCTTCTTTACTGTTTTTTAGTTTTTTCTTCAAGCATACTAGTTGTCAGCACAGGTGGTTCCACCTACTGGGCAAATCTGCCTGATGCATCACAAACAATGCCACTTAGTCAACTGATAGGTCTTCAGCCAGGTGTCCCCTTTCACTGATATTTCAATCCTGTTATCATAGAATATCTTGGTACGTGGAAGCAGTGCCAGAGATGTCTCCCTCCCATCCCTTTCAGTAGCTCGTCAGTCCCCACATTTTCTCTTTTCTGCATAGCCAGAACCAAAGCCAGAATATCCTTCTTTCTGTCTCCGTAGCCAAATCTTTTAAAGCCTTCTTCTACTTGGAACCTGGAATGCCATGGTGGGGCCCCAGCACGGATGCCCCATTATAGCCTTTGCTACCAATTGTCATATGGCTCCGGAAAGCCCTCCACCCAAATTCGAACCACAAACTTGTCAGCTCTACTAATTCTTTTTTGTCTTCTAAAAAGGAGCAACATTACCCTCAACCAATGGAAAAGTCCATTAAGCAAAGACAACTGCGGAGATAAGTGTGGACTGGACATACAGTACATCCATTCATGATGGGATGAATACAATAATCTGAATGGCATTGAAATATGTTGTTCATCCGTCTGTAGTGAGAATATCTCTTGCACTGGTTTGGTGTTGAATCAACAAAAAATTAATTTTTGATTCTATCTGTTTAACCTTGTGTGATGTGGCCCAGTCTGGTTCAGCCATATGAAATCTGATGCCCTATGTAACATGATATCTTTATGAATAACATTAATAACATGAAACATACTATAATTGCCCATATATCACATTGTTTCATCTTAATCGCTGCGTTCAAGACTATAGATAAGGTGACACTTTTGTGACTTCATGAAGCTCAAAAAATCAGGCAAAATACACGCTTATCTAATAGAAGCCATGCATTGAAAAATTCTGGTAATGTTGGTGATGCTTTTTGATGCAAACATATGTATCATGTTCTGCTAACACCTCTGATCATATCTAGCAAAATACAATGTCAGTAAACTCCCATTTTAGTAGTGCCTGCTCTTGATTTAAGCTAAAGATTCAATAAATGCATTTGATGGCATTTGTCTACTATCAATACCAACGGGTTCACATTTAGTTCAGGGCTTTAATGAGATTCACCTCAGTTCGCTGATGTAATTAACATCCTGTAATGGCCTTTATGACAGGCTTAAAGATGACACACATCCTAAAACCACAGAGAGGGGGAATAAAAATGATGGACAGGCAGTTACTGCCTGATAATTGTTGGATTTTATATCTAGACCTCTATTTTTTTATTGAAAGGTTTGATAATTTCATCTGTCAGTTTGTCTGTAGACCCTTGGAAAGGATTAAAGATAATAAGCAAAAGCTCGTCCTTTATGAATGCTCAGTGTGAAAGAAGATCAAAAAAGATGCATTTCAGAGGTTCATTACTGGTCCTCACTACCTGGTTAAACATGTAAAACGATGTCCGATCCATGAAAGGTAAAAATATAATGCTCGCAGATTAGGACAATTAGGACAAAAATAGAAATTCCATATATTTTCATGGTAAAATGCAGATCCATGAAAGGTAAAAAGAAAATGATCACAGATTAGGACAAGCAAGATAAATATGTACTTATTTGTTCATTCACTATTCTGAAGGTCACAACTTAAATGTTCCCATTCTCCCTGAACCATTTCCCTCTATCTAATTTGGGATGGGATTATCCAAGCAGTCTGAAGGGTTTGTTTGGTCCCACATTTAATATCAACCACAGCCACTTCAGCCTGAGATTGCCATCAATCCAGGCCAAAGACGACCAAACTATTGGGAGTTATGGGGGGTGATAATGCAGGTACTTTTACCTCTGATTGGTATGTCATTATTTGTATCAACACCCACCTTGTTTTTACCTGAAAAATATAATCTTGTATGAATTTGAAAATGTGAATATTAAATAGAGACATTCTACCAGAGGTCATTTGCATTTGAAATGTATGTGATTTTGTAAAGATTATTCATTTTTGATAGGATCCGCTTGGATAATCCACCTTGTGTGGAATTTGAACCCTCGCTCTTTCCAAAGTCACTAGCTTAACCTACTGAGATATCCAGGAGTGGTAACCCCCAAGCTGGGAGAATGGCTCCAGAAAGAGCACCTGAGAGCTGTGCAGAAGAGCATAATCCTAGGAACAGCTAAGATGTAGCAAAGAACCCTCAAGCTCCCGGGTCTTGAATGTGACAATAAAAGTATTTCTTCTCATCCTAAAATGCCCTTGTCAAGACTGTTAAGAAACATAACAAAACACTATGACCAATTTTTGGGATGTGAACTCAGACAGCCCTTGAGAAGTACTATATCGTCATCTTGTTTCGTCATCTTGCATCCTCACTCTTCTGTGTTTTTTTATGTTTGTTTTCTTCTGAGTGAATGCCACTTTTCCATGGACATACAAAAAATATTTCAACCTGCATTGGGTCTTACTCGCAACTTCAGTCAATTAGCGTTGAATCATTTACTTTTTGTATGCCAGTTGCACAGAATTTGAATGGGACAATTAAAACTAAACTCAAAACATAAAAACAAAAAAAAAAATGTTACTTAGCCAGGTCGTAAATACCGCCAACTTGTGACACACTCCAACTAACTTTACTTTTTCCTCAAGTGGCTCTTATATCGTGGCAAATCAACTCCCAACGTTGAGGTGAAAGAGATAGGGGTCAGCTGTAATGTAATAGCTCTGGATCACTCTAATCACTGATATGGCATGAAGTAAGGTGAGCAGCTCCTGCTCTAACTGGAGAGCATGGAGGGGCCCTTCTTCCCCCTGACTGGCTGCCAGCACGATGTAATGAAGCTGATGCCTCGGCATACTGATAAGGTTGTAAAGGACGGTCTAAGGATAAAGTATGCATGCCTATGTGTGTGGCTTTGCACGTGCATAGGTTTTTTCGTATATATTTTCATTGTGTTATTTAGCACAGCCATTAATTATCTACCAAAACTGTACATGCAAAGATCATACATTGTCAACATACTGTCTTTACCCATAAATTCAAATTACACAATACTTACACACATGTATCGAGCATATTGCAGTAAGCCAGCAAGTAATGAGTCAGGCAAGACCACCAGACCCAAAGAGAGGGCTTGGACTTTTGTCACTCCTGCATCCCAAACAATGCAAGACCTCAGAGTTCAGATTATGAAAAGGCAACTGCAATCTCATACAGGAACATATTTTAATAAACAAAACTTCCATTTCAGTCAAGGTTTTCACTGGAGTGATTCAAACATTTCAACTGTATCACGACTCACAGATACTCATGACTCCATCATAAGCAATAGAACAGCAACATTTGAGAACTAATAATTCACTCTTTACAGTAGCGCCAGCAATCAGAGCGACTGCATCTCCATGGCTCACTACAATTCATATCTACAATAGCAATATCTACCAGGGAGATATAATATGTATTCAATATAATAATGTAGCATTTCAGTCAGGGAAAACACCTGGTTGACGTAAAACGCATAATAACCAATAGCTGTTGTTGGCCACAGCCACACAAGCCTGCAATACAACTACTGTTCCAGCTCCACTCAAGGTGAAAAAAAAAAAAAAAAATTAATTCCTTGCACCCCAAACCACACCCACAAATTTCCAGTAACCCCAAAATCACACAGAAACAAGCATCAACATAAACCCCAACATTCGTGACTCGCCACAATATGTTAAATACAACCATTATCTACACTGAGTGGTTATAGAAATTGCTAACTATATGTTGCTGGACTAACAAAGAAGGACTGAAAGATTTGTTTTTCTTTGATTATGATCATAGAAAGGAACACATGGCAGAATGATTATGCAATTGGTTGCTGTTTTTACTCCTTGACGCTGTTAATTTGCACAACATTTACGCTACTTAACTTGTAATAGACTGTTAAGCTATTGAATTGAAATCAACCTGGCCATAACAACTGATTCATTCCAGATGAATACTACATAGATAAGAACAATTCCCTTTTTTTTCTTCAGCAAATGTATTGTTAGTCCATTGAACCATAGTTCAACCACACTTTGATTTTGTATAGCAGAATATTGCTAGCTGATAATTCATATGTTTGTAATATAATGCCTTGCACCCTAACACCAAAACCAACCACCCCGAAAAAAACAGAAGACAATTCCATTTAATATGTGTGTATATGTGTGAGAGACAGAGAAAGATTTTTATAAAGTGAAATAAGGTTCTTTGGAAGTATTTGAATACAAATGTGTTAATACAATAGGCATTATCAGTGGGCCACAGATGAAGGCTGTCTGGTGAGTGAATTGCATATTTTCTCTTGTGGCCTTGTGGCCCTTGCATACACAAAGCCTATGCTTTTTAAATTTGACTGATTTGAATATATTTGACAAGCAAGTATGGCTTCACAGAACATCTTTTCCTAGGCTATTTTCACAACTTTAACCCCAAGCCAGTTCAATGCCTGAATAAATTATGGCACTGAGCCATTTTAACTTTTTTTCCAACCACTGGGTACATATTGATGTCCCTTGTGTGCTGCAAGAGGGGATTTCCATTGAATATATTCTGACCTGAATCATCCACATGGGGACAAAGGCTTCCATTTTAGAGGGGGTGAGGCAGTTATGGAGTGGTGAGAACCAGCACTGTGGCAAAGGAAATGAAAAATGTAGAGGACTTAAATAGGACTGTGGTCAACTCAAGGCCAAACAGGGTCGAGAGTAATGCACAGTATATTAGGTATTTAGCAAATGCTTAACTGATATAATGATAAAAAGCACAACAGGACAAGCAGGGAATAAACACTGAAGGCCAGCCTTAACCTTACCAACAAAGCAGAAATATGCATCGAGAAGAAAAGAGATTACAAGAGAATGCAAATTATAGCAATTACACTTATATGATGATACATCTTAAAGAACCTGAGGGAATAAAATTACGTATTTGCACATTTCCTGTGAAAACATGAAGAACCGTTTGTATTTATTTTTCTTCTCTGGTACAATTACTTTAGAGATATTTGTTTGCTCAAACACTTTTTCAAATAGACATTGAAAGTAAAATAGAAAAGAAAAAAGAAGGAAAGGGAAAATAAAACTGTTGTGAAACACTTACTTTTGTCCTGATTTAGGTTCATAATGCTTATCATAATAAAAGCACATTGCAGCATGAATGTTGCTGCTCGATAGTTGCTTAATGGATTATATGGATTATGGTAAAAACTAACAAGACACATGCAAATGTGATCAGCTATGATGTGTTTCTAATCCCTAAAAGACAACCCGGTAAGAAGTTTGGATGCTTGACTGTTTTTCCACAAAAGGTGTGATAGGAAGTAAACTGTGACAATCCACATGGGTCCAAATAATACATGCACAGGTTTATTTAATCTATTTTTGAGTTTACTGTCAACTGAATACAGCCCTCATAGCTTACTAAGCTAGAGACATTAGAGTTTTTTAAGCCTTCTTCACATTAGAACTTTGAGTAAGAAAGCCTGGTTACCCTGTATTTCGCCTCCAACTGGAAGCTTCACAGTACCAATAATAACATATGACCTTGTAAATAAACTCTGCAGAATGGTCTTTAAAAGGTGTTTGTACCAATGATAATACATATTATTTTAGGTCATGTCTTCAAAATGTTACCCTTATTTTGCTGAGTGACTGTTGTATGTTGACCGTTGTAGCAAATAACTTGATTAATTGTGCAATATTCACTTCTATGTAATTTTCAGTAATTTACTGTGATTGTTATGACTCAAAGCTTACCTAGCTATACTTCTCTCCAGTATGTTTTCCATCTTTTAAAGCAACATTTCTATATATGCCATGTTAGGCATGGTTTCCCATCTGGATTCAGACAGCATTGCATTCCCATGAGTGTGATGATTCAACCATTCAGTTTTAATTTTGAACAAGGCATGGAAACAGACGTGGACAGCTGCCTTTCACCTAAAAAAAACAAACAATGATAGAGTGTTTACTAAAGACCAAAACAGCGGGGTGTCTGCTTCCTCAAGCTTTGTGAAATGGAGACACTTACATATTCCAACACTTTTCAAAAGTAACACTCTTGCATTACATACACGTGTGTGTTTGTGCGTGCGTGTGTGTGTGTGTGTGTGTGTGTGTGTGTGTGCGTGTGTGCATGTGTGCACACTACTCTCGAACTATTCCCCTGACAATGAAGATCTGAAAGGAGTGGTGGGAGAGTTAACTCCCAAATCAAACCTGACTCATCTAGGTCGGGACTCTGCTCTTGTTGCGACTCCAGAGAGTAGAACCAGTGTGAATGAATGTTCATGTGTGATATACCTAATGCGAGGGCATGTTTTGACTTACTAAAACTGGAATGAAAGACTTAGAATGAATGAAAAGAAAGATAAAGAAAATAAATGAATATTTGTTTATTTTTTTCTTTTAAATACTGTAAATACTGTCAGTGTTGCCAAGGATCTTAGTATATGATGCATAGTGCAATTGTATCATGGTATACTATACTTGATTGCGTGTCACAAAACCAATTTCCATTATGTGCTGCAACGAACAATCTATCTGTCTTGCAGGTTAGTTGACTGTCATTCGGCATGCTTGCAGCAGCATATATTTTACCTAAATAACATTTGCCTACTTGATTACGAAACCAATCAAAATTTGCCAATATTCAATAAGTCAAACCAGTCCAGTATCCCGATTATAACCCTGTGAATCTTAAACAAGCAAATACTACACTAATCCCCCAAAACCCCATCGCCTCAGAGGAGTTGCTAATCAGAAGGTCAAACAACCCTTCATCAGCCGAGAAAAAGGTCCAAAGCAGCACCCTCAGCATAACCCCCCCTCCCCTTGTTGTAGTCAGTCTAGAGGCTTTCAGTGAATAGAGGCTATAAATCTCACTCAGTCTATGTGACCAAGATGCTCATGATTAAAAATACCACTTTCAAAAAGACATGAACCCAAAGCAGTCGACAGTATCAGCATCCCCTAATAGTCTTGTTGTATTTTACAACATTGAGCTCTTCCAGAAAATATCTAAAACCTGACTATACTCAAACACAAAGATGAGTGACTTGAATCAACCTCCCTGGCATGAGTCTGCAAAAACTGCAATGAAAACTGTTTAGAGTGGCTACTCAGTCACTCAAAACATATTAATTAATATAAATGGTGAGTTGACTTCATTTATATGAGCTTTACTTTCTTTTGACCACTCAAGGCGCTCGACTTCTCACTCAGTTGTTCATATCCATTCACACACTTCTGGCAGAGGCCACTATGGAATGTGCCAACTTGCAATACCCTGGCAAAGCCATCAAGAGGATTTATGGTTCAATGTCTTGCTCAAGGACAGTTTCATACTACATCAGGAGGACACGGGGATTGAACCTGGAACGAATCATCAAACCACTTCTAAAATTACCTGCTTTACCTCCAAAGCTTTAGCTGCACATTGATAATTTCCAATAGTCTTACTGTGTTCCACTAAGAGTAGAGCATGGATGACAGATATTTCACCCACATATATTAAGAGTGTGGGAAAATAAATCAATAAATTGCTTTCAAATGGTGGCTACATCCATAAATTGATGTGTGAATAAAATGGCACACGATCACAGAGGTGAAAATAAAATAAGTACCAACAATTTTTCTTGCGCTGTAAAGACTTTTTATTAACTAATTTGCAAAATTATCCTAAAACAAGATGAAACCACTCAGGATTTAATTGTCACAGTTGACATACTGTGTGAGGCTGATTATGGGGAAAAAAATTTCACTTCCTGACAGGTCAGACAATACATAAACATCTGAAGTCTTGCTCATGTACTTTGCAGGCAACATATACTAAAAACTCTATCATTAACACTAATGCCTCTGAGAGCAACCCCTTACTTGGGTTTGAGCCACCACATCTATTCAACTGTTCTTTTCAGAAAACATGAGAGATGTAAACCCCCCTCAGTTTCCCTTCCTCCTCTTTTCTTTAAACCTTTGTTGACTGGATGCGAAAAGTATTTGGTGTGTGAGATGAGAGTAGTTCTGCAAAATGACCGATATGGGCAATGGTGTGAGGCCTTTGCCATATTATACTGTTGAGTGAATGGTGACATTTCTCGTTAAAAGCTTTCCACAGGGTGCTGTTGCTCAGTACGAATACCAATTTTGAAACAACTAGTTGACACATAAATATACTTCAGAGCAAACACACAAAGGAATGGCTGAACAGCTGACTCGAAACAAGTAAGAGCCTATCAGAGAAGCTGGAGTAGACCAACAAAGAGAAACACCAAAAAGAGGTTCAAATCACATCACAGTTTCATAGAGATTTAACCTTCTCCAGGCAGATGTTGCAGATTTGTGACAGCCAAATATCAGATTTTTCCTGCAACTACAACTTAATTTGAGCCTGAGAGGGTTAAATCATACTTTTTCAGCATGACTGAACTTAGAACTGGGAGTTGAAAGATCAAGTCTAATGGTAACAATCTGCCTCTGACAACAATATCTGTCCAAAGTAAGAGCTCACTACTGAGAATCATGGCTCCAAAATCATTGTACATATCTTACTACAGTTTCTCCAAACCATGTTTAACATTATATAACATTGGTCAGGTTGAACAGGAAGTATCTGTATGGTGTTTCAGATGTAAGAAGAGCAGAAGGCGATGACCAGATGATCTTAAATCAGAGAATTTCTGAACTTGTAATATATATGAGTTAATGGTATGAACTGGCATGAATTGTATCCAACTTTTGGTATCAAACTTTTGTTTTTGTTTAGGATGTGAAGCAGTTTAAAATTAGCATGAAGAAAACTACAATAGAGATAAATTAAGAATAAGAAGAAGAAGAATTTCCATCATGAACATTAGTATTTCCTCTCGAGACCTCACCTCTGGAAATATAACATTGCTGTTACTTACACATTACAAAGATTTTTTCCCATGCTGCATAAGCATGTGAGCATGTGTTGTTGGGGGTGCCATGGGAATTTTTAGATTGATTACAGAGGGGAGCAATTTGGAGAAATATAGAATTTACTGTAATACTTCTGATGTGCATATTTTAATAGCTAAAATTAAATAACAGCTGGCAAAGAGAAGCCAAACTGCATCTTACAACCTGCCATCAACCTGACTGATTAAGGGGACTGTCACTAAATTCACAAGATCTTATTTCTGTCTATCCTGTCAGAAAATAAATATAACAACTCACTACAACATCAGTGGGAATGTGTTTTATGATAAAGAAGAAAAACCTGAATCCCCTCTTTTTGTCTATAATTCCTGTTCTGTGCGTCTATGTTCGTGGGCCTATTTACTGTAAAACTGTAACCTGTAGTGTCCCTGCTATCACATAAGGATGAGTCCATATTGATAACATGTGCATTTGCATGCAGTCTTTAATATGTCTGCTTAGTGTAAGAAGATGCAAATATCTTCTTATTTTACTTTGCACTACTCCCTTGAAGGGTCACCAGAGCAAACCACCCTCCTCCATCTAACCCTAATCTCTTCTCTTCGGTTCTCCTCTCGACCTCCTGCCTGGCAGTTCCAAATACAGCATTCACGTACCAATACATTCACTATCCCTCCTCTGACCAAACCATCTCAGTCTGGCTTCTCTGACCTTATTTCCAAACATCTATCATGCGCTGTCTGATGGACTTATTCCTGATCTTTTCAATCTTCGTCACTCCCAAAGAGAACCACAACATTTTCATCTCTGCTACCTCTAGGTCTGCTTCCTGTCTTTTCCTGAATGTCAGTGTCACTTAACCATACAGCACTACTGCTCATTGTTCCACTTGGGTCCATCTCATACACACACATATATATTTTTTATGATATTGTATGTTTTATATGCTCTTTCATTAAGGGCAGATTAAATGCTTGAAGAACTTGAGGCCGGGAACTTGTATTGACCAGTATCTCTGAAAGACAGGTCAAGTCAGGCAAGTGAAGGTCAGTGGCAGGACTCAACCCACAGTCCAACAAGCATCAGCACCACATAGGTTGAAAGTGACTCAAGCACAACATCACAGAACTTGGAACCAAGTAACATGCAACCAGCTTTGGAGAGGAACATTCAAGGCCATACACCCAAGGTGAATGGGCCAAAGTCTAGCAGGAAGAAAGAGTGGGAAACTGTCGATACAGACCTAATAAAGATCCCAAAGGAGAAGGATGCCTAAAACATTGAGCAGTTACGGCACATCAACCTGCTAAATGTGGAAGGAAAGGTCGTTTTTAGCATTGGTACGAAAAGGCTGACAATGTACCTGAAGCAAAACAACATGATAGATACATCTGTGGAAAAAGCAAGAATACCTGGTTTCTCAGGATGTTTAAACATACAACCATAGTATGGTTCAAGATTCAATCAGCCAAAAGGGACGGAAGAGTCCTGTAGGTCTAGGCAACGTCTTTTGATCTCTTCCCCTTTCTCTAATCTGGACAGCCTTTGACTTCTTCCACATCCCAAATACCATCACAGGCCTGGTGAAGAACTACTCATCCATGATCTGCAATTCTGTATTTCAATAACAGAATACACAACATCATGGCAATCTTTGGAATTGGGAATCATGGCTTGATGTACCATCTCCTCTCTCGCCTTCACCATGGTAATGAAGGTGATCACCCGAGCCTCCAAGTGGGAGGAGAACAGCTGCAATCTGGGCATCATCTACCTCCTATTCATGCATACATGGATGATTTGACCACCTTGCCCTCGACCGTTGCATAGACTACATGACTGCTGGGAAACCTTCAGGTCAATGTTGACTGAGCAAAGATGAACTTCAAACCCAGTAAATCCAGGAGCATTTCCATCGTCAAGGAAAAACTTGTATACCAGAGGTTCCACATCAAGGAGACACCCATTCGCTTAGTATCAGGGCTGTCAGTCAAGGGCCTAGGGTACTGGTACAATGCAAGCCTCAAAGACTCTGACCAGAGTGAACAGCTGAGGGAAGAAACCATCAAAAGCCTTGTCAGCATAGACAAGACCTTGCTTCCTGGGAAGTTGAAACTGTGGTGCCTGCAGTTCAGATTGCTCCCCCACCTGGTGTGGCCCCTAATGGTCTACGAGATCCCTGTTACCCTCAACCCCGCACCAAGTGCTGATTTAAGTGATTGTACTACCTAGATCTACAGGCTCAACTTTCCTTTCAAGGGCATACCACCATCTCCACATGCTTCCTACTCTCCCAATGTCACCTGAAATATCATGGTCCATGGGCATTCCTGTCTCGGCATGAGACCATACTGTTGCTTGCAAATGCTGACTTCTCAGTCTAGATTCCACTACTCTTTCACCTTATAGGTCTACCATGTCAACAGCAACATCTGGGGCCATACAAGACCCCACCCTGCCCCCACTTCGGACATTCAGACCATATCTCTGTTTCTGTGCCTAACCTACCTACAGACTAAAACAAACTAAGAATCACCAGAGAAATCAAACTCTGGACAGCCCATTCGGAGACCATCCCGTAGGACTGTTACTCTACTCTTGTTACTCTAACCAACTGGGATATGGTCAAGACCATAGACACACTGGAGGACTCTTCAGTAAGTATACAGGAGTATGCTGAGTATGTGACCATCTATATCAGCACTTGTGTTGACAAAATCATGGCCACCATATGAGTCAGGGAGTTCCCCAACCAGAAGCCCTGACTTAACAGTTGGGTACACCGCATGCTATGTGCCTGCTCTCATGCATTTGGACCTGGCAATGAGATGGAGAACAAAGCTGACGTATGGACTGAGGAAAGCCATCAGAACAGCCAAGAGCAGGTACAGAGAGAAGCTGTATCGCTTCTACTCTACTACTGACAGGGTCAGTGCTTGAACTTACACCTTACTAACCTAAAAAATCATTATTGTTAAATATTGAAATTTTAGATCAATACCTACTTCTTGAGACTGTGCTCCACTCATTAGTTACTGTTTTCCAGCTTTGCTGGTGGTGCGCAAGATTGATATAATTATTTGGTTGATGACATTCCAAATACTTTGATTGCTAACTAATAATCATGATTGATAATTGGTAGTTATAACCAATAACTAATTCTAGCTCCTCTCACTGCACCCCAAATGGTGCTCCGTGTGAGGCTAGAGTACAACAGTGCACAACAGAATTTGTGTGTGAATGAGAAGACTGGAGTGGAGATCAAGACGCTGGAGGATTTTGAGTACTTAGGATCAACAGTCCAGAGCAGCAGAGACTGTGGAAAAGAGGTGAAGGAACTGGTTCAAGTAGGTTGGTATGGGTGGGTAAAAGTGTCAGGGGTACTATGAAATAGAAGACTATCAGCCAGAATGGAAGGAAAGGTGTTCAAGACAGTGGTGAGAACAGCAACGCTGTATCGCCGAGAAACAGTGACAAAGATAAAAAGACAGGAGGCAGAGCTGGAGGTCACAGAGAGGAGATGTTGAGGTTCTCCTTGGGAGTGACCAGGATGGACAGGAGGAATGAATCCATGTTGGATATTGTGGAGAGAAAGTCAGAGAAGCCAGACTGAGAGTGTTTGGTCATGTACAGAGGAGGGATAGTGAATATATTGGTAGATGGATCCTGGATTTGGAGCTGCCAGGCAGGAGGTCTTGAGGAAGACCAAAGAGAAGATTTATGGACATAGTGAGAGATGATATGAAATTAGTCAGTGTGAGAGAGGATGATCCAGAGAATAGGGTTAGATGGAGAAAGTTGACTCGCTGTGGCGACCCCTGACGGGAAAAGCCGAAAGAAGAAGAAGAAGATTCCTGTCCCTGTACAGTGAGCAATGGCAACCCGGAAACATATTGCGTGTTCTTTTCAAACTTGGCCAAAAAAAAGGTGATTCTGCTGTTTCTGATTCTGATGTAGACTGTGGTTTTGCATGTCTGAAGCATTATTCAGGTAGTTACAGATACGTTATTCTCTAAAATGTTGCTCACTGAACATCTTCAAAAAAAAAAAAAACAATGCAAACAAGCCCTGGCTGCCTTCCCATGCTCTCAATCACAAGGTTATGACCAGTTACTATTTTTGTTTATGTCTGCGTGTCAAAAAAAATCTAAATTATGATGTTTCCTTGTAAAACTTTATGGCTACATAGTTGCTTTAAGCATGACACAGGCAAGGAGCAGAACAGCTCAAAGCCCACTGCAGAAAGTAATAAAGTGGTCACCCATTCACTCAGACATAACATATGATTCAGCTGTCTAGTTATGGCTTTATTGGGATTCTTGCAAAAGTAATAGAAATAGTAGCAATATCACAGCGGTGCTGCGGGGAGACTTTTGCCACTCCAAGCACTTCGGGCTTACTTACCAAAAACAGCATCATCTCAATTTAACAGTCCGCCGCAGCAATAATTAGCTTCAGTAAGGGGCGGATGATATTATGACAATATGAGTATTTTTTATGACTAATATTCTCAGGGACTGTGAAGTAAATGCCTACTCCTCAGCAGTTTGCTGACCCACCCAGGGCTGCCTTCCTCCCCCTCAACATGCTGGGAATAATTAAGAGTTGATATAACTAATAGTCCCTCAACTCATTCAGGTAGAAGGCAGTTCAAAGTCTCTCGAGGGCAGAGAGGTTTAAAAGTGCTTTCAGCTTCGTATTGATCTGCTTGCTATTCCGATATCCTCTCTGCAGAGTGTCCTTCACTTCAGCACTACTGCTTGGGTGAGAGATGATATTTACATGAAGTGGCTGTGGATTATAATGAAAAATGTTTGAATAGATACACAAAGGGCCGCAATTTAACTAGATGTGCTTAGATGGAGCCTTAAACTGAATATAATTGTGTTAAATGGCAAAACTTGATTTTAAAAATGGTCCAAAAACAGAAAATCTAGATATAGATTTTCACAGTATGTTTGTTGTGTCATCCCATCTGTTATCCATGTCCTTGTCATTACCACTAAGGTCATGGAGAATGAACATTATGACAGATAAATATGATGGATAATTAGGATGCAAATTTTTAAAATCACACAAAAGGCAATTCATGCTGGAATTTCAGGTAAATGTAACTTTAGGTATTTTAGATTTTAAAGTCCATACAAAATTGAATTACCAGATAAATTGAGGTCATTTTTCGAAAACTAGACAACTGGAAATTTCAATTGTAATTAAGAAATCCTGAATAATAGGTGTCTTACCTGTTGGAATTATAATTATCTTGCCATTGCAAGTTCAATTCTTCCTATCCATCATAAGATTACTTGAGAGCATCAAAGGACTACATTCCACAAATTTAGAAGTTTCGCTGAACATTACCAAGAAGCATGCAGAGTGACAGGCTGACCATCAGACAGGAAAATCAGTGAAAGTATACAATCAGTGTCATCAAAGCCTAGAGATCTAACTTCTTTACTTGCTTGCTGGCAAAGAGAAAGATTGAAGCGGTAGTTCAGGAGCAGGCAGTTAGAGAGAGAGAACAGATGAAGGAGATAAGTATCAGAACCAGTTATTAGATCAAACAGCCTGTTGTTCTAAACCTAAACCTTAGGTAGTATCTCTATAATGGGTATATCCTTTCTTTGCAAATCATCCAAATATACTGGAGGAGCCCTAGATGGAGAGTCAGTCCACATCATAGGCTTAAATCTGGCTAAATGGAGTCTATAGACACCTAGTTTCTAATATGTAAGTTTTAGCTTATAAAATTGGGATAACAACCTGCTCTCTTTACACCCCTAAGCCCTTTCCAATACCCCAGTTATTATGGTGTCCTTGACAATGAGTGAGTCTGTGAGAGCATGAATTAGTAAATCACTACTGATCTTCTCTGTTCTTTTCCATGAGCATCTTTTTGTGGCTTAAAAAAAGTTACATGTGGTCAGCAGATGTGGTGTTACAGGGTAAAGGGAGCCTAAGTAAAGTAAAGCATAAGCATGAGTAAACTTTTCAAAAAATGTTTTACGTCAAGTACAACCTGAGGCTTTCAGAAATTGCTCAATGGTCTTTCTTTCTGGTTTACAGATCATTGTTTACCAAATCTCATACATGATTGAGATTCCCAAAAAAGCATTTTTTGCCACTCAAAATTAATCTGGTTATTGTCTTTGTAAAAGTCTTCTTGCAAACACAAGTCACTAATAGAATTGTATTTAATTCCATCATAACAGGCTTAATAGCATGCTTAACTGCATCTGTAGATTTCTGACTTAACTGTTGTGAGATCCCTTAAACTTCATAATCGGCTGAATGTTGGTTACCAATAACAAGGTGCTGTTTGGCTGTAGTGTTAAAAACCTTCTCTACTTCAGAGACTTCGATGTGGTAGTGGCTTATCTGTTCAGTGGCAGATCACTAAGACTGATTACATAGAGAACCTTTTCTTCCAGGGTGTCATCATGCATATGTTGACAAGAGACAAGACAGTCACGCGTGCACGTACACAGACAGACACACACTGACAAAGACTAGCAATCACTATTATGGTCTTCCCATAGTTAGTGAGATTCAAGTACCAAAGATCAGGGCACTGAAGAAACTGATGGCTTGTTAACACTCCAGTCTTATGCACTAATCAGCTTGCATGCACCGCAAATACACATTTATAATTACTGACCATTATTGTGTGTGTGCCTGAGTGTTAGCATTTATAGATAAACCTCTAAAAGGCATGTCTGTTTTTGTGTTTTACCTGTTTTTCCCAGTGTTTTTCACTTCAAAAAGCAGGTAATTGCTGTAGCTTTAGGGGTCCAGCAGTTTTTCTTTGGTGTTGGCCCATCAAGATCCAATTGTGTAACATTAGTAATGGCTCCATATTTGTACATTTGTCATTTGACATTAAAGAGACAAAGCTTTAAATGTTAGAAAAAAATCTATGCCATACTTCTGTTCAAATGTGAATTGGGTTTTGTTCTAATCTAATGGACTTTTGCAAGAGTAGGCAGTATGTATCCACTGTATGTCATGCAAGCCCTTGCAGCTCAATGTTGGATCTACCAGTCAGTCATTTATCATGGTCCAGCATTATTTCATTTGTTGCTCAAGTCAGAATGTTTAAACAGAATGAATAGCATATGTTGAGAGAGACCTTCAAATCTGGAGTGTAAAGGACAGCAAGTATGACATTTGAAGATATGTAAATGTTGTCTTTTAGCTACCAATGACTTCTGCTCCACAGTAAGTTTTATTGATTTGTGAGCACCCAGTTTTTATGACATTCATATCCCAGATTTGCAACTGCGGCTTGTCAATACAAGGCAGCAAGGTAAGGCAAAGCTTTCGCATCTGACTTTTAATTTCGATTTGTGTTCACTGGGAAACTGTTCAAATTACAGCAGGAGGGTAAAAAACAACACATTTGAAAATTACAGTACCGCTGCATATTTGCAACTGGCAGAGAGTAATGTTAGCTGTAACAACACAGTGGGCCGATTCTGCAAAACCACTGGCCTGGTGCTTTAACAGATTTTCTTTCCTTGGCTCTGAGAGATAAGAATTTACTGGCGGATCAAGACCCAGCCAGCGCCGGTGTCTGTATAATTATGTGAAAATTACATTCATTATTGTAATTTGCATCCCATCTCCAGTCCAATTATTAGTAGTTTGACCTGCACAGCACAGCATGAAAATCTAAAATGGTCTCCTAAGGCACAAGCAAGCGAGAGGTCTAGAACAGATAGAAGGAGGCTGGGTAGTATGGGAGTCTGGGACTTGTATGAGGGGTGGGGGGAGCAATCAATATGGCTGTGAAATATCATGATTTTATACAGCCACTCAAAGCATGACTACACTTTAATGTCTAATATATAATTTAGTATATTGATTATCTACATCTCTGTTGGGACTATTCCCTTTCTGCCTTCTTTGTGTGCTTGTCATTGCATGCTTGTGTTGCCAGTCAGTCTGTCTGCCATTTTAAATATAAGTTTAAATTAAAAAAAGTCTCAGTGCAGGCTTATTGATCTTTTAAGATAAGGGACTTTTGAATTTAAAATTTCTTAGTGGCAAGAACAAACATACAACAATCAAGCATCCTCGCTTGTGTTTTGTTGGAAATGGAGCACTTCAGTAAACTGTCTCACAGCTTGAATCAGCATAGACCACTTTAATCCTGGGGTTATTTACACAAGTCACTATAGCTGGGTCCTTTTCTATAGAAATAGCATTCCATGAGAAGCAATAGAGGGTAGAGCTGGCTAAGGCAGACTTTTCAGTGATGATACTGTAGGTCATCACTGTATCAGCCATGGTCTGATCATAATTTGGGTTGCCTCACCTTAAGTAGGTCAGGCTTCAGCTTCATATTACTTTTGTATAACTGTGAACAACACGGATAGTTTCCTTGTTGTTTCAAAGTATGATATCCCTAAACAGTAAGCACGTGCCTTAAAAGAGAGGGATTTGATTGATTATATGAGTGTAAGTCAAGTCAAATCAATTAATACAGGAAGTAAATTGTGGCAATGTATTAATTATTGTGCATAAATTAAATTAATTAAAATCTGCAATGAAAAGATTGTGTTGGGGAGAGCAGATAAGAAACTATATCAATTTGTTCATGAATTGAATATTAACTAGGAAGCAACCTAAATATTACCGCTCTCCTACTACTGAAACACAACACACATGGAGAGGGGCAGAGTATTAGACACTCCTGGAATGCTAATACATCACAAACACCAGTGAGAGGGTGAACAAGAAGAGGATGTGGGAAACATGGATGCTTCGAAACCTAGCCTCTTGGATGATGTCCAAACAATTTGCTAATCAATGCAGTAATATCAAACGAACAAGCAAGTGGTGCAAATAGAGATTGAAGATGTACAGTGTGCCTCGTACACTATTCAAATATGCTACGGCAAGAGGGACGACAGATCAGTGAGGGGATGTATTCTTCATCCTCAAGCAACATGATTAGGTATCATGCCAAAAGAAGAAAAGAGATACGGAACACAAGAAAAGAACAGAAAGGAACAAATTGCAGGATCCTGTGAAGAACACAACTGCCAAGACTAAGAGACAAAGTATAAAGAACTGGCAAAGATGAAAGTCTCCATGAAACCATTCAGTGAAAACAGTCATCTGATGTATGAAGCAGAAACGGTCATCCTATCAGGTAGCGAAGCTACAAGAAAAACAGCATTAGCCGTGAAGAGCAAGGGAGCTCTCCATTGAAGAGGAGGCTGGACAGCCAGATCATGTATACAGGGAGATGTTAGCTTCCTGAGCTACAGAGAGGTGGAGGGATCATGAAGAAAGTGCCAGCCAGATACAACAAGATACCCATAGATGAAGATATGCAGTCCAAGCAAAGGTGCGTAGCCTATGGCTAAACACCTGTGGCAATAAAGCAGGGAAGTGGAGACCAGGAAATACGTATGCTGTTCTCCAACAGCCCAAATGAGCTCCAGAAGAATATCTGGGAGGACGCATTACATAATACCATCGCCGAATGGCTACCATCACCTGATATTGAAAGCAGAACACAGTAGCCCCCTTGAACACAAACCAGTAGAAATTACAATGGCAAACATCCAAGAAAGAGTATCTGAGCCAGCACCAGGGCCTGTCATGATCCACACCATTTGGCTTAAGAAGTTAACTGCACTCTATGAACAACTCGCAGTACAGATCAACCAACTGCTCCTATAAGACCTGTAAACCGCTGGCTGACCAAAAGACCCACAGGAAGGCTGGGTACGATTCAACCATCTGCCTATAGCCTATATAACTACAACATGGAAGCTCCTATTAGGCATCATAGTTGCTATGATGAGTATGCACATGGATGAATACATTACGAGAGCACAGAAAGGAATTGACAATAGTACCATGCAACCATGACGAGGCAGCACGCACAGCGAAATACCTTCGGAGGATGAGGCAGGTCCTTAAAAGTAAGCTTAATGGCAAGAACAAGATCCAATAATCACCTACACCTTGTCAGTGATCAGATAGCGCACTGGTATAATATCTTGGCTACTGAAGGAATGGAAGCAACTAATATTAAGACCTGTCCCAAGAAGGGGCGAAACAATACCTCCATAAGTGTTCTATAATGACCAAAAGAACTTCCTGTTCCAGACATAGTTGTGATGGTGAACCAACCAAATATGGTATAGTTAGACAAGCTCTTTATGAACCAGGAACCAATCTGATGTATGAAAATGAAATGAGGCGTGGGGTTCAAATAACAAAAACTTTTGTCAGTTCACATCATTTAATCTGAATACAACTATTACAATTTATTTTTGGAAATTACAATAATTTTGCTCTATACCAAATAATAATAAATAAAGATAAATTTTTGAGGGTTTCATGGCTTCATTAGCTAGCCGTCTCTGTAAATCACAGTATGCGATGCTTCTGCAGTCTAATCATTTACTTGTTTCCTCCGAAAAAGCACTCTGAAAAAGCACTCCAGCAACTTTTGTTTCTGGCTCATTTTTTTCAAGGGCTAGCTTGCAGTAGCTGATGTGTGAAATGGCACGACAGTGTTAAGTGTGGCAGTAAGGCAACAGCGGAAACAGTCGTTTTTCAAAATAAGATCCAGGAGTTCTAATGAAAAAATATAATTTGTACCGAGGAGGATTTTCTTTGCAGACCGGATCCAAATGATCATTCCAATAACAATCCAGGGACCAGGGGTTTGGGACCCCTGCTCTAGATGACAGACATGGTGGTGGATGAGCTGATCCGTAGTGACAGCAACGTCAGGGGGAAAAAACACAAGAAGCTGGTGAAATACCAGGGCATCAGAGAGGATTTGAAGAAGAAGTGGGATGTAGAGGCAAAAGTGGTCCCAGTAGTGACTGGGTCATTTAGCGTAATAACCCTGAAGCGGGCAGATTGTTTACACTGCACTCAAGAAAGAACATCTCAGATCTCTGCCTAGGAGACCACAATCCTGGGAAAACAGGTAGGATCATGTGCAGAGTCAAATTTCTAACGGCTCTTTTAGAGGGCTGAGATTGAATACTGCCCAGATGGACGAGGAGGAGATTTTATATTCTGACTGTACGTCTATGTGTGTGTGTGAGTACAAAATCATGCGGAAGTGTACATATAGCAATTCACAATTTAATTCAAATATATATGAGAGGGCATTCCCAATTTAAAAATACTTCCCAAGGCCCACTAGTCATACATAGGACCTCATTCATTGATTGTAGTTGCTCTCTGCAATATGGACAATTCTTGAACCACATAATTATCCTGGAAAATACTTCCAAAGCGGTAATTGAACTACATCTTAACATATGGTCTGGCATGGACCAGCTGGCCATATGTCAAAGAAATTCACAGAAACCATCAATACCAACCTGGTAGGAATTTTTCATTTATGCCTGCAGTGAGATAAATAGGCTAATTGAGACTTAATCGAGCTGTTCTGGAAAAAAGGTGACTGAAGTCAACTGTTCGTACTTGGGCATGTGTCTGAGTTCTAACTGGAAAGTAAGTTCAAACTATGAATGTTTTAGATGTCTTCTGAAGTTTGAGACAGCTCTATATTGGCTGCCAAGTTCCACTTCATTGAATATGTGTGTGTGTGTGTGTGGTTGTGTGTGTGCGTGTAAAATTCCACCTTGCTTGGGCATGTATGCTGCTGGTGATGTATGAATGAGCATCAGACTGTGTCTAACTTTGTTCCAGGGCCTTGGTTTCCGCCTGTCTTTTTGAATCAACACACTGTCATTCCATAAATGCACTGTAAAGTCCTGCCGACTCCAAGTAATACATTTAGTACATAAGTTTGGTGTACCTACCATGATTGATTCTGAAGAATGTATAAGGATGTGTGTTTGTGTGTTTGTGTGTGTGTGTGTGTGTGTGTGTGTGTGTGTGTGTGTGTGTTCTAATATAGTCAACATTTTAGACTCCATTTTAGACTCCATTTTGAGAACAAGATGGGCCTTTCATTTTTTCTTTTTGTACTTCTGTTTTTTTTTGTTCAGTCATTCTCATGTTTCATAATTTGTTGATACAGTTTTTGCTGTATTTGGACTTGCTTTGACAACATTAGCAAATCATTTTTTTTTTTTTAAACATTCAAGAACTACTGCCTGTATTACTGTGGGACTTACTGGATCGCAAAGCAGATGGGGTGACCTCAATCTCACTGTTGTTGGCCCGGTAGGTCTGGAAAGCAGAACTCAGCTCACTAGAAAAAAGCTCAGGGCTCTGTGTGCCTGTGGAGCTGGCACTGGTACCATCCCCTCCATTGTGAGGATCCTGTTCTTCATACACTGCTATAAGCTGAAAAGACATAAAATAGTAAATATTTATTTATAGTGTATATATACACTGATAGATAGATAGATAGATAGATAGATAGATAGATAGATAGATAGATAGATAGACAGACAGACAGACAGACAGACAGACAGACAGACAGACAGACAGACAGACAGACAGACAGATAGATAGATAGATAGATAGATAGATAGATAGATAGATAGATAGATAGATAGATAGATAGATAGATAGATAGATAGATAGATAGATAGATAGATAGGAACATATTTATATACAGATGATGAGTTGGAAAAGGTCATTAGATCATAACAATGTCTTGTATCATGGTTTTCAAGTAATTTTATTGTTGATTGGAATTCATTAGGAAGCATTTATAGAGACAAGGTAGAATACTTGAAAATGGAAAACACTCACCCAATAGAGCACTTGTGAAAATTAAGTCCCCACTGTATTTATTTGACTCTACAAAGCAGATAAATTCCGGACTGCTTTTAAAAATATCTATCAAGGATAATTGCATTAATTACACAGTTTACAGAATGTCCTAAACAAGGTGCACAATAGATATGGGAAAAAATTGTTATTTACTAAAACATAAGGTATTTGCTGTTAATAATTTTAGCGGCACGGCTTCAATTTCAAGACACCAAAGGTAGTTACACAAAGTGCGACAGAATCAATTACCCCCCCCATGGGTACCTAGGTAAGTACTGTTCACTGAAGTCAACAAATACAGCATCTCTGTGGAGGGGTTACAGATATGTGACTCTTCAGGCCATTTGATTAACTCCATTTCTGTCCCTACTAATCAGCCTCAGTCGTGTCATAGCACCAGTGACCCAAGCTAACAACAACAGTTGACATCCTGCTGCCCTAGTGAGACCCTGTGCAGATAGAGATTTGTCTGACATAGAGAAGCTGAGTGACAGACTAATCATCTCTGCTATCTCTCTTTCTCTCTCTCTCTCTCTCTCTCTCTCACACACACACACACACACATACACACTCACATACGAACTGTCTGCTCTTGAAACGTGGGGCACTACAGTGGTGGGATTTCTGAGTTTACAGGTTTAGCGCCCAAAGAGACCAGCTGCTTCCACAAAGGTTATATAATCCCAGACCAGACAGGGAGAATTCTCTCTAGGAGCCCTTAGTAATCAGTCTAACACAAACAGCTTCTCACTGTAGCCAATTCACCAACATAAGAACAAGAGAGTGAGGCAGCAGTGCAGCTTATTGTGTTAGAGATGTTCTGTTTTCTCTTACAATGGAACCAAAATGATGAGATTGGGCAATAGTGATGGTCCACATATGAATTCAACCTGGTTTGCCCCTTAAAGATACTGCAACGGATGAATGAGACTTAATGAAAAGAGGGAGAAAGAAAGACACTAAAAAGATGTAACTTTTGGTGACAGAGTAAAGAAGCTGCGCCTAGTGGTTTATAGCAGTCACAACAAAACCTGTCTATAAGCCTCTCACAACACTATTAACTTCTTTAGTAGCATTAAATGTCCTGCACAACATGCCATACAGCACAATGGAATGTATATTACTTATTCGAGATGCACTACAATTTTTGTCCTTGTGTTACCTACAAATCTATCCAACAGAAGGCCACGGATGCAACAACAAAGAAAGCATTAAGCATCGTTGGATGGAAACACCTTTCAAGTATCCAGCATTGTATTTACCTAAGGGAGAAACAACAAAAGACTTTTTTACATAAATTTGCTGTTTTCATCATCTCATCACAGCACAATTTGCATCTAAATAAGTTTGAGGCCCCACTCTTCATTTTTTATTTAATTCTTATGGGGGGGATGTTGATGTTGATTAAGAGTGTGTTTGTGTGTCTGTGTGTTTATCTGAAGTCAAACCTCTGTGTGTATGCCCATGTGGGCTATTGTTGCTATAATTCACAGAGGCATTTCTGAAACAGGTTTTACACAATTAAAGGATTCATTATTTTTCCTAAGACATTTCTTTGCATACCAATACCATGCATGAGACATACTGTGTCTGCACCATTTCACTCTTATCATCCTGAGGTTCCATCTTTATGTTACATTCTTTAGATTGTGAGACTTCATCACAACATTTGTCAGTCCAACAGAGAGGCAATCAGACAGAAGGGTTTGGGTGCCACAGAAGACAGGCGTGTTGCTTAATATTACAGTTAAGACCATTGGATAATGTAAATTGATTAAGGTTTTTTTTACTGAGTAAGTATGTGCATGGGTAACGCCATGAATTCTGCCATGTATTTTCATAGAAAAATAGCTGGAAAATCTTCAATCTAATGGCTACAGCCTTACATTTTAATGCCTTTGACATCAAGCTTCAATTGATGTTGATAATTACAATACCAGAGCCAAGCAAGAAATTCTCCTCACTGGTATTTACGATGCCAGAGTGAAAACTCAAAGTCAGCTAATCATAAGCAACAAATTATTCAGACTTCTAATTCATGCTGTTTGGTAGGTTAATGTAGCAGCCTGATAAGTCTTCAAGTGGAAAGCTGCCTGTTCACAGGTATAGCTGATAATTCTGCTGGTGTTGCAGTTAATCCATTCAAAATCAGACAAAATAGTTCTACTTCATCCCACACACAGCATGTTCAATTTATTTAACACACATTAATTGTTGGCAGAACCTTGAAAGTCCTTCTTCATCATCTCAGACGAGTCAAGAACTCTCAAAATACTTATTGAGGACATATTTTGAATATCAGTCATACTGACATCCAACTTTAATACCCATGATTGAAAAATGACAAATGAACTCTGCAATATGAGAAAATGTTTTACAAGGACAAAAATGAAATTGCATCGGGTAATCCCGATTTCCGAATCAAAAGTATAGTTTGACTCCAATCTTTATCATGTTTACTATTGGACAAGCTCACTGTCATATAACATTTTGCAAGACAGTAAAACTTTATTGGATGTGACGCACTGGCACTGTTAAACTGCTATAGCCCTGTTCTATTTTTTGTTCACCACCACTCTTCAATAATACAAATCTTCTGTATACTTATGACGTGTGTTTATCTGTTGGTATGTTTTTGTTTTTAATTTTTGTCTGCTTTTTTTTTTCATTTTAATCTGATCACACTGGATTGTTTATGCAGTAAATAAACTGTTGGCATAGAGCAATAGGTTCAAAAGGACATGACACCCGGTTCTTTATGTTATACTCTTATCATCAATGTACATCTACAAGTTTAGAGGTTTAGGTAGCCAGATTGCGAGAAATATCCCTTTAAGCCAACAGCTTTGCATTGTGTCTTCTGCTGTGCCACTGAGAAAAGTTTTCATGGCCTGAAGGAAAACTGACGCAATTCTTTCTACAGACGAGCGGGAGCTCAAGCACCAATGTAGCAAAAGCCATCACAAAAATGCCTTCCTTCTGGGAATTGGTCACAGTTACTTCAGAAATGAAGACAATTTCACATGTATTTTTTATTCTCAGTTTCCCTTGTGGCAGCTATACTGTGGGTCTAGAATTTGTATGCAGAAGTTTTCAAAAAGAAGCAGAACTTTGTTTTTTTGGTTTGTTTTGTCTTCACTGATGCTAAGACGGGAAGTGCATGTCTAATTGTCAAGTGCTTAGACTGCTGAGATAGAGGATACAGGATCGGGGTTGAGTGGGAGAATTTTAAAAACCTGAAATAGTAAAATAACAACAACAAGAATGCAGTCACTCACATTCAAAGCTAAGATAGGCAGAAGAGTCAATAACAAGATGGGGGTTTAAGAAATAGTTTAGTTTCCAGGCTCAAGATAAACTCTGTAGTGAAAAACAATTTAGCCCCATCCCGATTCAGTTGAGAAGCAAGAACTGCCTGAGTTTTATTTCATGGACCTCTCTCTCGCTCCAGTGGTGAGCTACAAAATGACTGCTTCCATAAGCCCCTGGAGCAGAGCTGACACTCATCCACTCTCAGCCACTTCCACTGTCACAGCAGCTGCCAATCACTTGCTATCAACCTAGCAGCCTGAAGGCTGTAGGAGAGGATGGTGGGAAATAAGGATAGAGGTTTGAGACGAGTGACTAGTGAGACTAGTCAGACAAGAGGATGAGGAACGCCATTTTCTGCAGCCTGGGTAAAGGTGGTATTTGGGATTTCACATTTCCATATCTGTAACAGTAGCAGCAGGGAGAAGAGGGAAGCAGGGCACAGAGAAATAGGATCTCGGGATGCCTTTCATGCTGGACCCCTTTGATCTGTTTCCGACTTTTGGCAGCATGGGTGGGGTAGGAGAAGAGAGGGACGGAAAACAGCGGAGGAAGGAATGAGGAGCTGTTTTGACAGCCTCTCTCCTTCCCTACACCCCACAGCCTCCGCCACAATTCCAGAACCTCTGATCTGCCAGGAAGCCTGGGCATTAGACTTGGCATTGGTGCAAAACAGACATCCCAGTCGTTCAAGCTGTGTTCTGAAGACACAAGACAACAGAGGTTATTAGTAGTCATGGGCAGAACCATCAGGGCCACTGAAGACATGTAAAACCTGCAATGATGCTGTGACGCTAATCCATATCTGCCATGACAGCTTTTTCACAGTCGAGTGAAAAGGATTGCTGACATTATTCGACCTACAGGAAACCCGTCCACCCCAATGCACACCTTCAATTAAAGAGTCCCTTGAAAGTCTCATCAGGCTATCTCCTGCCGTGAATATTTATTGAAGCGCACAAGTCACGCCTTGGAGGCAAGATTATTATTTATTAATTTGTCTGTCACACTGTCCCATTCTCTATCCATCCAGTGGCTAACACTCAGTGTGCGACCAATAAGGACTGATTACTGTACAGAAAACAGAAAGATATATTCCTTCTTCTTCTCTTCCATTTTTTCTTAAATATTACATTACTGTATCCTGTATCGAGATGAAAGGGAAGAGTGACACTGATTGATGTGTGAACTGGAATGCAATCTACAGGTGGGTAACAAAAAATGTAATATAGATGATGAAACAATTTTTCCAAACCTCTTCTACACATTTACTCACGTACATACCTGACACCTGTACAGTATATCTGCATTGCCCTTTTATGTCATATTGGGAAGCTTAGTGGTTTTCTACCACACTCACAATTTCTGCAATTAATGCGCCTGATGTCTACCAAATTAACGTTTTTAGTTCCTAAAAATATTTGAGAATAGAATTACAGTTTATGAATCAATTCAATTCCAATATATGTATTATTCTTGAAATTAAATCTCTGATGATTGTTGTAAGTTAGAAAAACACTATTTGAAAGCAGTAGCCCAAGTATATGCTTATGACTTTTAGAGCTGTGTTATACAATATATTTACAATATGAAATCATTTGAAATCATCGAGAAAAAAAGTCAAGTATTTCAGCTTTTCTTTCTGCATCCACACCATCTTTCCTATCAATCCACCAATCCCACCAATCAGCTATGGCTCCTTCAAGTGTCAGAGTAAAATTTTGTCTCTTCTGGTTTAAATGATCAGTTAGATGAAAAAGCACACTTTTCACTACAGAGACGGCACATAATCTCTTTGCTCCCTTGTGTTCACTTTAGTGTTTGATCTTAACTTTTAACTTTTTTTAATAAAGCAAAATAATATTACAGTGGAAATGCCTGCCTCCTCTTGCTGTCGTGTTATGACACAGTTTTTAATATTTCATTGTTTCCTTCCGTCCATTAATCCTCACACGTGGTGATTTGAGCAAACCGACAAAGTGCTTAGTCCTGTATTTTTCCTGCTCATTAAGACCATCAAATATTCAGAGAATAGGTCTTGAGCACTCTGGCCTGCCATCACCAGCATTCCAAATAATCCTCAAGTTGCACCTCACAGTGCTTCAGAAACATATGCATATTTCAGGTGCTGTCAAAACGGGTTGACGCAAGGAAGAGGACCTTGAAGGCATGACTGAAATGATGACACAAACTGCAAACCGAATGTAATGCATAAAGATGCTGTGACACATTGAATGCATCCTCACATTTCTAGAAGCAATACTGTGTAAGGGCAGCAGGGTATGTGGCTAGAAGGGGGGGGGGGGGGGTGAATTTGTGTCAATGCACCTGACCAGTAAATCATCATTTCATTGTAACAATTCTATTTCACTAAAGCAACTGAAAGATTCCCAATTAGACACATAATAAATACATGAATGAATAAAAACAAAAAGAAAAAATACGAAAGGCTGTGGAAAGAAAGACTGAGTGAGAAGGCTCAGAGAAAATCCAGAGCCAGCAAAGTTTTACCAGATTAAAAACTCATCTCTTTTAAATCCACTCCTCCAAGGTCTCATCCCAGCCTTTGATGTTTCACTCCATCACGGGAAAAATGAATTCACAGATATTAGGGTGCAATGTGCAAGTTCTACCTTGACAGTGCTGACAAGGGAATTTTCCACTGCCCTTTCCCAATCCACTGTGCATTTTAATACCCTATAACCTGTAGTCTAAGAGGCATGGTTCAACCTGCTCTGCCTTAGAAATGAACCAAGAATGTGGCTAAAAAACTATATCATGTCAGATTTGATTGATGTGAGCATAAAATGGAGGGAATAATGTGTTGGACATAGTTATATAACACCTTCTAATTCTTCTAAATAAGAAACCTAAATAACCATGATACAAGACATTGTTATGATCTAATGGCCTTTTCCAACTCATCATCTGTATATAAATACGCTCCTCGCTATCTATCTATCTATCTATCTATCTATCTATCTATCTATCTATCTATCTATCTATCTATCTATCTATCTATCTATCTATCTATCTATCTATCTGTGTAGTGCTGCATTTAACCAGAGAAAGATAATTCATCCTTGATAGGTCTTCTAAACTTTGAGCTGACTGCAATGAAACTACAAATTTACCAATTTAGATTTTTTCATAAGATTGCTCCTCAACGTTCATGTGAAATATGACATTGTGTATTTAAATTACAACTCCGGTGCCTCCAGATTTTCAGAGGTTAAAAAAAAATAAATTGAAATTAAAAAAAAAAAAAGTGAGGGTTCAGAAAACACAGTGATTATGTTCAGTCACTAATTGCAGACATGCATCCATGATCCGCTGATGCAAAAAATTATTACATTTTGTGCAGACTTTCGGGAGCTGCTTTCCATATTAACTCAAAATGAGAACAGGATAACTCCAGTATTAAATCCTGTATAAGATGAGATTTCTATTACGTTTTGTGCTCCATTTTTCTTAAATGGAGGGGACAGGGGTATAATTTGGCAGCTCACCCCAAAACTGTTCTTTAAGATAATCAGATAATCAATACAATGAAGCTGCTTGCATTGCCCTTTTTTTTCAGACCACACCCAAACCCTGATTCACATGCAGAACAATGGCCAGACATTCTGTCAAGGGGACGCACTGAAAAATACACATGCACAAACACTTGTGAGTACACCCGAATACACACACATAAACATAACTCTGCAGATACACAGAATAACGTCACACAGTTGTATTAGTATTCCTCTCCCAACATGCCAGCATTAGAAAAACTCATATTCTAACAGTCCCTTTCAGAAGGAAGTGCCCTTCAATCTTTCATTGGTTATGCACAAAGCCAAGAGAGAGTAATTAAAGACTCCACATTCAAGGACCTTGGTGCAGAGAGCGGAGGGGCAAAAGAAGAAAGGTATGGCCTAAAACATTTCAGGCATCCTGGGTAGAGGGAGATGGAGGGAATGTGGGACCAAAAAGAGATAGAGACCCATATCCTTGACAATGCCTGATTTTATCTTTTGCAGTCAGGTTAGACGAAAATCAGGTATTCGCTTCAATTAGAAGGTAAGACTGTTAACAGCGTTGATCATCTCCAGACACGTTTTAAAGATACTGCATGAATTACAATTCCAGAATTCGAAATTGACAATTGTTGTGTCGTTTTTATCTTTTTTTTTTTTTTTTTCAAATAAAAATGGAAAAATAGAAATGGGATTGATAAACCAATTACGATTCAAAGACACAATATTTAACTGAATCCTGCTTTTTGTTTGGCTCAATTAGCTGAAATAGTGGCAAGAGGATTAATGGTGCCAAATTGAGTTCAGGGTGGCAACCTTGTCTGCTCCTTGAGTGTATCAAACAGGACAGCAATCACATTTGATTGGGTAAGGCAGTTAGAGCGGTTGTTGGAACCAAACATCCATGTTTCGATTACCACACTTCCCACTCATCCCGACTCCTGTCGAAGTGTAGTTGAGCAAGACACTGAACCCCTGGTGTTTCTCATGTGGCTGTTTCTGATCCTGGTTTTTTCATGGAGGGTTAAATGTAGTGGTCAAATTTCAATGATATCGTGATGACTGAATGCGGCAATAAATTCTCTCATTTTTTTGAATTAGTGGCACCATAAGACATGTCCCCAAAAATATGATTGACAGAAACTTTCAGGTATTAAAGATGGACATTGGCCAGATGAGAATTGTTCTCTTCCAGGAAAGAATATTATTCAATAGAACCTAAAGAAAAACATTCTCATTGTGGAACACAAGAAACACAGTGGTAACATTTGAAAGTGAAATAAAATATAGAATGTATGGTTAAGAAAGTAAACCATTAATTAGTTGGATGATACACTATTGACTACTATATTCTATTAAATGCACAGAATTATTGAATTTGTCACATTAAACAAGGAGTGATGTACATGCTGTCGCTCCAATATTTTGAAATTATTTTAAATTGTACCATACATTCAAGAACCAACACTAATCTTTGAAAATGAAACTTGCAGAAAATATGACAATACACTGCGTTGTTTGGGCAGTCACATAATGCATCAGCATATGGGACAGCCCAAATTGAAATTCCTAATAGAGTGAAGCCATAGACAAAGTAATGAAGCTAGATGCACAGACTACTGAATATGCATATAGAAACACTTTCATTTTGGGTCAGATAGTCTTCAAAACAAATATCTAAGAGGGTCTTTGAACTGAAAGCAGCACCTGAGAGCAGATCCTTGGGAATTAATTATCTTTGTTTTTTAAAGTGTCTTTTAACTCCAATGCCATTTCACAAAATTATCTTGTATAAATAGATCTTACTTCAACTTTTTATCCCACTATATTTTTCAAACCAAAGAATAATAAAAGCATGAAAAAAATCCACTTTACAAATGACTGGACAAAAGTACACCCTCAAGGGTCTGGGTGTCAGAGGCTCTGCACTCTCCCTGTTGGCATCCTACCTGACAGGTCACTCCTGCCAGGTGACATGGCGGGGGGCTGTTTCTGAACCACGCAGACTGTCTACCGGTGTACCACAAGGTTCAGATCAAGGCCCTCTCCTATTCTCCATGTACAAAACATCGCTTGGTTCAGTCATTTGCTCACATGGCTTCTCTTACTCTGCTATGCCAACTACACACAGCTGATCCTGTCCAACATCTCAGATTGGATGGCAACTAACCACCTGAAATTCAACCTAAACAAGACTGAGCTGCTCTTTCTCCCAGAGGAAGGTTGTCCGCACAGAAACGTGGCCATCACCATCGACTACACCGTGGTAAGGCCAACCCAAACTGCAAGAAACCTGGGTGTGGTCCTAGACAACCAAGTGTCATTCTCAGCAAAGGTTGCAGCAGTCGAATGTTCCTGCAGATTCCTCCTCTACAACATCATATTCCTCACTGAGGATACAGCGCAGATACTCATCCAGGCTCTAGTCATCTCTTGTTTGGACTACTACAACTCCCTCCTTGCTGGTGCCCCAGGGGTAATCATCAGGCCTCTGGAGCTTATTCAGAAAGCGGCAGCCGCCTGGTGTTCAACCATCCCAAATTCTCCCACACGACTCCCTTTCTTATGGCCCTACACTGGCTCCCAGTAGCTGCCCGCGTCAAGTTCAAGTCCCTGGTGCTTGCCTACCAGGCAGTGAATGGGACAGCCACGCCTTATCTCTAGGTTATGGTCAAGCCACATGTCCCTAACCGTCCCCTTCAATCTGCCACCTCTGGGTGACTGTCCACCCCATCACTCGGAGCCCCTGGCTACCGATTGAACCTGTCTAGGCTCTTCTTGGTTTTGGCTCCCGAGTGGTGGAACGAACTCCCGAAAAAGGTCAGAACAACGGGGTCACTACCCATCTTTCGCCTTGAACGATGAAATGAATGTACGTATGTATATGGTTCTCAGATGGCTATTTGGTTGAGTGGTCACTTCTGACTTCCGACATCTGGTAATTTGGATCTTTGGTGACTGAATTGCACTTCTTGTAAGTCGCTGTAATGACTGTAATGTAATGTAATGTGAAGATTAGCTTCAAATATAGGGAAACATTAAACATGAGATGAGAAACTCTGGCAGGCAGCTGCCCGAGACAGCGCTGAAAGTAGAATGTAAACATGGTAAACATGGTAGTCTTACATCTACTATGTACATCATCTCAAATAATACAATCTTTTCTCAACATGCTGGTGTAAGAATAGCCCATAGCAACACAATATAGGTGACTTCAAGGGTAGCAGAAAATGTAGTACAAGTTCATACAGTCCAGTTTAACAGAAAGAGCCCCCTTTTAAAAGCAGGAAAGCAAAAAATTGTTTTAACTTTTAACTCAATTCCATCAATTCTTTTTGACCAAGATTTACCTGCAAAATGACTAAACCAGTAATTGTACCAGGAAGTGGGCTAGTTACCAGAAGTATGTTCAAGATGCTGTGTGATTTAAGAAGCTGACTGGCTTACATCAGTATATTGGCCTGCCATTGTCATTCACTGAAACTGCCACTCCAATTAAGGTCACCATTCCACTGCTAGTATATCAGCTGATCATTCAGCCAGTCAATTATAGACATTGGTCCTTGTCAACCTGGCCTTAAAATGCATGAGGTATGGTAATAAAAATGCAAGTCAAAAAAAGAAAAAAACAGCTTTATCTGAAGGTTGAATCTCACTTATCAAATCAGCACTTTCATTATAATGAATAGAATTGCAATGGGCAGCAATGATCTTTGCATGACTGGACTGTCAGGAAATCATTTCAATTCAATAATATTTATAAAGAGGGAGTTCAAAAGAAACATTATCTAAAGGCAGTTCACAGAAGAATGTCTTGATCATAAATTTAAATTACATTTGTAAATCCCTACCATACATAGTTGACCAACCACTTAGTTAAAATGGCCAAGGAAAAAAAAGCTTAGCTGGGGAAAGACAGCAGTGAGACACACTGTGAGTGCTCACTCTTGTTTGGCCAAGTAAGTGAAAACAAAAACTCAAATTAGCAGAATCTGAGCTTGATAATATAAAGTACATTAACTGAGAAAAAAGTCCCAGATTGTGTTTTTGTGTAGAACTGTTCGAGATCCATGTTAACAAATTTTTAGCAAATTCAAAATAGGTGCTTACAGATCTTAATTCTATGCCTGGCAGTTTAAAAACCAATATAAATATTAGGTGTTATCAATATTATAGCATATAATTCAAACATTCATAAAATTGTCAAAAGAGCATGCAACTACAGTGCACAAGCAATGTTTACAATGTTTTCAAGTCATTTTGCCCTTTGATTATTGGATTTATTAAATATGCCCTGCACCTTACCTGCTCCAGAGAAGGTAGAGATCCAGATCTATCATTTTCAAATAATTACCATCTGACCAATTCATTCTCCTAGAAATTTGCATCCTTCTCCTGGAGCATTTTGTCTAAAGACCCCTGTTCCTACTACCATCTCTCTATTTTTTTTTTTGTTTTGTTTTGTTCTTTTTCCTGCAGCTGCAATAAATCTAATTAATTCATATGGGTTTAGCATGTGCATCATAAACTAAGAATAATACAGGTTCTCTGATAAGAAAATACTAAAGTCTTGTAATGTAATACGTGGTTGTGATTTTAGTGAGATATGCTTGTGCCTTTATGACGACAGAGTGAAACTCATTCCATTAGAATGATGCCTCTTTCTTCACCTGGCAATGTATCAAGCAACAGATCGGTGATTGGTCACCTCATGTCCACTTTATGTGTTATATGTTGTCTATGAATTTGCTCATTACTCCTAACTCACTCAAGTTCAGAACCTAATCATGTACTGTTTATTGATTTCATGTTCAGAAATACTGAATTTTAAGAATTTGGTCAGGAATGATGTGAATGCAAAAAAATGTGTTTGTTGTGAGCAGCTTCCAAAAGCAGCTTAAAATATAAATTTCTCTTTCCTCTTCTGGCCCAAGAGACTCATACTTCTTGTTGTGGCAACCGGAGGCTGAGACCACATTAGAATTTGACCAGGTTATTTAGAGTAGAATGTACCCGGAGTACATTTTCACCTGAACTGTGAGCACCTTTTTTAAGCTGGTCACCCAAGGTTGCTTGCTAGGTGTGAACACGGCCACTGAACTAGTCAACCCCAGTAAAGAGACAGCTAAGTGGAGCACAACCCTCCTTGCTGCAACACACACACACACACACACACTGACACACACACACATTGAACTAGCCAGAGGGGACAGCACTGTCGTTATCTGCCATCTGCAGGTCTGAGTGCCTTTGCCTAGAGGGAAAGGAAACAAAGAGATGGACAGTGATGCAAGGGGAGAGATTGGTTTTCCCTAGGTGGGTAAACACATAATGTTGGCAGAAAATGCACTCACTTATGAACCAATGATGTGCAAGGCAATGTTGGAAATTGACTTTGAACACGTAAGAGCCATTTTGTAAGAAGTGGGTTATTGCATATACAGCTACCGCTGTTTTTTTTTTACTCGTACCAGCTCAAAATAAATACATTTTCATCAAAACTCTCTATTTAGGCTGTGAAACTTGTTTTAGGGATAAAGCTGTGAAAAGAGTAGTTCAAAAAACAGATAAAGTAACAGGTAGTGCAGTACTCTTTGAAATGTCTATAGGAGTGTGCATATGTTGCTGTACAATCCAATAAAAACTACCAACTACCTTCATATCCTCTCTCACTACGTCCATATATCTTCTCTTTGGTCTTCCTCGAGACCTCTTGCCTGGCAGCTGCAATTACAGCAACCGTCTACCAATATATTCACTATCCCTCCTTTGTATATGACCAAACCATCTCAGTCTGGCTTCTCTGACCTTCTCTCCAAAACATCCAACATGTGCTGTTCCTCTGATAAACTCATTCCTAAACCTA
The DNA here is from genome assembly GCF_037954325.1 of Fistularia commersonii. Classification (NCBI taxonomy): domain Eukaryota; kingdom Metazoa; phylum Chordata; class Actinopteri; order Syngnathiformes; family Fistulariidae; genus Fistularia; species Fistularia commersonii. Next base: position 19,971,104 of record NC_141291.1, on the reverse strand, counting down.
TCCATTGGATTTTACTTGAATACCAGTCAATAAAACCAAAAATTGAGAACGGCCATTTTAAACCATCTTCCCCCTAAAATCCTGAGCAAATTGAGTTCCATTTTGTTTGTCTCTAATTACTGATGAGAAATTTCTCTTTTCCATTTCAAAGCAATGCCACTGAGTACAGTACTTTGTCTAAGCTAAAGCTATCAGTTAATTCCAGGTCTGGGACAGGGGTCTTGGAAAGGCAGCTTCTGCCCTCTAGTGCATGCGATATCGCAGATGCATAGAAATTGTCTTTTTTTCCTTTTTTAAATTTTATTTCTTTTCATTTTCATCATGTCTTTATTCTCTGATTGAAGAAGGAAAACAGAAATGAAGATTCAGAGTTATAGAATAATACCAAGGTGCGTAAAATGAAAAGCATGTTGTATAAATGCAGCCACAAAATAAATCCCTAATACCTGTAATATGTCTCCCAAGAGATGGCAAAGGAATCTATTTTTTTCTGTCAAACAGTTTTTGCTGAGCTATTTTTAGCTCTGGATAGGCAACTAAATAAATTCATGACTTAGTAGCCACTGGTAACCTCAAAGAGCAGTGATATAATGCTAGAATGCATGGCTCAAATGGTCGTTAACTGAAACAAATGTATGAGTGCATGCTTTTTGAGAGGAGAAACCCGGTAAGGAGACTGTCAGCCCCACCCTGTGGATAATGGGAATTTACAGGACAGGGTGGAAGGTTTATGTCTGGAGAGTGCAGCTGAACTCCTGCAACCTCAATTATTCAGCATTAGGCCCTGATATTGATTTCCTGTTGGATCAACTTACGGAGTCTAGAGCACTGGGACAGTGACATGCTATAGCCTTTCCTGGGAGGGATTTTTAAGAATGGATGGATACATTGGAGTCTGTTGGGGAAAGAACACAAAAGATTCTGATCTGCTAGTGAAGATGGTTTAATTAAAGATACCCCTTATCAAGGCCTTGATAGATGAAGATGTCGCAGCTAGTGGGACAGTTATTTAGTGAGTGGCAAAGAGGCTGGTTTTGGGAGGTGACCTTGTCCCAGGAAGCTGACATTGTGTAGAGGCCAGAGAGTTCTCATGAAAAAGGCTCTTGCAAGGGACGGAACAATATTTATGTTTCAAAGAAAAACTGAGCGGCTGTCAGATATGCATGGAAGACTAATTGGCTGAGGATATGGTGTGTTATTACTGGTCTTTTTGTTTATGAGCTGTTGACCTATTTTCTCAGGTGGCCATAAGTGCCCTAGCTGAACTCAACGAAAACAAATTATAATTCAAAACAAAGCAAGCCTATTTATCTCTCACGAGTATGGGAGTTCAGCAGTGGACAAGAACAAATACCATGGTCATTACATCAACAAGCTTAACCTCATGATATGTTTGATAGACTGGACTTTTCAGTAGCTGCACGGTACCACATGGGTATAAAGAAATTGCAGATATGGTACGTCTTTGAGTAGATGGCAGAACAGAGCCACGATCTAGGAAAAACAGTGTGAAAGATGCAGACTGATGAGCTTGTCTTTCAGCTGACTTAGAGTTTTGTATTGATTTGCTTTGGTACCAGACAACATACCAGTAACTCTGCAGTAACTCTGGGCAAGACCCCATCTGCACGAGCAGACCACCTTAAGACTTCTAATTTCATAATACACTTTTCTGTAATCTAACTACTGCTCCAACTGCCCCGTGAGCTCTGAGCTCATTGTTAAATTAAATGACATAATTTATTGATCCCTTGCATGGAAATTATGATTCAACTCTTCATTGTCATGATTGCATGCAGGTCTGAAATACACACACATTTGCACAAACAGAAGTTTTAAATATGCATCAATAGAGGGGTGATAGAGTGAGAAGTCTTATAAGCACCAGGGGTTCAAGGGCATATCACCCATGCTCAGATAAAACCAAATAAATACATCTCTATATGTAAGCAACAAGATTTTGAGGTTATCAAGTACGATTAAATAATTTTAGATATTTCATTTACATAAAAGCAGGATTATTTTAACTGGTTACATAGAAGTGTTTTAGAATACAATCATTTGCTATAATTGGCAGGTTCAAAGGACTTGCTGTGATGTGTTTGCCAAGATGAATAAAGTTGAAGTCTTTCAGTAAGATTTGGCTGATTTGGCTTTGCATCCAAAGCAGTATCTTATTGGCAATGGTTTTGACTTGGCACACCCATCTTGCCATGTGATTATTCTGTATTTCTTTATTTTGCAAGAAAAAGGTTAAAAAGAAATATCACCCCAAGCTGCACAGTAATCTATGTTTCAATGTGTACTTGCCAAAGATAGAACTTTAATGCATGAGCTTGTTGTGACCTCAATGATACGTTTTCAGCTATTGAGGTTTAATATCTGGGCCAACTACATGATTTAATCAGTGGAATTGTTTCATTTTTCTGTCATCCTCACCAATTAAAAACCACTGATCAACTGATCAAGAAACTGTCAGCAAGGTCATCGCTTATATTCCTTATCAACAGCTGGTTGAGTTTAAGTCCTATCTGACAGCTTAGCAGTAGTGAAGCAAATCATTCTGATACACATTAAGGTATAGTTTTCTGCTTTCTACATAAATAAATGAATACATAAACAGAGAGAGAGAGAGAGAGAGAGAGAGAGAGAGAGAGAGAGAGAGAGAGAGAGCGAGAGAGAGATCATTCAACAGCTTGAGAATAAGCATGTTCTCCAGTCTTGTCTGTCAAAACTTCTTTATAATCCTCCTGTCTATCCAAACTATTCCAATTCATGATATCCATTCTCTTACATTATTTCATTTCTTGTTATGTCTTTCCTTTTTCATCATCACTTCCAAAACTAAGGAATCCCTAACCACCTAAGCATAGTCCACCTTATTCGGTTTTTCATGCACGTAGTGTATATACTGTTTTTATATATATTTGGAGATGGATTGATGGATGGATGTTCATGTCCTAGCCGGCCACAATAGGGACGCAGCAGAAAAGTTTTGCCAACCGGACACTGTTTTGCTTCTCCACGCCAGTACAAGTTGGCAATCCAGCTGTTCTTGTCCTCTGCACAGCTGTAAATTCCCTCAGCCATTCTCAAAGGTTTCCTGTGGAAAATGAAGTATACACCAGGAGCCAACATGCAGCTCCTCTAGCAGGTGGACAGTTGATCTGCGTAGAAAATAGGCCTTGGCATGTGAGTTAGGCACGAGTGTCTTGATGTGCAACAGAAACCTTCCCAAGAGCCTAATCTCCTACTTCAGTAGATTTGTAAGCAGCAGCTTTTAAGGTCCAAAGCCAGCAGATATCCTAGCAGGAAAACAGCAACCTTTGGCTCTCTGTCACACTTAACAAAAAAACTAAAATGACACTAAGTTAATGAAAAACCTGTCCAATAGCAACTGAATCAGTAGTTATGATTGCTTCTATGGAAAAAATGTTGAAAACATTTAAGCTACCTTATGAAAAAGACATTAGATAGCAAGATTTGACATTGCCTTGTTTTCTGTACAAGCATATTAAACATTCATTCATATCTGTATCTATATATCTCCATGTATCTATCTATATATGTACACACATACTCTGCGTGCATACATACGTACACACACACAAACAAACAAACACACACAAATATATATGGTTAGGGTTAGGGCAAGCTATATAGACATGATATACACATGTGAAAATACACATACATATACATATATATATACATACATATATATATATGTATATATACACACACACATACATACATACATACATACATACATACATACATACATACATACATACGTACATACATACATACATACATGCACACACACACTCACACACACACACACACACACACACACACACACACACACACACACACATACATACATATAAACCTGCAGCTACCTATAATAGAAAGAAAAGTCAAAGACCATTTATGATGTGAAATTTGTGCATAATTTCTCTGCCTCTGTAAGTAAAATGGTCATATGTTATTGAAAGAAGCATAATTCTGAGAGATGGGCAATCTATTCATGAGGTAAGTAATCAACTTTCTTGTAAGAAATATGCGAACTTAGAGTATACCATGACAGAAATACTTAGTATTTCTGTATTTTTAGTTTTGTTAAATGCACTCTTTGTGGCTAAAATGCAGGCTTTCACACATTTTACACACATTTTTAACACAATTTTAAACACAAGGACATCAAACTGCCATTAGAAAATTTGATACTTTCCTATTTAGAAATGTGTTTGTGCGCGTGTGGGTGTGCGAACATATTTGTGGCTGGGAGTAGCCACTTAAAGTACACCATAACCACTCCAATCACCCATAAACACAGAATGACAGCAACCAACACCGTGCTATTTATGGGATACATGCACCTCCTTAATTCGCAAGTCTCCTGTTTGTGTCTTGTTAGCAGTCCTTCAAGCCAATTAACACCTAGACAACCATTCAGGTCTGATTCCAAGTAGCTGGATGCAATTAGCAAGAGAACACAGGACAGGAAAGGGATTTAAGACACTAGACTGGGAATTGAGAGCACTGTTAGCTATGCTTAATGATTTGGTGGCAGACAGTTGAACCGATAATGAGAGAAAATAGAAGACGTCTACTCACAATTTAGAAGAAACTTTGTAATTTGGTTCTGTAAACTTTATATTTTGAGATTACTTTATGATCTTATGAGAAAATTCATATGTAAAAGTCACACTGAACTATGATCTTCATTGGCTCCATCCCACCTGGACTTTTAGCTATGTGGAACTGGCGCCAGAGATTTTGGCTTTGCTCATGTTCCCAGCTTTGCCCCCTTCAGTGAGATTATGTCAAAGGAATATTATGGCACTCATTAGCACAATCCAAAAAGAAATTGATGGTGTTGTGAAACATGAACTCTGACAAAGGTCTGACAATGTGCCCCAGATATATTACAATACGCCTGCCATCCAATACACAAAATGGTTTGAAGACATGGTGCATTTTTATATAGGCTATATAGGTTATAACTATAAATGTTGTATACTGAGTTTTTTTTTTTCTCTAGTGAGAGAAATGAAACAGGCTTGTGGAGTGACTTAAGAAAGATACATCTGCATAATAAAAATGAAAGAGAAAAAATCTATACACTGATCTTCAATTTTGTGTGCGTCGGCGGTATATAGAAATCTTGTTCATGTCACGTTACTATCTCCACAAAAGCTATATCTTTTCTCATCTCTTTCTCTTGCCTTTTCACTTCATTCAACCTGCCTCCATCGGGGAACTCTGATTGTACTGACTGGGCCAATGCATTTTCCACAGTGGGTCATAAATTATTAATTTCAACTGTCCTATATACAGATATATATATATATATATACACACACACACATATATATGTATATATATATACACACACACACACACACACACACACACACACACACACACACATCCTAACTATACAATGCCCTAATGAGGGCAATTGATTGAATAATTGATTGTTTTATGCACAGCCTAACTGACTTTCTAGTGATCCATTTGGGCAGCTCATTACTTAATATGCATTATTCAGAGCCAACCACTAAGCCGTGGAGACTGCACTATCATGTGTGGAGTGAATGTCAACAAAGGTATAATAGCAGAGTCAAAGCAGCATCAAAGCTTCAGTGACTCTTAACTGCAAGGTTTTAACATACTGCAGCACAGTGGAAAAAGTAACAACTTTGTTAGATTGATATTTAAAAGTTAAGAATACATGATAAAATAAAGTATGGCCTATATTTGTTTTCAATTGTTGTTTCCATTGCTTATGTTCTTGCTTATAGCTCCATTAATATAACTCCATACAATCACACACATTTTATGACCTCAAACCTTACACTTTCAAATACATTATGTTTTAGCTAGAAAGTCTGCACTCTGTAAGATGACTTTTAGACATGGGCTAAATCTCTATTGGTCTTAAGGAATGTGTACAAGAGTAAAAGTGTACAAGACGGCAGTGAGATCAGTAGTGCTGTATGGTTTGGAGACAGTGGCACTGAAGAAAACACAGGAAGCAGAGCTTGATGTGGCAGAGATGAAGATGTTTAGGTTCTCTTTGGAAGTGACAAGGATGGATAGGATCAGGAATCAGTCCAAAAGAGGGACAAGCTCATGGTAATGGTTTTGGAGATAAGGTCAGAAAAGCCCAACTGAGATGGTTGGGCCTGTGCAGAGAAGGGATAGTGAACATATTGGTAGAACGATGCTGAGGTTGGAACTGCCAGGCAGGAGGTCTAGAGGAGGGCTGAAGAGAAGATTTGTGGATGTAGTGAAAAAAGACATGAAGTTAGTTGGTGTGAGAAGAAAATACAAAGAACAGTGTTAGATGGAGGAGGTTGATTTACTATGGTACCCCTGAGACGACTGGCTGAAAAGAAAAGAAGAAAAATTGCCAAACACCCACATACTGACCTGACCTGGCTTTTATGGTGGTTCCATTTGCAACTTACAGCCTTCATCTAGAACTAACATTTCACCATTTTGCTCACTGAGTATATTTCCTCTGAATGGTGAATGAATCTCCAGCATAACAATCCGAATGCTGATTTATGATCAGGACAACAAAAATGACCAGTTTGCTTGCTTTCCGATCATTCTGCTTTCTGTTGCTATCAGACACACCAAACCCAAGGGAAAATCATGTGTTCATGTGCAAATCATGTGCTTTTCTTTTCAGTAAAACAGTACTTTAAGGCACCTGAGACATTTTGCTAAGAACTATAGAAGGCCGAAATGAAAAGAGAGAACAAGTGGTACCAAAAAAAGAATTAAAAAAAAAATTGTGGCTATGATGACATACGTTGGGGAATGAAAGGTTCTGAACCGGAAGTCAAGGCTGAGCTCCTCCAAATTTACTTCCAGATAAAACCAATAGCAGTGACATAGAATGGAGCAAGTGGAATGGTTCAATGGAGACTAACAAGCCAAGGTCAACTTAGGGTCACCACACTGTGTAGAGCTCATGTTTCATTATCTGCCTGATAAAACTTCACTTGAGTCATTGAATCATGATATGTAGGATATCTATTTTTTCAAGTTTAAAGCGATTCTGTGTTCCCTGAGAACTTTCTCGGAATGACCATGTTGTCTCAGCAGCTGGATGTCAGGAGTTATGGGAGTTTTAGTTGGCCTTTAGACAATTCAACTGGGACAAAGTAAAATGTCTCCATTCATTGGAAATTCAGTCTTTCTAGTAATTTAAGTGAGGCAAAATGCTTTCCAGCATTACAATCTCTTTACAAGTCTAATTTAGCCTGTTAGCTCCATAAGGACATTAGACAATTGTTAATGAAACAGTAATTGTCAAGCAAAATGACAGCTGAAGAATAGCAAAATGGCAGCAGAAAGAGAAGTTTCCTGTGAGTCATTCTATTTTAACTAACAGACACAGAGGCAACTTACTGCGGCCAATTGGACCTTTTTTTCTTTGTACCACTACCATTTACAAGCCAGGTGACCCATAGTCCTCCAAGTCAAATGGGACAGAGTTTGGCACAAATGGGGCTTTTTGAATTTAAGGGTAACAGAGCTGTGAATCCCCCAGAGAGAAATCAATCTAAAGCGCCCAAGTCACTAATTGGAGCAGTCCATGTACACAAATGACAGATTATGACCTATAAATGAGAATTTATGAGACTGTTAGACGTGCCAGGTGATCCCAGCAGAAATGGAGAAGGTACTCATTAGCTCTGCATTCAGGATGCCTGGCGCTGCCTAATAAGGTTGATAATATACAGGCCACCGAGTTTCTTGTTTTCCAGTCTGAAACATTTTAAAATCGTTATTTTGCTGGATTTTCTTAGGTGCAATTGGAAGTTAATCCAATTACAAGCACTGTACTGCGAAACTCGCGTTTTGAAAGGGCAAAAGCAAGGTAAATTATGTGATGGCTATCTAACCAACAGTTTTAATAAGCAATCCTCTCAAATCACCTGAGAGCGAATGAAAGCAATATTTGCTCAATATTCAAAAAAACATGGATAGTATATAACCACAGGCAAGATAAACGGGCAGAGAAATGTTATCATCAATGAACTTGTCAGAAGTTCAGTTGAATGGTAATAAGTGGACGACTGATCGATGTGATTACAGATGTGATGGCAGACTCAAATATTTGCATGTAAAATGGAATTGTTACTTCCCTCATATTGAAGTGTTTTGGTAGAAAGGGTCTATCATGGGAGCTCGATGAGGGCGGGCCATAAAGGCAGACACATTTCATTTGCAACTGCTCTTTCTGATAACTGATAGCTGCTATCAAAGGTTACCATCCCAATATCAATTATGAAAGACTTTTCTTTAAAAATACAGTAGTATTTTTGCATCACAGATATAGATATGGGCAGAACAGTACCTTAAATCTACTCTTATGAAAATCTCTACTATGGAAACTTAATCACAAATGAGATTTTAACTGAGGAATATTGCAAATTTAGTTGTATGATCAAACCAAATAGGTAATATCACACATTATACCATGCACTATGTAGTTATCTGCAGTGTATTTTCTTAATTCAAAGCTACCTTGCCATTTTTGTTACTGTTACTACAGTCATAGCTGTAACATTTATCTAAACCACTGTCTGAGAAGGAGAAAGAGAGGGGAAAAAGTAGAGAGGGAGGAAGAGGGAGAAGCAGAGGGGGAGGAGGTGAAAGCAGAATCTCTTTGAACTTAATTAGAGATGCAAGCTACCACAACATGAAGGAAGACGTGATGAAACTAAAGCCATTTCAATTACATCAGAAACCAAAATCAAGTCTTATTTAAATTATGAAAATGAATTGCATCTCATAAAATTAATTGAAAAATCCAAATTGTTGCTACGCACGCATAGGGGGGAGTAGAGAAGAAAGAATGTGTATTAATAAAAGTCTAAATACAAACCAAAACACAGCAGGAAACAAAAATTGATAAGATTTCCGTGTGCATCATGGGAGGGTTTATTGACACGTATAAATATACCTTTGACAGCTCATATCCCAGCAACTGCAGTATAATATGGGGGCATCTTTCTTTCTATGTCTTTCCACTTTTCCCTTTGTGAAAGATGCATGAATATCTGTTTGGTATAAGGGAAGCATTGACCATGTTCACTGGCAACACTGGGCTCGGCATTCCTACGAGTCCATTTCCTAGCTAGTCCTCTCTCCCTCACACACAATATCTTCATTACGACATTCAAGAGAACCATCGGACACTATAGTATAAGGTGGATAAAAGAAAAATGTCATTGGTTGTCTTGGCTCTCCTTTAAAAATGTCTTTGAGCAAACAAAGAGGCTAGATGAGGCTGGACACATGGCATCCATCAATTAGTAAAACAATGAGATAGAAAAAGGAGGAGTAAAGAAATTCTACAATAGGTATTTGCCCTATGGTTGCCAATGGCCAACCAAGTCAACTATTCTGGTACCAATCTGTCTAATCAGAAGACAGGCAAAAGCTCTCCTTTCTGACTTTGGGTTCCAGAAAACAATAAGACCATAGCATTTTAGAGTTTTGCACTCAATTTGCTAAACTTGACCATACTTTACTGGGGTATTGTATGAGGAAGACTAGAGAGGCAAATCATTGTTAGAAGGACATGCAGGACATGTATGACAGCTGTGTGACCGTGGTCAGGTGTACTGTAGGTCGCACAGAGGACTGGTAAGGACATGCCCTGGAAAGCAGGGAAATGAAAGTGAGCTGCCATAACACAGACTATATGTGAGTGAATGGGAAGGACGCAGGTGGAATGATGAGGTTACAGGGAGTGGTGATAAAGAAGGTCGAGGATTTTAAGTACTGTACATCGGGTCAACAGTCCTGAGCATTGGAGAGAAGCAACAGAGAGTGTGGAAAAGAGAAGAAATATGTGCCACCGGGTTCAACATCTGAGAAAAGCATCAGGTGTAATGTATGACAAAAGAGTTTCAGCAAGAATGCAAGGACATATCACCTCTTATCCGAGAGGCTAGATATTAATAATAATAATAATGGTAATATAAATAATGATAAACAATGTCTTATCTTGTCCTCTTTTGTTTTTTTTTGTTTTGTTTTGTTTTGTTTTGTTTCGTTTCGTTTCGTTTCGTTTCATTTTGTATAGTTTTGCAACACAATTTACAATTTTACTTTTCAATTTACAATTTTACTTTTCATGTCCATTCTTCTTTCATTTTCATTCTTTCATAGAGCATTTTACACACTGTACTCATACAACAATTGTATTTTCTCTTATTTTCTTCAACTTTTTTAAATATACAATTTTGCATTGCATTTATGGTTCATGCATACACTGTAAGTATAATGTGAGCTTGGTGGGTACATGCATGACTGTACCGCTGAATGAACAAAGAGCAACTCTATCGAAGTATCTCTCTCTCTCTCACTCTCTCTCTCTCTCTCTCTCTCTCTCTCTCTCTGTCTCTTTCTCCCCGACCCCCTCCCTCTCCATCCATTCATTGTATATTGCTTGAGTGCTTCTCTTGGCACCCTACCGGGATCTCTGTCCTCATGGAATCCTATTAAATGAAGCCTGCTTCCATCTGGATCAGCCACTGACAGCCCATTCATCAACACCACTGTCTCAAATCAGACCCACACAAGCACACACAGGGCTCCTCATTGAGGAGCGAGAAAAAGTAAAATCCCATAATAATAAAAACAGACTCCCACCAGGAGGAAGGGATGAAAAAGAGCCCAAATGGTAGACAAGAGCGGTTTGCGGTCAGCAAGCTTTGTTTATGAGTGTGTGTTTGTGTGTGTGTGTGTGTGTGTGTGTGTGTGTGTGTGTGTGTGTGTGTGTGTGTGTGTGTGTGTGTGTGTGTGTGTGTGTGTGTGTGTGGTCTGTGTTGTGTCTACATTTCTGATTGGTTGGTTCACAATAGGAACAGACAGATAAAAAACACATCTGAGACTAAGGAGCATGAAATGACTTACCTGGTGGATCACAGACATAAAAATGTTGGTAGTTGTGATACAAACAGACACAAAAATAGCAAAAATAAATATATTTGTCTAGATTAGTATATTGTCTAAATTTGACTGTTTAGCCTGTTTTTATATAGGTCATGTGAAAAACATTGAATCATCACGTGATACTGTGTATCACATTGCATGATCTGTGTGACAAACGGAAAAATTAATTGAGGTTTGTATCTTTTGTGTCTCTTGATCTTCCTACATGTCATTAAACAGTATGCTGAATGAACAAATATATTGGTATGTAACTCTATACCCACACACACACACACACCCTTCTACAGCAATATTATTAGCAGCAAAGTAGAGAATTGAAGTTGATGGAGTGGTTGTCTTGGAAACAGAGACAGTTATTATGAAAAATGAAAGGTAAGGTGAATGTGGTAGAGGCCAAGCTCTGCAGGACAGTGTGTGTGTGTGTGTGTGTGTGTGTGTGTGTGAGAGAGAGAGAGAGAGAGAGAGAGAGAGAGAGAGAGAGAGCGAAGAGTGAGAGAGAGAGCGTCTGTTTTTCTCTCTTTCTGTCTGTCTGTCTGTCTGTCACTTAGAGATACACTTATGATTTTTAGATGATAGAAAAATGGGAGAAAAGAGGGATAGCAATAACGAAGTCACACAAAAACAGCTCTTTACATCCCCAACCCATTTCTTCCTCAAAGTTTCACCCAGTCATTGTTCATAGGATCTGTCGACCAGTGATGCTTGTTGTGGGCCTCATTCCCCATTCGAGGGGGAGGAGAAAGCAAGTAGCCAGACAACCCAAGGCCAGGAAATGAGAGCTGACCAATAGGAAAGGACAGTACTTCACATACTGTAGAGTCCTGAGGTCAAAGACGATCATCATAACATAATTCAACCACAAAGGGTTAAGAGGAATTAGCTGATAGAAAATGATTGCTTTGCATTCCTCCATTATCAAACCACAAAACAGTGTTATCAACTTCAAGATACACAGTGACTTTAAAAAATTAATCATGTAACTATTGGGACCAGCAGGTAATGTCTAACAGTATAAAAAAATGCCATAATTTTTGGGATGCTCTATAAATATGAGTTCACAAACCCTATTGTCTCTAGTTTAACATTTTAAAAATCAAGTAACAGAAGAAGACCGTAATCACAAAATAACGTCCTCTCAGTTCAACCATTACAGAAAAAATACAAATTTCAATATGTGAGTCTATACCACACACATTAACTCATACTTCCATATCCCAGCTCTTTCTCCATATGTAGACAGAAAAAAGTGGTAACTGAAAAACCAACAGAATTAATAGGGAAATGCTGTTGCTTGCTGCAATACTCAATCCTACTATTTGAAGTGTCTGAGTCTAATGTAATGTAATGTATTAATAGATTGAATTGTTAATCGTGTGACTACTCATTCGACTGAAATTTGAAACTAGTTAAATTACTGGCAGAATGTAACATCTATAGAAAATAATGAATATCTTAATCCACACATTACTAATCAATAGGACAATCTGAGTTCAGTAATTGGAAAACATTGTACTATTGGTTCAACTGTTTGGGTGCCGAAGTTGGTCCAGGAACTGTTCTAAACATACAGCCAAAAGGCAATGTAATTCAAATAAACTGAACTAGTACTTATACATATTGGCAAGATGAATATTGAAAGCAAACCTATTTATATGATTTATATGACTACATCAACAACCAGAACAATAAGACACAAAACATAACAATAGTAGAAAAAAATAAATTATTATTATTATTATTATTATTATTATTATTAATAATAATAATAATAATAATAATATAAGCAGATATATTACTAGTTGAAGTAGCTGTGAAAAAGGATAAATAAATTAAAAAAAGTAAAAATAGAAATAACAGAAAAAACAGAAACATGAAGAATGCCACATGGTGAATTGGAAATTATGTTAATTTGAGATTATCTGGAGGAAAGTGTGTGGTATTTGCATGAGGGCAAGCTGCACGATAGATAAGGTTCCAGAAAAGAAGGTTTTCCTCTGCTTTAAAAATCCCTCAGGACAGAAATTGGGAAGCGATGGGGGTGGGGGTTGGCATCTGACTTTCATCTGTCTTTTTTCATTAATCCATGAAAATAAAGTTAACTGACAATGGTGAAACTGAGGAATGTGAAATAACAAGTAAATTGAATATTAAATATAAGTATCTGGGAAAAAATTGCAATGCTATTTCCTTTTGATAATGAATAATTCAGTTCAACCATCAGAAAGGCATGAAGACAGTGAAGAAATGATTCAGCTAGCTGACAAATATATTTCTTGGGAATGTTATTTACTGGCTTATTTTGCCAGTGTTAAAACATATTTCATATCTTCATAATCTAATGATTTCTATTAATAGCATTTTTTTTTCAAACTAAGAAATGTGTGCGGCTTTGGGCCTCCTGAACACTTATCTATTCATGATTGATTCAAATAAACAACAGCAGAATATGGATGGCATTTCATAAATCTGATAAAACACATACAGCCATAATATATTACTATATTTTTTATGAAATCCATGCTTGTAATGTGTAAATATTTTACAAAAACAAAATAGTATATTTCTACCTGCAAAAATTTGAACCCAAAATCTGTTTTCCCTTCATAATATTGTAGTAAATATGTAGTGAATCCACAAATATCGTATTAAGGCAAACTAACATTAAGCTTGGGTACATGGGTGCAGACAAACAAAATGCTTTATTTTGCTGTCTTTGCATTACTTCAGGCACCTTTCTTAACAGCTGCAGTTAAATATCATGCGATACAAAGTATACAAAAGTAAATTGTCATTTAATGTGACAGAAACAGGACAAGCCACTGACAAGCTTCAAGGGATGTGAAGGTCTCCAAACAAAGATGCTTTGAGTCTGCCTGGCCATTGTTTTTGGTCAGAATGGCACAAAGCACATGGATGCCCAGTTACAACCCGCAATCATACTTCACAATCAGTGAAGAGCTGCGGTAAAGCCCTGTGGGAAGCAATCTGGGCCATTTCCAAGCAGCACTGCCTACCCCCACCCCCAGACGCTACCATTGAAAGAAAGGTTTCCACAGAGGACCTGAGCTCATTTTGAACACATAATTGTCCTCCTCTTCCCCAACAGCCTCATTACAGTGCAATCTGATTACAGGGCGGGAAAACAAAGAAGGGAATAAAAATATAGCATCCACTATCACTGTGCTGGGTGCGGGTCTATTTGTATCTCAACTTAAGATGTCATGCTCTCTTCTCCACTTGGCTTTGACTCCAAGCAAACCAGGAAAAAAAAATACATTTCCATAAAAACGCAGTTTATGTTCATTCCAGGAAAAAAAACTGCATGTCATATCTATTTTGACTTTTCAAAGTAAAAACATAAATTCACTTTCACAGTGTCAAAGCCACCACAACTGCAGTGGCGAAGTGGCAGGGGCCTAACAGTTCCCTAACAAGGCCGTGACAGGCCATTTCTGTTTATGACAGCAGCAGAATGAGACTGTTTCGGTTCAGTTACGACGCGCACGATCTGGTCCCCTGCTCCCAACTGGCAGATTTCATGGCCTCTATTACTGGGTCTTGGTGCATGAGTCATTCGCTGTGTATGTTTGACTAGGCCATAAGCCAGGTGTCACTTTCTTCGGCAAAAGTTCTCTCTCTTTAAAATCCAACAATCATCCTCCCAGCAAGGAGAGAGAATGAAAGAATGACATTCGAGCAAAAAGCTACTTAAACTTGCTTGGATATAAATATAATATTCACTGAGTTATGTTGGCTATGGTCAAACATCCATTGCAAGAGACATTTAATCCTTTGTGTTCAAAAAATTACTACAAAGGGCTAATGAGAGTCACAACAGTCATGTATTAATTACAGGACTTAATAAGAAATTAAATAAAAGAAAGTCACATTTTGAACTTAACATGGTGGGTCTAAAAGCAGTAACACTGTAAGGGTGTATCGAGACATTGCTTTGAGTACTTCAGTGTCTCTTTCATTTACAACTGGATGGTATGGCTGTGGGTCTGCACCAAGTCCATGCACATGCATGTGTGTTTATGTAGCTTTAATCTGGATTCTCTTCACACTATCATGTTCATGAGGGATTTGATTTGAATGAGCAGAGCAGGGCAGAAGTGTCTGCACTCTCTGGGGGACTAGCACAGCCTGCAGTCACTGGGGTAAATCCATTACACAGCTAGACAACTCGGAGAATGTCAACACTAAGCTGCTTAAATTTGTACTAATATTCTACTCGCCTGTTACAGGCATTTGACCATACTTAAATTTTGTTTGTTTGTTTGTTTGTTTGTTTGTTTGTTTGTTTGTTTGTTTGTTTGTTTGTTAAAAAACAACTTAGTGTTTTAAAATGTGTAGTGGCACACATTCTATGACTACAATATTTTATGATCAGAGTTATTATTAGTATAGTTAGCAACATGTAGCCCTAATATATTAATATTCATACAATATTTAACTGAGCTACACATTCAAAAATGTTCCTTCATTCCAAAGAAATATTAACCTGGTGTTTCAGCTCGGGTAGAAAGCCTTAGTAAAGATGACCAAGTTTTTTAGATTCTTAAAGCACACTGTTTAAACAATATGGACTATGGACTAGATGTATTATTCGTTATTTCCTCATTTTTCGGCCTCAAAAAGTTCACCTGAGTTAATGCTTTTCAGAGCAGTTTTGCTGCCATTTCATGCAGACAATTTGAAAAAAGTGCCTGTGCTTTAGGGTGTCATCAGCAATGACAATGCATCCAAGCAGACTGTCAGTATAATAACCCCAGTTATTGCTTCCCTGCTCTCTAAATATGACCAGCAAAGCTGAGAAGCTAGACCTTTTCACTGTGCAATATGGGCCTCTTAAAAAAATGAGATGCGGTATGAATTTCAGCCCAATTCTCATTCCTACCCATACCCTCTGGTCATTAGTTCTTGTCCAGCACTATCACATATTTTCATATTCAAGAATAACAATACCTCTGACACTTTGTGGCTTATCGTGTGGCCAAACAGTTAATCATACAGTCCATTCATAGCTGGACTGATTGGTTGACATTATTCTCAAGTCAATTACCTCCAGTGAGAAAGGCAGAAGAAAGAATGACAACTGACACTGATGAATGCCACTCAGGGCTCAATTTAGCCAGTCATGCCACCATCCCAGAGCTGCCAGTAAGACAATTTGGTCGTCTAATGGGTATTTATATGAGCTCCTTTCCTGCAACAAGCTATTTGTTAAAGAGAGCGACTACTCTTGAATGGACAATTCATCTGAGATTTTTACGCATGAGACAATTTGATAGAGGGCCACAGTGCGTGTGATCAATGAATGTAGGCATGTGTGTTCATGCACGTCTCTAGTCATATTTTTTTTTTCATCTGTGCATGAGTGAAGACACACACAAAACTATTTGGTACTGAGCAGGACAGATCGATGGGTTTGGGAACCCATAGATGCCATTGGTTCTACTATCTAATGGTTAATTTGTATTATACAAGAGAAAAAACTGAACAGAAAGAGTAGGGAGAACATAGCATTAAGACAAAGGGCAAATATCACAGTTGTTGTTAAAAGAATCTGAAGGTGATTGAGACCTGCAAAAGAGAAACAAACATCCATTGCAGACATTTTGAATTTGTCAGCATTTTCATGGTATTTCCCAAATGGTGACACAGAAAAGAGGGCATCATTGTTCAACTCTTGGAAAACTTTCTTATCACTGCAACAGACAATCAAGCACACAACCAATTAGAGCGTCTTTAAAGTAATTAAGGTTTTTTCCTGAACTTTTCCTGAAAAAAATCAAACTGCTCATCTGAGTTACAGGAGGTATGGCTATGGCTATGAATACAGATACTGTATGAAAATATATAGACAGTATAGTGTATGTGTATTTATATATAGGCCACTAAAAATTGGCATTTGTTCATAGCACCGCTTCTTGCTACTTGTGATTTAATGATGCACACCATGTGTTGAATTGTTGCAATAACATTTCACAATTTTGCCTGTGCAAAAGGCTGAAAAGGGCTACTTTGAATAATGGATACAGCTTTTTTTATGAATGAAGATGACTCATTAGTTGGTCTTTTCTAGCCAGATTGTATTTGGAATTAAAAGATGAATGGTCATGAATTATTCTTTTGACTGTCTACTTTGACTGGTTCAAAGGAAGTCTTCACAGCTGCAGTGTTCCCCACATAAGAAAAGGATTATTTTCTTGTCTTATGAGCTGGGAATCAAATTTGTGATGACCTTGTGGGAAAATTGTACTGCTAGTGACTCCAGTGCTGCATCTACAAATCCCACCAGGGTCAAAATAACTGTTGCATGAAAATATAAAGGTTTGAATGGCTATCAGGTATCTGAGCAGCTGTTCCTTACTGAAGCATCGACAATAATACATTGAAACTAAGTGTCACTGTAGTGTTTCCACAATATAGATTTAATCCCATTTAATCACCTATTTTAACCCCCCAAAACAAAAAAAATTAACAGTTATTTGGAGAAAAAAAATGTAAAAATTTTCATGAAAAAATTTAAAAAAACAATATGTTGAAAAAATTCCTGCATTATCCTGACAGGATAATACATTTCTGCCTTTGACACAAGGCTTTTTGTGTGTTTTAACCACAATAATCATTTTCACAGTCCTGTAAATCTAATTACAGGTGACCGCAACGGTGCTGAGAAACTTGACTCCATCATGCAAATTGCTGCTTCAGGCACATGTTCCAGACTGTTATTCAGTTCAAACTAACCTACACCTCTACAATCAATTTAATGTCCATGTGGCTTCCACTCAACATTTGTAAGGAAGCAATGGGAGGCAGGTTTCATGGCCCTGAGCTGAGATCATATTCCCACAGTTAATTGGGCCTGACGCGCCCTTTGTGACTTCAAATCCCACCTTTTTCTTTTACTCTACTTTAATTGTGCAGCTTCATGTCACGCCTATAAAGGGTGTCATGATTAGTGTGTCCTCAGGTCTCTCACATTCAACATTTATCTCCTTCCCATCCACAGCAACATCCACCCTTTGACAATCCAGTTCCTAATCCAGGGTCATCTCATCCAAAAATATTAAGCATTTGACATCCCTTGACACACTAAAAAGGTTCCTGTGCTCCAGCAAAATGAATTCCCGAGTAAAGAAATACAAGAACGTTTTATCGTCACTGTGTGTGTATGTGTGTGTATGTGTGTGTGTGTGTGTGTGTGTGTGTGTGTGTGTGTGTGTGTGTGTGTGTGTGTGTGTGTGTGTGTGTGTGAGTGGGTGGATTTAAAAAAAAGTATAAAGTATGAAGTATAAGTATAAATAGAGCTTACTCACACAACTAGGTCCCTGCTCTCCCCCTTGATACATCCTAAACAAAGCAGCATCAAGGGAAGTCAAAATAAAGCAGGGTTTCTGATGTGACAGACACATTGTATCATCACCTGATATGTTTGAATGAGAAGGCATAGATTACATACATAAAATAAAACAAAAGTAATATTGCCTCTATAAACTATCAACACTTGCCTTTCTTGAACTTCAGTCCTATTTCCATGCAAATATTTAATGAATAAAGTTCAGAAACAGGGAGTCTATTATTAAACTAAACAATACTGAATAACTTTGCAACAATTTCCTTCGGGATAAATAAAGTTGTTCTTAGTCTTATTCATATTCTTATTCTTATTCTTATTCTTATTCTTATTCTTATTCTTATTCTTATTCTTATTCTTAATACTTCAGCCACCCTGGAGAGACATGTTCCACCCCTGAAACAAATTCAACAATCGAAGCAAACCAATAAGGACTAAGAAAAACATTTCACGATGACTGGAAGGTTCTTAGTCAGTGGAATAACAGGAAGGACGGGAGGGCGAGCCCCTCCCAAAACCAAAACCCTCTTCTCTAGATCTGGTATATGGGGCGTTGATATTTTCTTAAATAGGCCTCTGGGATATCTTTTGAAACTGCGCCTGATGAAGGGTATTATTTGGGTTGGAATAAAAGCCCTCCCTTGGGTACTCCCCTGTCCTATAGGCTAGTTAACTCTGCTTGACATTTACACACAGACACGCAGAGACACACAGACGAGAACATATGCAAAGACCCAAACACACACACACACTATCGTTAAGTAGGTTATGATTCATTTCCTTTGTCACCATCGGCTCATAAAACAATAACTATGAACAGAATGGGTGGGCTCTCCACTTCTTGTTTTGAAAATTGCACATGAAATCCCACGTACTCATTAAACTATTTAAGTGTGTATTTAAAGCAGTAATTAAATGTGAGCGTATGCACACACTGGAGTAGTGGATGTGTTAAATGTCAATCAAATCATCACCTGATATTTCCACTGTATTGTTCTGTATAAAAGAACCCATAAATAACAACGCACTCAATGAGCTGTCAGCAGCAGGGTGTTAATTACTCAATTAGCCAGAGATTAAAAGGTCTGAAAAGAGGCATTGTCGCCGCAGACAGCAAATGTATGCGTGTGTGCGTGTGTGCGTTATTATGTGTGTGTGTGGGGGGGGTTGAGTCAGACGAGATCTTCACACTCTCTCTCCTTCACTTATTCATCACCAGACAGACAGCCAAAAGAGGGCTATATGCCTACGTGTTGCAATTCCTGGGTGTGCATTTTTGTGTGTTTAGGTTTCTCACGGCAACTGCATGCAAGATGAATCCAACCACCTCATTATAAATGTCTGTAGCAACACTCTGCACACCTCAAAGCCAATAACATTGTCTCTTATCTAAACAGTAGGCTGAATAAAATCCTCAAAGGAATCATCGATGCATTTTCAATTAAGGATAACCTTTTAAACTGAAGGTTCACAAACAGGGATGTTTCTTGTCTGTTTTTATACAATGTATGCCAATAGTAATTGAGGACGTGGCGCTTGTACTTGTCAGATCTAGAGTTCAAATAATGCAGGGTTTTTGTGCCTGTGTTGTTTTGATATTCGTTTCATCTTTTTTCTGTTTTATTGGGGCTGTTGTATAAGGGATCCAGCTGTCGAGTGACCCTTTTCACAGGGAGTCTGAGTAAATACAAAATAATAAATACACAAGACTCAAAGTCTTTATACAGCAAGATGGTTGTAAAAATACACGCACTGGACCTCCAATGAATATGACAAAGCCTTTTTATGATTGTACATTAAATATTTCTTTGTAGGGGTGAGATATTTTGTTTTCAGTGGTGTGTTCTTGATAAACTGAAGGTTAGCCATAACACTAAGACTAAGAATGTTTATATCACAGTGAGGTGTATGACTTTTAAAATGCTCCTCTAGCACTGCTCAAGGAGTGAGAAGAATTCATTGGTAGAGTATCTGGGATTAAACAAATGAACAATGACAAATATGTGCTTTTGGTTTATAATCAAAGTTGTCACGAATGATATTAATGATTGTGCTTTATCTATTCCCCACCATGATTATTTTTAATCATAATTCTATTGGACAGAAATGGAAAAATGCATTGTGTATTATGATGCTACTAGAAAGATATAAGGAAATCACCTTCTTGAGATATAACAGAACGCTTGGTATTCTTATTTTAGGAAGTTTAAATGGTTTTAAAATGCACAATGTTGAGGTTTCCTTGTGTATGTATGCATGTGTAGTGTGTGTGTGTGTGTGTGTGTGTGTGCGTGTGCGTGCGCGTGCGTGAATGCATGCGTGTGCACAAAGGGACAGATGTGAGATTGTTCCTGAAATCCCTGTTTTTGATAACACTAATTGGTTGGAGGAGGCCTGTCACTTGTAACTCAAGACCTTTCATTTGAGGTTTCTTGAGAGGCTGCTTTTGATTTTGTTGACGGCCCATCAACTGCTCTGACACAGGCATCCATTTCAGCTCGGAAACTCCAATTGGAAAGACCATTATTGATGTGTCTGCTTGCACAGGAAAGATGACTCTGTCAGGCAGACAGAGTAGAACAGACAGGAAGTAAGGACTTGGTCCAGCCTCAGGGTCTCTTTGATGCTACAATGCTATATTTATGATAGGCTCCACCCAACTGGTCTACACAAAAACACTTGCTCAGGGCCTAAACCCATCCTTGATTGCATCTGGCTTGTCATCATCAACTTAGCTCATCAGGGGCCCTTGCTGCTCTGACAGAGCAAACCACCCCCTCAACCCCCCAATTCAGTGCTGATTTAATTTGGAGGTGCCAAGGACTGATACAACCAAGAGAAAGCATGATGGGCAGAGGGGGGTGGAGGTAATTTGATCCCTTCTTCCACCCTCTTTCACCAAAACCAATAGACACACACACACACACACACACACACACACACACACACACACCCTCCCAGTCTTCACCCTCAACCCCCCTTATCACTCCTGTTGTTGTTTCCACAAAGACAGTCATCCTTTTGTCCCTCTGACATATTTAGTATTTTATAAGACAGATGTCAGGGGGAAATCAAAGGAGAGGAATATGGACAAACATTAGACTTCTCAGATTTCAGATAAACGCTCCAAAAACTATGATGAATGATGAAGTATTTCCTCATTGAATGTTCAGTCAGACACCAGTCTGGTTTGAAATGTCTACTGAATTGCATTGGACTTTCTTCTATCCATGTTTGCCAAATAACAAAAGAACATGGTAATATTAATCAGGATCTGGATTTATTTATTTGTTTATTCATTCATATTTTTTTTTGATATTGTGATGTTTATAAATAATAAATAATTTAATTCAAAGTACCGATATTTTTTTTCATCCAAAAAATGATGATTGGATTTTTTTTCATCCAATCATCAAGCCTCTGGTCTTTGGGGAGGATTAAATTATTGTATTGTCTGGCCACATTGTGGCCAACAGGCAGCCTTTTAAATTGTAAAATTATTACTAAACATTATTAAACTAAAAATGTATTAAAGAAATCATGATAATGTACCTATTCTCGCCAGTTTCTGCATTTGGAGCCCATAAGGATATTCCTTTTAAAGTAAGTGTTTGCTCAAACAATTAACATTTCAAACATATTGTAGGCCAGGGGAAAAAACACATAATTATCCTGATCGTTAAGTCAAATACTGCCAATGACAAATCACCTGTTGTTGACTGAGTTTTCAGGCTCTGAACATTAGACGAGGGGTAGCCGAGCATTAATGGGTGCATCCAAGCATCCAGAAGGGCTGCTTTGATGCATTGGTGTGCAGATGCTGGCTTGATACTTCCTGAATGGTCTTAATTGAATTCACCAGACACAAGAATACGCAGTCTGACGCTGAAGCTTTTTCACAGGTCAATGGTCAATATCCCCTCCCCTGCCACCCTGAGAAGACACAGCTGTGGAACCTGTGTCCGTGAGCGTTTGTGTGCGTGTGTGTGTGTGTGTGTGTGTGTGTGTGTGTGTGTGTGTGTAAGATAAAGAGAGGAGAGAGAGAGACAGTGAGACAGAGAGCGAAGGGGTAGGAGAAGAAAAGAAGGACAAAAAGGATGCAAAAAGTGTCAGCAGATGGATTTTCGTTGCAACTGACTATAAAAGGCTGAAACATCTGAAACATTAGTTTTTGAATAAACAAAATATCTTGTTATCACAGTAAGGTAATTAATGAAAAACTGAAATATTGGGTCTATGGGGTATAGAAAAAGGTGATTATAATCTTGTATTCATAAAAGCACCAAGACATTATTGCCCGTATAGATCCCGGTGCTTCATCAAGCTCAAAAATATGCTTCTACTACTTCATATAAAAGTGTGCCAAACAAGTTTTCTGTTTTGTTTTGGTCTGGGTTTCCTTTCATTGACAGTGCTGAGACAGCTAGCAGATACCCCCTTCTCTCTGGAGACAATGTATACCTTCGAAGAATAAACAAAGTTCTCTAGATACAGAAACGTGAGTAGGGGTTGCAGGCTTATGATGTTACATCAGCCATTTGAATTCCTAATTATAGCGTTTTTTTCATATTATACATTCTTAATTCTTGGAATTCTTTTTCTCCCGAACAGTTAAATATAATGTAATTCTAAAGTGTTCTAAATTCCTTTTCACTCAAAAAAACACTTACCAACTCCTTTTAAAATAATTAGTAATCCTTTATTTGAATTTGTAGCAAACTGTTGCTGTCTTTCACATACTGTTTTCTGTCTTTTTTTATTCTCACAGCAAAAGGTATATCCAAATAATAAACCTAAACACACAAACTCAAAGACACACAAACACAAAAAAACACCCCAGTCAATTTGTGAAAACATGAAAAAAAGGTTTTACAATCTAACAAGATCCATACTATGCCAGACCTCCTCACTACACTGGTGAACAGGCATCAAAACTCTATGTCATGCCCCAAATGCCCCGCTCTTCCATTATTCAAGCTGACATAATTGGAGAGGGTGGGGGCCTGATACCAATATCAAGATTCACAATATAAAAGTCCCTTTAATAATTCAGGAATTGGATGTCAGCCCTTGTGGAAGACGTGGCAGATTTCTCACAGGATGAGATCATGGTCCCCCGTTACAGAAGGGTGTGTGGGGGCGTGTCTGCGTGTGTGTCTGCGTTCATTATCGTGCTTCCTCCAGGGTTGTGCAGGTGAAAGATGTCAAGAGTTCATTTTGGGATGAGTTGCAAGTGCTGTGACCCGCAGCACCCACACCCTTTCAATTTCAA
The DNA here is from genome assembly GCF_037954325.1 of Fistularia commersonii. Lineage (NCBI taxonomy): Eukaryota > Metazoa > Chordata > Actinopteri > Syngnathiformes > Fistulariidae > Fistularia > Fistularia commersonii. Next base: position 19,947,477 of record NC_141291.1, on the reverse strand, counting down.
CAGTCATCATCTAAAATCCACCCTTTTTAATCAAGTATCTCTTTCTTTATGCGCATGTGTGCATGCACACATGTGTGTGTCTATGTCGTTCAGTTATATTTAAATGAACCTCTTGCATCAGCATATGCTGTGGACTCAGGAAAGCGCTAAGGCTGATTGACTGTGTCTCACTGTTAGGGTAATGCAAGATCTGTTCCCAACTGTTTCTGTTTCCTACATTGAACGGCTTGTTTGAATATTAAAATCTGCTGCTGGTGACTTCTGTTGGACATCATCAGGCATTTTGAACCTCATGCATAAGACACAATACACAAAGCAACAACAGTAATGTACAAAGGTGGTTTAAACTGAGAGGAGATTAAAGTATGACGATTTTTTTTTTTACCTTATGTTGAAAACCTGATGTTGAAAAATCAGTTTGATGACGCTGTACTGAAAGGTTCAAGATTTCCTAACATTGTAAATAGATATTTAGAGGGAATGTCTCTTGTTTTATCTTATTTCAAAGTCCTTTTATTCTACATAACTATCACGTGATGTTGGATATTTTTGTTGAAAGATATTGTTTGTTATTCTGCAGACAGAGTTGAAGCGGTTGAGGTTCTCTCTGGGAGTGAGGAGGTTAGGATCTGAATTGACTCGGTCAGAGGGACAGTACATGTTTGATGTTTTGGAGATAAAGTCAGAGAGGCCCGACTGAGACGGTTTGGACATGTGCAGAGGAAGGATAGTGAATATATTGGTAGAGGGATGCTGATGTTGGAACTGCCAGGCAGGGGGGCTAAGGAAAGACCAAAGAGGAAATTCATGGATGTAGTGTATAAGTACATTAAGCTAGTTGTTGTGAGAGAAGAGGATACAGAGGATAGGGCTAGCTGGAAGAAGGGTATTTTTCTATTGCGAACCCTAAAGGGAGCAGCCAAAAGTAGAAGATGCAGCAGTTACAGTTTCTGATTTACTAGCCATAAAACATTGATTCTAAAAACATAGATGCATCCTCACAGATTAGGGTCGATCTAGATTTAACTGACTGAACTGAATAGAGAAACAGACCCAAAATAAATGAATAAATATATGCATCAGAGATGATAAGAATGTAACACACTGTGTTTTGAGGACACTGAATTAAATATATTCAGTCCAAAAACATACTGAAACTGAGGTTGAGGCCTAAATTTAATTTACAAATACAGGAATAAAAAGAAACAAATGATAAAACACCCACATACCCACTAGGGTTAGACACTGAAAGTTTGATGTCCAAAACTGCAATGACTAGTTCCCATGAGAAGCAGGAGTCACAAATTAAATCAAATGTAACATGAGGACATAAGATGCATCGAAAAGAGCTGATAAAATGCCTTACTTCCATCACTTGAGCTGATATCTACAACACTGTGATACCATTTGAACTATTCAGCACAAAACTGATGAGTAGAGTTAGCTGTTTGACCAAATAGCCAAACTTTACAGGGACCAACAGGGGAAATCAACCTCACTTAGCCAATATACAGTAATGGCCCGTTTCCCAACACACCCTGTATTCTCCCTCTATGTGGGTGTGGTGATGAGGACAAAACAGCACAGCCAGCAGAAAATAGATGCGCCTGGGGTGGCCTAGTAATTACTGTTAATTGGTTTAACATGGGGATGGAGGGAAGAAGGATGAGACAGTAGGATGGAAGGATGAAATTCTCGCTCCGAGCCCCCTATGCGACTCTTTTGATGTGATAGTGCATGTTATCACAGTTCTCTATCAGTGGCATTAGCTAATGTAGAGAGCTGGAGGGGTGGTGCAAAAGCTGTTTGTTAAGGAGTGTGTGTATATAAAGAAATAACTATATTAACTTAACAAAAACAAATACACAGTAGTGCACAATCACAACAGGTTAATGTGTGCACATGGTGAGGATTCAGGTATTGAACACACACTGACGCATGCTATTGTGAAAATCAAACTTGTGCCGCACCCTGAGCCTGAGGGAAGATGGTTTTAAGGCCATTTGTTGCATAATGAGCCTCCTATCAGTGGCTGTGCGGTTACTGATACGGTATGGCATAAAGCCATTTACTTTTTATGAATATATTGACAATAAACCTCATAAAGCAGCAGCAAATTTTCTCTGCTGTGCTTGGTGGTTTATCCTCTGACCCTAACATTTGTCTGTTCAGCATGTTTCGAGTTTCTTTTTGGGATTAGCAAAGCCTAATACTTATAATATCTAAGCATCGTCTTTGAAAATGGAGTGTTGTCTGGTAGTAGAAAGGGAGCTGTCTTCAAAGAGGGACAAGAGAATGTACTAAAAAGTGCAATGTTGCCCGTATGTTACAGTGCTGTAGTCAGACCTCTTATTACTTTTGCTATTGTGTTTGTGTTTTGTTTTTGTGTTTGTGTGTGCACACGTGTGTCCTTTTCTATCCATATATAAGCAGTGACAGTATGTTTTGGTTGCTGTTGTACAAACAAGCAGTTTTAAACAAAAACATAGAGCATAGATGTAGAGAAAATCTGTGTGAATTGAATTCAAAGAGATAAAAAAATCGGTCCAAAAAAAAAATCAAACATCACAGGTATTTTCATTAAATTTTTTCATTAAATTTGCCATTGCTACATACTATGTATATGCCACTGTATTTTGCCATTGTTTTGTCTCTTTTATCTCTGTGTTTGTGTGAGGACATCCACTGTGAACTATTGAGCATGGATAGTATCAGCATCATGGAAAAAGGTACAGCAGCCACAAATAAATGCATATCATTGATCTCTACAATTTGCAATTCATTGGCTTATTTGCATTCAATATATGTCATCATAACTCACCATATCCGTAAGTTAATTGACACCTGTAAACCCTATACAGCAATACAAATAATACCAAATAAAAGAAAGATAACATGCAGGACTAAACATATAGTTACTCCAATGGTGCATGATGGAATGTACATAAGTCTGTGCTGATGTTTAAGTTTTTAAATGTCTTTTTTTACATTTTATTTCCTATGATTATTTTTTCATATTTATATTAGATAAGCTTTCCATATGCAGATTTTTGGGCTCTTTTGATACTAGTGGATTTCCAGTTTCAGGTAATTATAATATTTCTGAGGTAATTTCTTGCAGGTTTCTTGGTAATCTAACATTGTCTTTTTTCTGGGGAGTGTAATCCCCTCCTCAAACTGCCAACTGATCGTGGTGGAGGGGTTTGCATGTCCCAGTGAAGCTATATCATTGGGGGCTTAATGCCTCTGGTAGGGTCACCGAGGCAAACAAACCATGGGTGTGACACCAGAAAAAGCGTAACTCAAGAAGATCCCAATGAAGAAAAAGGTAAAAGGACCTGGTTTCCCTTTGCCTGGATGCAGGTCAGCGGGGCCCCTCCCTGGAGTCAGGACCGACATGAGGACATGTCTGACTCCGTGGTGCCCGGCCAAGCTCAGCCCGAAATGGCAACGTGGGTCCACCTTCTCTTGAGCTAACCACTCATAGGAGGAGCCATAAGGGTCGGGTGCAATTTGTGGTGGCCATAGCGAGGGGACCTTTGCGGTCCGGACCACGGACGCAAAACCTGGCCCTTGATTTAAAAAAAAAAGATAAATGAACCATATTTTTTAAACAAGCAAAGGCAATTTAATTAATACTATTTAACTACAATATTCTATTAGTTTGGGAGTAAAGACATTGTTGAGGCTTATGAAATTCTTTCCAATTATGTTTTTTTATGAGATATCAGTTTCACTGATTCCGTATTTCTCACTTCATAATATGAATACGAATATATGGTATGCAGTATGCAGACACTTTACCTCTTCTGTTTTACTCTGAAGCTATACTGTTATCAAACGTGCAAAGAGGTTTGCCTTCTCTTGATTAAAGAAGTCTGGATCACAGGATGGAGTTTGAGTCTGTTTAACCATTAAACAAACCCACAATTCAAAGTCAAAGTTTGATCATATTTGATTCATTGGGATATGTTGCCCAGCCGTCCCAGAACCACACACACGTAGTGCATTACAGATCCATGCTTTCAACATGTGCCTGTAATGGTACTAAAAAGCTCCATTTGATGTACAAATTTGGATGCAGATGACAGGACAGTCTGGAAAACTTAAGTGGTGCCAGTAGTGCTGAAAAAACACCAACACTCCTGTTTCTGAGGTGAAAACAGGTTGTAAGCATGACCAGCGCTGAGTCCATAAAGACTGGTCCTCTCTGCTTAGCTTCAAAACCACATGCAGATACATTCAGACACACAAATGCACACACATACCCAGACAATCAGCCATAAAATTCACCCACACAGTGCAGTGCAATAAGACCTTTGTGGGGAAGGCAATAAAACCCTCTACCCTGGGTAGAAATCTACTGCTTCTCTTCAACTCAATTAAGAGGCTAGCAGCTGTCATTGGCTGATGAGAAGAAGCAGCATTGTTTTTTTCAGGAAAAAAGATCTCACTAAGAGGGTTGGGGGCATTTGGGAAACAGAGCAGTAAAATCAACTGATTTAAAATATGATGGCAGGCTGATCAGTAAATAGTGTAGCCTGTCAACCAGAGTTACACACGGCTGGCCATAAAAAGGCAGCCAGAGTACATAAAATCATACATTTCACATAGATTTCACAATATGCAGGAAGCAGATCTGACTAGAAGCCAAGGCCATCTATTACCCCAAGAGACACTCACTAAATTCATCTTGGAACATTACAGAAATATGTTTCTGTGATGTATCAAGATTAATTTAGTGAGTTCTTCCTTTCAAGTCAAAAAAAGGTGCCAGATGATCCACTTGTGAAGCCTGTTCACTACCAGGAAGGGAATGTCTCAAATTGTAGTATGATATTACTGAAGGAATGATCAAAAACGTAACATCCATACTGATTTTTTTAATTTCACACAGGTTTATTTGTATTCTTTTTTTTTTATTTTTTTTTTGGGGGGGGGTTATTCAGATGTGATTTGTTAGTATTGTAAAGTAAGCTGGTAGGAAGAAGCCTAGTGTGTTGTAAAAGGCATTAAAGAGTATTTGCATGACTGCTGCTCAACTGAGTTGCCCTTTTTGAACTCAAATGTTCTTATATGTTTTTGTTGAATGATACATCAGTTCGGGTATGTTATCTAATTTATGAGTTCATCATCATCATCTCTGTCTAGCCAGCTCACTAAGGAGTTGTAAAATGCATCCCTTGAGTTGTCTAGTTGTCAAGAGCTTAAAGCGTTTCCTCTTTCACACAATGACTCAGAGCATGTAATTTGAATATTTTGCTTGCTCGATTGGTTTTAGCTCTAAAACAGACTTGCAATAAACATCAGTGGTCTTTTTTTATGGACTTGGTACATGCCATTGCCAGTTAGACCATGCAAGGGTTTAATTTAGTTTAGAAATTCAGGCAAATTATAAAACTCATCCTCTTAGTCATTTACACTGGCCAAATATATTGGCTAGTTTCAAAGAATTGTGCAATTTTAAGAAATTGACATCAGAAAATTGACAGTTTTGTTCTAAACAAATTTTATAAGACGAAAAAAAAAACCTAAAAAAAAAGATCAAAGTAGAGAACAATTTAGTGTCAGTCAAGGTTATATCACATAACTGACTGATAGGGGAGGGAAATCCCTCTCTCAAGATCATTTAAATCTGGCTGGTGGTATTCACCTAACTTCATTCTCAACATTTTTTAGCCTCAGCTCAGGCACTGATTAGTAGATTTCTCCCAACTTTCACACCCAGCCTCCTCTAATCTATTGACAATCCTGATTACTAAACCTCACCATCACAATATGGGTTTTAGCTGGGATGAGAGACCCTCCTGATGTGCTGCTCCCGTGCGTCAACAGCATAAGCCTGAAAGTTAACCAGCACTTGGCCATTAGGCTTTCAGTGTGTAAGCTCTCAGTGCTGTCAGGGCTGTGTGTTGCACCAATGAGGAGTTCTTCAAAGATGTGTGCGGGGGGAGTCAAGACGCAGGAGGCTTACAGCTTTAAAGTGCTGTAGTTCTGAGGAAGTTTTTTAAAGTGAGATTTTCTTGCAGAGGGGGTGAGTTTTACAGTAGAAAGGATGAGTTGTTGCAATGATGTATAAACCATATGTGTGACTGATAAAAGTCATTTGTGCAACCATCTTCTGAAAGTGCATGAAAAGAATTGTAAAAGTCTGAGGCCCTCACCCATTCGGTAGGAGTGAACCGAATGTCCTAGATAACTTGGGTTTGTAAATGCTCATGTACATCGCAACACACAAATCAGATTTCCCTGCAAAAGCTTATTGCCTTATGAATGTGTATTGTGTCCCCCCTTAGTGTTCGGTATTTCCTCGTGTCTGCTACAATCCACAGTGACTCAAAAACATCCTGTGAGAAACCGCAGAGGTCAAGCTAAATGTAAAGCCTAACAGCCAATAGACAAAGGGAACGGGTATGGAGCCATTTCACGCATGATGTAAGGAAATCTGCCAAGGAAGAGGAGGAGGACAGAGGATAATAAATTGGACATTCTCCATCCTTGCCTCTGGTGAAACACGGTCTTCCCACTCTTTTCACATCAAGGTGACGGCAGGGAACACGCAGCAAAGCCTGGTTTCTGTTTCATGCCTGTTATGAAAGCACATCGGTGGCTCTTGGAGCAAATTATGCTTTCCACCACCTCAACAAGTTTGATCAAGTCTGCAGCTTTGCAGCGTTCCATTTTTAACTTTCAGTCACAGCGAGCGAACCAGAAAAGGAAACAGATCAGAGGAGTTCAACTACTCCCGGTTGTATAAGAGGTTCCTAAACTTTGTTTATAGCGAAGAATCTATGAAACTCCACAAAGCATGAAGGTCTCACGGTGTAGCCCAGTGGTGAATACCCCATGTCTTCAACAGACCGATGAATAGACATAAGACATGCTCAAACACTGGGGTAATTTGATATTCCTGACACAAGCAGAGATGTAGTATGGTCTGGATTCCTCAAACCAGAATTTGAAAGGCGTTGCTTTCGCCCAAATTTTAGTAGCATAACCTCGGTTACAATAATGAACTTAGGGTACAGGACAGTCGTATGATGTAATGATGACCACAGCTGAAATGATACAAGCCATTACACAGATTACCTTTAAATAAAAAGCTTTTTTAAAGATATTTTAGTGAGTGAATTTGCAAGGTTCTGTACAGTCATGCCACAAAACTGACGCCACAGTGCCCCCCACTGAAGCTTAGGGGAAGTACAGCCCTACCTTACATACATACCAGAGACTCACATTTCAGCGAGTGGATCTTTCTGACACCCCAGAGATGATTTGACTGTTCTACAATATGCCGTAACTGACATGCTTATGCTTCAGTCAAATGAGTCTATTAAGTCAGATGAAACGATGTTTGGATTGATTAAGAATTCCCTGGTGTCACATCAGTGTAATGTGCTCCTGTAGATATTTTTTTGCCTTTGCCATTGTCCATTTAGCCTGACAAATTTTAAATAGTGTGGGGTGACTAACTTAAGATTGGAATAAACATTTATTCATAAGATTCACTAGATCCAGATCACTGTTAAGAGTTTTTCTTTTCAATGAGAACAATGCATCAGTTTTAATTTATTGTGAGGTCAACGATTAAGGAATAATGTTTTGGAACCATATATTTCTTTAACAGCTGCAGGTAAGCCTGAAAATACCTTTTTTCTTTTTTGAATTACCAAAGAATGATCAAATTGTGCCTTTTTATTAGTTGTATTGTTATATTTCTTAAACTACAGTATTTCGTCAGTGCTTTATAAATCATCACAAAAGTAAACCTAATGTGAAACAAATCCATATTATTATTATAATTATTCTAAGAAGTATTATTATTGCTTTTTTTCTGCAAAGTTACCAATTATATATATACATACACACACACACACACACACACACACACACATACACATACACACACACACAGTCTTTCAAAAATATATGCGATCTGATACTGTATTTAATGCAGCTTCAGGGAAGAACAAGCCAGAGTCTTTCTGAGCCGGTCCCAAGCCCAGGTAAATACAGTGTTGCATCAGGAAAGGAATCCGGCATAAAACCAAATATGCAAATCGAACCTATGACTCTCCTACCGGATCGGTTGAGGCTCAGGTTTAAAACAACCGCAATTGGTGCCAATAACCAACAGGGTACCAGTGGACATTGGGTTACTGTGGGTTGATGATGGAGAGGAGGAAGGCGTGTTCCAAAGCAGAGGGATGTAGTGAAAGAGGACATGAAGTTAATTAGTGTGAGAAGAGGATACAGAGAATAGGGTTAGATGAAGGAGGCTGATTCGCTGAGGCGACCCCTGAAGGGAGTAGAAGAAAGGAAAAGAAGGATCAGATACCACATTTGAAAAAGGATAAGGATGCAAAATAGCAAAAATGCTACTGGTTAGGTCAGGCTAGTCATTACTGTTGAGATGGAACCCACCTATGCTATTTTCACTCTGTCAAGTCAAAACATGTTCATTATTGCACTACAACCTCTACTGCAGATTATGCAGTATTAATGAAAAGTTTACACTACTTGCTAATTAACTTTTGCTTGATATTTATCTCAAACGTCTTACACACCATATCAGTTATTAATAATAGAAGATGGGACTGTCTCCACTTCACTCTCGCCCTCTTTTAAATTGGCAAGACATCAAATGCGGTAAATATGAGAGACACACCATAAAAAATGTATAAGTCAGAGTTAAGTTATGAAAAACACGTCCGGGTCTGCAGACATACTCGCAAGAAAAAAATGTTCATCCTCATACTCAGACACCTTCAAATACATAACAAGGCAAATACAGAGATAGAAAAGAACACTCAGCAGAAGAGACCACCTGTCAGTGTGTTTGAGCGCTACAGGCGGCATCACCTACTTGCTGCAACGCAACTCTTTGATGTTCATTTCAACCCCCGGCTTCAGTCTCGCTTTTCTCTTTCACATCCCCCAGACATAATAATGATGCAACATAAAAGTGAAGTGTAGAAATCTAGCAGGCAAGGTGAACGATCTAAAGAAAATGCGACTGTTTAAACCATAAAGGAGGGTGGAAATACATTCAAGAGTGTAACAAATTGTTTGGCAAAGTTTTCTTGGAAAACAATATGGCATACTGTTGCAAACATGCATAACTGTAAAGAGATACAAGCTACAACAGGAGGGTTTATGTGTGTGTGGGGCGGGGGGGGGCATGACTAACCACCATGATTGCAACACCACTACAAGAAAGAAGGACCCAGCTGCTAGATTGTGCAAAGACTGATGAGGTGGTGAGATGAGGAGTGTTTTTTTTTGAATGAATGGAAATGCATCTTCTATCATCCAATATGAAATTTAACTAATCGAATGAAGGTAATTCCTGCTCTTCTTTCTTCTTCTATTCCAAACAGACCCGCAATTACCTGCTGTGAGTGTGGCAAATCATCACAAGCAACAAGAAAATGACACAACATTAACATCAAATAACAACCTACAGGCAGTTTTCCCCCTTGCTTTCCACATTTTACAGAAATTACATTCAACATCAACTGACAAGGATGTTCTGAAATCAGAAAGGCTATATTTATACTTCTTATACTTAGACTTGTTCACTTGATTTCTTCTCTTTGGGTCCTTTTTAAAATTACCTTCTTACATTTGGTTTTATATTTGTTGCTATTGTCTTAATGGATAAAAGGAACCAAGGACATTTGGCATAACTAAACAATTAGCCTGACAATGTGATAAGGACACAGACGAGATAAAAATAACGGCAGATTTTTTTTTATGCAGCACATTAAGAAAATAATCATCCATCCCATGTGTACTATTTTGAGAATCTGTGACAAAATACACACACAACGCCACATAATTTTCACATTTTCAATGACAAGCGTCTTGCAGTAAGAGAAAAACAGATACGTTTGCAGCGAAGGACAGAAGCATTGGTTTTTCTACAGCAATGAGACTTGAGAAAGAAAGTATCCAACCCAATCTGTGTTTGGCCTGCTGGCATATTCATGGTGCAAATCTCATCTGCAAGAAAATAAACTGGAATTGGGTCACTTGAACTGTTATCGTGTACAGGCAGCCTCAGAAAAGGAAATGAAAACCTTCAAGGTTGTACATTATTACTCTTCCGATGAATTTTTTTTTTTTTTTTTACAGTCCTCTAACGTAACCATATGAGACCGGGCATCAAAAACTGTTTTGTTTCATGCCACTTACAAGCCTTCTACTTTGATCAATAGCAATGTTCTGAGCCTGTAAATACTGAATCAAACTGTCTTTTTATGTGTACTCCTCATTCAGCCACACTTGATAAAATTGGATTGACATAAAAAAATCTATATTGGTTTATTTTTCAGTACACAAGAATGTAGACAGAAAAAGAAGAAAAAAAAAGAAAGAAACATATCAGTTCAATTACGAGAACAAACCACTCAGGTGCTACAACTTTGAACAAAGAACCTGTAACGTGTAACATGTTGTGCAGGCTGACAAATACACAGATACACACATACATGCCCAAGCAAGGTGGAATTTTACTCACACACACACACACACACACACACACACACACACACACACACACACACACACACACACACACACACAAACACACACATATATATACAGATAAAAACATGGACCTTAAACACAAAGGGAATGATTCTTCTCTAACTTGTGCATCCATTTACTCACATATTGAGCCTGCCAAACAAGCTGATCCACACAAAACACACATCCCTGTCTGCTTGAATTGTATATTTTTTGCCAAAAATAAGTGCTCCATCAGAACAGCTCCCACAGAGGAAGGAACACATTGTGTTTGTGCTGGTGTTCCTTGGTAATTGTTCAAAGAGCCATATTCTACTGCAAGTAGGTTAGACACGTGTCATAAATACATGTTGCTTTTTTGTTATAATGAATTATTAACATCTTGCCGATGCAAGCAGCCACCATCTCTATTATTTCTCCCAGAGACAAAAAATATGGTTCATCCTTGAAATGTGATACCAACTGTTCTATTTCTGTCATATTAAAACGGGGTTTTGAGTCCTGCCAATGCAGAAAAGTAAAATATCTTGCAAATGCAAAACTTGCAGATATGTATGTCTGCAGTTTAATAAATTATGATTTACAATGATAAAATACATGTTCTGTGACCAACCAACACAATGTTTAAATGCCAGGTAATATAACATTTGTTGCCACAGAGAGCTGCTCATTTTAGGTAATTGCATTCTTGGCACTCCCAATGCCTAAATCTAGTTCCTTGGTTAAAGACCAAGTCTGTCAAATCAGATTAATAGCCACTAGGTCTAAAGTTATGTGCAGTACATAATGCTGTTAGACATAAAAGAACAGCAGACTTAAACTGTAAAAAAAAAAATCTGTAACCATTTACAAAAAATACCTATTGTATGGTTTGATTCAGTAAAATGTGGGTGAGTAGAGGAAACCAAATCAAGTCTCAATTCACTACTGTTAAAGAAAATTAATTTCCTAAATGTACACTTGAACGTTGCATTTTATAGTTCAAACCTTCTCATTATTTGACACACAATAAAACTGTCACTTTTCACACTGCAATAGTTTGTAGTTGGACAGAAGTCCTTTATTCTTTTATTTATTGCAGTTTCTGGTAAATGAGGTCACGGGTTGTGTTTTTTGTATGCGTGCGTGTGTGTGTGTGTGTGTGTGTGTGTGTGTGTGTGTGTGCACAACCTCACATGCGCACATTTATGGGTGTGTGCATGCCCATGTGTCTCTTTCTGTGATCAATGGAGCCAGTCATTGGGTCTGTGAGCAGTTCATTCACTGACTGATGATCGATACAGGACGGAGAGGGAAGCAGCCCACTGTCAACTCAAAGACCATTAAAGGTCTTTGGAAGACAAAGTAAGAATAAAAAGCTGGATGAAAGGGGTTGCGCAGAGAAAAAATTAACTTATTTGTTCAGTCTGAAAAAGTTTTGAGGAAGGATACTGACATGTGTATCACTACAGAGACAAATATATGTTTAAAAATATTTCATGAAATTCACTGGTAAACAGGGTTTATACATCAACATCCAAGCACTTCCCAAACAATCTCAAACATCTCGGGGCCTTCAAACTGGGTTACATCTTCACTAAAGATAATGATGATGTATTTCACTGGGGTTAAGTGTTTCCTACCAGACAGATTCTGTTGTCGGTGTGATGACACTTTTAAATGTGTCACATTAACAAATAAGAGTATAAGTAGAAAATTATACGAGCCAAAAAAGTATAAAATATAGATGAAAAGGTCAGCAGATGTTATCTTTCATTGAAATATCACCCAGTTGCCTTGAGCTGACAAAAAAGGGTTGTTTTTCACATTTTTTCCTCTCAGCGTTAACACTGCAGCTAGATACTGTACGTGGGATCACACAATTGTAGGAGAATCCATCTTGTTGGGTTTGCAAAGACATGCTCAGTTGATCACTTTCATCTTTAGATGCTGCGACAGCAAGACACAACAATATAATCTTCTCCTGAGGAGGTTTGCAGGTGCTGCTATGAATTATGTCCAAGTCATCGAATATGTCCTCCCTGAACAAAATCTATGTACCACAGATATTTTTGCTCTACTGCCAATTGACTCTGTCTTCACTTAATAAGTCAGTGACTCAAATAATACCTCCCACTGTCCTTTTACCTAATGTGCTCTTGCCTAAAAGGTTTTGGGTTAAAAATAAATCTGCTGAATAATAAATAAAACATCTGGAATTTGTGGTTAATTCAACCTGTCAGAATGCTGAATTCTAAAATGGTTTGAATTTGATATATAAAGCCAAAAACAATGTTTCGGGAAGCAGGAGGTCATGCACTCATGTACTGAAAGCTGTGCATCAAAAGATGGCCCATCAAAGACTGTTAAAATATACTGACCTAGTGCAAAACAAGTAATGTCAATCTATTGGATTTCTGGTCATTTAAGAGTTTGGTCTGTGGAAAGCAGAGTGAGAATACCATATACCAATTCCACATGCAGATTGTCGAATAGAAATCCACAGTTTATACTAATGAAAACACACAGGGAGGCGCTTCAACAGAGCAATGATACCACAACGAATCGGATTTTGGGTGAGTGCTCTGATGGATGACTGTCTCAAGGGACAAACAGGTGCATTTTATACAGAGGCTTCCCACTGACACTTGAATGGGCCGGCACACAGTCTTCCCACAAACATGCACAGAAATACACACACATTCAGCTATAGCTGAGCCTAGGGCTGTAGCACATCTGTTGTAAAGACAAATCCATGTGGGGATTCTTAAAATTCTCTATGTATTGCCATGCATACATCTGTGACACACACACGCACACACACACGATAGGTTTCTGAGGGTTTTTCTTTTTTATTGCCCCAAGCAAAATGAGAAAAAGGATAAAGAGGGGGTGGGGGGACTCCATGACAATTTTCCTGAAATATCTCCTGGTTAAAATATTCCAGTATACAAAGACACAGTAAGACAGTCTCTCAAATTGGCCCACTAACCTTCATACGACCTCCATACAGAATGCATAAGCTTTTACTTACCACAGTGAAAGACGGAGCACAAAATGATGGACAGAGAAAACTTTAATACATTAGTGAAGGCAAAAAAAAACCTTTAAATGCATTTACAGGTTTAACATCTAAAGGTTTTTTTAAAGGTTTAACATATACATATTTGGAACCAATACTAGTCATTGCTGTGTAATCCTTTGTTTCCATGGTGTAGTTATTAAATGTATCACCCGACTTACCATCAAAAGCATTTCATATATGTGTAATCACAATTTTGGTTTTCAATACTGCTATTCCGTATAAAGAAAATTGTCAGTCTTCATAATCATGGCAATAGTCTGGAGTCCAGCTGAGTTATTCTAAAGGAACAGCTCATTTCGAAGCTTCAGTTTTAAAGCTTTTCGATCACAAGTGAGTAAATCTCTGTTTGTGTCAAATTGAGAATATTTAAAAATGTATCTCAGATGAGACGGAAAATGCATCACCACCAAGCTGAGTTATGTGTTTGTCAGGAGACAGACATGATCAAAGAATAATAAGAATAAAAACAGGTATGCTCATCTTTCATACCGTTTCATTTAATATTTTATCTTCTGTTGATACATCTTGTAATGTCTGCTGCACCGCTATAATACTTTTAATATTTTTATCCACCATTTTGGGGTTAAACAACTCAGAAAACAAGTAACATGGTTCTAATGACTTAAGGCTTTCACTGCTACAACAGTAAAATACACAGTTATGTAGGAGGAACTTACAAGAAAAATAGGCGGGGCCTCCGACTATCCCAAGTAACCTCCTAAGTGAGAGATCATTAGCATGTACTTCTGCTGCAGAAAACTGCAAGGCTCTTGAACATGCCTGTAAGCCTTTAGCATTATTCTTGCAAGCAGAACATGATCTGAAGAGGTGTTTAGCCTTTTCTTGTGAAATGAGAAGCAGTGAGAGGACACTGCAGAGGAATTAGTGGGAATTCAGCTCTCTGTCTGCCTCAATATGCCTATCTAATGCTCTCCAAACCAGGATTACAACCGTAGCCCTGGCATCTCCGCTCTCCTTTCCCGTGCCAGTGTCAACTTCAGCTCAGTGCCGTGCCAGACACCACTGCCAGGTTTAGCTGAGCTGATGGCAACGTCTGCTCTTCAGTGACTGCACATTTTTTCTTTTCGATCTTCATCCAAACTTGCCCGCTGCACACGGGATCCCAAAACACTACATAAAAAGAAACTTTTCAGACAAATTGACTTTAGTCTTTGAGGTTATTTCATGTTGTTTTAAGAGAGACCAAATGAGAGGTTGGAACAGCTGCTAAGGGATCAGACACTCGAGACAAAAGCTACAATTGCTATGGAGAAGAGGCATACACTTAAGTTAACAAGGTGCTTAGAGGCACTGGGCTATGGGGGAATATGGCTTTTATTCAGCTGATTGTAGATTGAACATTTCTGATTAAGATTGCAGTTTGTTGAAGCAATTTCCAAGCAGGCTATTATTATGCTCTGGAGCTGCATAGAGAATTGACTGCCTCCTCTGAGCTTGGAAAGAGCATTGCGTTGGGAAGAAAACTTCCACTGAAATTAACTTAGTTGATGAGACGTAACGAGATAATAAGAAGGCAGCAAATAAAACACCCAGATTCACTTCAAAATGTAAGGCAGTGGCCTTTTTAGTGCAATCCTTTGAATAATAAGGGACCTAATGGATGTTACCTTATTCTTACTTGGTATAGCCTCCAGAAATCTATTCGAGGTTACCAGCATCTCAGAAGGAATCCTGCGGTTGTCGTCTCAGTTTAGAGCAGCTGCCCCTAATCGCAACCCACCAGACGGTACTCGGCCCAACCATACACCCCCAACACTGTATAAAGTAGGCCTCTTTGGCAAATTATCCGGACACTGGAACTAAAGCACCCCTGACAGCTGTCAACC
This sequence comes from Fistularia commersonii, assembly GCF_037954325.1. NCBI lineage: Eukaryota > Metazoa > Chordata > Actinopteri > Syngnathiformes > Fistulariidae > Fistularia > Fistularia commersonii. The sequence goes on along the minus strand of NC_141291.1, from coordinate 19,932,036 downwards.
AGGGCAAACAACCCCAACATGATATCTTCACAAGATGGGACTGCGTGTCTACACTCTGTGTCTGCGATGCATTGTTCTCCAAAATAGGTGAGCTGATTTGTGTCTTTTCTGGGTGGGTGGGTGGGGGCACTTTTGTGTCTTGGCTAGTGACTATCCACAGCTGAACATGCCAGCATTTCCACATGAGTCGTTGTCAGATGCAATTTGCTGAACTGGCAGGAGTCTTTTCCTGTGGGGGAGCTGTCATGAAGGACAAATCAAAGACATCTTCCTCACTAACTTGCCTGCAAGCAAAATAAAAGGCTTATTTCACACATTTCTTCTACAAAATCACAGCAGAAGCTACTGTTGCTTTTAAGTATGGGGTAACACACTTTTGCCATGAAAAGCTCCAGTATGTGTTTGTCTCAAGGAATACGCGATAACAACTGAAACAACCTTTTGCGTCAACAAGGAAAGGGCATAAATTGGCAAGACCACTGGCTGTCACGGCCTCTTAATGCTTGAGGGTCCAGACTGTCAAGCATCTTTGTTCTGAATCATCCCTTCTCAGACAGTTGCCATCTTGGTTAGCAATAATGGTAATGTTATTATCTTTAGGGTCAGCACATTAATTGAAAAACATTCTTGCAGAAGTCAGCAAAATTAAAATGTGAAATATGTGCAAAATCAATTTACAGATATGAACTAAAAACAACAAGCTCATTCAAGTACGTTTTAGGAACTGCAATGAACTGACATCAGCCCTTGAATGTAGTGAATTAACGATTCCTTTTATTTTTCCGACAATACAACGCAAGACGAATCAGAGGAACATTATCATCCTGTTTATCATCCTCCTTAACAAGCATGCACAGTGTCAAGAGGGTCCTGGCCAGTGTAAGTGGACCAGACCCCCATATAATGTCATTAATTACACATGGGTCTACATGGCAATGATACTCCTCTATTGTCTCTCCTGAAAATGCAGTAGTACATTTAATTGATGACCTAACCTTTATCATTTACTCCTGCCTTCAGATTCAAACACACGTTTCATAGTTATGTACAATTGAGGTTTTTGTAGACCAATGTCCTTTCACTGTATTCTATATTTTGAAATGGTCCTGCAATAGTTAATAATCACACAGACCAAAATCTCCCAATATCTTTTTTATTTTAAAATAGTTATAGAGCATTGGCCTAAGCAGCATTACCAAATAGAATGTCATCTCTGCTATTATTAGCTGGAGGAGATTAATAGGATAAATGTTCACAATTAAGTACTTTAAATACATAAGCTATCATGGAGAAGCAAATAATACGAGGGGTCTTCAAAATGTGGAAATTCATTTTCTAGTAATAAATCTCTCATCTGTTTACCTGCTCATTTGTCCCTGGAATTGTCCCTAATAAAAGAGGACAGTATTAAATGAAAAGGGCTCTTCAAATGGGAAAGAGAAAATCAAATATCTAGAATGTTTTTGTTTTTCATATGCTTCTATTCTTTTCTTCATTACTCTCCCCTCAAAAGATTGTCATTTCTACTCTTTTTCCACTCTTCCTTCATTCTTTTCTTCACTGTACCACTTACAACTTGACTACCTCTCTCTTTTACTCCTCAAACCAAGACCTCATATTCCCACTAACTGTTCATAAATACAATATATTTTTCCTTCACTCTGTATATTATCTTTTCACCTCCCTTATCTTTCATATTTTCTCAACAAACCATCAGTCTTGGAAGGTGACCTGTGTTTTGCTAAACCTATTTTGACAATAGGTTTAGCACTTAACATCAATTAACATAGTGGTGTTGCACAAGTCGGCACTGATTTGCCACACAAGTCAAAGAAACAAGGACACATAGCAAAATTTTCATCAAAAATAAATAAATACCAACTAAGATATTTTGGTCTTTTGAGAATAATTTGGGACGGGATCCCTTGAAGCCACTGTTTAGTTGGTTGGAAACAAAATGATGAGGGATTGCAAGAACATTATGTAGATTTTGGCACAAAGCTGCAAAATACTATTTCTGGTTTCCATCTACAAGCTACATGCACAGAAATACTGTTTGCAAAAACAGACAAGGCAAAGCGCACAGCAAATAAAATAAGAAAATCACTGTAATAACTTTTTTCAGATTGATTATTCATTCATTTTTTTCCTTTGATCTAATTTTGCAAGGTAAACCTTAATCAAACTAACCAAGAGATTTAATTCTCTATCAGTGTCCCAATATAAAATAGAAAGCTCAGTCCAATGGGCACATCATTTTTATGCTTCTTTATGTATTATCTTTATTGTTATATATTGAATTTGTCAATCTGACCATCAGTCACATTAATGAAATGACAGTACCATATTTCCTCTGTAACCACAGAAAGTATGTTGATCTCTGTAAGTCAAGTATCCGAACTGATTTAGTATTTCCTCAAACAATGCTTCAAAGATATTAAAGGTTATATCATTTACTTCGAGACGCCACTTTATCGTGGTGGAGGGCTTTGCGCATCCTAGGTGCTAAGTTGTGAGGGGCTTTATATTTTATTGTATTTCTTATTCTCCCTCCTTCCTACTATTATCTATTACTGTTATGTTTTTGCTTGAAACTCTGGCACAACAATTTCCTTCGGGATAAATAAAGTTGTTCTCATCTCATCTTTATGCTCCTGAAGGGGTCATCCAAGGCAAACATGTCCCAGGTGAGGGTCCAGACAAAGCAAGGATCAGATGACCCCAAATTGACGAGTGAAAGAAATGGACCCGGTCCTCACTTGCCCCGATATGGGTCACCTTGGGGGTGGGGCTCGATGGCTGGTGCTTGGTGGCCGGACCTGCACCCATGGGCCTCAGCTGAACATAGCCCGCGAGGTCAACATGGATCTCCCTTCCCTTGGGCTCACCACCCATGGGACGTGCAAAGAGGGTCGAATGGATTTTGAGCCGGGTGGTGGTTAAAGAGGGGGAAGCGGAGGGTTCAACCATCGGCTGCAGAAGCTTGTTCTAGTGACAGGGAATGTGACCTCTCTGGTGGGGAAGGAACCTGAGTGAGTGTGTGAGTTTCAGACGTTCCAGCTTCATATAGTCAGACTCGCCTCGAAACACAGCTTGAGCCCTGGAACCAGTCTCCTTGAGAGGGGTTGGAGTCTTTTCTATCCTGGAGTTGTCCCCAGGAAGAGATGCTGGGCAGGTGTCGGCCTACTGACTGCCCCCGACTCAGTGCCTGTATGTTGAGGATCAGCACCTCCAAATCCGAGTGGCCCCCTCCAGGTCAGGGATGAGTTCCTGCCCCTAATAGAAGAGTAAAAGAATCTTGGGTCTTGTTCATGACTGGGGGAAGAATGAAGCAGGAGTTCAACTGGCGGGAAAGTGCACCTTCAGCAGTGATGCAGATTCTGCGTTGGTCTGTCATGCTGAAGAAGGATTTCAGCCAAAAAGCAAAGCTCCAATTTTCCCTGACGATAAACGCTCCTTCCGTCACCTCTGGTCACAAACTGTGGGTAGTCACGAAAGAGCAAGGTCATGGATCCAAGTGGCCGAAATTAGATTTTCTCCGCAGGGTGTCCAGACACTCCCTCAAAGATAGGGCGAGGACTTCAGCCATCCAGTTGGGCTTCAGAGTAGAGACACTGTTTCTCTTTATTGACAGGAACCAGATGAGGCGGCTCAGGCATCTTGTCAAGATGCCTCCCGTACACCTTCCCGGTGAGGTGTTTCATCCATGTCAGACATGCCCAAGGATGATGCAGGGCATGCTGGAGAGACTGTGTGTCTCAGCTGGACTGGGAACGCCTTGGGATTCCCCTGGACCAGGTGGCTGGGGCGAGGTAAGTCTGGGCCTCTCTGCGTCAGCTGTCGCCGCCAAGACCTGACCCCAGATAAGAGGAAGATGGATGGATGGATGGATGGATGGATGGATGGATGGATGGATGGATGGATCATTTACTCCCATTTACTGTCCAAAGCTGCCAGTGCTGTGTTATCGTTATGCGCACATTACTGTTGCGAATGTTCCTCTCACCGACAACAGCACAATAGAACAGTAACATTGGTAATCAGAGCAATTCCTAATATGAAACACTCTTGTCGACAAAAAAAGTGACACAAATACAGAAGGAATCAGAGCTTTATGTTTCCATTATATAAGATTTTGAGACTTGCTGATAGTAAAAAGTCTGTGATTACCAGAAAAGAAGCAGACAGACTGGGGGTACACTGGATACATCCCCACTGAGAGGACTTCTAACAGTATAAGTGAAAGGAAGGAGTTAGTGCAAAGAACAACAGTGCTCACCAAACCTTACCAAGCAAGTGCTGCTCAGGGGCGAGAAATCAGATAAAGAGGCAACAACAGACAACAAATTCAAAGCCCCGGAGGAAAACGAAAAACACCAACAAACCTCTGAGCAGAGAGGCAGAATTAGAGATAAAGTTCAGTTCCATGCAGTCTCTAAAAGAAACAGAGCTAACAGTGATCCTTCCAGGCTACTAATAGCTGACCGCAGTGGTGTCTTTGTCAAGACCTGTGCATGAAAATTTAAGTGTATGACTTCTCTCCATCTGTCCCATAGTGTAAATGTTGTGTCTTCATTTAGAGGGAAAACATTTTGATTGCCTGACCCAGGGGATGGCTGTGGGTTCACTTTCAGTGATAGCAGCACCCAAATGAGCTAATTTACACATTTGCATATATATTGTGCTAGCCTTGGAAGTGGCTGACTGTCAGAAAGTAAATAATAAATTAGAGTTTCATGATGAGATTGGTATTTCATTGGTAAATGGGAAGTAAGTAAACATCTGCATCCTAAATGGTCTATTTATCATACATAGCACCATCATGCAAGGCAACTTTACCCCGATCTGATAATCAACAGCAATGCTAATGTAGTTGCATGGACTGACAAATGAAGCCCGTATTAGAAAACATAAAATTGCAGTTATCAATTCTTGACTAATATTTCATTCATTCAATAGCTATATCCATTATCCTGCACACAGGGTCACAAGGAAACTGGAGCCTATTCCAGCTGTCAAGACGGTGCACCCTGGACCAGCAGCCAGTCAATCACAAGGCCACGTATAGAGAAAAACAACCAGTCACTCCCTCATTCACACATCTGGGCAACTTAAGGTCTCCAATTGACCTCCATCAACCATAGAACCCAATGAAAACCCACACAGAGAAAACTCCACATAGAATGGCCCTCTGCCAGAATTGAACCAGGGACCTTCTCATTGTGAGGCACAAGCCCTAACCACTGCACCAATGGCCCAGACCTTCAGTTTAATTAACATCAATATACATTGTGTCTCTGACTAAGAGCTTTTAAGTGTGCAATGCATATACATGTACTGTCACCTGTTCCTGTCCTCAATGGTGACCCTTTGCAACACAGGGGTCAACAGTTGGGTACATCACATTTTGAGTTTTCTCAAATCTCAGTTTTCTTTGATAATGTAATAACTGTCCTCTGACTTACATGTATATTATTTTAAACAAATTAGGGTCTGGTGTCACATTAAGAGTCCAGACTCAAACATGTTCTGCAAAGTTTTAACTTTGCAGGTCTGATGTTTCCTTTTATTCAACATAGGACATGTTGCCTTGTCCTTGAAAAAAGCCCTCATGGTTAAACCTAATATTATATAAGAAGAGCATTGAAAATATGGTCTAGACAGCTCACGCATACAAAGACTTGCGCAATAAATGCATGACATCGTCGAAAGATGTCGGGAGACAGCTTACCAGACACAACAATAGTCAGCCATTGCCAAAAGAGGCTGCACAAAGACTCGCACTCAGACACACACCCACCAAGTAATTAGTCTTTGATTTCCCCCAGCAGTGTTTTGTTACCAGGGGGCAGCTGATGGGACCCTGCTTTAGCCTTGGCTAATTTCACTCACTGCTTGATCTCCACCTAGCACAGGTGCCCATTTGGCATCCCACTGCTGTTGCCATGGCAATGCCAACTTCAGGGGCCAAGAAAATAGCAATTGTCCAAGGAGCTCCTCCACAGGAGCTAAGGGGGTAAGGATGTGGTCCTCATTACAAACCAGGAAACATTAGTACAAACAAAGATAGGCTCAGACGCTTGTTATTTGAACACCTTGTCTTACATTTGTACTGTATTTTATTATATTTCTATTGTATCTGGCACAGATTTTTCTCATGAAGACTTAAAAAAAATTATGAGACACATAGAGACCATAGTCAGAGGAATGCATTGTTATAAAAGAAAGCTCTACATTACACCCTCGCTTCAAGCAAAATCTATTTCCCCCATTTTGTCAGATCTGTAAGAGACATCGGGATGTATTTTTCTTCATTATCTTGAAAACTTTCACTTATATTTTTTTTGATCACCATAACAAAATGAGTGACTGCAGAGACTGACTGTACTGGATTTAGAGAAACGACAGACAGAAGTTATTACTGACTCTGAACAGCTTCCTACTGCAGCATATTCCCAATGCATTCATTTGAGGCTTTATGACAGCACGCCGCTTTGAAAATATCATTGGGGAAAAAAGAGAAGCCATGAGAAGTTACGTGAGGATCAGCATGCAGCAGTCTACATGCCTAGAATTTCTCAACAGCATAGCCATTTACTCCCAGTATGTACTGCTGTTGAGGAGTCAGTCTGTGTGCAGCATATAATCAAATCATGGTCACTCGCAAGAGGATCGTAAAAGGCCAATTAGCAACTAACTCAATTAAAATGAAGTTTAAATTGCTTCTCCTGAACTTCCTGAAACTTGTAAACGACACTCCCTGACACTACTGATAAATACTGGTATCCTCTAACTTATCACTGAGAGAAGTGATCCTAAATCCTTTGCCCATCCAGCTGATATGAATTTTGGATAACAATAGAAATATCATAATAGAACCCAGTATAATGCTTCAAAATAAAATCAACATTTGAGATTCAGGGGGGGAAATGGAGCATTACAATTACAGTGGTGAAAGGCTGCATGTCTGAAGAGGGGCAAAAAATTGGTCATGAGCAACTCCCTGTGGTTCAATGGCGCAACTGCAATGTATGTCAGTTGGCATAGTCGGCCCTTTATCTTCATCTCACATGAACTGCCGATTCCTATTCTCCTGTAAGAACCGTTAACGTACATTTATAAACAAGGAAGCCACCGATTGGGAACACATAATATCTCCTGAAATCACCCTTGTTCAGTCCAATATCATTCCAACATGGAAAGCTTCACACAAAATGACCTAACAAGCTGGGATATTGAGTAGTTTGAACGTTTCAACATATATTTTGATGATAATTTTAAAGATAAAAGATCAAGAAAATGGCCTGTCACCGGGATAGGGCCCACTAAGGTCTTGCTGTTGTACTTAACAATGGACAATTATTACCATCACTATGGTTTGGACAATAAAGACAGTGTTAAGCTGTGGGGACTTATTTTACCTACAGATGATGCAAAACAAATCAACTCATAACAGTAAGTTATATTCACATAGATAGACATTTGCTCCTAATGATCAGTCACAATGATTTTACAATGTTCTTCTATCTACAGTATCAATGTCAGTGATTTCCACCCCATTGATTTCAATTACAATTATGTCAATTATTAAGTTCACTGCCTATTTTCAGGTGCTTGAAATTTTTCCGGAATTTGTACCATCCTTTCAAGACTACTGAGCACACCTGGATGTAAGCCACACCGGCTAAAAATAACTAAATAACTAAATATAACTAAATAACTAAACTAATAACTAAATAACTACGATGATACACAGGAACATTTTTTTTTTTACTTTTGATCAAATACATACCAGTAACATCCACAAATACGTACTGGAAATGTTTTTTTTGTCTGATCAGTACATGTAAAACAGCTGATGAAAAAGATTAATAATAAATAGCACAAGAAAAAGTCCATCCATCCATTTTCTATGCCCGCTTTGTCCTACTCAAGCTGATCGCTATCTTCATCTCCCCCTGTACACTAAAACCATTAAAGTCATCTTCTTCAGTGTCAGGATTGAATGGCCTCAGAATTTCACGGTAATTTTGTTGGTTCCATGTGACGAGGCTAGATGTTTTGTCAGCATGAAGCTCGTAGCCCCCCAAAAAACCCATAAATTAGTCACATCATTGTTTGAGCCACAGTGTTCAAAGCGTGTGAAAAATGTAGCAGCTTATAGTTGGGAAAATGTGGTAACCAAAGATTAGCTTTATGCAACGATTTATCTACTGCTGTTTACATGGGGTTACATCAGGGGGACAGAATTTTAGACAAAGAGCTGGACTTCCCACTTCCTGGCTGCTTCACCCAGCTCTTCCAGGGGAATCCCAAGGTGTTCTCAAGCCAGCCAGCAGACATAGTCCCTCAGGTGTGCCTTGGGTATTCCCAGGGCCTCCTCCCAGTGGGACATGGTGGAATCCCTCACCAGGGAGTGGTCCAGGAGGAATCCTGGCCAGACGCCTGAGCCCCCTTATCTGGTTCCTGGCAATGCAGAGGAGCAGTGGGTCTACTCTGAGCCCCTCCGATATCCCCAAGCTTCTTACCCTATCTCTAAGGGATAGACTAGTCACCCTGTGGAGAAAACTCTATTCAGCTGCTTGGATCCATGACCTTGCTCTTCCAGTGACTATCCACAGCTCATATCCACAGGTGAGGGAAGGGATGTAGGGTAAATTGAGAGTTTTGCCTTTTGGCTCAATTCCCTCTTCAGAAGTCTCCTTTCACATCTGTCTCAACATTTTGAAAAGTTTACACATCCAACTTTTACTGACGGCATCCATTTGGTCCATCATGACCTTAATGTTTGATAAAGACATTATGAAGGCAAAACATTTTAGTTTGCAACTATACAGGCAAAATGGTCTCTAAATGCATTAATATTACCGGTACTCACAGTATATGGTGTAACATATTCTTGGCTTAACTGTGGGTATGATGCCCAATGGAACACAAAATCTGATGTGAAAAAATGTCACACCACTTTCCATAATTGGCCTAATCCCGCATGGAAACATTTTAATTGTCTCAGTGAGACAAAGATGCCATGCACAGTTCAATATACCATGTTAACTGAAAAACAATGGCTCAATTTCTCCGAATTGCACATTAAATTTTAATTTGAATAGTCAGTTTCACCCATTTTGTTGTCTTTAGGAGGTGTTTTCACAGAGCAATACTGTTTGTATCAAACATATGTAGTTTCCTAACAAAGAGTCGTTCTAATTATCACATTGCCATCTGGTACAAGAATAAGTGCCCATTTCAAATCCATCGGCAGCCCTTCCAAACTATCAGAAGTGTTTTAACAAAGAACAGAGTAATAAAAAGGCTCTAAGCTTTGAAATCCTTGATTGGTTTAGACATTCAGAAGCATATGCATGAAAGTATTTCATTCTGAAAAAAGAATACAAGCACACAACACACAGGCACCATATAAAGTGAATTAAAGCATTGTCTCTCTACATGTGCGCCACTTTCAAAATGAAGAACCTGTGGCAAAACTGTGACAACATCTGTGATTTCTGAGGCTGAATTTCTGTAGGCAGACAAAAAAAGCTGAAAATAGTTAGGTTTTCTTTCTCTTTACATATTAAATTATGAGAAAGCCACATACTGTGCTAAATGAATATGTTTGATCGTGACATATGGCTATGTTACATCGTACATGACTGTCATTATCCCTCATAGACACAAACTCCAACTATATAATGGAATGTCAAGTTGGATGATAAAATATTTACCGCACCAACCAATGCAACCTAAACATTACAACAACACAAGCCGCATGCAGTAACAAAAAAAGTAAAACACAAGAATGAAATGTGCCCTTTGCCAGTATTTTCATTGAGGTCAGGATTAGTTGCGAGTAATTTGTATTACCCTATTAAAGTTGGAGGTCCGCCTCACAAAAGTTCAGGTTAGTGTTATTCAAGCCTGTTATTGTATTGTTATTGTTGTCAGTAAACATATTGCTTTTGGCATAGCCTATTGGACTAAATTACAGTTACGATTAGTATCATAGTCTGTCAGTACATGTCTTGTATTTTTCCTTTATTTCTTCCAGTTGAGGTCTGAGTTATCTCAGTGAGACAAAGCCTATATCGAAGGTGCTCATTATTATGTAGTGCATATTTTGTGTGACATGCTTATGTGTTTTAAAGGTACACACTAGCGATTACAAAATATGGGTTAACACCTCAACATAGATAAATGAAATGGTCGAATAAATAGTCAAATATATAGATATACATTTACTTTTTACTACATACATTTACTAATACATGTACTATTAGAAACCATTTGTCACATCAATTATGATGTAATCAGCTTCAAGACTGTTCATTTGACACAAGCGCACAAGTGTTCCCCATCCAGCCTGCCATTACACATATCTGTCCAGATGATGGCAGCAGCGGACCAAAAAGCCAGCAAGACAATTTCCAGCGCGTGAAATGTAACTTAAGATTCAGTGACATTAATTTATTCACTGATGAATTAATTGTTTCATCCTGCATATCAAACTTGCTTTGTCACTGAAACCAATCCAAGCTGACAGAGAGCTGGGAGGTTCCCTGGACAAGTCAACAGTAGCTCACACAGAATACAAATATACAAATATATATATAAAATGAATCAGTATGATACTGCACATGTAATATGCACAATAGTGGAAAATATGAACATAATTTAATTTATTATGTAGAATTTAGATTTTACTGTGTCTTGTGACAAAGAAAAATTAAACAAATTGGCATAGTTTAATCAAATATATCTCTTCAAGCTGAAAAAACAGACCAATTTTCACCCAAGCCAGTCTAGAATTCAAGAAATTTGAAAAGCTCAAAAATAATTTCACAATAACCTTTCCCTCAAAAAATGAGCAGTTACACTGCAGTTACACTAGCTGCCATTCAAACATGTGAAAAATGGAAGATGTGTCCTAATTTAGTGAATCTGCCGAGACTTACAAGCTGCAGCATGTAACTTTGTGAATTCATGTGTCTTTGTAGCAAGGCAAAGCAACTGCTGAAACCAAGAGAGCAGACGACTCAAAACCAAACACACTGGCTTCCATCTTAATCATTGTTTCTCTTTCCAGGAAACTGCAGCGACTCACAGTAGTCATGACAAGTTATACTTGGATGTCATTTGAAACTTGTTGCTATTTTTGTGTGTATTGTTCATTTCCAGATGTGCTGCAGCTGATGGTATACATTTTTTACCAGGTCTGAAATCTCTCATCAACTTCGCCGTGGCTGTTGCTCTGTGAGCTGAAGATTTTCATTCAATGATCATCAGCTCAGGCCACTTAATAACCTATCTATGGTACAGGAGTTTTATACTCCACACAAATAGAATTAAGTAATTTCTAAATAAAATCCACTTTTGAATAATAAATTACATTTATCACAATATCACAATAGAATATCCATACAAATAAAACAAACAAACAGCATGAAGATTTTTAGATTTTCTCGATCTCTAGCTGCTTTTGAATTCCAATGTAAGAAGAGTGAACAACAATGCTGATACTGAAAATTTCAAGGCAGACCTGAGGTTCCTCCATACATACTTTTATTCTAGGTGATGATGCAGAGTTTATTTTTTATGCTTCAGCTCCAGACCATGGTCAATGAGGTAGAGGCCACAGGGAAGAAGTTTATCAACAACCAACCCCTTTCACTTTGGAAACACATGCAAGATGAGGATCCCAACTGGGTCTTTAGGAATCTCATTTATTTGCTAACACACAGTTTTAGAATACTTGAATTTCAGCACCAATTTAACTGTAATCGCAAGGTCTTCTCTCCCGCTGCCAACTTGACCCTCATCATATCCCCCGAATACTTTCTGACATTCTCCACGACTCACACCTCCAGTGCACAGGGTTACTCTGAAAGAAGGCACACCGCTTAAGTCAACAAGGCCATGGAGTCAGAGGTATTGGGAAATTAAAACATATAGTCATAATGTGTCATGTGCCTTCACATTCCTTCATTGTAAAGTAAAAATAAAAAAACAATCAGTTATACTGTATAAAATCTCTATTATCAATAGACTCATATGAACTGTATTTCAGTTTTGGCTTCTTATGAAACTTCCGATACAGTTTGTTACATCCTGTTGAATGCATCTACTACTTGCTTGTAGGTAACAGTAAAAAAAAAAAGTAGCGAGAAAGCAACTGATCAAAGAACTGGATGGACTGGATTTACAACTGTCACTACAGACAGATATTCTCTCTCCCTTTCCCTTCTCTCTCGCTAGCTCAGTCTATCTTTCTGTTGATTTATTTGTCTCTGTCGCTACGCTCTGTCACAGAGGGGAGACAAGTGAGGGAAGCAGGTGCAAAACACTCATTGCACCTGACCTATGACCATGGCATTGACTACAAACACGTTACTACTTGCACCGAGGTACATGTTATTCTGTCTCTGTCTCTCTCTTTGGCAAATTTGCACACGCAAGCATACAAAGTCTCTCTCCCTCTCTGTCTTTCTCATATACAAATGTTAACAAAACATCAAAACTGTCTCAAGACAGAATAAATGTGGAAATGAACTGCCGCTGACCAACCTGCTAAATATTAAATATCATCCGGTAAATGTGCTACTCTCAACAACATAACCTGAACAGCAAATTTTTCTGAGAAGGATCCTGTGTCCGATTTCATAAGATAGTATGGGCTCCCATGACATCGGATATCCTCGGAATAAGCACCACTAAAAACAACGCAACTCAAAGCTGCATGTCTCATCAGCATCGAATTTACTTCATTCATACAGATGCTTAAAACAGTTTTTGTAGCAGCTAATTACCTGAATAGTTTATTGATCAGCAGCAACTACAATAATAAATATGATATGTATAAACCTTTCATTTCATGTTTTTTTTTGTTTTTGTTTTTTTTTTTCAAGAAATAAGCAACAGCATGAGTGTCAACATGTTAACATGGTGTTAACATGATTCAGTCCATTCACCTCTAATAAATTAAATAGAAAAGGTTTGGCCAAAATGTTTTCCTCACACATGATGAGTCAGGGGTAAAAAATCACTGATCCCATGAGAGGGATAAAGGAGGATTGTGGGTAATAATTTACAGTTGGCCGAGTGGGTGTGGCTGTCAGTATTATATGCTTCCTGAACACACACACACACACACCAAACACACATACACACATACAACCACACACACACACACACACATACACGCGCGCGCCCGCATACACATCATGTAAACTTTTGCTTTAAAAAAAAAAAAAACTGCAAATGAATTAGTCATGTTTGTATAGTACTTACCCTGTCTTTGTCATCCGCCACATCAAACAACACATCATCCAGGTCCAGAATGCCTCCATCTCCATGTTCCAGTCTGTGCACCTGAACCCAGTAGTTGGGATCCTGAAAAAAACAGAGGCCCAGATTAGCTTCATAATAAGATGAGATTTATTTGAAACAAGACTTAGGATTTGTATCCTCATCTAAGCCATACACTGTACGCATGCCACATCAAGGAATCTGCTTTTCCGATCAGCCTGTGGGTCAAAATATGATCCAGTCAAATTGTGTTGACACAGTTATGAAATATTATAATCTTATGCTTAATAAGATCAAAGTATAGGTGAAATGAGGCTTGATTTAAAAGTATGAAACAGTTGCAGCACATCTCTTTCCTATCTAAAAAATGAATTTCTATATTCATATTCAGGATCAGGATCACAAAATCTGTATTAAAATGAAATTACAAACATACAGCAATAACCATCATTAAGACAAACTGGAAGTGTTAACATTGTAACATAATCAATATTAATGTATCACCAATGAATAGATAAAGCTATTTGACAGGGCATGATTGCAGTCATATTCAGGCTTGAATTGATATAGTTTCTAATTATTCTACATCAAATATTCGACATGATCACCTTCACACATGTTAAAATTATACATTTTCTTTGTAAGCAGCATTACTAATTTATTGGAGTAGTTATATGTCACTATGAAAATTTTAAATGCAATGCAGTTTGATTCAATGCAAATTAAAAGTGAAAAATCTAGTTGTCATCCTTATAAATACTAGTGAAACAGACCAATCTGCCTGGTGTAACTATTGTGCCAACACAGGATCATTTTAATTGTTTTATTTTCTCTAGGAAAAGATGCCTTTTCATAGAAGATGAAAAGTTTCAGGTTTTGACTCAACTGTGACAATAGTGGGCTTTTTTTCAATAAAGAAACAAAGAAAATGTTAACATTCAACCAAATACAATGATAATAGTTATCTTTATGCTCCCTCAGTTTTTTTTTCAGCTCATTTTCGGCAAAGCCTGAGCTCTAAAGGTCTGGCCACACAAGAATTTGAGGAAAAATGGTTCAAAGACTTCCACAGTATTAGAAAAGCATCTACTTAAGTTTCCTGCCTGCATTTTTCTTCCATTTGTTTTCATCCATCCCCTCTCCCAAACCCCAAAATGAGCTATCTTGAGCTTTGTGGTTAAATGACTTCATGACTCTACAGTTTACCAGGGAAAATGGTCCTAATCATGACAGCAATGTACTGTGTGGTACTTTAGTTATTTCTGACCTTATTAGGGTGAAAAGGATAGTGCCTAGATCAAGAATACACCAAACAAACAGGCAAAATATACCATCTTTGTGATGTTACTAAGACCAATTTTTGTCGTCAACTTGCAAATTTACTTTCTGCAGTATAGCATTTATATGGTCATATGACATCTCATAACTTGAGGAGCAGTAAAAGGCATCAGTGCTAGAAACTACACGGCCAAGCTTTCAAGAAAGACAGCAAAGCTACACTTCTACTTAACAAGAAAACCCTCAGGTAACAAACACAGAAAGTCATTACAACATAAAGACACGTTCATAGGGCAGATCAGATTAATAAATCAATGAAGAGAAAATATAACCACAAAGACACAGTTTGATGGAGGACAAATACTGACAAACTTTAGACTTGATCAGCGAAAGAGACGCTGAGATTAGGTCTGTAGTTCTACACCACCGACAACCAAGACATTAAAAGAGAAATGTCAGTAATAGAGATTGTCTCGAGAGACTTCTCAGAAAAAAACATTTAAATAATCGTGTTACCATTAGTTAAACCACCAGGCATGTAAAGCAGCAACAGTTTCCTCACCAGAAATCACTTATTAAATTGTGCGTTCTATTAGTGTTCTAGCTGCTGAGAGGTTGAGGTACTAAAGGACTTATGAAGGCCTCCTGTCAGTATCAAACAAGGAACCTTTTTGCTGTGCAGCAGAAGCACCACACATCCAGTTATATTCATACAACTTGTCTTACAGCCATTCTAGCCATGGTTGTACATACATTTGTTATACTATTTATAGCCTGAGATTTCCTCTCTTTAAAGATTTGAAGAAACATTTGACGGTACAGTATGACCAGTTCTGTACAAAATACAGTATTCCTGCAAAGGGGAGGACTATGATAAATGAGGCAAGGTGATGAGAGTCACTGGTGTCTCAGGAAAGAGGAACTTGCAAAGAAAGGTGAGATGTAGAATTCTGGAACAATGATGAGGATCCATCCAGAACAAATTAATGGATTCCGGGAGATGGGTCCATGTGGAGGTACCCAATCTAGACAATCTGGCCCCAAAGGGCAGGCAGCAGGCTCCTCTTAAGCTTAACCTGACATGGCCTAATGATCCATAGGTGTGCAATGCACACCTGCTGAAATTCACCCTCCTGTATGGCTGCTGCTTGACAAGAGCCTCTGGTGGAGAGCTGCAAAGACCAATAACCCCTGATCCCTACATCAACCTTCCCCAACGGCCGCCACCTGGCGGCCCAGAGCAATGAGACGTAAGGGAAGCAATAGTCAGATACACAATCAGACAGACCGTCCGGGCAGATGGAGGGGGCTCAGAAGGAGGGCTGATACTGCTGGCAAAGATAGACACGAAGCCGGGCTTCTGAGCGGCAATAGTTGCGGGACTGGGAGCGACACTAGTGCTCTCCAGAGAGTGTCTACTGGGTCAGAATGGCCAGATTGTTCTGTCATGATTTTCAGAGGGTACTTGACCCAAATGCAAGAACACCATGTAGGGGTAAGGGATTTTAAGGGGTTTATTTACAAAGGAAGTGAACGAATACTGTGCTGGATCCAGGTTGCCTCTGGGGTCACGTCACAGGAGTCTCAGGAACTTGCGAGAAAAGGCAAGACATTGAATTCGGGAACGAGGGACAGCGATGCACTGCACACCTGCTGGAGTCCACCCTCGTGCACGGCTGCTGCTTGACGAGAGCCTCTGGTGGAGAACGGCAAAGACCGATAATCACGGATCCCAACACACAAACTTGTAACATGACACAAGTGTATCAAAGAGTATTCTAAGGACACCATGAGGCTGTCTTATGGGATAGGATAGGATATTTAGGATATTTTAATTAGCACAAATAAATGGTGCTGTTCTGGAATCACTGGCTTCTCAAATGTTGTTTAATACAAGAGCTCTCTTGGTAAAATATTAGTGCACCTGACTCCAGATCAGGCAGTTTTGTGTTCAAATCACATTTAGGTAAGAGCTTTTCAAATGCTCAAAGGTGTCAGTGTGACCCAACATTCAGCCATGCATTATAAAGGATATTTAGAGGCAAAATAACTGTGTGTCAAAAACACTCTTGTTTGATTCCAAGTAAGGCGGGATAGGAAACATTAAAATAATCATGCCGCTATCCTGACATTTGAATTTGCACACCACTCATCTTTCACAGGTGTTTGCTGCTCACAGATGGGAAATCAGAAATTTAATAAGTCGTGTTACCAACATGCACTGGAGTGGTTAAAAAAACAATGCCATACAATCTCATATTATACAAACCAGGATAAATTCTGAAGAACATTCTCTGAAGATCCTAATACCGTGACTGACAATAAGTCATCTGAAAACATTGGCAACGTATTAAATCGTTCCTGTGAAAAGTGTGAAACATCTCCCTTCAGGCTTAAAGTGACAGGTTGTACAAAAAAATAGTTACTTCTTGCTACAGCTAGGGACATGCAGCGCAACTTTCATAGCCATAACAATTTTAACAAAATTTGGGGTCCACAATAACTGACTGGTTTCAGTAGATTCTTTGCTGATCATAAATTTTAGACTGCACCTGATAACCAGTGACGTGCAGTCAGTAGAGGCAGTAAGGCCGGGCCTCACCTGTCATCATGGAAAGAAAAAAAAGTAAAATGAAAAACTAAATTAAATGTTTATATTTATTCAGTGATTTGTACTATATGCACTGAGACCGTATTGCTGTCTCTGTGTATGTCACTATTAAAAAAACATTTTATAAAATATGAACTATATATCCATAGTTTTGCTGATGTGTATAATGTTTTTCGTCCACAACTGTAACGTGTTTCTTGTAATCATAAAACGACTCCGAAGAGACAATAAGTGAGGCACTTAGTAACAGTGCCTCGTGGTCGGGGCCACTGGTGATCCCAGGGATCCTTCTCACTACTCGGCTACAGAATAATATACTGTAATTAGCAATAGCAAGCTACAGTAAACAGTTAGCAAGCCAAGAGCAGCCATCAAGTTGTTTTTTTTCCCAATCTCATCGGGCTGTATAGCTCACAAACAGTGATGAATGAATGTAAATCTCCTGGGCAGCTTCTCGACTTTTTGGCCCAAAAGGATCTCATCCAAACTGTTCCTGAGGCGACAAAGTTGCTGCGGCTGGTGGTCACTGTTCCAGCTACGACAGCATTGGTGGAGCGGTCATTGTCAGCACTGAAAGGACTCAAAAGTCGAAACAGGACCGATCTAGGACGACTGTCTTCACTGGCAGTGATTTCCATTGAGACAGAGACTTTTAAAACTAAAGAAAGATAAGGAAGACTTCTACAAGCAAGTTATCGATGCTTTTCTTCAGAAGGAGCTGCGCATGGACTTCATTTATAAGTAAAGGTAAGAGATAATAACTTTTTTTTTTAAATGTGCTTTTTTTTTTC
Source organism: Fistularia commersonii (assembly GCF_037954325.1). Lineage (NCBI taxonomy): Eukaryota > Metazoa > Chordata > Actinopteri > Syngnathiformes > Fistulariidae > Fistularia > Fistularia commersonii. The sequence continues at coordinate 19,914,054 of NC_141291.1, read as the reverse complement.
TAAAAAGTTTGTGCTTGTGATGATATGTTAAGAATGCTGATATGATGTTTTAAACAAAATGTGTTAACTGCTGCCAATAAAATGGTGAATGAGCTACTCTGAAAGGTTCATATGTTTGTAAATCCGTCAGTGCCTCAACAGCCATGAACCTCACCGCACGTAACTGCTGATGACATATTACAGACCACATAATGTTTCAAACCAACTGAATGCATCAGATTCTCGCGAGAGCAACAATGTCAGCTACAGTGGCAGTTTAGAGGGTAAACAATCAAACTACTTTCACAAGCACTGTACAAAAGCCTTTCACAGCTTAATGCAACCCATACATCTAAAGACTTTGAAAAGATATGAAAGACTTGGGAAAAATTATCATCTAGAGACTGGTTTTCAGAATTTTAAGTCTCAACCTAGTCTATACTTACAATCTGGATAGCGAGTTTCAGAGGGATAGTGATGTGAAACACCAAAGGTTGCATTTACTCCCTAAATGAAAATTAAATTCAGTCAAGTTTGAGATGCAGGATGGGAGCAGTTTCTGTCTACAAGTGTACAACTGTGCTCAGTTGTGCTTGGCTTTAGACAGAGGCGAGTCTCATGGTACCCTACTGAGACAAGGTCACCTCCAAGATCTATGCATCATTGATGCTCACCTTGGTGGCATTGGGAGAAATGTGAGACCTCTCTCCTAACACACACACTCAGCTACATGGACACACTACAAGTAATTGAATCATTCCAGTCATACAGATTTACACAGGACAGAGACAGATGCAAAGAAAATTGAACGGTTAATGAAAACATGAATCTATTGTGATCAATATGCACGCTATCCTTTCATCTGTTTATTTAATGGAGCTGGAGAACAGAATACAAAAATCTTAACATAATTGAGTAGACTGAGTTTTGCTAATAAGAGATGCTAAACAGAGGGATGATTCCATTTGAAAACCATTTCAGATTTTGGCTTCATAATTCTGGGTGAAACCTACCATACTTTACCTGAGCAAATGTGTTCAGATCTATTTTTAGGATTTAACTTTCAATTTTATGTATTTGACAAAGTTCAAGCACAACTGTATCTCAAAGCCACAGGAAAAGATAGTTTTGTCTCAAAGTTACAGCATCACACTAAAGAGTCATCATTGGGATATACAAACCAATACATCAATGTATCATTAGGCTCTTATAGACTTGGTTTCACTTTGTTAACTCAAAACTCAAGACTTTTAATGTCATTATGTAAACAAAACACTCATTATGTAAAAATAATGATTTTTTTTGTAGAAACTCACTGCTTTATGCACGAATGGAAGGAGGAAACAAAGATCTACAAAGACAGACATGTTATATACACCATGGGACAAAATATATTAAGCAGCTTCAAAAAAGGATGTACACATAATACATACAATGTATGTAGACTGTGGATAAAAATAGACAATAGTGCCATACACAATAATGTCAGGCTTACAACTTTTGATTTTCCAGTTGCAGACCTAAAACTGGCAGTCTTAAGGAAACCGTAAGGAAATCTGAAGAGTCCCAGAGCAGGCTTTACGGAGTCACAGCACACTCCCATCATCTCAAATATGAGCTGGTGGTCTGAAGGCTAAGCGCAGTCATAGCTTAGTCTTTTTCCTTGTCTTTGGGCTTCTGACAATATCAAGCTTGATATTATTGCAAGTCTTAGTGTTACATCACTGTAAAGACTGAATCAACAACCAATAGATGAGCTCCAACAAAACCAGAGAAAAGGAAACCTGGTAGAAAAACAATCAATAAAGTGGTATTGGCAGCAGAGACAGTATTAGCGGATGGTGGAGCTGTGAGCAGAACAGCCCAGCTTGTACGATTCAACTCTTCAACATATCAGGGCCAGTGGAAGAAGGAATAGCGATAATAGTAATTGGAATAATATTGTTAATAATATTGAATAATTTTGTTTAAGGCGCCTTATTGACGTTAGAGTTACGTGGCTTTGTTTTTATCTCATTTCTATTTTATATATTTATTTTTATTTTATATACTTCTATATCATTTTATGTACTTATAGATGTTCATCTGTTCTATGTTGCTACGCTACCCCTTGTGGCCTCCGATTGCCCCTCAGGAGCAAATAAAGTTTCTCTGATTATGATTATTGGATTGAAATAGCAGAGGCACTTCAAATACCCAATGAAAACATTGCTCAGTGGCCAAAAATTGCTGAAAGGATCTGGTTATAGTATTCCACAAGTCTTTTCAAAATCTATGCAGTCTTTAGATGTGAGGCTCACAGTCTTTGGTCTAAGACTACGCTAAGACTAAGACTCTAAGAACTAGTCTTAAGATGTGAGCTGGTGTGAGTTGATAGGTTTACTCGAGTCTTCACAAAATCTTTAGTCTTAAGTCTTAAGCCAAGGATTAATGCAAGTTTCCAGTGTAGGAGGTGGAGATAATATGTTATTGTCTTTTGGGGGTTGGAGATCTGAGTGGAGGTGAATGTGGGGGTGTTTGTGGGTGACTGAGTGGGGGGGATGCATGAGTGTTCTGCTGGGGGATGGGCTGCTTGCAGGAGTAGGAGAAGGGGGTGAGATTGCTTTTACAGCTCTGAAGAGGAAGCTGTCTCTCAGCCATGACTTGCTTGAGTTGATGTCCCTGCACTGTTTTCCTGATGAAAAGCGGTACAAAAAGCCTGTTGCCCAGGTGAATTGCATTATGATGATACTCCAGTATAAACATTTCTCAATAAGACACACACAAACCTATAACTCAAAAGATTAACCTTTCACAGAGCAACATGAAAGTGAATTGATTTGTAAAACAGATATAATTATACAAGCCGAAGGCATGTGCTTTTGCATTCTGGCTAACACTACAAGCACTGCACTGCAACAGAGATTAACTATTGGTGCCAAAAAAAGGGATCAAGCTGCTAATGCAAGGCAGCTTGTCAAATACAGAAACATATCCTGCAGCTTCTTGACATGAGGACCTTCCCAATATTGGCCAAACTAATCCAGACCAGAAGCTACTGAAAATCCCCCAGATATACTTACTGAGAAAAATCAACCAGATAAAAGCAAATGATGCTGAAGCTTTATATTGAGGTGTTTGTGATAATAGTTCATTTGATTATGGTTGTTGTTATTTGGTGTTATCCCCATTAATTAACTTGTGCATTTTTTGTCATTCCTGATAACACTGTCACATAATCAGTTTTTTACTATTATGTACTTTCACATCATATCAACCTTTTTTGTTTATTTCCTTCCCTATTTAGGTGGCTAAAGGTTTAATTATTAACTGTCTGTCCATTAACAGCTGACCTACAGCAAAATCAATGCTTATTAAGGTTGATCCATTATTAATGAGGCACTTGATATTAAACTATGCTATTTGCAGAAAAAAAACTTTGTATTGTCTAGGCTGATTAGATATTACTTTTTTTTTTAAATACAGTGCCCTAAAATCATGGCTTGAAGAAGAACTTCAACATATTGTAGAAAGCAGTCGGTCAATGAAATACACAAGATAGTGTGTGTGTGTGTGCGTGTGTGTGTGTGGCATGCTACATCATGGCTCAGCAGAAGCTTCAACTTCTTTCCGCAATTAACGTCTTCTTTCCACAATTAACGTCCGACTAATTAATTAAAGGCCATTATCACATGGGGATCCCATTGACTTGATACGCATTGATACATCATTAAGCCAATTAAAAGGTAAACACTCAGACAGGATAACAGCATGAAACTGTCTGTCTAAGGGGATACATCTATGACTGATTTTCATTTTGCCTGATCCTATTTGAGGCTTACTGATTTGATAGACTTTAAATCAGTTTCTAATTGGCTAATGTCCAAAAGTCAGATTTTTATGGGCCTGTTAACCAGCAATCCATCTGGAGCACAGGTAGCTTGTTTGGCCAACTAGCCACTTCATCCCATGTTTCCCATTATCGTTTTCCAACCACGAGGTGACGCGTAAGATAACGATATCATATCATATCATATCATATCATATAAACAAAGTATAAATCTTCTAGGGTTATATATTTGATACACGCTCCCTGCATGTAACGCACCAAAAGGTGTCATTGAAAGTCCAATCACTCTGACAAATTTAGCCCCTTTAAAGTCCATGAGCAACACATATAATTCATTTATGAAGGACACACACTCATCCACATGGCCCTATGGACAACAGAAAGCCAGTGGACACAAATCTTTAAGTGGTAGGATAATTAATCCGTCAGTTTTGATCTACCCCCCTCAGCAGAAAACAGAAGTGGCAGAAGGTGAGGGTGTCATGTTACGCTTTTGTCATGAGATCCTTGAGAGACATGCCATCTGCTCACATACATCCCAGAAATTGGACTAATCAACATATTCTTACATGTTCTATTATATTTGCAATTATTGGGATAAAGAGTCAGCATTGGGATATACAAACTGTTTCTTTTGTTTGTTTTTTTGACTGCCAAAAGTTATTGTCCATTAAACTTTTATAACCGCTCTGCACACAAATATATCTAAAATTTTCAATCTGCAAAGCACTAACAAGCTGCCTAGCCGGTTTACATTTGGACAATTGCCAACACTGGCTATAAAAGGCAGCAAATGGTAATGTAAGTCAGAGAGCTTGTGAAGGCATGCTAGTTCACTAGAAGTGGTTTAGCCCTGCTAGACTCTTTGTCTACTCAAAGAGGCAGCACTGAGTTTAATATTTCATAAGCACATGGGTCATGTCTGCCAGATGGGACCTCAAACTGAGCCAACTGAAATACAGTGTACACATGGTAAAAGACCAAAGACCAGACAACCTGCAGAAGATATATAACACACAGCTCTGTCACAGCTGGAAGATGAGAAACACATACCAATTAATGTTGGTTCTTGAAGTCCACATATGTGATTGCAGGAATTAGAGGAGGAAGTGTCCAAACTCTAAAACCTGGGGCAGACCTAATTTTGTGCTAATTGTTATGCAATGAAATGGAATGCCAAGGCTTGTGCCCGAAAACAGCCTCAGCTTCCTGGGGAGGGATGTGCTTTCATTTTGCAAAAATTAAGACCATGCAACCTGCATCTGGAACTCCAACTGGTGATTGCAAAATTACCCCAAGTGCCCATGTTCCAGACTAGCCTACAGCTTATAACTGCAAAGACTTTTTTGTTCTCCTTGTAACAATAAACATAGTGCCTTGTGTTGTGTCAACTTACAGTTTGCCCAATGTTGTGGTTCATTCATTCATTCATTAAAACGCTGATCCCTGCAGTCAGGGTGGCGGAGGGAATGTAGTCTATCCTAACTGTCATTGGGGGCAAGAGGAGGGATTCACCCTGGACTGGTTGGCAGTTGATCACAGGACCACATATGGGGTCAAACCATTGAACTTCTTGCTGTGAGGCAGAGCATAATCCCTCATTCAATGTGGCACACTTTGTGTGATTTGACACAGTCGAAGACAGGGGTGTAAAAATCAATTTTGCTCAGGAGCCACATGGAGGAAAATATCTATTCTCAAGAGGTCCAGACAGGTAAAATAATGGCATAATAACATTTTTTTTTTTCATAAAAAAATTGCAGCTCATTTAAATGCTATGGAAAATAATCTTGTGGGTCGGATCAGGCCTGAGAAAGGCGTTTAATCCAGCCACGGGCACCGCTGGTCTTAGGTATCTATTTCCAAACATGTTGAACCTTTAATGTTGACTAACTGAAGTACTCTAAGCTATTTAAAACGGTCATGACATAAATCTATTGGTTACAAAGCCCACAATTAAATCTGCATTTTCAAAATTGTTCACAGTATACTTAATGTATATCTATTCAAATAAAATTGTGTAAACAGTACAAATTAAGTGACACAAACTCTGTGCTACCACATCTGAAATAGAAATTCTGTATTCCCAATTCTTAAATACTTCATTAATTCTGAACCACTCCATCAGACTAGTCAGGATGTCTTATAACAGGTACCTGAAAACAACTGTTTCAATCATACCAATCCTAAGACAAAGTTCTAGTCTTGAAAAAAAAAAAAAAAAAAAAAAAAATAGGTAGATAACAAGAGACTGAACAAGAGCCAGAAAATTTAAGCAACAAAAGAAAGGCATCATATTTCAGTGAATTAGGAATTAGGAACTCTTTTTTCATCAGTTAATCTCAGAGGCATTGCAATGTGTTCTTATAGAGCCGACATTTTGGAAACAGAAAATGAGACAGTTTGTTACTGACAAAAATAACAGCAGCCAGTGAGGCTGTTGTTATTGTTAAACAAATACTGATATTATAGAATCCAAGACTGTGTCTGCAGATGACATAGTTTTGAAAAGCCGTAATATAATTTTGCTCTTCTTTTTCTTTTTCTTTTCCTTTCGACTGTTCCCTTCAGGGGTCACCACAGTGAACCACGTGCCTCCATCTAACCGTATCCTCTGCATCCCATTCTCTCCCACCATCTGCCTTCATTTCCTCTTTTACTACATCCATAAATCTCTTCAGTCTCCCCTCAGCCTCCTGTCTGGTAGTTCCAATCTCACCATCCTTCTACCCAGAAATTCACAATTTCTCCTTTGACTTTATCTCCAAAAAACATTGACTATTTTTTCCCTCTGATGGACTTGCTCCTGATCCTATCCATCCTCACCATTCGCAAAGAGATCCTCAACATTTTCATTTCTACTATTGCCACCTCTGCATCCTGTTGTTTCCACAAATCTGCTGTCTCGAAACAGTAGAGCATTAGCGATGTCATCACTGTCTTGTAGTCCCTTCCGTTCATCCTTGCTGTTCTTCTGTTATTACATATCATCCCTTACACCTTTCTCCAATTGCTTCAACTGGCTTGCACACATTCATCCATCTCATTTCCTCACTCTTCGTTGCTCTGAACAGTTGACCATAAGTGCTTAAAATCCTTTCAATTGATCTATACTCTCTGTAACCTCGCCATTCCAGTTGGGTCCTTCTAATTAACCTTTATTCATTCCTCTCCTCTCCAGAGCATACCTCCACCTCTTGAGAGTTTTCCGCCTCCTGCTCCCTGCTTTCACTACAGACAATGTCATCTGCAAACATCATGGTCCAAAGAGATTCCTGTCTAACTGGATATGCCTGTCTGTCCATCACCATAGTGAACAAGAAGGGACTCGACTGATCCCTGATAGTTGCATCTCCACCTTGAACTCCTCTGCTACACCTACCACACACCTCATTACTGTCTTAAAGTTCTTATACATGCATCAGTCCAACATACTTCAGACTTTAGATTTCCTCATGCAGTCCCACCAGTCCTCTCTTGGCACCCTTTCTTCTGGATCTACAAAGGCACAATGCAGGTCCCTCTGACCTCCTCTGTACTTCTCCATCAATATTCTCAAAGCAAATACTGAATCTGTTGTACTCTTTCTTGGCATGAAACCATTCTGCTACTCAAAAATGATCACCCCTTCCCTCAGCTTAGTATCTACTTCTCTTTCCCATAATTTAATTGGATGGCTCATCACCTTTATTCTTATATAGTTACCACAACTCTGCACATTTTCCTTGTTCTTTAAGATTGGCACAAGCACATTTCTCCTCCATTCCTCAGCAAACCGTTCACTCTCTAAGATCCTGTTGAATGATCTAGTCAAAAACTCCACTGCCATCTCTCCTTGACACTTCTAGACCCCCGCAGGTAAATCATCAGGACCAATTTCCTTTCCACTATTCATCTTCTCAAATGCCCTCCTCAATTTACTACTACTTTTCTAATCTCTGCTACTTACTGATCCACAATGGTCATGTATCCTAATACATATCCATCTTTTTTTTATTTTTCTCATTAATCAACTCTTTAAAGTTCTCTCCATCGTTCCATCAAAATTCCGGCACCTGTCAATGCTATTCCCTCTCTATTCTTGTAGAGTTCATCACCGGGGAGCCGCAGATTCAAATAGGAATCACAATAGGGTGTGCCATTTCTCCAATCTTGATCGTGGCAGCCTTTGAAGTAATCCTCATTGGAGCAAGACAAATGATTGGAGGGATCAAACTACCATCTGGTCAGAGGCTACCCCATAGGGAACAACATGGCTGATGTCACTAGCCTCCAGACAGCACCATATACAGCTTGTTTGCTAAAAAAAAGGATGGGGAGGGACAGAGGAAAGGAACGGATGGAGAGGACTGTCATGACGCAGCTAACAGAGGGCCTGGCAAGGATCGGCAAAAACAAACTTCTTTAGAAGTAAAAGGTCTGGTGCTACCATTTCACCCTCTGTAGGACAATAATGTGGCCACTGAAAATGCATGAGATCTCCTCATCCACCGCTAGGGCAATGGACAGAAAAGCCAACTCATTCATTCAAAAGTAGCTGGGGCTGCCACGGTGCCTCTTCAAAACAGGCGTGTTTGGTAAGAACACACTGCAACTACCACTACAATCCACCTGTAAGAGTTATATGCCATTGAAGACCAGGCTGGATTGAGGTTGCCTTCAAGCAGAAGAAGGCCAAAGATCCTGAGCTGGTTGTCCAGTGTTGGGTGGCGGGTTGGAAGACCAACATCTAGTTTGTTAAGGTGGAATCCAGAGGCTTTGAACTGCTTTTGACCATGCACCTCTTGAGGGACGCAAGAGTGACCAGAGGGACGCTGTAGAAAGCAGGTAAAGAGCTGGCAGAGGAGATAGAGAAAGGCAGCTTTTGGCTCTGGTTGAGGAGGAGGGACAGCTGCTGAGGAAAGAACAAATAATCTCAACAAAAGCTGCAGGGGGTAACATCAATCAGCTGCAGGGAGTGACATCCCTATCCCTGCCCAAGAGACGTTCCAGGATTAAAGTGGTAAAACTTTGACATTCTTGGTCCCCGGCTGATGACCCTGCAGCTGGTGTCCTTGCAGCCGATCCAAGGGTTCTGCTGAAGGTGCAACAGGCAGAGATGCCCAGCAGCAATTTCAACCTACCTGTATGTTTACTGAAGAGTTCTTCATAGTAAAGAGTAAATAAAAGTTCTTTTACTGTCCTGAAGTCAAAACAACAGCTAAACCATGACATAGGACCAAGAGCAAATGTACAAATGCTCTGGGTCAACAGAGTGTCTGTGCGTTTCCCCAAAGCTTGCTTAGATAATAAAGCTTTATACCAGGCCTGGCCAACCTGTGGCTCCCAAGCCACATGCAGCCCTTACGTTCATGTCGATTTTTGTTTTTTGTGTTTGTGTGTTCTTTTTCTTTTTTTGCTGTACATGGAGAACGCTGGAGGGGCACACAATTGCACAAGTAAAATACACAAACACAAAATTCGACATGAACATAAGAGCTGCATGTGGCTTGGGAGCCACAGGTTGGCCAGGCCTGCTTTATAATCTATAATAATTAATAATCTAACCTTTCAGCAGCATGCAAATTATTGATTAGAGACCAGTAAAAGATGTATATAATTGGAAGCAACATGTGTTAATTGGATAAAAAATGTTCTAACAAACATAACAAAAAGTTATCTGAAAATACACAGTCAAAGTCATTGTGATTATGTATGATTTACGTCCAAGGCAAATGAAACATGTGGACTCAACCTGGCTTGACAGAATCAAGTTACTGAGACTACTTGGCTGTATTATGGTTTACATTACAGAATTGAAATATGACAGAAAAATGACAGAAGGATATGGCCAATTTGTTAGGGTTTGCCTCATGTCTGCCGTGCATTTAGAATGCATGGCTGCCACAAATCAGCAGCAATCAGTGAGGACTCAAAAGCGAGACCCTCAGTTTCAATGTGTGCTGGGTCATTGTTCACGCAACCCTTATGTCTCTTGTATGCGTCCTGACAAGCGCCGGAAACCAGGGACCAGAGTCCAGAGAACAGAGACCAGAGGCAAGTGAACAGAGACTGGAGTGTGAAGCACCTAACCACCGTTAGTTCCTACGTATCCTCATTCATCCCTATACCTCGAAGAACTGTTTGTCCGCTTACGGCCTACCACACCCCCCTACCTGGCCTCCCATTCCTACCCTCACCTGTTTTTCGAGTAACTGTTCATCTGCTACTGGACTTGTTTTTTTTTTTGTAACCCTCTTTCTCGGTGCAGCATTTAGGTCCTGACACAGATCAAAACGTAAGACAAACTCCTATGCTTATGTCTATTCATATTTCAGGATTACAAACAGAACACAAAGGTTGACTGAGTCACTCATCTGTTGTTCCATGACTTGAAGTCAGGCACCAACTGTCAAAGTCCCTTGTGATTCCAATGTTTTGGTTCTTACATATATGTTAGATGTGAAGGAACATACCACTCTCTCTCAATGGCGACACAAGTAGTGTCCTTGAATTCCCTACTCTTAAAAATAGGACCGGTCTTGTCTGATTGTGGCCCCCCTTGCAACCAATATTTCTGCGATGAGGATATATACCCAAAGGCAATTCACAAACTGCATTTAAAAGGGGGTGGTTGTTGAAGTTCAAACACACAATCCTCCTTGGCAGAATCATATTAAAATGGAAACAGTGGACATTGCTGACTCTCATATCTTCAGTCAGCACCACTTCAGCCACTTGTCCTCCCTCTGTCACCAAAAATGTCTGTTCTTTCCCACTTTCTCATGTGGGAGAACACACATGATGCAATCCTTCAACCATGACAATGTCTCAACATATTGCAACACTTTATACTCATGTCTCAACATGATCATGTATCAAGAGTATTGAGCAAGAATACCACTTCTTCCAAGGAGTTCAAAAGATACAGTATTTTGGTAACAAGAATAAACAAGCAGAATCAGAGACAGGAAACAATGAGAGTATGTGAATGAGGAAGGTAGACTAGGTAAAATAAAAAAAGACTTGGTAGATGAGATAACAAAAAAGTAAGGAAGAGGAATAAGGTTGAGAGAGAATACAAGATGTGTTGAGAAAACACTGGAGGCTTTGCTGCAAGGTTGAATATAGCATGCTCATTTAAATTATTACTTAATCAGGGATATGCTCCCTCCTTAGAGAATAAGAATGAACACACACACACGCACGCACGCACGCACGCACGCACGCACGCACGCACACACACACACACACACACACAACCGCATACACCACCTATAGATCATTTCAGGACCAAGTAGTCAAAGACTTCTACAGAACCACATCATATATCAGTCCACAAGGGTCCCAGCAGAAGTCACAATTTTCTAATTTTCTAACTAATGTGCCATAATATAGTGAACACAGCTAAACTACAACTGCCGTGAACCAATTCAAAAGGTAATGACTGACACAAGAGAGGTTTACTCACCATTCCCACTTGCATCACCTTTCTTCTGCCCTGTGTTTCATTGGACTGCTCTGAAGAGTTTTAAAGTCATTGTTGACATTCTGAAGCTTATGCAGAAACATCAGAGCAGATGGAGTGAAAAGGTGGATGCTCTGTTCTTAGATCTTGGCTAAAAAAGGCTACCAGTAACTACCCTAAATTGATCCCTTGGAAAAGGCCAGGCCAAATCTGCCCATTTAAAGTTTTTTTTGTTTTGTTTTGTTTTGCTTTCTAAAGAAAGCACAAAACTAGCCCTTGGGTGTTTTCAAAACGCTCACTCCCCTTGCATGCTTAGACAGAGAATGACCTTGCTTGACTCTAAATATGAAGGTTGCGCATCACAATACTTTACATCTGAAGACTTTAGTGTGAATCATGCTGATTATTACTGGAATATGATCAGCAAAGAATACATCAAATCATTGTATATGGAGAATCACATGCAAAAGAACAGATGCAGGTAAACAGGCTGGAACACACCTAAAAATACAAAGTGTCACAAAATTTTCATGCATTATCATATTTTGGCTATCACACATTGTTTTGAAGACAAAAGTATCCTCCAAATGCAATAATGATAATACATCTGGTAACACCATGCAGATGTCAAAAAGATGATGTGTCTGTACTTTTTTTATCATTTCAGGAATATTGGTGCTCTCTCTGTCAGCTTTGTTGAAGCTGACAGTGAGAAACCCGCTGAACCAGATCATTCAGAAATGTGCACACACTAACAAACTGATGTCATAGATGCTCATAACACAAGCCAAACACCAAAGCAAACCACAATTAGTTAGGAAGTTCAGCATGTGTGAGATAAAGTGTACATGTCATTGGTTTATACAGATTCCCCTGAGCAAATATTTTGTAATTCAAGAAACCACATGTTAAGACTGGAATATTACAACTGTTGAATGCTATCTGATATATGATTCTTTATATCCAAATTTATGATGTGCAGTTTTACTTATAGCATTAAGATTTTGATCACAGTCATGTTATGTTTTGGGGTACTTTTTCTTTGGTTGAACAGTTTTTTTTATTTAAGAAAACCTCTATGAAAAATTGCCTTGCATGGGGGATTGCAACATGCCATGAGAGAACAGACATTATCATGTTTATCAAATAACAATCATTTGCTGAAAGTGTAAGGAAGGCAAAGACTTGCTAAAAATCTTCCTTAAAAACAAAACTGAGTGAATCAAAACTGTGAGAGAAATAATCTAAAAAGAGACATATTTGAAATCTTTAATTCAAAAACAGCAAGATATTGCTCCAAAAGCAGCAAGCTGTTCCTCACCAGAGTCTGGTAACACGTTATCTGAAACATGAAGGCAAGTATCATGAGTTATATCAATACTGAAAACAGGGAGGACGAATCTTGTTTCCTTGTCCTCAAACCAATACTTCCTCAGAGGTCTTGATTTGTCAAAGTAAAAACAGACACCAAACTTGGTTGTGTCATGTGAATCAGTTAAATAATCAGCTAGTGTCCATGAAATAAAATAAAATGTGTCCATTATCTGCTTGTACTGACAGAGATGTGAACAAACCCTCGCAAAGAGTAGAAAAATGCAACACTTCAGGTATGTGTCTATTTGTGAACGTGCATGTGTGTGTGTTTTTGTGTGTGTGTGTGCATATGTGCACGCGTGTGTGAGTACCTCTATACATATGGCAGCTAATACATCTAAACTTGATTTTCTCTTCTTGTCATTACTACAGTTTAAATGTAATGCAACTAGTATATTTTCATTGCCTCTGTGATAGGCCTATAAAACAGCACTCTCATTTTTAGTGTACATTTCAGAAATAGAAGGATGTGATTGCAGACACATGCTTTCATTCTCTCAATGATTACATGTCTAATCACAGGGTGTGAGATTGTTTTCCTGCCATTGGAAATTCAAACTCCAAAAGAGATGAACTGAAAACCATATGTTGCTGGTACATGATAGGCCAATCACGATTCCTCATGGTTTTGTTATGTCCTTTAGCTGTGGTTGGAAAACGATAGCACATATTGAGCAGGATAGCAGCCAAAAATCATTTCTATTATGAGAGGTACTATTTGTGGGTCCTTCAGAAACCAAGATTAAATTACTCCTAAGTATCACTTGTCATTGTGTTGCATATAACAAAACAGAATACTCACAAGTCTCAGACAGACTGGTAAAAAACCAACAGATTTCATAATTTTATCATCGAAAATCATAACATTGTCTTTTCTTTCCTCATGAGTTTGTCATCAAAGTGAGAAACTCATGAGGAAAGATAAGACAATTTTACTTTGATGTACCTAAATATTTGGAAATTAAATTGGATGGACAGACAGGTCGAGATAAATGTATATTTGACATTTGAATATAGCCATTCTGCTGCAATTTATTAGTCAGTGCTAAGTGACCCCATTTGAAATTAATTTCCATCCATGCAAAGATTAATCATCTCTTAACATGTTGTATGGCCCAAAAAAGAAAAAAAAATGGTTGCGCGGAAGCCAGAAAAATCCACAACTTTACATATTAATCAACCATGTTTTTCCAAATCCTTATGTCAGCCATCAAAATCTCATGAGATGACTTTACCATGCATCTGCAAAGTCTGTGTCAGTCAAAAATTAAATGTTGTTGTTGTTTTCAAGGTTTTATTCCTAGGGTCAGAGAAATACTTAAGATCCTAAATTATCACAAGATAATCTCATAAAAAACAAAACAGTCAGCCTCGACTATTTTTTTCTTGTGTGTGTGTGTAGGGGGTAACCTAAATGGTATCAATGACAGTAATGACAGTATTTGCTTACAGAAAAAAGGGGAGATGAAGTTATGTCAAAGGTAAAAGAATCGAACGATCATGACCAACAGTGGGGAGAGATTGTTGAGTTAATTGGCAATGGAAATGCTGAAGTGCAATCAGAAAACTGATACCATTAAGTGGCATAATAGATTTCAGACCAACAGGCTCTTCTTTATAACTACTATGTCTGATTAATAGAAATGCAGTTTGGATGCCAACTGCCTCCTTTTTGTGGCACATGACTGTTTTGTGAATCATATGAATTAATATGGCTAATCCTCATCCAACAGCATAAAAAAATCATTCAGTTCTGTATGCTTAATTAGCACTGAAGTGTAAATGAATAATAGATACAGAAATTACCTAAGGTGAAAAGTAGTTTAAATTTAAAATGAAGATGAGAAACATATCCAAATTAAGTATATTCTCATCAGATCATTACGTTGCTTTGTGGTGCATCTTGGTGCATACTTGAATCCAAGTATGAAGTGGATTACTTGTGCCATAAGGATAATCATTTACCAATCAACCCAATTTTTTTTCCAAGTATCAGTCTTTCTCATCTAAAGATTTTGAAGTAGGTTTAATTTATGCTTTGAAATTTGTCATAGTTGTATATTGAAAGTCCAAAGTAATTCAGGAGTGCCACAAAAAGATTTTCAGGTGGGGCAAAAAAGTATTTAGTCAGCCACCAATTGTGCAAGTTCTCCCACTGAAAGATGACAGGCCTGTAATCTTCATCATGGGTACAAGTCAACTATGAGAGGCAGTATGTGGGGGAAAGAATCCATGAAATTACATTGTAGGATTTTTAACTAATCAATTGGTGAATTCCTCTGTAAAATAAGTATTTGGTCGCCTATAAACAAGCAAGATCTCAGGCTCTCACGGACCTGTAACTTCATTAAAAGGCTCCTCTGTCCTCCACATGTTACTTGTATTAATGGCACCTGTTTGATCTGGTTATCAGTATAAAAGACACCTTTCCACAACCTCAAACAGTCACACTCCAAAGAGCTGTCAAAGGACATCAGAAACCAAACTGTAGACCTGCACTAGGCTGGGAAGACTGACTCTGCGAATAGGTATGCAGCTTGGTGTGAAGAAATCAACTGTGGGAGCGATTATCGATTATTAGACAATGGAAGACATACAAGACCACTTGTAATCTCCCTCGATCTAGGGCTCCACGCAAGATCTCGCCCCGTGGGGTCAAAATGATCACAAAATCAGTGATCAAAAATCCCAAAACCATACGGGGGGACCTAGTGAATGACCTGCAGAGAGCTGGGACCAAAGTAACAAAGGCTACCATCACGAACACACTACGCTGCCAGGGACTCCCCATGCTTAAGCCAGTACATGTCCAGGCCCGTATGAAGTTTGCTAGAGAGCATTTGAATGATCCAGAAGAGGATTGGGAGAATGTCCTATGGTCAGATGAAACCAAAATAGAACTTTCTGGTACAAGCTCAACTTGTGTTTGGAGGAGAAAGAATGCTGAGTTGCATCCACATAGCACCATACCTACTGTGAAGGTATGGGGTGGCAATGAGGGTGGAAACAACATGCTTTGGGGCTTTTTTTCTGCAAAGGGACCAGAACGACTGATCTGTATAAAGTAAAGAAAATACAGGGCTATGTATTGTGAGATTTTGAGAGAAAACCTCCTTCCATCAGCAAGGGCATTGAAGATGAAATGTGGCTGGGTCTTTCAGCATGACAATGATCCCAAACACACCAATGAAGGAGTGGCTACGTAAGAAGCATTTCAAGGCTCTGGAGTGGCCTGGCCCGTCTCCAGATCTCAACCCCACAGGAAATTTTTGGAGGGAGTTGAAAGCCTGTGTTGTGCAGCACCAGTCCCAAAATATTACTGCTCGAAAGGAAATCTGCATGGAGGAATGGGCCAAATTACTAGCAACAGTGTGTGAAAACCTTGTGAAGACTGACAGAAAACATTTGGCCTCTGTCATTGCCAACAAAGGGTATATAAGAAAGTAGTGTAATGAACTTTTGTTGCTGACCAAATACATATTTTCCACCATAATTTGCAAATAAATCTAATAAAAATCAAACAATGTGATTTTCTGGATTTTTTTTCTCACTCTGTCTTTCATAGTTGAAGTGTACTTATGATGAAGATTACTGTCCTCTCTCGTCTTTTTAGAGAGAACTTGCACAATTGGTGGCTGACTAAATACTTTCTTGCCCCACTGTATATGTCTGTTCAAGTTTTTAGTAGCCATCATAGTTTAATGATATCAGTTAAAGCTTGGATTTGTAAGGTTGTTTTTTTTTGAGTGCTGTGAAAATATATTTACAATATGCTGTAATGGAGACAGATGCTAAACTGCAATAATCAGCCTTGAAAATTTAATAAACATGCAAAATGAGCATGAGTTCAGTTAGTAACATGAAAAAAACAGTACTGATTAAGAATGTGTCATGACAACCACTAAACATGGTTTGATCATTCATCTGAGTGTAATGTGTCTTCTGCGATCTCTGTCTTTCCTACTTCTCCCAGTGTATCCACCACACTTTTAAAAGTACAACATGACACCTTATTGGTAAACAGCTTCTTGTGATAAATTCACATTTTTTGTTGTTGGCTTTATTATCTAAAGAGATTAAACTCTAATCTAATGATATGGAGAATAATACATGTTAATGTATAAGGCACATCTCTCTGACACACGAATAAAAGGGGAGGTGCATTTGTGAGTATGAATTAAAACAATTCAAATATCGGTGTCTGATAGTCTGGTAGTCCTAGACCAGCAGAAGTCAAACAGGAACTAGGCAGCTGTCCTCAAAAATCTCATTATAGCTCATTATACTGAACAATACATGCTGTAATGATCAATTTCTATGTACACAGTAAAGCAGAGTGTCATTTGGGATAATACAGTACAGTAGTTAAAATTGTGAAAGGACATTTTCTTTCGTAAACTTTCAGAACTCAATTTGGATAGACAAATACATAAGATGTTATTTCCTCAGCTGAAAACGGTTTGTTTGACACCTGATTTTTTCATTTGTATTAAATAGTCCTGTTCCGAATTGAAGGAACAGGAGGGAATGACATTTGGAGAAAGGGTACAACAGGGTGCTAAGGGAGGAACTGTGGAATAGCATGAGGAAGTTTGGAGTCGCACAGAATCATGTTAGAGTAACCAAAGGCATGTGTGAGGGTAGCCTGACAGAGGTTAAATGTGCAGTAGAAGTCACAGATAGGTTCCAGGTGGAGCTGGGACTGCGTCATGGATCTGCCCCGAGCCCCTTCTTATTCACGATGGTGTTGGACAGGCCGACAAATGGGGTCAGACAGGAGTCTCTGACAACGATGACGTTTCCTGACAATATTGTGATCTATAGCAAGACTAGGTGGAAGAGAACTTGGAGAGTTGGATACAAAAGTATGGTCTGGAGAGAAGAGGAATAAGGGTGAGTCACAGTAGGTCAGAGTGCATCTGTGTAAATGAAAAGGAACCTGGTGAAATAGTGAGGATGCAAGGTAAGGAAGGTGCAAGAGGTTTAAATATTTTCCTGTCGACTGTTCAGAGCAACGAGAAATGTGGAAACGAGCACAGGAAGGGTGGAGTGTATGGAGAAGTGTCTACAAGTATCTGCAAGACCTGAACGGTCTGCTTTACTAATTTAAAAGGATTTGGAATGGCACAGGTGCCCTTACACCATTGCTCTTTTAATATGTTTAAATGCATGTGAGGATGTCAAATCACCATGAAAATGACATGGAGCTTCCAGGAGACCAATAAATGTCATGAGCATGAGAGGAAAATAGAAATGGCATTGATACAAACACAATGTTGCCAATTACGTGAATTTCTACTAGACTTTGGAATTTTAAGTCACATAGCGAGAAAAAATGGTAAACTGCAAGTCTAAACTGCAAAAGTGTTTTTTGTGACGGCTTTGATTGTATAAGAAGCAATGTGAGGCAGTGATAAAGCAATTGGCTATAAACTTTAATGGTACCAACTGTTAGCATTAGTGGAAAACACACCCACCAGCTGTTTTGCAGCTGTATACAGGGATCCAGCAATGCAGCTGACAAAAACTGATCTATGTGTTTCTATCTTTCTATTTTTTTATTCACATATCAGCAGAATGGACATACACAGGAAAAGCATTATTCCATTCTCAGTTTCTTCTCTTGTCAGAGGCCAGGCAGATCTCATCAAAGAAAATCATGTGGTGGTCAAAGTTTTACTTGCAGCAAGCAACCATTTACATACATAAAGACTATTTTAATAATCGTTCCTGATGTGGCACGAGTTATCTAATGCACAAATAAACCACAATGTTTTTCTTTTTGTTTTGTTTTTCTGTATTATCTTTTGGACTGTTTCATACTGTGTATATATGGTACATTTACATGGCAGCAAGGAGTAACAGTAATGCTTCTGTCAAGTAGGAGAAGTGTCTCCAATGCCAATACAATTGTAACATTTTGAAAATCACCCCTGAACATGCCTCGGGTTTTGTTGGTTTGGATTAGATTTAAAATTCTTGAAAGTTCAGACTAATATAAGTATGCTTGCATAATCACACTGTAATGAGCTCCCATATCCTACCAGGTCAGTGACATCTCACTGAACCAGTTTCAGAGCATTTTGAATGGTCAGTTTTATACTCTTTATCCAAAAAGCACAACACAACACAAATTTTGAGATAGTTTGTATAACCAAAGAAAGCTGTTCTTTGTCCATTTTTTGAAAGCATTACTTAATACAGATTCTCCAATCTTACATGAATGGGCTTGTGAAAGTCAAATTGGTTCAATATTCATGACAATAATAATGAAAGAGCAATTGCAGTTGATATGTACAGCAGTTGATATGTACAGGTAGTCTGTATAGGTATGTTTGAGCCTCCAATGAGCAGATTACTAATGCATATGCACAGAAACAACCAAATCTGTCTGACCAAATCTAGACATCAAATTGTCATAATTTCGCTTTCCAAGAGCTACTAATCTAGGATGTTCAAGGGAACCGGAACAAATTTCCATTTTATGCTATCCATACATTAGAATGCTTGTTGAAACCTCGTTGAAAACTATCATCTCATACCTGCTCACATCCAATGACAAATTTTTAGAGTTCTTTTGTCCCAGCCTAGTCTGAGATTGAAATTTTATAAAGACTATGATTCATACAGGGTCACTATTTAGTGTTGTTCTCAACAATTTCCTTTGGGATGAATAAAGTTGTTCTTATTCTTATTCTTACTAGACTACAACTAGAGTCTTTCAGCAATTTTTCCCACCAAGCAATGTTTTTACCAGGTATTTGCTGAGCCTCTGCTAATTCAGTCCAATGCTTTTCCTTCTCCTCTCGGTCATGATACTTTGGATACGTGACATCATACAAGCAGGGCCATTCTCCCCACCATCCGCTTCTAGACAGTCCATATTAATCGGGATGTACTTCGCCATTCCCGTTCATGCACACTGCCAACAAAGACTATCTCTGCCACCAATACTGCTCTGGTGATTGTTTGTCTCCCAGGTTTCCTTTTTCCAGTTCTGTTAGAGCTCATCCACGGGTTGTTCATTGTGTTACGTCACCATAAAGACTGAAAGACTTGCGATAATATCAAACACTTTGGATATTGTCGTAAACCCAAGATTACAACAATTCATCTAAAACAGCTCAGATTACCGCCTTATACTTAACAATCAAGATGACAGGAGCACGCTGTGACTCCGGTAAGACTCCTGAAATTTACTTCTGACTTTCAGCTTTTCTTCTGCGACCATGAAATCTTTTGGTGTAAGGCTTCAATTTGGCCACAAGCCACACTGCATGTGCACACTTACTCACTGTTCTTGTGAGCTGGAACAGACTCATCCCAGTATCTATTAGTTCCACCTGTGTTATTGGTGTCATCAAAATGCAACGCAGTTGTGGGTAAAGATAACTGGTGCCCTAAAGGATGTAGTTTGATAGTATATCAAAAAGAAGAAAGAAAAGGGTTCCTAACTGAATATCTTCCTGTTTGTGAGGGGCTGTATCTCCAGTCATAGTCACAGAAATAAATTGTTGACAAAACAGTGGATCACACCCAAGAGCGCCTGGCATGGCCTGCATGTCGAAACACCACAAACAACATAGTTGTCCTCTGCTATAACTTGCTCCTACTTGGATCCAGCTGGAGGCAAGAATTGTCATCTGACACAGACATGGATTGAGAAAAACAAGAAACATTTCACGCACTTCATAATGCAGTTCTACACACATTTACCACATCGCTGGATTGACTAGAACAATATAGTTTGGCTACATTTTGAATGTATCTCCAGCATTCCAACTAGGATAGTTTTAGATGTAATTAAGTCATCATTGTGGCCAGCAAAATCTCATGGACAAGTGAATTTAATACATTATAACAAAAGCAAACTCACTCAATGGCTGTGGGGGGGCTGCATGTAAAGCCAGTTTTCCTCCCACAACCACAGGAGTTCGGTCCAGCCGTTCATCCATTCAGGAAAAAAAATACACTAAATGCCAAGCACTGAACTTGCAACACTAACACAAAAAATAAACTATAGGTCTGTAAACAAAAGCTGCTTTCAGTGCAGAAATCTTGAGGTGGTGTTGTCAATGGCATGCAAAACCCATGTTTGTATGACTCTGAAAACAAAAACAAGTGAAAGATAAGAGAGGACTGAGCTCAGATCAAAAGAGCCCCCTTTATTCTACAAAAGTACAAAAGGAAAAGCGTGAAACCTTGTCAGTGTTTGCATTGATTATATTATTCATATTTTTCAAACCATTAAGTTTGCAAAGCTACAAAGCTTTTTTTAACCTCAACTGAATTGCAAGTGAAAAAAGTGACTATTTCTGCCTTCAGAAAAAGCTCTGCCTCAAAGAAGTGATTTTATAACTTCAAATGAAATCTATAAACGCTTCAGAAAGACCTCTTTCCTTCCAAAGTACCAGATTTGGGGTTTCCTCCTGATTTCATAAGTGGGGCTTAAGTACTGTTGGTGTGTAATTTAAGAGGAAAAGCCAGGGAGCCATTGTTAAGACATGCAAAGGCCAGTCATTGCACTCTTTCAAAACAGACGTAGACAACATGTTGCCATTTTTAAGAGTGCCTTTCCATCCAAAGCAGGTTTCAAGCATTTAACATATCTGCCTAAGGTCTTAAGTCAACCTCCTTTCACTGTGTAACATGTTTATAAAGTTCATTCAACCCATGCAAAATCATTTGAAGGGGGATTTATCACAAAATTAGAGGAAGAATGTTACATAACGGCAGGCTACAATCAATAAACCCTCAAACAAGGGATGCAGACTACATGCTATGGCCTCTGTGAAATAACAAGCAGCAGAATGGTTTTGTATAAAAGACGATTATAGTCTTTTTTGCCATGCCCACTACAGCTGTGGTGAGAATCATTCCTCTGAATCCCAAACATGATCTGTAGATTAATATTAAGGTCAACGGAATGTACATGACAGAAGCCTACTAACCTTTCCATGAGCAAGCCATTTTTTTTGTAAGTGACTAATCTGTCATAATAAATGCAAAAGTCAGAGGTGAAATTGGTGAAGACTAAGTGGGATGAGAGGGGATGCAAAGGAATAAGGATTCAGAGCATGACCCCGGATTGTATCTGTATCATGGCAGACTCTGGATCACTTTAGGGGACATTGATTTCAAATGCACCCTAAAATGCACCCTAAAATGCCTTGAATCTAATTCTAAACAAAGTATGCAAAGATAGCGATATCATGAAACTCAATACTTTTTGTGTCTATCAGGATTTTTGGTAATCTTGATAGTATCAACCATTAAAAGATGCACATCCGTCCTTTAGCATGAAATTGGTGTCAAAAATAATCAACATTAATAAGAAAATCTGCTGACTATAATCTTCATTGGCAGAAAAAAGAAAAAGAAAACAAAGCCTATGATCTGTTGGGTAACAAAAAATTTCCCCGGGGGTTGTACAGTAGAAACAGGTTTAAGTTCAACTCTGGGGCCTTTCTGTGTGGAGTGTGCATGTTCTCCCTGTGTCTGCACTATTTTCTTCTGGGCTCTGTAGTTTCCCCCCAAAATCCAAAAAGATGTAGTAGGTTCATTGGAGACACTAAATTACCACGTAAATGAAGGAATTAACCATTCAGCGTCTCCATATGTGTTACTATGGATGTAGATAAAGAACAAATGAATGAATGAATGAATGAATGAATGAATGAATGAATGAATGAATGAATGAATGAACATGTCTGAGACAATCTCTTCTCATAACAAACTAATATCACTAATGTCAACTAATCAAATGATCCCCCCCTTTAACAAGTCAAAACTGAAAGATGTTCTTTTCTTCTTGTTACTTTAGTTGAAGATATAAGCTTGACTTCAGGGTGATGGATTTTAAACTACAGAGTTGTTTTGATGATTGTTAAGTAATGCATCGTTTTATTCTGTATTCATTATAAACCTCATTTTCAAAGGGTGTTCCTTGGAACGTTATTTGTGATATCACAAAGATTTTATAATGGTGAGACATCTATTGCAGAAGTTTGACTTATGAGATGACTATTATATTTGAAAGGGGAGGAGGGAAAGGGGAGGACGGCATTTTAACACATGAATAAAGGGAATCTTATTATTGACATTTTGCCACTGTGGAATGATTAAAGATTAAAGGAATATCATATATAATATTCTATCTTTGAAATCCTAACAACTGAGATATCCTCCTGGGCACCCTACCTCGAACATTGGATTAATATTATATATACATATATATATATATATATATATATATATATATATATATATATATATATATATATAATTTTTGCTGGCTTTGCATACAGCACCAAAGCTTTTTGCTTTAATATCAGAGTCCATAGTGTTTTGTTCTGCAACATATAGACCTTTTATGCAGCTGTGCACTGACCTGAGAGGCATTCTTGGAACTGTGGCCATCTTTACTTGCCCCTAAACAGAGACACTGTTTGGAGGGGGCGGGGGGACTACATGGTAGATAATCATTGACCTTGGTGGCACTAATGGGAGAAAAAACCTCACCAACCAACACAACAACTGCAGGCTGTATTCAGTTGGTACACTGACAGCAAATACTTGCTATCACATATCCATACCACTAAAGTTCTTTATTCCTTTTTGGAAACCACAACCAAAAGGTGGTGACTTTCAGATTTCCTCCAATGTTCACATGAATACTGATGAGGTTGATCCTGTCTTACTTCTCTATACTTTTTTGCTGACAAAAAAAAACAAAAAGTTGTATAATCAACATTCCACATATAACAGATGTATTACAGTTAATGAATGACATTTGACCAGGTTCTTTGTCTGTGTGATTTCCCAAACAGCGCCACTTCTTCTTCTTGGGATTTTAGACTGGCTTTTACTGGTAAATGATATTCAGATATCCAACGCAAATGTATCTTGCAGTAGTTATGCTTGTGTTTATTCTGACCCAATAACTTCCTGAAAGCAGCATTTTTACAAGATAAAACCCAAAAGCAAAAACAACATGGTCACTGTCAGCTACTTTCTGTGTTATTTGAATTACACATACACAGGAGTCACTACCATTTCATGAATTTAATTTGCAAGCCCATAATATTTCTTTATCAAAGGTACAAAAGAAAACAAAAAGAAAACAAATATATATCCTTCTATTTGCTTGTCAGATTACTCTAAGGGATTAGCATGACAGTAGATACCATTAGACAGTCCTTATAGTGGTGAATTTGGATTTTCAGATCCTACAGGGTCCTACTGCATTCAAAAATTCAAATAAATGAACTTATGTTCATCTTGATAATAAATGCACATCACATTTCCAGTGTTAAAGTTAATTTCTGCAAAAAATATTGTTACTTTGGTTTGCTTTTGAAAGTAGTCCAGAAGCAATGCACTAGGAGGTCGAAAAAGTTAGACTTCAATTTACCCAAACAAAAATGAAGCATCTTTAACTATCTCCAAACATTGACAGGGTTATCTGTCAACTGTGACAAAAGTGTTCCATGACATGGTGGTGTTCTAGAAAGCTGCGTTTTCATTGAAATATTGTGTGGAAAGACTTGAAAACTGTCAAAGTTATGATGAAATGTTGATTCAGAGAAACATGTCATCATCATCAGTTGGAGATAAGATGTGGATGGCCTGAATAAATAGATCCAGGAGAGCAGGAATGTCAAGTAGACTTGAACTGGGATTAAAAAAAGAGTTTCAACTGGGGGGATCGTGCATTCAGCAAGGCTCCAAGGACTGTTCATAATACACATCTACGAACTAGCGTTGAACACATCTCTAAATAAATCACCTGAATGACATTGATCCGGAGTATTTTTTTTCTCTGGCCTGAGAGAGGCGTTCACTCCAACATGTTGAACTTCATATTATAAGGCTCATTCATGCTGAATGAGCCTTATAAAAGGCAAGAATAGTTCAAGTTGGGTTTGGTCGCAGCAATAACTCTTGCAATATCACTTTGGGTCTAGTACACATATTCCATTACCACCGAAATCATGAAGAGGGATAATTCAGTGCCAAGTAGTTTAGATTGCGCAAGATCACATGCTCAGTTTCTCAGTCTTTCTCATTTATAACGTAAAAAGTTACAAATTTTCAACATCTCATTTCTCAGCTTTTTATCTGAAAGCAAAAATATTTTTCACAAGACTTCTAAATAGTCGTGACTTGTGCAAGACACTTGACTCTTTTTTTGATTTCCAGAATGTGTTTCAGTTTTGTTTTATCAGAGAGGGTAAAAAGAATCACTTTTATCAACGGCATTATTTCTGGCTACGGGTATTTTTGAAAATACTGGCTTGGAAAGAGTCAAGCTCGATACAGGTGGAAGGAAAGGGGGTACTGGAAGGGTGATGAACACGGTTTGGGCTGTGCGAGTAAAGTTTAATTGCTTGAGAATTGTGCACTGCCATAGGTTTTCCTCTGCCAGGGAGAGAGAAAGAGAGAGACAGAAGAGAGCGAGATACAATTGAAGATAAAAAAAAGTCATCAAATAAGAGGTCACTGAGTCCACACTTCTCCTCTATCATGCTTTGTTCCCCGCTGTGGTAGAAAGGAACTCTAGAATCACTGCTGCTTGACCAGAGCTGAACCATAGACTTGACTTGTACTGAGTTACCATCAGTCTCACCACATCCCATCATTCCTCAGGACCTATTGAGCTCAGCCTTGTAGAGTCTCTTCACATGATTATCTCCCCACATATCTGTAATCCTCCTACTCATATACAGCATTATATAACCACCCAGCCGCTGAGTGCAGTGAACTAACTGTAACTGACAGCCTTTCCTGCTGTACTTCCCACTCTCTCTTCACAGTGAGGTTTTCTTCAACTACAGTATAGCACCTGAAAAAAAGTTGAAGATGTACTCAGATTCTTTATGACTGATCTGTTCTGCTAATTAAGATCACCAAGATCTACAATACATACATAACATAGATACATATGTCATCAAGTGTATATTAGATATTCAACAGTCTGTCTACCCTCAACTGATCAACGGCCACAAAGCCTGGGGCCATGGGGGCACCAATGTAAGGACAATCCACAGGGATCTAAATCATCCTTCAAGTGATTAAAACAGTGGCAAATTTTAGTAATTTGTCCAAAGTGGTATATGGTATATGGAACATATACCATACTAGGAACCTACACCAACTATGACACTGAGCATTTTATCACATATCAGAATCAATATATTTGATTCTGATTGTGGTTCTGATTTTAACTACACATGTTCTTTAACGATGAGCTTCAATATGTAATTTAATTTGACATTGTTGGAAAAACACTATTTACTCTCTTGTAGTTAAGCCATGCAATGACTTTGTTGACTTCAAAAATCCACCAAACAGAGAACATCTATTCATCACATGTTCAGAATCTGAATCAGCTTTATCAGCTGTGGTTTTCAGTTACATCTTGTACTGGCGTGAAGAACACGAAAAAGTGCAAAGTGCAAAAGTTCTATATGTAACTTAAAAAGAACTAATTTACATACTATTAATAGCGCCGATGAACCATTTCAGTGTTCAGGTATATTCTGCATTTTCTACATCACTTCAGATCCAAGGATTTGTTGACAGTTTATATTAATGTTTTTGTTATGAATTTGACTTGATAGCCTGCATATCCAGATTAATATCTTAGAAGAGGCTTGTTGACAGCAAGCATTAAACATATGTTTTGATAGATAATTAAATAATTCATGCTCATAAGAAAACTTTTTGCAATTAAGTCTATGAAGATTCTCAGTCATCTAGCCATTGAAATGATGAGCTTGCCTGTAATTCTCTTTTATATTTTTCTGAAATGATTGGTTAATTTTTTAAAGACAAAAATAGTTTTTTTCTGTTAACCATTTTTATGCTAACCATGTGCAACAGTTTTTTTCACAATAACTGAATCTGAAGCTGGAATAATATTTATGAACATTAATATTTTCTTTTTTATGCAGTCACAATTACTTTAGTCAGTCATGTGGCTTCAGAAAGTAAAAAACGTTGAGCATGATCAAAGGGAATAGAAAAAAAGTTCTCAAAACTAATTATGTTCATATTGTTACAAGTATCATCAAAATGTGTGTATTAATGTCTTATAATCTAACAATAGCCATGATTTATTAGCAAGGACAGTAATGTTCATAGTTGTCAAATCTTATTGTGGTGTGTAGTGTTTGTGCTACACACCACACTAAAAGGGGGCAAAATGACATCTGCAGAAAATGTTAAATAATTACACTCTGTTGGCCTGTTTTTAAGAGGTTAGACATTTACAGTATATCTGTGAGGATCAGTGGACTCCATTCATGCTCAACCACGCTCAAACCTACAAGCGGTTGTAAGCGGTGGCTATGTGTGATTGTGTGTCTAAGGAGGAATCATTCTTCCCTGGCAAAACTACAGCAGAGCTAAACAACCGTTGCTCTCGGTTGGAACAGGTTTCATCTGTCCAAATCAAACCGAAACCTCTCTGTTACTGTGTATCTTTTTGAGAAAAAAATACGTTGTTCAAGAAGTAACACAGTGAGACGTGACTGACAGCAATGTGACTCCAACGGTAATACCCTTCACTGGCAAAGTGGAGAAAGCACTGTCACTCACTATGGCAACAGTAACAAACCTTAATTCATCCATTAGTAATTTAATGGGTTTGAAGCACAGCCACTAATAACCACAATAGGAAAAGAAAGGTGACAGTCAAGCCTCATTGCAGTTTGGCAAAGTGGCCTGTTTTCATTCACCTGTATGAATGTTCCAAAAACCACACGTAAAAACACATGTATGACCATGTGCCTCCCATTTTGCAGAAAACATGTAATTACCACATTACTATCCTTAAAGCAACAAACTTCTTCCCCCGTCATTGAAACGTCCACAGTAAATGTGCAGTCGAGCTGTCGGAAAATTCCTCCTTCTAGAAGTCTAGTTTCCACATTAAAGCTTCCACATCACGACTGTGTCTTCTGAATATTGGTCAAGAATTGGCATCAAATGCATTTTTGATGTCAAATCCTCCCCAGAGCCCTGCTGCTAATAAATTAGGTTTAAATAAACAAACTTGCAGCGGTGAATGGGGAAAACCGGCCTCTGGTGTCAAAGTTCTAAATGAACCTCAAATATTGAACTGCAGCAACAGAAGGAAAAACATGTTTTTGACCAAAAGGCTTTAAAAGCTGGACACAATGAGTCCACCTTTGGATTTGAAAAAATCTTCCGCCAAAACATTTTCCATAAAACTACCTATTGACACACAGGCTGCTCCTATGTGTCAACTCATACATACATACATACATACATACATACATACATACAGTTGTGTGTATTTTGCTGCCCTGAGTATTTTGCATTTGAGTATAACTCAAATTGAACATTCAAAATTGCAGACTGGCACGTTTAAGGACGCACATGCACGCGCACACACATATTGGCTTACAGCGCGGTGTGTTTTCATGACACACGCTTTCAAACTTTGGAACAGATTCGTCACATATTGAACTTTTCATTGAGAGACCAAACATCGGACCAGATTACACCATTAAATCTTGAACATATCGCGCGGTGCGTCCGGTGATGGCGGGGGAGGGTGAACCCCCCTTCGCAGCATCTGCACCCCCTTCCCGCCCCCGTCGGACCCCAGCGCTGACCACGGATTCCTGGCCCGCCGGCTCTCGCCTTCTCGTTTCTCGATCAGTCCCAGTCGAGAGAAAAAGCGCCATGTTGGGACTCCTGAGGGTACGAAACGTTACAAAAGCGCAAAGGCGCCCCAGCCTCCTTACCTTCGCGATGGCCTTCCTATACCTCATGGCCGCTTGTTCTATCAGGCTGCGAACTTTAATATTCCCATCTCCGCAAGGAACGACCACCCGGGTCCTCCCGAAACACACCGTCACTTTCATTCTCCACCTCTGCCTTAAATCCAAAAGGGAGAAAAGGTGCGTCAGGGGGTTAAAATCATCCCCGACGCTAAGTAATCCCTGGAGAGATCGGGGTGACGTGGTCTTCGCGCCAGGCGGCGGATCCGGCGGCGGGACTGGGAGGCGTCCTCTCCGCGCTGCGCTGACTAACACGAAAACTTCTCGACTGAACGCTTCCCCGGCGAGTGCACGCAAGTGGACTGACGCTGGGAGTTAGCCCGCATGTTGGAGCAGGCTGCAGGAATGCTCCCCGTGAAATTACGCGTGGGTCCACCTCAAGTGCACGTGACAAAATCCACCCAGGCACAGACACTGCTGCGTCAGCAAAAAGCTAAACTATCTATTGACAATAAATATCTGGGTACTGGAATTCTCGTTTTCCAAAAGTCATTGAAGATAGCAAAGTAATCGGCCGCTTATTATCTGCTATTTTCCCAATAGGATATGTATATTTGTGTGTGTGTGTGTGTGTGTGTGTGTGTGTGTGTGTGTGTGTGTGTGTGTGTGTGTGTGTGTGTGTGTGTGATTAAAAAAAACTGCTTGGATTAATAAGTACATGTGTCAAAGGTACTTGTGAAATATACCGACCCATGGGATGTGGCTTGATGTACTGCATTGATCTCACTCCCCAGCCATCAACCATTGCTGTTTCTTGTATCACTATTAATGTTATTATTGTATCATACCAGGTATTACCATGTAAGTGTAAGCACTAGTGGCTTTAGTAGTGGCTGTCCGTCCCAACCCTCATACACCCCTCTCTGTTCTTCTCGCTCTCTACCCCAACCAGTCGAGGCAGAGGGCCGCCCACATTGAGCTGGGATCTTTTCAATGTTTCAGCAGTTTTTCCCTCGCCACTGACACCAACTGCTTGCTCATAGTTGGGTTTCATAATGTTGGGTTTCTGTAAATAAGTTTGTCATCCAAAGTGTCACTCAGAACTGCTCCCTGTGTGAAGGGTCACGCGGCAACTATGTTGTGAGTTGGTGCGATATAAATAAAAACTGACTTTATTTTTTGGAGTTTGTGGCAATTTTTAAACATATACCATTAAATGATGAAACTGCAATACAGGATAATGAATCTGCCTAAAGGAAAAACTACATCCTGACCTACTTTACTGATAAAAGAAAAAAAGAAGCTGCACCATATCTGCAGAGCATTCCCTGCAGCTGTATGCTGTGTGACCCCACAGACTTCAAATGAATGAGCACAAGTGGAAAATAGAAAATCCCTGTATCACACCAGTGGACAAGCTGAGGCTTATTAGGTAATAATCCTCCTCAGATAGCTGAATTTATTTGACTCGATTCCCCTCCCAAAAAAAAATCTGAGTTCTAAGATATGAGTCTCTCATGCTGGAACAAACAAAACCCGGTGTGGACCTGGAAAGTGCAGACCTCTGCCCCAAATACTGAAAAATTAACAGTCCAAGAAATACGTGGAAAACAGTGACTGGACTGTCTGGAGATGAAGTTCACTCACATGCTCTCTTGATCTCGTACTCCCTCTAGAGGCTACAACAAGGCAGAGCACAGAGAAGGATGATCCGCTTCAGGACATCACTTGGCCTTCCGTCTACAAGTGAAGGATAAGGGCCACTCCTTTGACGACAGCAATGTCGGCATTCAGATCAGATTAAAACAGATGGTTCCAGAGAGGAGTCAAAGAAGTCATTTTTGTCAAATGGAAGAACAGTCTCTGAACACCAAGGAGTCCTTATGCACAACCTTTCACCTACATACAATTCCGCATTGGGATCCATCCCAAGACAGATCAGCTAACTCAAACCGGACATGTAGGCACACTCCGTACAACTCAGAAATATCTCAACACCAGATCCCAGTAACCACCACCCGAGCCTCAGCCCATGTGATCCAGAATCAGAAAACTTTATTTGTTCTCTGGGGGGCAATTGGGGGGCACATGGGGTAGCAGCATCAAAATTGTGAACATCAAGAATAAAATTAAAGTAAATAAATTCAAATAAAAGAAAATAAAATTTAAAAACAGAAAAGAAAAAAGAATTATATTTATGTATATAAAAATAAATTACTATACAAATTGGACAAATTGTTTCACTCGCTCTGCATTTATATAATAATATATCATGACCATTAATATATCATATAGCATTAATTACACTCACGGCCATGGGGACACTACCATGGCGATGATGGAAATTGAGGAGTTGGACAGCTCTGGGGACGAAGGTTGCCCCTCTCCTCTGGGTTTTGCAGACCAAGCAGCGGAGTCTGCAACCAGAGGGGAGCCACTCAAAAGCCGGGTGTGAGATGTGGGACTGATCTGCAAGGATCTTTTTGGCTGTTTCTATATTTGATTGAATGTGAAGCGGGAGAGAGGTCTGAGAGGTTGGCAAAGTATTTTGGAGCAGACCAAGGCGGTGGATTCCAGGCAATTCCTGTCATGTTGGGTGATGGAATGGAACCAGCAGGTGAAGGAGAAGGTCAATACATTCTCAATGAAGGCGTAATAGAATGTGGTTGAGATTGTGCCTCTGACCTCAAATGACCACACCTTCCTGTGCAGATCCTGCCGTTTGTGACATTTCCTGATGATCTCCTCAGTGTTGGAGGAGAACTTCAGGAGGTTGTCGAAGATAGCGCCCAGGTAACTGCACTCCTTCACCATTTCAACTGGCTCCCCGTGTATGGTGGTGTCTTTGCCAGTTGCCTCTACCTACTGGAGAATGTAATGACCATGACTTCAGTCTTGCCCACATTCAACCTCAGGCAGGAGGCTCCGCACTAGAGCGTGAAGACTTGGAGGGCTGCGCCATGGTGGAGTGCGGGACCAGACAGTTGGGACAGGAGGACGGTGTCGTTGGCATACTTCACCAGGTGGCAGTCCTTTTGGGTGGACCTGCAGTCGTCACTGTAGACGACAAAGAGCTGAGGAGACGGGATGCAGCCTTGCAGTGAGCCAGTGAAGGTGAAGAGTGTTGGAGAGGACATTGTTCACCAGAACCCTGGGATCTGTTGGTGAGGGTGTTGATAATCCCCTTGATGCCACTGGATGAGTCAGTGGTTGAGGTGGAAACAGGTCATCAGTTTCTGTGCTAGTATGTAAGGTTGCAGGGCATGGAAAGCAGAGGAGAAGGAGGCAAAAAGGAACCAACAGATTTCTCTCCATGCCTTCACATCCCGAGAATTTTGGCTACACCTTTTCAAATTTCAATCCGGATATGTCTCCAGAAGTAGGACAGGTTTAGGAAAATCTAAGGAGATAGAGGTATGCTCTGGAAAGGAGAGGAATGAAGGTTAGTTGCAGCAAGACAGAATATATGGGTGTCCCTGCAAATTTAAACATCTTTAAATACACAATAACATGAAACCAACATAAAGTAGTGAGTAGATTAGGATATTTTTATGAAGGCCAATGGCATGGCCACACCTTCCCCATGCTTAACATAAAAACATGAATATATGAAGCTGTGTATTATTTGAACGGCTTAGAATTAAATGAACAATAACAAGGTATGCTTATGCGAGGCACTAAGCCCAGTTTAATATAAAACACCATTTTATACAATAAAATGTTGGGGATCTTGGCTCAGTCCGTTTGGGGGTCCTTGGTCTGAAAAATGTTGAAACCCTCTGTTAAAAAAGAAAAGCTCAGACAGAAGTGCACATCAGCATCATGTATGCTGGAATGATGTATTTGTGTTCTTTATGTCCAGGTATTGAATGTAAACTTTTGCATGGAAGGATTTTTGAGTCTTAGTGTGAAACATATATCACATTTTTCCTATAATAATTATTTATGATTTTAATCATCACATTTCTTTGGCAAGAGAATGTTATCCAAGATGAGGGCAATACTCATCACACCTTTCACCCCCTAGATGACATGCTGACCTATCACAGAAGTTCATTCAGCAATAGATTCCACCAAGGTGCTCGACCCTAACCCTAACCCTCGGTATCAGGCTGTTTAACTCACACATGTAATAACACCGAATCAAACACCACAAAATCTCAATATGACCTCTTGGTCTTACAGCCTGCTAACAGCCTGTTTAACTTCTGTTTGGGCATTCCGCTTCCAGCCCATAGGAACCCTGGTCTTTTCCGGGGCTTACTGCCTGATCAGTGGACTTCCTTAGCTTGAGGACCAGCTTCATCTTCTCTTGCATATAGCCCTTACTGATGGATTGTCGTGGCAGTTGAAGTGTGTTCTTCTTGAAGAGACCTGTTTGCATTGAGACCTGAGACCAGAGACCTGACTGCATTGGCTTTCCATCCATCTTTCTTGCAGTAGATGAGGCGATCTTACTCATTTTCAGGGCCTGCATTACCAGTTCCCCAACCAAACCATGTACTTGACTTTCTGGATCTGATCCCAGATCATTGTGGCATACTCTACGCACCTAGAAAACCTGGGACTCCTGCCGTCTGGCACTTGATGTCGATCTATCTGTTCTCTAGGAGATAGGTGATCATCCTTCGGATGGATACAGAAGGAAAAATCTTTCCATGTATGTTTAGCAGTGCTTCTTTTGATTTCGGGTTTTCCCTGAAATCAAAGGAAGTAAACAGCATTTAAGTATGCTTTTGAATCAATCCCATAGTTAAGAAAAGAAAAAGCCCAATTCTGCCCGAACACAAATCAATGCAAATAGCATCACAATCCTAGAATAAAAACTGAAATAAAAAAGGGTAATCAGAAGATGTAACATATAACAATATGAACCTGAGAAAAAGAATGACCCCGACGTGATTTGAACACGCAACCTTCTGATCTGGAGTCAGACGCGCTACCGTTGCGCCACGAGGTCTCATCGCGACGCGACGGATAACATGGATTTCTATCGTTTCCCCGGAAAACCACATGACTCTGGAAGCTACATTCTGTTAATACATAATTGGTATACTACATATTGCTGAAAATTATTATCAACTATTATATCTGTTTCACAATTTGGATGACGTAAAGTATTCGTTTCTAGTAGGTTATTTTAATATTCGAATGGGCTCCATTGTCTGACTATATTTCGAAAACTGACATTCAACGTTACTTCTTGTGCAATATTCCCCATGCTAAATTTGTTCCCCATTTTATTTTTTTGTCATTATATTCAACTATATATGAAACTGTTTTCTAGACAAGAAACACGTCACCAAATAAACATTGAAAATGAACAAACGTTTCTTTTCAGTCAGTGCGACGAGACTCAAACATGGACACATGACAAAATGTTTACATAAAAGCCTTCAGTGAATTCATTATTTATTTGACAAGCAGCAGGATCATGTTTGTCATTTTAATTTTCTTTACATTTGAAAGTAGATACAATAGTAAGTATACCAGTTTTATTACAATACTTTTCCTAACATCAGAACATTTAACAAAGAAAGAAAAAAATAAACACACAACTGCAAATGTGAGAAAGAATCGCATTTTTTTTATGTGCGGACACCAATATACCATTGATGCCACAAATGACGCTTTATTTTCTTTTTTTGTTTGTTTGTTTGTATTCCCCATTGTTTATAGCTACCCAATAACTTGATCTGCACTTTCTTCTCAAACGGCTATAGGCATTTTCTAAGTCGTTTTGACGCACATGTGCGTGGCACTGGTGATGTTGTAAACAGCTTAACATCAGAGGGTGGATGAGGGCAGGGCTTATGGGTGGTGGTGTCTCCTGGCCATGTCATGTGACACAAATACCACTCTTGTTTTTTAGAGAGAGCCGCTAGTCCCGCTGTGTCACCCTGTGCAGTCACAGCAGACAGCAAATAACCTAAATGGATGAAAGAGCCTCTTCTGCCGTTCATTATTCTGTTTTTAGTTTTTTGTTTTAAACCTGTGTATGCAGGTCAGTCATGAAGGTAAATGTTTGTAATGGCGTCTTGACTGCTCCGTCTACGCCACATAACTGTACTCGTCTGCTGAGGTCTGGCTCCGTTCAATGTACTGCTTATCAATGAGCACTTCGATGCACTTCTTGATCATGCTGATACTGGGGTTAAACCTAGCTTTGGACTGATTGATGACCTGCACAGTGGAGGAGACATACACAAAAAACACATTTTAATACATTTTAATACAGAAATGCCAGGAATGTAATTACTCACTCCATATTTAAACATTTTCAATACTTTATTTGAGTCATTATTCTTTTAATAAATAATGGCAAATAAACATAGGTGAGCTGATATCAGTGACGAGATGTAACGCATGGTCTGTACGACAAAGTGCCAAAGCTTGTTTACCAGTTACTGTAAGCAGAGAGAGACAAATTAGCTACAGCTCAAAAGTCCTCGACAGGGAAGGCGCAAAAACAGATTGATGCTCATCATGTATGAAAAAAAAAAACGATAAGTGATTTCTTTGGTCCAAATACTATTGTGTCTATGAAAATGAAGAGACTACGTTGAATAATGGTTTCAGCTGCTTAGCTGAAGTTGCATGACTGTCACTTTGTCTAAAACTAAAAAAAATGAACATGAGTCTGCAGTCTGCATTGCAATGAGCTGTAAATGTAAAACAAATACCAATTGTATGCAGAATGCATACAATGCATACCAAAAAAAGTGCATGGGTCATGGGAGAATATATATAGAGAATATATAGATAAGCGAGAATGTATATACACAAACCTGTCCCCTCACATATGCACACATGCACTACAAAACATCTGATCACAAAACATGCGACATTTGCCTTCACCTGGTGGTCTGTTATCAGTTTCGCAATAAATTTTAACCACCAAAGAACAATTATTCTGAGAATGTTTAGTATCACTGAAGAGTGCACATATATTATATTATGCTTTAATGGAGATATTTCATGTCTGGGTATACAAGAGGCTTGAAGGGCAAGGTCTCCATTGGTAAGCCCACGAAAGTCTTGTTTGTTCTGTATTTCTTTTTCCCATTGCAGCCTTGCATAAAGTCGTTCCAAACAGCTCATGTGCATGTAAAACTATTAAGTTTGTCACTGATGATGTGGTACTGTTATGATGATATGAAATTAGCTTGTCTCTGTAGTTTGACTGTTTACCATTTCAATTAGCACTCTCAATTTTCACTTTTCAATGAACACATGTTTAACTTGCACATCCGTTACCAAACTTGGCACAATAGTCAGTAAAACTGCTGTATAGCGCTATCACCATTGTTAGCATTTCTGCAGTTTATATTTCTCCTGCATCTTTCCCATGCTGCCTTACAATGTACTATTATGTATTTATTTATCCTTATGTTACTACTATGTTACTGATAGTTGTTTTATACTATCTCGCATTGAGTGTGGACAGCAATGAACAAATTTTATTGTGCAGGGAAACTTATTGTGCATAAGACAAGAAACACTTTGAACCCTTGAGTCCATCCCATTGCTCATTGTAGCCTTCTTGTGTTTAAACTTTGTTATTATGGGCCTGGTTTAATTACGGTAATGCCCAGCCAACCAAAATGATATAAAGCTGTTCTTCATATGAACAGCTTGTGCAACTCAATATTGAACTCCCTTCCACCAAATCAGAAAAAGTCTTTGAAATAAGACATGTCCACGTACCTCCTGTATGAGAGCGTTGTGCCGGAGCACTTTGCGGGCTTTCATGATTCTCACTATAGCAGCTTGTAGATACATCTTGCGGTCCTCATCTACTGCACTCCTCGTCTGCTCCATTTCCTACGTATCAGATCAACAAGTTAAACATGTTGACGAAGTTGGTCGAAACTGCTTGGGACTTTCATGCAATGGGTGTCTGACCTGTGGTGTGTCTTTCTGCATTGATGTCGTGATCTTAAACTTTGTCCGTTTACTGGTGAAACCCATATTTAATGAGAATGTGGACTCCGTTTCAATTTCCTCCTGCGGGCGTATCAGATAATTAGATCAGTAGTCTCAAGTGTTGGAAAAGAAGCCACTGCTTTGGATTTATTCACATGGCCATCTACATTTCAATTTGAGTGGATATGTGGTGAGTCAGGAAGTCGTGAAAGAAGAAGTGAAAATGGTTGGTGTGGGAGAAGAGGATACAGAGGTTAGTGTTAGATGGAGGCAGATGACTTGCTGTGATGACCCCTGATGGGAACAGCTGAAAGGATAACATAAAGATCTAAATGTAAATGCTCACAGATGAGGTGACATAAAACCTAAAAGAAACCTTCGGGTCATAAAACTTCTATCTGGTTCCATATTAAAGTAACCTAAACTGTAAACCTATCCCAGCTGTTTTATCCTCTCTAAATGGCAGGATCGTTTATTGGGTTTAAATGTTGTTACACATGGTTGCAAAGACCTTTTGTGAATCATGATTTAGCATCTTCACGTCCAAAAGGGACTTGATGGTCTTCTGTAGCTCCTTCTCATTCATCTGAGTGCCATCCTGCAGCTCCTTGTAGGTTACCGTCTGGCTGTTGTTGAAGGCCAGCAATACAGCCATCTGATAGGTGGTCACCATTGCTACATAGGGCTTTGACAGGAAGTTCAGTTTTACCTCACCTGTGTATGGTAAGAAGAAACATTAAAAACAATCATCCAATCAGTTCATCTCTCTTGGAAGCCTTTTTAAGTCATCAATGTGTCATTCATTTCTGTGATTCTACCTGTGCAGAGATAGTGCAACCAGGTCAGCTTCCTCCCACTGAAGTGCTGATTATAAAACAACTCAAACTGCAGAGAGATATGAAACAAGCGTTACTCATCAACAGGCTCTTTTTATTAGGCTAAACCTGCAACTGAAAACTGGAAATCTGCTTTGTTAAAAAAAAAAAAACACAGCCATAACTCACCATTTGCACACTCTTCTCTAGCTCTTGAGGGATGGCAAATGTGGAGGATGGGACATGTGTGAGAGGCCATGCCCCGGCCTGAAATCACATGGTGCAAAAACATTACACATCAACACTGAAAATGCATTTGTGTAAAATGTTTTTTTGGTTGGTCTTGAGTAAAGACAGAGCTTAGTAAGCTGGAGGTCGGAGTCCAAAAAACAGATAGCTCCAGCAGAAAGAAAATGACTCTATTCTGAATTTGAAAATTTGTACTTATTGAGGAATAACAGAGGTTTTTCAAATCCTGTTCTGTTTTTTAAATCCCAACATTACTTCACACTTTAAAAAAAGAAAAACAATCTAGTTTAGTTTAGTTTTCAGAGTTTCATATCGAGGACTTCAGAGAGTCTTATTATAACCAGGGTAAGGCGATGTTCTGATCATGGTATTTTTTACATGTTTGTTGTCACTGTTGGCCTCTGGTGGTGGAAATTTACAATGCAGTACACTGTAAAGACCAGAAGTAGTTAAGGGGAAGTTCCACTCACCCACTGACAGTTGCACATCAGACATTCACATGATGATGTTGCCACGTTCCCATTTTGTCCTTTGCTCTCAGACATTTGAAAGCATTATCTATGCTTAAATGCATTATTTATATATCAAAAATAAAGTCTGTACAAAGTGTGTTGATGCAGAAACCCTCGCCTGTCTTCAGTTTTTTTGTAAATTGTTTGATGACACGGTATCTAATCTGGTATGATTAAGACCATTTTATACATACATACGTCCAAATACATGTATTTCCTAATACATTAAATAATTATAATTGCATTATAACTAGCATTTTGCAGACACTGGAATTCTTGCATTCTGCATTACTTCCCTAGCAGTATCTCCATCTTGTGTTAGCGTCTATTGATTTTTCCTGATTTTATATTAACATTAGAACACACCTGTGTATCTCTGCCACTAAAATAACATGTTGGCATTACAGTCAGAGATATTTCACAAGAGTAAGGAATTTCAAATATGTTCAATACAGAGCCCCATTCTTATAGAGTTATGGGTTCCTGTCTACACTGAATGGAAAGCTAGGTTCACAAACACCTAGTTAGACCAGCAATATATTGTTCTTCAATAGTTACTTGGACAACTGACGGTGATAGTTAACTGTGGTATTGATAAAATCCAGCACAATGTATGAATCTTTATATCCACATAAGAACCTCTGACAAAAACAGTTTAGGAGAAAAATCCAGCTGTTGGCTGCATTCAAATAAAGACTATTGGCAAAGTAAACAGTGTCATCAAAAAACAAAACAAAAACAAAGTTTCGTCCAGAATAAGAATCAACTCCCTTTGCCAGCTGAGAACACTTAAAAGCACTCACCTGTAATACATAAATCTGGAAGCTGATTCCGAGGTCAACCACCATCTCCTGCGTCTTGATGAAGTTATTGAATTTGTTGTTGAGGTCGGCACTCACACTCATGTCTGTGTACATTCTGTGGAGTTTGCTTGTGAATTCGTAGCCACATGCTTGCTGCATGGTTGAAAGGAAACAAGACAACTAATACAGAAGAGTGGAGCAGAGGAATAAACAAAATACAGGCAAATTCATGTGTGTTTTAATGGCCCTAATGGACATTAAAAGATGCTCCAACCAATTTTGGCTGACACTCGATAGGAGCAGTGCAAACACCCAGAGAAGAAATCTGCAGGAGCGTACAGGTGTAATAACAGGATCTGTTGTTTCCGTGAGTGCATTTGGGCCACCAACTGCTGTTGCTGCTGTATCTTGAGGATACCAATTATAAAAGCGATTTACGACTGCATCCAAATCCACCTCTTCAAACCCATATCTCTCCCTCACACAAAACAACATTGGCTGCTTATTAAATCTATTGTTTGAATGAAAGTTACTGCATGGCATACAAAATTATTTACCATCTCATATCTTGGGAATAAAGAATAGTTTGTAAGATCAGACTGGGGGCCCCATCACTATTTAGTGATGTAGCATATAAACTGGAATGATGTAACAATTTCTGACACGAGAAGGAAGTTGTTCAGTTTTTCACTGTCAAGCTAACATGAATAATGATACAAAGCAAATACCTCGGAAAGATTTACCTTAAGTTTGTTGATCATGGCTTCTTCCGAGTCCATTGACAATGATAACCCATGTATTAACCGCTTTGCTAGCATTCTAGCATAAAACTGCAGAAAAAGAAGATCACAAAAAATACGTGAAACAAAGTGCTTCACATAAAAATCAATCCATAAGTACTTGAGTATTTTGAGATTAAAGAAGAAAGTGATGATAGATCTTTCTATTTATAGAGCTTCAGTCTAAAAACAACCCTTGATGTTCAGACCTAGATGAAAATGGGTTGAGGAAAAGTGAATGATGCATAATTTTGTGAGAATCCAAGCTAGGAACATTTCTGTTACCTTTTGAAATATGTCTTTGTCATCTATGTACTTGAACACTGTAATAAAGCTGGTAAGCTTGTCTTCCACCTCGTTCTCCGTCATTCCCTTTGCAGACTTCTTTAACAGATTGTCACAGTATTTTGCCAGCTGTACAGAAACATGATGTGAGGCGGAAGGAGGTATGACCTGGTCAGGGCACTGATTATGTCACAGAACTTTGTGTATGCATGTGTATGTGCCATACTGACCAGTTCAGGGGCTTTACAGATAGACTTGGGTTCCCTGAAGTTCACCACAGATGTCAAAGCCTATGAACACATTGAGTCAAATATAAAAGTGGTTGGAAAAATGTCAACATCTGTGTCTGCTATTAGGTTGTAATGTATTGTGAAGGACATTTTGCAAACAAATGACAAATAAGTGCTGGGGTCTGATTTTTTTTTTTTACCTTATCCAGTGCACTCATAAAGTGCTGATCTCCATTTAGAACTGTGTTTATAAGCTGAACAAATTTACTGTGAACCTCAAGCACCGATTCCACAAACAGGGTTGGCGTCTTGGGAGTCAAAGAAAAAGATACAGCAGTTTTAGAAAGGGAATGAAAACAAGGAATAAATGGGGAAAAATGCTTATGGCAACATGAAATTCCAAATCATGACATGAAAAGAAATGTGAATGCAGGAGAAGACAGGACAAAAACAATTATCCCAACAATAACAATTATTAAACAATTATTATTATTAAAATCCCCAGAATACAGTATATAGAATTACTGACATTTTCCTGAGAGAGGTTACTGGTGCCTCGGATGCCCTCATTGTGGATATGGACTTGCAGCTCCTGGATCATGTGAGGCAAACCGTTGGACACTGCTCGCAACAAGGTATACATGTTGGCCATGTCTAGAGAAAAGATTATGCAGATAAACGTATCAGTTTGATACACTAACAGGGGCTGTGTAAGTGTATATAATGAGACACAAAAAAACACATCCAGTTTTGCTCATGCACATCAGGAAAACAATTAAAGTAAAGTATTGGTCTGACCATCTCTCTTCTCCTGTCGAATAATGTTCTGGCATTCCCCGTGGAGGAACTGCAAATGATCTGCCACCATCCTCTGCTGGCATTCATGGATTACTTTGGCATAAGAGCTAGGGTTTAGGTACTTCCGACATCTCACTTCTTCATCTTTCAACCGCCCCAAAACCTGGAGGATGGCATGGGTAAGTACAGTGACAAACTAGAAGTACGATCTTGCTCAACTGGGGAGGAGGGAATTAATGTCTATGCTGACTTTGAAGTCAAGTGATTTTTTTACATATGAAAAAATATTTCAAGACCAAAATGAAAGATTTTGTTAAAAAATGAGAATAAAATTTGACAAATAAAGAGACTTTATTCTTTAATGTGTAATTACATAAAAAGCAGTAAATTAAGAACTACTTACTATTTAGGAGCTGTGGAAATTGAAAAATTCAACATTTTTTTTTCCAGAAGTTGCCATGACCTTGAGCACTTTACTAACTTGTGTGTCATACTACGCAGCATAATGGATGCTTGTTTCATTTGTCTTTTTATGTACACTTGCTTGATATTAAAGCCCTGAAGCTCATTTCAGTCTTTGTGAAGCAAACTATTTCAAAACAGTGTGTTAGGGCTTGTATTGTTCTGCAAAAACCACGGATGATGTTCGAAGCTTCATACGCCGCTGGGGCCTCAAATGCTTAAAATCCATTCATGGTGGCTTTTGTTAGTTTGAATCAATTTTGACAGCTGCACCTGGTGGTAGTAAACTGTGAATTTAAGGAGCCTCAACGGTATTTAACAATATTTGTTTGTGAGGACAGCATTGGAGTAAATGGCATGTACCCTTTAAGCAGAATTCTAGTTTTGGTCTTTCATTTTACTACCAAATAAGGCAAAGTACATTATGAACATTTTCTGTGCCAAATGTGATCCTATTTATGGGTGAATCTATCTGAATTGTTTCACTAATGGTGAAATTTTTTTGTTTTCTTTTTTCGAAGTGTGATGTTTACTGTTTAGGCAAGGGTTGTCGTCTGACAACACCTCATAAATGTTGAAACACTTGCGTGCCGGGAGTGGTGAATCATGTCCAGCAAGGTGGTACAGGTATAAATACTGTATAATAATAATACACTTAAACAACACATTTTTCTTTATCTGCCATGATGAGCTTAAATCAGTGACTCGTTTTCATGGCCAGCTCAGAGCATGGACTACCTTGACTTGACTTTGCCACTAGATGTCACTCTTTTTCTACTCTAGGGATGCAGTGTGTGTATAAAATATGTATCAAATACTTATACTCATTATACTATAATATACAACTTAGTATTTTGATTCAAAGAATATGAATATGGAGTAAATGTGTCATCATTTCATACATATAAGCACACACACAGACAGCCAGAGTGATGTAGCCCTATATTTTTCTAAATTTAGAGTGGTGCAGCTCTTTCTGTCCATGTTACCCAGGAAGCATAGTGATCAATTTGACAGCATTGAAAAGCACAGAGCATTAACATCTGGTGAAGCTCTTGTCAAGATCCTGTTAACAGGCAAGATGGATAGATGAATTTACCAGAAAGATCTGATTATTACCCATGCAAGTGACTTCATGAGTAAGAATGACTAATGAGAGAGAGTCGTGAAATTACCTCGGGGTTTGTGAGTTTGGTTTTGGCGGGTTAATGGAAGCACTAATACAGAGATTAAATCTCTTATGTCACCAGAATAACAGAACACTCAGCACACAGCAAAAAGTCCCTGGGTTAGTTTATAATTCAGCCAACAGAAAAACCCTGTGTCAGTTCAAACTAGATGCTTTTGTAATCTGAAGCGCAACATCAAAACCTATTGTCTGAAGCTTCTTCAATCCTTGCAAAAAACACAAATAATGAAACGATCACATACTTTACAATTCTGTAACCTACCTTCTCCATGTACTGAGAGCAGTTTGACTCTTGCAGTAGATTGGAGGCTTCCTGTTTGTAATACTCTCCTGTTTTTGTCAGAAATGGTGCTTCAAAAATTTCCTGATAAAACTGGAATAAAAGGAAGAGGATGTGGACATCCACATGTCAATATGGACGTCCAACCAGGTAAAAACACAGCCAGTCAAGGATGTGATGACAACAAGACATAAAAATAGATGATGAAAAGACAGTAGTAACAATGGCAGAACTAAATTCCCAAAATAACAGTGTTTAAGATGTGGTGCACAAACAATATGTAAATAAATCATCTATGACTATGGTACACTTTCATGTTTTCACCTTTAGTGGAGACTTCTTCTTGTACTGTTCAACATGAACAAAGGAGTTGATGACCCCGTGGATGACCTTCTGGTTGGGGTTCTCACCACAACGATCGCTGCAACACACAAGTAAGATTGGAGTTAGGCCTGTTTCGATCATAGCACTGCTGGTTGGCAAAATATTTAATGGTCAGCTGGGAAAACTGTAGCTTAAAGCAGGAACTTTGATCATGACAACTGAAACAAATGTCTGGGTTGAACACGTTTGAACGTGTTCTGACAGTGACTACTTTGGCAGATATTTAACATTTATAGCGATGGATACGTGCCATCTGAAAGTGTAATCGATCTAAAATAATAGTTTTGTAAAAATAAGGTAAAATAAAACATTATCAAAAGCTTGCAGATGACACCACATTATGGATTTGGGTTACTATGGGTTACATGACATTACCCACGCGCACATACTTAAGCTCTCATCTTCCCTAATACACCGAACAATAATTTCTTGTTTTCATAAATACGAGAAGAGCATTTGAGGAAATAACAAAACTTACTTTTTGATTTCATTCAGCAACATCCTAATCAGTATCCTTTGAAGAGGCTCAATCATTAGCCTTCTCCACATATCCAAAGCCAACTGTAGAGACAAGGAAACAAGAAAACAGTTGAAACATAGACAATCCAGAGCCAACTTGTGTTTGACGCCGAAGCAAGTTCAACAGACATCTTCTTGACAACTAAAGTTTTCCCTAGGAATGTCACAAAAAAGATGAATATGAATATGTTCCCATAAAAGACTAAGTCAGCTGGGCCAAGAAATATTATTAAATGACATATTACTTATGTCACACCTCGTGATCAGAATTTATATTGGGTGCAAAAAGATTAAATGACTGCAGCTGTGGCTGGTCTTATAATGTTCTTACACAGTAATACACACTGACAATGACTGCTGACACTTCTATCCAAAGTGCAAGCCAAAGTGTTTCTGTAAGACACAGATAAAGCAAAAGGAAAAAAAAAAAGAAAAAAGAAAAAAAAGAAATCAAAATTACTGACAGTCATTAAGAATGGAAACTTCCTGACAGATAAGTTCAGCCGTATCTAGTGAAACAAGTTCGATGACCTTAAGAAAATAACCTTCACAGTTACAGAGATTTCTCTTTTCATCTTATCTGACGACAATCTGCAGTTGAAGGAGAGGACAACAGCATTGCTGTTCAAGTACTGTATTTGAGAGGGAATCTCCAGGATCACCTGCAACACCTCCCAATCAATTAACTTCTAGCAAGACGGTCCCATCACAGATGTCTCTCTTTACTTCCAAGTCTGGAATGCCAAGTCTGATTTTTTGAAATTCACAACTGCTCCATATGAAGTGTATACATTATCCACAGCTATAACACAAAAGGGGTGAGGTCTAAATGGTGCTATGGGTTAAATTGTGTTTGGTCACATAAAATAGGTCCATCATTCCTTTCGGACTCCTGCCTCTCAAAGTCAAACATCTGTAT
Source organism: Fistularia commersonii (assembly GCF_037954325.1). Classification (NCBI taxonomy): domain Eukaryota; kingdom Metazoa; phylum Chordata; class Actinopteri; order Syngnathiformes; family Fistulariidae; genus Fistularia; species Fistularia commersonii. The sequence continues at coordinate 19,869,523 of NC_141291.1, read as the reverse complement.
ACTACATTCATTGCTTTGCATTTATGAATATTAGTTTGAATATCTACTTAAATACATACTTTGCCGGCATTTTCAATAATATATGCATATTGTTTATCTGACTATATCTCTTACAAAGCTGTTTATAAATGTTTATAAATCTAATCTGAAACATAATTCACCCTTTAAGTCAACTGTGAAGCAAGGAAAATATGTATTTGCAAAAAAGGATATTTAACTTAGAATCATTTCTCTTTTTAAATGTAATAAATAGCATGCACCTTATGTACAAGTGTGACTTACATCAGACTGATGTTGGGTTTAATTCAGCCTTAACAGATGGGATTATGGTATAACCCCAATGCTTTTCACACCATTTTAATCACAATTCCAAAAAATGCACTGCTGAGGCAAACTCGTGCATGAGTCCATGAGGGAAAAAAAAGAGTTTACAGTGACAAAATACTTTTGGCCAAAGGTCCAAAACGATTTAATAATAAGTCTTATTAAAGAACTTTTAATAATATAGTGGGCAAGATACATGACTTTGTGTGGCAGTAACTTTAATGCCTGCATCAAATATTGTGAGAGGTTTATAAAGAGTATCTGAAATTCACAAGGCAACAGATCAAGCATGTCGCAAAAGATTCAATAAGCCTTTGAAAAGACAATGATGAAATTCCAGTCCCTTGTGATTAAAATGCATCCAAACACATGAACCTGGTCAGATAGGCTATATGACTGATGTTCCCATTAGCTTTGATGTGCTGCCTGGGAGGGAGAGAACCAGAGAGGGAACCATCATTCTAATACAAAGAACCCGTTAAACCAGTAGTTCCCTCACTGAATTGCAAGTTGTGCTTCTTATCTCTTGTCTTGATCATATATCATCTTCCTAAAACGGTTTGTGGGCTTGCACTGAATTTTGTTTATGTAATAATCCTGGTAAGAGATTCAAGACTAAAAGTTGAAGAGAATTAAACAGTACCTCCCCAATCTCCATAAGGGGCTCATTCATATCTACTCCTCCATAGCCATACTGCAGGTCTGCCTCTGTTAGTTTGTTCTTCTTGATGAACTGAGTGTTGAGGTACCTAGAGACAAAGAAGGTGTTAAAAGTCATGGGTAATTTTCATTTTTAATATCTTTAATCACAATGGCAATCTCCGTTTCACCAGTGCCAAATATTTAAAGATTATTGTTTTTTTCTTTTCTCTTGATGGGTTAATCACAAGAAAGATTCTCTCCCACCCCAAACACATAAAACCACACTTGTCATGCAACTAGCTTCAAGAAAAAGCATAGTTGTCAGATATTTATAGTATATGCTATTAAATCAATGTAACAAATATGTATTTTGTTTATGAAGAGCCCACCATAACCAATTGTAATAGGCAAAAAAGTGCAATTTGGTATTTAATGCTTCAGTGATAAGAGGCCAACCAAATAATAAAAAAAGAGACATTGTGACCTCCGATCATTTCCTTTCATCAAGAAAAAGAGAGGATCAATGTGATAGTTCGGGAATGTACACTAAACAATGATGGGATACATGTTTAAGGGAGCAAGAAGCAGAGCGGCATCAGCATAGCAATACCAAACGGGCTGCAACATGTGTTTCTGACAACACAGATTGAGATTATCTATCTTCGCTGATTCTGTCCACCTGAGATTAGATGCAGTTTTCACAACATTAGCATAACCATAACATACAATTCCATCTTTTAACTATAATTTTACTAAGCATTTAAAAACTTGTCAACGTAAAAAATAACAGCTATTGAACCTTACTGAGTAGAGATTACTATAGGAGCTTAGAATGTAAGATAGGGACAGGTGGTGACAGAATAATTGCCCTCAACAAGTCTCTTTTGACTTACTTTATACCTTAGTTCAGACCTGGTCATTTTACAGCCCGTAGGCCACATCTGGCCCATTGGGTGTCCCTTCCCAGCCCGTGTGAGGTCAGTCAGAACATGAATGAAAAAATATTGATTCCATTGCTTTAATTTAGAAAACAGTGCAGTTTTTAGTCACGTCAAGGTGGACGTAAGTACATCAATGACGTGGGTCCGTGAACAGAGACGAGTGATGCTAGCAAGTTAACCCTTGAAATGTCAGTTCTATCAAAAAAGAAAAGTTGATGTCTAATGCCGCATCCTCAACAAGACATGGACCGCTAAATATTTATTTACAGAAATCAAAGGTAAAGTAGTGAGTAAGGATAACCGTTTGAATCATCACCATGTGACCTAGCAAGGGGGAGGATAATACAAAAAACTTTTCTGATGAAGTGCATGCAAGCTAGTCAGATGCTTTGCTAACTAAACTTTTGTTTTTTTTTTTACAAAGCTTTGCACACCCAGATATGCACTTTTCAAGGCAAGTTACACCGTATCCCACAAAATTGCCCAAAAAAGTAAGCCGTTTTCGGAGAGAGAGTTTATCAAGGAGTGTTTGTTGGACTCTGCAGCACTAATATGCCCTGGGAAAAAGCACGCATTTGATAGCACTCTTGCGACACACTGTGACGCGACGCAGAAGGTTGAGGAGATTGCGGGAGCTTTACCCAAGTGGTCAACTTTGAATTTTTTCTCTGGCTTAGGATGAGAGCTGCAATGTTCTGCCCAGCTACTCATCTTGTTATGTGGGATAACTGAAGACTGAAATCATTTTCAGGTGAAGAGACATTCTCAGTGGTAAGGTTCAACAAATACAGATACTCCATCATTAACTAACACCTCTCAGTCGCCCTTCCTAAATCCACATAAGACATTCAGACAGATTTCGGTGCAGTTGTTCAAGCCCAAGTCAGGCTGGCTATCTCTCACTGAACAGGTAAAAAGACGTGAAAATAAAAAGCCCAAAGCACTTTCTGTGTAAAGTTGATCAATTGCATATCTTTAACATACTGCAAAATGCCTCTTTAGTGTTTGTGAATGTCAACAAGTTAGACCCTCTGAAAACACCTATGTCATGATTATTTTTGTTTTTGATATTTATTACTTCTAAAAGAATACTTTCCTATTTGATCTACAACATCATTTCACATTTGTATAAATATTTACAGAATATGCATATTATTCTGACAACCAAAATCAGTATTTACTGCCTTTTACAATCAGTTATAATTAATACAGAGCAGAATTAAGTGTATGTCATCATTGGTTCATCCCTCAAACACTGTTGAGGTTCCTCATATGGCCCCTTGTAAAAATTAATTGCCCACCACTGCCTTAGTCCAACAGTCGCTGCATGCTCTTTACTGATTAGAATGCACATCAAAACACATTAATAAAGAGTATAATCTAGGATCTTTAGCAACCTTCTTCTTATCTGCAAGAGCTCTGAGCCTGACTAATTTATCCAAGTAACAAAAGTGATAATGCTAAAGCAATTTACTAGGAACTACGCAGTTAAAAAAATTGATCAGACAGCTCTCCATAGGGGTATGCAGCAATAGGATTTTAAGATAAAATGCATTACAGGCTCAAATATCAAAACATGTACACTATATGTGAAAAATCCCAAGCGTGCCAAATCAAATAACAGTTTTAATAATTGACAATGAAAAAGGAAAAGAAAGAAGGGAATGATGACACCAATTGGTCACTGGTAAAAGAGACAATGTCAGAAAGAAGATTTACCTGTATAAGCAGTCCATGTAGTCAGCTCCTTTGCTGTATTCATCCCAGTATCTGTGATACATCACTAAAACCTTCTCCTCCGATTCCAACACTTTCTATAAAACAAATACAGGTGTAATAGATGTTATTAAAAAGCACCACAGGGGAAGAGATGAACACTTCATATAAGATATCAGAGAGCTATTCTGAGTACTTACCTTGTATAACTGGCGAACATGATTCTCAAGAAAAATCTTGGTCTCTGTGTATAATCTTTCCCCTAAAGGCTCTGGGTATGCAACACACAAGGCATATATGTCTCTGGTGTCTAAGTTTAGGAACTGACAAGGACTTCATAGCAAAAAAAATTACAAAATATAGTAAATACACCATTTATAAATGTGGTTTAAAGGTTGTTGTAGTAGCGACTGTAATCTCAGTCTATGTTTCTCCACATTTGAATTGATGAGTCTGAATTTGGTTCTGCCTTATAACACTGAGCCAGCCGGTCAAGGATACGAGAAGCGATCATTCCATGTGGCTCGCTCCACATAGTCAAGCATCACAACAGCCTTGATTGTCGTAAGTAACTTGTTCCATGTCTCGTCAAAATCCACCACCCGTGGCTTCAAGGACATTGTACAGTTTCTCCTTTAGTCTAATAGAACGAGAGAAAAATATGCAGGCACAAGGGTAAGTCATGAGTCAAGAGTCTGATTTTTTGTTATTGTCGTTTGTTTCTTGTCTGTAGCCAAAAATGACTTTTGGTGACAATTATTTTGATGGTAATTGAATTGGGTTTAAAAAGTACTTGATTCTGATTGGAATCCAATATAGCTGAGATATTATTATACTAAGGTCACATTAGAAGGCCGATTAATCAAACTTGTCAAAAATATCCTTACACTTCACTGTGGCAGCAACACATGATGTTAACACTCAAGTTCATGGAGCTACAGGCAAACAGTGAACGGTCAGCATAATATTGATGATGATTGGGTATCGTTAATATTGTAATTAAGCTACGAGGCGAGTCAGAAGCTAACAATCATACACGGACCTCCATATCTGTGTCATAAGAATTATGGCTCACCTGGAGGGGCGAGAAACTAGGCCCTGTGTTGTTCCCGATCATACATACCGCTGAAAGCACGTCAAAAACTTTTCACAATCAACATGCATAGTTCAAGTTGCTGCTGACCACTTCACGCTAGTCATCATCGATTAACAATAGGGGGTGTTGCCGTTAATAATAATTAAAAAAAACAACAACTTGCAGTTATGGTAAAGGCAGCTAAGTTGAAGTTAACAGCAAGGGAAATGCCAATCCTAAAATAGGGTGTCTGACTAACGGTCTAACAAGCATCTTCTTAGCAAGCTTCTTCTCAATGGGAAACCTATGGGCATCAGCGATTTGTAAATCGCTGGCTAGCGGCTAGTTAGCTTGCGAGCAGAAAGCTAACGACAACTCGGCTAACGCTAGCAAATGGTCATCTTTCAGGCAATGGCTTAACATTTACATTGACAACTTGGTAAAACATAATACTATTGTGAAACATAATAGGACATAGGGGTCAAACGTAGACTTCTGAATAGTACGCACCTCTGTACAGTAAATCCTTGTAAAAATACTCAAGTTTCTCCGCTGTCACAGGCTTGATGTGTCTATACTTACAGGTCTTCCCTGCCGCTTGGATTTCACCACACGCCATACTTTCACATGGGGGTTTGTAATGAACCAGCATAAATTTGTCTCCAGTCCCTGTTGCCCTTTATGAGGAAAACATGTCTTTCATTGTAGTCTTATTTTGAAAAAAATCAAGGAAATAGTTATGCATCTTGATATGAATAAGATACAGTCCACTAGAATTAAAATACGAGAACCCCTATTTGTGTTTGGTATCGCCTAAAACTACGGAAACCGCTTTGGAAATCGAAACTGTGAAAATACTACCAATCTTAATCCCGTTTACTACATATACAAACCCAGGTGTCAAGAAAATATCCCATGGAGGTTGGTGACCTTGCAAAAATGCGAATTAATATAAATGCTCACAAATTTAGACTACTTAGCTCTACGTTCAGCGTAATGGCAATATATGATGAAGCGTCAGTGACTAGATTTATTTTAACATTGACCACATGTGATCGAATACACCAAAAGTCTCCGTGTCTTTGACTACAACTTATATCTGTGTAAGAGCGTCTTATCCACAAAATAGAAAACATTCTGAAACTAATGTTGACATGCTTATGTAACCAGAACATTAATAAAAAACAATAGAATTATTCCTCAAACCTCATTTTGAATGCTGACTGCAATCACTATCCAAGCCAGATATGACCTAACAGTTTTTGTCTTTGAGGGACATCAACCAGCTCCCCCTAAGAGTCACAAAACAGTAGGCAAACAGTGTTTGTTCTTGTGTCTACATGAAGTATCACCTTTTAGTAGACAAAAACCAACTGAACCGGTCGTATAATGAAGGGCACTGTCAATCTCAGATTGTTGCTGAGAGTTTCCCCTTGTATCGACACGAAGAAGTTGATGATTCTTTCAGTGCTGGCAACTGTCACGTTCAATTGACTGTTTGGCCGATCCAGTTTTCTAAAATGTTGATCTCTACCTCTAAATGATGGAAAAGCAATTAGGGAGGTTTTCTAGTTGACGGTGTTGCTGCATGTTGAGACCTTTACTGCTCTACTGCTATTCATTATAAGTAAAATGTTTGCTCTTGGATGTTTAGCAAGAGCATGCAGTGGCTCAGCAGTATTTTTGGTGGCAGACATTTTGGTGACCAATGACCAGGCACAAGGAGCTTGCCATAACACAGGCTTACTAGCAAGTCAACAGATCCAAAAGAATGTCCCCTATTACCTGGTCTGCAGGCGGAATTCTTACCTATTCCTTCCCTCTTGGTTTCGGACCATTTCTTTGTGAGTATGCCAGGGATGCCTGGTCCCTTTGGGGAAATGGCTGGCCCTTCCTTGGGCACAGCAGGATTAGCAATCAAATTGCCTGTGCAGAAAAGAACATCGGTTGAGGGCCTGCGCACTGGATTAAGGGTCTCTTCATCAGTCCACTCTGATATTGGTTTCAAACCTGGTGGGTATCATTTTTATTGGGAACTAGGCTACAAAGTAACCTCTATACAGCCATGGTAGTGAGTCTTTACAAGAACCAAAAGAGGGGTGCGGCTCTATAATCTTCTACAAGGGCAGCAAAGGATTGTGGAAGTTTTGGAGGAAGTAGGATTTCACCAACAGAAGAAGGAACAGTCTTGGACATGTTGTACTGGTGTCATTAAAAATGCATAGGTTTTTCAAGGGCACAAAGTCCAGCACTGGTATTTGCTGTAATTCCTCAGTTTCACTTTCCGTTTTACTATTATTGTAATACACTGTTTGGCGACATCATTATATAGTAAAAGCAACGTAACTAAATTATCTCTGAATATTAAATATGCTAATACACGAATGAGAACTCCTTCCTGCTGTTTGGAGACAGCAGTATATTGTAAAAAGTCAGGCGATTTCTTATTATTAAAGACGCTAATACATGAATAAGAACTCCTTACTGTCATTTTTTTAATCATCTCATATATACTTGTCATATACTCATGAACATAACATCTGTGTCTCCATATCTAACATAAATATATTTCATTGCTCAAAAGAGGGCATGTACTTAATGCCTTCAACATACAACCAATGATGAGAAAAATTAGAAGGACCAGTCTTATCATGAGTATAAGCATGTCTAAAACACACCCAACTATTAGTTTTATAACTAAACCCACTGACCCATCTGCTACCAGATATCTATGTAATTTGTGCTGTTTTCTCGTGGTGAAAACAACTACTCAGTGCACCACTTACCATACTTTATCTTTACTTATGACTAAATTATAGTGCATTTGAACATATGCATATAGGAGAATGAAAAAGTGAATAACCAAAAGAACAAAGACAACAGCTGTGCACTGTAAGGTAAAATTGTACAGGAACATTGCTTTTTCCCCCAAACTCAGTCATATCTCAGGCATATCATTATGTGACTTATAGTAATAATATAGTATCATTTGGATCTGAGATTGTGTCTCTGTATAGCTCCGTTCACCTCAGTGAGCCTGATTGAGCAGGAGAATGGATTTCAGCTGAGGTGCAGTACACACCTGCGGCCCATAAGGTCTTGTCAGGCCAAGCTTAAAAGGAGCCTGTTGCCAGCCCTTCGTCCTAAACTACTGTGGCTACTGACACAAAGATGTGGTGTCATGATGCCAATTGTCTCGAGGAGAGGAGAGGAGAGGAGAGGAGAGGAGAGGAGAGGAGAGAAGAGGAGATCTTCACCTCCGTGTACCAGAGTTTGATGCCTCAACTTTCCTCCATCCCAAATCCAGAGACCTATGCCTTGTCCTTCCTCGCAAGCTCTTGAAACCCCTGGGGCTCCAAAAAACAACCCAGACCGAGCACAGCCCTCCATTCATCTCTCCTGTAAATAACCCATCTAATGCCTTACCTCCTGAGTGTCCCTGCATTTGGGTCAGGCACACTCTTTGAAAATCATGACATGTACAGTGACTTGGATGATACCACTGGCCAGTGGAGTGAAAAGCACTAGTTCCTATGCATCAGATAACAATGGTAATTGTCAGTGAATTGAGTAGAATAGGCAACAAGAAAATATCTTTTCTTCCAAGTTATCAGAGCAGAATAAAAACTGGCAAACTTAAGGACGTGAGCGATTTCAGGCAGCCTGCCATCCTCCTGATGGCAGGATGGTTTGGTCAGATCATGTCCATCTTGGGCTTGTATAGGCCATTGACGCATATAAGGAGTTAAGTCTTGACACATGTTGACCCCTGTCCACAACTGAGAGTGCACATGATGACCCATGGAGAAATGACAAAGGTTGCTTGGCCAGATTATTATTTTTTTAACTTCATCAGGTGGCTGGCAAGGAATTGTTGCTTCCATTGAAGTAGAAGACACAAAATGTAGGTGAATAGAGATGTAGAATTTAAATGTTCTCATCACATTCAGTCATACATACGGCACATTGTTGAAATTTGATCACTGCATTCAATGCATCATGGTGCACTGATCCATGAGCAGAAGGCAGCCACATAGCAGTGCCAGGTAGCGGTTAAGGATTCAGTGTTTTGCTCACCAGTACTTTGACAGCATAGGAGAGGCGTGAGAATCGAACCATGAACGTTCACTCCTTAGGACAAACACTCTAACCAACACGTCCCCTCAGAGTTATGACGGGCGACTTTTTGAGTGACTTTTAAAACACTAAAAATTCATACATACTCTGCATGAGTACCAATCAATTCTAATACATTTAGTGGGTCTCTTGAACTTTATGTCTTCTTCTTCTTCTTCTTCTTCTTTCGGCTTTTCCCGTCAGGGGTCGCCACAGCGAGTCAACTTTCTCCATCTAACCCTATTCTCTGTATCTTCCTCTCTCACACCAACTACCTACATATCCTATATAATCCTACATATCCTATATATCCAACTACCTTCATATCCTATCCTACCCCATATTCTCTCTTGGCACCCTGTCATATGCCTTTTCTAGGTCTACAAAAACACAATGCAGCTCCCTCTGGCCTTCTCTGTACTTTTCTATTAGCATTCTCAATGCAAATACTGCATCTGTAGTACTCTTTCCAGGCATGAAGCCATACTGCTGTCCACAAATGCTAACTTCTGCTCTCAGTCTAGTTTCCACTACTCTTTCCCATAACTTCATTGTATGGCTCGTTCAACTTTATCCCTCTATAGTTGCCACAATTCTGCACATCCCCTTTATTCTTGAAAATAGGCACCATCACACTTTGTCTCCATTCTTCAGGCATCTTCTCACTCTCTAAGATTCTGTTGAATAATCTAGTCAGAAAATCTACCACTGCCTCTCCTAGACACTTCCACACCTCCACAGGTATATCATCAGGACCAACTGCTTTTCCACTCTTCATCCTCTTCAATGCCTTCCTTACTTTACTTTTACTAATTTGTGCTACTTTGTGGTCTACAATAGTCACCTCTTCTACCCTTGCCTCTCTTTCATTTTCCACATTCATCAGCTCTTCAAAGTACTCTTTCCATCTTCCCATCACTCTTCTAGCATCAGTCAATACATTTCCCTCTCTGTCCTTAATCACCCGGACCTGTTGTACATCCTTTCCATCTTTATCTCTCTGTTTCGCCAACCTGTATAGATCATTCTCACCCTTCTTACTATCCAACCGAGCATACAAGTCATCATAAGCCCTTTGTTTTGCCTTTGCTACCTCTATCTTTACCTTTCGCCGCATCTCCCTGAACTCCTGTCTGTTTTCTTCAGTCCTCTCAGTATCCCACTTCTTCTTCGCTAACCTCTTTCTCTGTATATACTCCTGCACGTCCTCATTCCACCACCAAGTCTCCTTATCTACTTTCCTTCCAGATGACACACCAAGTACTCTTCTACCTGTCTCCCTGATAACACTAGCTGTTGTTGTCCAATCATCTGGAAGCTCACCCTGACCACCCAGACCCTTTCTCAACTCCTCCCTGAAAACCATGCAACACTCCTCCCTTTTCAGCTTCCACCATTTTGTCCTCTGCTCCGCCTTTGTCCTCTTCATCTTCCTTGTCACCAGAGTCATCCCACAAACCACCATCCTATGCTGTCTGGCTGCACTCTCACCTACAACTACTTTGCAGTCACTGATCTCTTTCAGGTTACCTCGTCTATACAGGATGTAGTCTACCTGCGTGCTCCTACCTCCGCTCTTATAAGTTACCCTATGTTCCTGTTTTTCTGGAAAAAGGTATTCACTACAGCCATTTCCATCCTTTTTCCAAAATCTATCACCATCTGTCCCTCTGCATTCCTATCCTGGATACCAAATCTGCCCATCACTTCTTCATCCCCTCTATTGCCTTCACCAACATGTCCATTGAAGTCTGCACCAATTACCACTCTCTCATTTCTGGAAATATTCTGCATCACTTCATCTAACTCATTCCAGAACTTCTCCTTCTCTTCAGATTCACATCCCACCTGCGGGGCATAGCCACTAACAACATTGAACATCCCCCTTCAATTTCCAATTTCAGACTCATAAGTCTATCTGACATTCTTGTCACCTCTAGGACGTTCCTTACGAACTCCTCCTTCAAGATAACTCCTACTCCATTTCTCTTCTTGTCAGTACCATAATAGTACAACTCAAAGCCTGCTCCTAAGCTTCTAGCCTTACTACCTTTCCACCTCATCTCCTGGACACACAGTATATCCACCTTCTTTCTCTGCATCATGTCGACCAACTCTCTACCTTTTCCTGTCATAGTCCCAATATTCAGAGTCCCTACTCTCAGTCCCAGACTCTTTCCTTTCCTCCTCTCTCTGCTTCCGAACACGCACTCCTCCTCTTCTTCTTGTTCTTGTTCTTCGACCCACAGTAGCCCAATTTCCATTAGTACCCTGTAGGTCATCAGTACCAATGGCAGTCGTAGTTAACCCGGTCCGTGACCGATCCGGTATGGTATAGTTTTGGTTGACTCGCATGTTTGGTTTTGGCAAAAGTTTTACGCCGGATGCCCTTCCTGACACAACCCTCTGCATTTATCCGGGCTTGGGACCGGCACAGGGAGACACTGCTCCGTGCCCCCCCAAGGCAAGCTTGGAGAGACATAGGTCAGTGCCGCCCTGTGGCTGCATTTGCCGCCCGGTCTCTTGAACTTTATGTAAGCATTAAAAAAGTACAACTATTATGGCTATGATATGACTATTATCAAAATGAATTATCAAAATATAAGACACCTTCATGTAGAACACAATTTCAATTTGAAATTATATATCCTTTTTAACTGATTTCACATTATACTAACTGGAAACTTATTGTAGCTTTGATGCCACGTCATAACTAAATATATAGAAATCAAACATATTAAACCAACGGGTAAGCAAATATCTGATTGAAAAAATAAAATAAAGACACATAAGTTTGTTTCACGGTACATATGAGTGAATTGATCAGAGGCAACCTCATTCTTGTGGTGAACAGGGAAACCTCTCTAAAATTGATTTTTCTTAATATGCATGACGTTTTCACAAAAATAATTTTATTTCTCAAAATTGAAACTCCTTAAATACGCACTATTTTTTGATATTTTAGTTCTTAGATAATTTGGCTGAATTGAATTTACCATGTCATGCTGCATGTCTGCAAGCAGTCATACTGTACTTCACATTATACAGAGCTGAGCAAACTTCAGTAAACTCAGATCAGTCAAACAAGGGTGAATTATCAATCTTGCAGCAGTGATCTAAGGTCATTTTTATTAGCAGATACATTTCAATCAGCTTATATACGTTGAGCCGAATTTACTGTGCTTTGCTTAAAATCATATATCTGATGAAGAAAACAATCATCAGGATGTCTCTGAAGTTATGTATGATGAAATCGTATTCGAATTGCTCTCATCTTTATTTTGCAGGCCACCCATTGGCCACCTTACCCTCTGGCCTAAGCTGGGAGAGGGACGGCCTGAAGCTACTTGGGATATACCGAGGGGCTCTATCTCTCCTCTATCTTCCAGTTGCTGAGGGAGGGCAAGGCCTCACTCACATTTTTGGCAAGGTCTCAGGTTTCATACTGCATACAGCGAAGAGGATCCTGTATGAGTGCAGACCCAGCTGGCTGGTTACTGCCAAACTCCTCTTGAGAAGGGTTGGACAGACAGCTCTGTTTGATGCAACCAGATTGGATTCACGTCGTTCTATGGCTCAGTCCTCCAAGCTTGGCAGGTTCAAGTGGTCAGATGCGTGGAGAATGAACCCCCGGGCTGGTTGCTGATGGGAGAGCCTCTTCAACAATTTCCTGAGGTCCCAGTCCTTGTGTTCCACAAACCTGGTGTCACGTCTTGCAGCTAACTCCCTCTTCCTGGATTGCACTGAGGTATTCTAGACACACCACCTCTGTGAGGCTGATCACCAGGGTCACTAAGGAAATCTGTGACGCTCTCCCTCCCTACCTAAAGTGCTTTGTGTCGGATTGCTCCCGCCACGAGCTGTGGAACAAGAACATGACTGCAGGCTCCCCTGGCTGACCATCCTGCCGCGGGTTGGGGAGGGGGAGGACAAAGATGGCCTTCTGCTGACCTTCAGAACCCTAAACTTGAGAGCATTTCAAACTGCAGAAAAAGAAGACCTTGACACAACTTGTATCAAGGTTCTTAACTTACACTCCCAATCACAAGTAAAAGTATCAAAGTGGCAACATTTCTTTTGTCTGAAGGGGAGCTGGCACACCCTGTACAAGGTACCACTGGAAGAGCAGGCAGGTGACCTCCAGTGGAGGATTGTGCACAGTGCCATAGCCAAAAACACATACACGGCTCATTTTGAGCCTGGGGTGACGGCAGACTGTTTTGTTCACACCTTGAAACATTGGCTTATTTGTCAATGCCCCAGGTTGCTGCCACTGTTTAGTTTCTTGAAGGGTTTATTTCTTGGTGTGCCAGTGAGCCACTGACACTGAGCTGTGTCTTTACGTGTTCTTGTTGAATGTATTCCTGTCAAAGCCCAACATTTGAATAAAGGGAATTTTAAACTTAAACTTTTCTTCTTCCTCCTCCTCCTCCTTCTTTTTCTTATTATTACAATATTTTTTACCAACATCTGTCACTGGTCTCACAGTTATCTTCCATCCTCTAGAGGGAGCCATCTGCCCTATATTTGTCTGAGTTACGCGTGCCGTTTTAACATTGAGTCATCTACAGTGTGGTCACTGAAAGTAAATTAAGTCTTTCAGCATTTTCAAAAATCAAATTGTAATGGTTTTAAAACAGCATTTAACCCCTGTGATGGATAATTTATAAGAATCTCAGTGAGAGTTTTTTTTGGTGTCTTGGTTGTATTAGACATTACTTTGTGCAGATATAGACACTACTTTGTGCTGATGTGTCTGTGCAAGGTTATACCAAGAAATTATATGGATATGTGGTAAATAATATACATAGTCACAGTAAGATCCCTGAGATTTATAGCACAAACAACAAAGGAATGTGTACTTTCTTCTTCATTCAGCTTTCCCTTCAGGGGTCGCCACAGCAAATCAACCTTCTCCATCTAACCCTATTCTCTGTGACCTTCTCTCTCACACCAACTACCTTCATATCCTCTCTCACTATGTCCATAAATCTTCTTTTTTGTCTTTCTCTGGACCACCTGCTTGGCAGCTCCAATTCCAGCCTCTGTCTAAAAATATATTCACTATCTCTCCTCTGTACATGACCAAACCATCTCAGTCTGGCTCCTCTGACCTTCTCTCCAAAACATCTAACATGTGCTGTTCCTCTGATAGACTCATTCCTGATCCTATCTATCCTGGTCAATCCTAAAGAGAACCATAGCATCTTCATGTCTGCAACATCTAGCTCTGCCTCCTGTCTTTTCATCATTGTACCTATATCTAGGCCATACAGCATCGCTGGTCTCACCACTGTCTTCTATTACATAGTACCGCTTTTGTCCGACCATTCCAACACGCTTGAACTTGTTTCTTTATCTCTTTTACACACTCCCCGTTGCTCTGAACTGTTGACCCTATGTACTTGAAATCCTCCAAGTTCTTGATCTCCACTCCCTGTAGCCTCATCGTTCCACCCGGGTTCCTCTCATTTACACACATATATTCTGTCTTACTGTGACTAACCTTAATTCCCCTCATTTCCAAAGCATACCTCCACCTCTCTAGATTTTCCTCAACTTGTTCTCTGCTCTCACTGCAGATCACAATGTCATCTGCAAACATCATGGTCCATGGAGATTCCTGTCAAACCTCATCTGTCAGCCTGTCCATCATCCCTCTAAACAAGAAATGGCTCAGAGCTGATCCCTGATGGAGTCCCACCTCCACCTTGAACTTCTCTGTTACAGCTACAGCAAACCTCACCACTGTCTCACAGCTACCATACATGTCATGCACCAGTCTATAATACTTCTCCGCCACTCCAGATTTCCTCATACAATACCAGAGCAACTCTCGTGGCACCCTGTCATATGCCTGTCATTTCTAGGTCTACAAAAACACAATGCAGCTCCATCTGGCCGTCTCTGTACTTCTCTATTAGCATTCTGAAAGCAAATACTGCATCTGTTGTACTCTTCCTTGGCATGAAGCCATACTGCTGTTCACAAATGCTGACTTCAGCTCTGTCTAGATTCCACTACTCTTTCCCATAACTTCATTGTATGGCTCATCAGCTTTATCCCTCCATAGTTGCTGCAGTTCTGTATGTCCCCCTTATTCTTAAAAATGGGCACCATCACACTTTGTCTTAATTCCTCAGGCATCTTCTCACTCTCAAGATCCTGTTGAATAATCTAGCCAGAAACTCTACCACTGCCTCTCCCTGCCATAACTCAACCGGTATATCATCAGGACCAACTGCCTTTCCACTCTTCATCCTCTTGAATGCCTTCCTCACTTCACTTTTCCTAATCTCTCCTACTTTGTGGTCTACAATAGTCACCTCTTCTACCCTTGCCTCTCTTTCATTTTCCTCATTCATCAATTTTTCAAAGTACTCTTTCCATCTTCCATCACCCTTCTAGCATCTGTCAAAACATTTCCCTCTCTATCCTCAATCCCCCAGACCTGTTGTACATCCTTACTATTTCTCTGTTTCACGGACCTGTATAGATCATTCTCACCCTCTTCCTACCCAACTAAGCATACAAGTAATTGTACCCCATTTGTTTTACCTCTACCTTTACCTTTCGTTGTATCTCCCTGTACTCCTGTCTGATCTTTTCGGCCCTCTGTATCCCACTTCTTCTTTGTTAACCGCTTTCTCTGTATACACTCCTGCACTTCCTCATTCCACCCCCAAGTCTCCTTATCTACTCCCCTTCTAGATGATACAACAAGTACTCTCCTACTTGTCTCTAGTTGTCCAATCACCTGGAAGCTCTCCCTGACCACCCAGAGCCTTTCTCAACTCCTCCCTGAAAACCATACAACACTCCTTCCTTTTCAGCTTCCCCCACTTTCTCCTCTGTGATGCCTTTGTCCCCTTTATCTTCCTTGTCACCAGAGTCATCCTACAAACCACCAGCCTATGCTGTCTGGCTACACTCTCACCTACCACCACTTTGCAGTCACTGATCTCTTTCAGGTTGCCTTGTCTATACAAAATGCAGTCTCCCTGCGTGCTCCCACCTTTGCTCTTATAAGTTACTCTATGTTCCTGTCCTCCTGGAAAAAAAGTGTCTACTACAGCCATTTCCATCTTCACTGAAAAGTCTACCACCATCTGTCCCTCTGTGTTCCTATCCTGTATACCATATCTGCCCATCACTTCTTCATCCCCTCTATTGCCTGCACCAAGATGCCCACTGAAGTCTGCATAAATTACCACTCTCTCATCTCTCATCACTCTCTCATCTCTGGGGGTATTCTGCATCACTTCATCCAACTCATTCCAGAACTTCTCCTTCTCCTCCACCTCACATCCCACCTGTAGGCCATAGCCACTAACAACATTGAGCATTGCACCTTAAATTTCCAGTTTCAAACTCATAGGTCTATCTGACATTCTGTTCAACTCCAGAACAAACTCCTCATTCAAGTCAACTCCTATTCCATTTCTCTTCCTGTCAGTATCATGATAATACAACCTTAAACCTGTTCCTAAGCTCCTTGCCTTACTCTCTGCATCATGTTGACCAACTCTCTACCTTTTCCTGTCATAGTCCCTACTCCCAGTTCCAGACTCTTGCCTTTCCTATTCTTTCTCTGCTCCCAAACACGCTGGCCTCCTCTCCTTCTTCGATCCACAGTAGCCCAATTTCCCCTGGTACCTTGTAGGTTATTGGCAACGATGGCAGTCGTTGGCAGTCGTTGTATGAGATTACTAGGTTTGATTCGTATGTTTGGTTTTTGCAAAAGTTTTACGCTGGATGCCCTTCGTGACGCAACCCTCTGCGTTTATCCGGGCTTGGGACGGGCTCAGGGAAACACTGGCCAGTGTCTCCCTAAGGCAGCATTAGGAACACGTGTACTTTATGAAGTCTACAGAGCACAAGTGCCTATGTAATAATAAACACAATTCCTTCCCGAAGACAAGCAGAAATGCCTTTGAGGCATAGTTTTGTATTGGGGGTGAGGTGGGGGATTTGCACCATTAACATCAGGGGGCCAGTGATGCAACAACGATGTCAGTGCCTCTAAATGTACACTGCGCAGTCTCACTGTGTGCTATGGGAACATTTCAGTCGGCAGTCGGACCTGTACTCTGAGAGGTCAGTCTAACTTGTTATATCTTGAGGAAGACACAGAATGGCTGTAATTCTGGAGGAGACTGAAACAGGTATGTTTACTTTTATCTTGTTTAAAAGATCAGCAATTTCTGCCTTTCCTTCCTAAAATAGGCCAAGTTTGCTACTAAAAGAGTGAAGACTGGATGAAATATTTATTTTCCAGTGTCAGCAGCAACAGGCTTGCTATTATGAGGGATATTTTCTTCATTCAGTCACCATGAAATACTTAAGTGCTCTGCCCACTCAAAGCTCATAGCAGCAGTAGCTGATGTCAGGGTTTCCTGGAAAGGGCCTCTAGCAGATATGGATATGCAAAGTGATGAATAAGATGTACATTGATGTCAGCAGAAGGTCAGATGTTTGTTGTATTCAGCAACATTTGGGATTCCAAAACAAAGCAGACTTATACAGTATATCAGCATCTTAAGGGATAGAGAGTGATAGTAAGGTCGAGCACTGAACACAGATCAATAAGGAGATATACATTACAGTAGACAAAAACAACACCGTTATTTGTAACTTCCTTCACTTTTATTATCAAATTGATTGTTTTGTCCCAAATATCGAGAGTTACGTTGTACAAGTAAGGAGCTTTGTATTGTGTATGGATAAAAGAACAGCACAATAACTGTTAGTGTGGTTAACACAAAAAAACTCTGCATAGTCTCTTGTAAAACAGGTGAAACATCTTCAAAAACTGAGAAAGTTCAGTTATTACAATGGCTTTTTACCACAAGATCTGGCACATCTGAAATTAGAATACCCAGTTTAATCAGTGGTTGTGCGTAGTTTGCCTATTTTTTGCAATATATAATACAACGTAGTCTTGGAAAAAAATGTCTTAAAATATTCTGCACAACATTCTGTCCATGAGGCAATCATGTTTTTAATGAAATGTTTCAAATATATCATTCAAGTTTTACAGGGATATAAATGAAACACTGATTACTTTGCTTGAGACAGTCCTAGAATTCAGGGACTGTCATTCTTGAATGATCAGAGTTGGTCTTTTTTTAATTATACTTTATTAATCCCTTGTGGTAAATTCCTCTCTGCATTTAACCCATCTTGGATGAAACTGTTAACAGCCATCTAGCAGTGCCAAGAGAGCACTTAGTCAGGAACAGTGTCTTGCAGCAAAGCACCACTGTTATTAGATTATAAAATTAAATTAAAAATTCCTCATATATTCCCGGCTCAACTCCAAAGTAAGCCCATGGGTAGTTATATTGCCAAGTGAGAAGCTGAGACTACAAATAATCACTACTAGTTTTTCTACTATGCTCTATTTAAAAAAACAGCATTTTTATGAGAGATTACATATTTTCTTGTGATGCTCCAATACACACACAAACACTTACATAAAAATCCTCCCCTGATAGGATACACAATGCTGCATATGAGATACATCTGTGGGAAAAGCAAAAGAGCAAATGACGGTGGAAAAAATAGCAAGTGAAATGCTAAGATGAAAGTGACAATAACCTGAGACTGTCCTTACACTGTGTGTGCGTGTGTGTGTGTGTGTGTGTGTGTGTGTGTGTGTGTGTGTGTGTGTGTGTGTGTGTGTGTGTGAGTGTATACCTGTTTATAATACCTGCTATGTCACATATTTGGTGCTAATGCAGGCTCCACAGGAGGCATGAATGGCAATTTGCTACAGAACAGCAGCACCATCCCAAAACTCATATTCCTCTGAAATATGGAGATGCATTTGACGAAGAACAGGTAGAGAGCAACATTAGTTATCAGCATGCGAATCAGTTCATAACAAATGAATGAATATGCTGAAGACTTGACTGATGAGGAAATAAAGTACTTTCTGTGTTATTTGCACTACTTTTTCCCATAACTTCATTGCTTGGCTCATCAACTTTATCCCTCTATAGTTGCCACAATTCTGCACATCCCCTTTATTCTTAAAAAAAGGCATCATCACACTTTGTCTCCATTCTTTTTAAATAAATAAATAAAACTACAAGGTTAAAACTATTTAAAGGTACCAAAACTACTTTGTGGAAGTTAAGAGGACACAATAACTTGGAGATGTTAAAACATAACATTTTTGAAGTAAAACAACTGTTGTGATATGTGAAAGCAGCGTAACCCCATGTTTCAATCTCGCTAAAGCTACGTTTTACATCAGGGTGTCCCCATTAGGATTAAAATTTCACAACTTTAACCACATACTACAAAACCTTTTTTCAAGTTACAACGATACATTTCTCTCTAATTTGAGTCAACAAGTGATACAGAATGTTTTTCAGTATTTTTTGGAAATATGTGTATCTCTGATATGAATACTCGCAGGATAATTGGGTGCCCTAGTAAAACTGATAGACTAGCTGGACACATGGAAATCTGCCAATCTGCGATGTACAAGATATACAGTATAAAACCCTTTGTCAGCATACAAACCCAGCTACACTCTGTTATAATATATGTACAAGACAGCCCTTGTTCTTGCTGTTTTTTGCGTTTCCATGTAAAAGCTGCTGGCACTGAATTTTTCATACAGTAGAGCAGAACCACCACCAAAAACAATTCTTTTTCAGGTCAAGGCTTTATCAGCAAAGACCTTCGTGATGCATAGGGATAAGACCTAGGGAAGCAAATAGTGGAAATATTTGGACAACCAGCAGTCTTTAAACACCTTTCTGATGATGTTGAAGACCAGAAGCAGTGACTGCAGTTACAGTATTTAGATTGTCCGCTTTAAAACTCTTTCACTGTCATGATTTCTTTTATAATGCCCTTTATTACTTGGAAAAAACTATTTTTGATTCTACAGAAAGTGTTGCCACACATTAATTGTTCAGTTACCTTTTTGTAAGAATATGATTTCTCTCACCTCATAAAAAAGAAAGATCTAGATTGCACAACAGTAGTCTGGACAGCCACAAGTCTGACTGGCTGGAGTTGCATCTGAATCACCGGTCACAACCTGCAACTGTCACTCACAGTACTTAATTCCTATCCTTGCGTTGTCCATGTCCTTTTTAATATATATATATGTATATTTCTTGTAATTGTTTAATGTCTTTTGTTTCCTGTCCTGTCTCGGACCTGTGCTGCTACTACCCTTGAATTTTCCCTATAGAGATTAATTTAGTACCATCTTATCGCGTTATCTCATTTTAGAGTTCACACAAAGATTTTATCTGCATCGGTATACTGGAAAATGTACACAAAAACCCGGTTATTGAAAACATAAACAACCATTCTGGAGTCTCAAGTTAGATATCTGCTGTAGTCGATTGTGATTTCATTCTGGTGACATCTTACAAATTCTAAGAAATAGAACTCCTATCTACATGATCCAAACTATATCTCCAATGTTATTTTATCATTGAGGCACTGCTGTATTTAGAAAAAAGACAGTCAAATGTCTCTTTTGCACAGTTGTTGATATGAAGAGTATGTGTGCCTGTTCACCTTGAGGATACCTTAAGATGCCTTTTTTTCATCTTTTCACCCTGGATCCACAACCACCTCCTTGGTCTTGGAGATGTTGAGTAGGAGATGGTTCTGGTTGCGCCACTCAGCAGTAAAACCTGCAGGTGGCACTGCAGCTCTGTGTCTGAATCTGGAGTCATCATGTCAGTCTCATCGTAAACATTATGTTTAATATAATGCTTTTGATGAGGGGGGAAAGTGTGTGGCTTAATCGTTTGTGTTTGGTGCTTGTGTTTAGTGTGTGTGTGTGTGTGTGTGTGTGTGTGTGTTTGTTACATGATCTAACATGTTTAGGGAAATAAGTGCCTCAAAGGATAAATCGCCACTTTTGTTTACGTTTTCCTCCACTAATCCGACTTAATCGTGCAGTGAGATTTAATGATGAGACAAAGTGACTCTTAGGCATGTGGCCAGTCAGTTATTGGTCAAAATAATTTAAAAAATTGTCATTCGTAAAAAAATGACACACATCCATGTTTTGGTGCAAAAAAGTAAAAATAAAAAATACTGTGGAGTGGGGACTTTTCTGTGTACAAAACTATGACACTATTATTTTTTGCAGTTATCCCCACTGCTATGGCATGCATGATTGTCTAAAATAAATGAATGTCATACTTTCATAACCTCTGTTGTATTTTTATTCCGAAGTACCTCTCTATTGAACACAATATGTTTGCTATGCATGTACTACACTTCTGCAACCACCCACTTGAACCGGAACCTTTACTCTCGCCGCCTCAGCGCTATAGGTTTTAAAATATTAAGGGACGTTTAGAATGTAGTATATTTCAGTTGTGTACGTGATTTTAACAAAACGCCGTCCAACAAACAAAGGGACACAAGACAAACGTCGATATTGGGATTGAAAGCAAACGGGCGGTTTTTCTAATTGTGCATGTTTCTTTTTCTTCTTAAGATTAGGTGTGTTTTGTTGGGGGGTGTTGGAAGGATGCTCATTATTCTTGTCGTCTCATGAAAATGTACGCATTGTTTCGATAAGGTGAACTATCACTTACGTTGCATAATGATTCCACACATTGCTGGCTCACCAATTCATTTTAACGTTTGCTTTTCTATAAGTTGAGTTGGAAAAGTCCAACTTTCCGTGATGAACGTAAACGCAACACCACAGCGGATGTAGCAGCAGTCTGTTTGAGCTACATCGGCAACCATGTAGCGCACAGACGCGAAAATACAGAAGTGCAGTAATATCGCTCCTTTACTCGCAAAATATCATGTCCTAATTTTTCCACGGGTCTCCGTATGGTAGCAGTATGCTCCTATGAAGACTGCGGGAACAGCACAGCGTGAGAGTCGATGGTGAAACCGTAGGTTTTACGGACAGAAACAGCTCTTGACCTGGAGGTTTGGACGGAGTCGTCGTGCTGCTTTTGACATTTCACAGCGTTTCATCCGCTTTTAAACAAAAATGGCTCAGCACAACCAGCTCTTCGCACTTTAGCCCGGGGAAGGCCGTGTCACTCAAACGGATAACGGGGCCACTTTGTGGTTTGCACCGGGTTCATCTGACCGGGGTACCGCCCCGTTTTCCCTCTCTCTTGCAACGTACAGAGCACGTTGAAAAAAGCTGAATACTCTTAATATTTGGTGGGTTCATCTCACCTACCTGGCCGAGCCATGGGGAATACAACGTCTTGCTGCGTGTCGTCGAGCCCCAAACACAGGAGAAAAAACCACTCGAGACTGGAACCCTACCGGCCGGAGCCGGAGCTGACCCGAGAGGACACGGGCTGCAACCTCCAGCACATCAGTGACAGGGAAAATATTGATGGTAAGATTCTCACCGGCGTTAGCAATAGTAAATATTTGAAGCTGAAACCCTCGCACTGACGTTATAGCTTTTAGAATGAGCGTTACTGCCCAGGGCTTCTTCGAAAACATCAATAAATGAAGTCATAACATGACAAGTATTTCCCCTCTTGCTGCCTTTCTATGAACACTCCGTGTAGATTTAAATAGAAGTTGACATTTTCCTCAATGATGTGTGGGACCTGACTCAAAGTTGGGGCCTTGTGTCGCTGCGTTTTTCCCCTATTTACTGTGTGTGTGTTTTCGAGACAAGTGTGAAGTTTACCTGCTAGCATCTTCCATTCTTCAGCAACTGCCTGTTTAGACACATATATCATTGCTCATCATAAGTTGTGACGCGGACAATAACACTTAACAGTTATTCGTCCATTTACACAGGATTCCTTTTGTGTATCAATTTGATTGTCTGCAGTGATGCTGCACATTTCTGATTTCCATCGACAATACAAAACAAGGATAGTGCAGTGGAAAAGGAAAATAACCCCCCTTGGTCTTAAGGATAAGAATTTGCTTGTTTAGTGAGAACAAATGTGGTGTGCAGAGTCACAGGTGCAAATGGTACAAATAATGTTGGCATGCTATGATGTAGAGGTAGTTGCATAGTATGGATACTGTAATTATTATTATCATTATTATTATTACTATGGTTTTATGTATGCGCTTGAGAGGGATTTTCCTAATAAGCTTGGCTGCAGATATATTTCTGCCATAAGTAGCTTCAGCAAAGCAGCCAGGATAAAAAGTTATTTTCAGAACTTTTTGTTTCTGTTATGATTGACATATTATTTGTTTCCGTCATTTATTTTAATTTTTATTTATTAGGTGAATATTTCAACAAGCATTTGAATAAGTAGACTGGATAATGATTTTTCAGTGTTAGATTAGCAAATAGAAAAAGTCAAACAAATCACAATACCACAGAGCTTGGAAATGTCATTGTTTTTATTTTATTTAACTAGTTGGTGGAGCTAATGCACCCCAAAGCTGTTTAACTCCTCATAACACAATGATTCAATAACAATTCATCTTTTGCAATGCTAATGTACAGTTACCTTTCATAAAAAAAGTGAACTCTGAATTCATGGGACCTGTGTTGCCGTGAAACTTCACAACACTATTAGCTAATGATAGTGTGTATAGTTTCAGACCTTAGACTGTCGCTTTTATTAGCGCTCTCCTTCATTTATTTATGTTGTGCCAACTTTCTATCAGCTGTTCTGTTCATAGTGTAGTACAACTAACAGTATCAAAGTACTATACTCATTTCCTAAACTATGTAAAGCTCGATAGCTTTATTTTAGGTGTTTCAAAAATACATTTCAACAACTGCTAATGCTACAATGCCTTGTCGACTCTTTGCAGTTGTACTGTGTTGGTAAAAAGGTCACACAGCGGAATATTCATAATTCATAATGGACAAATAGAAATAGTGCATTAGATTGATGTTGTCTTTACGAGAAATTGACCTTACAACCCCAGTTGAAAGAGCTGATACACATGAGCCTGGACAACATTGCTTGAAATATCTGTAAATGGCAGGGAAATCCTTAACAAATACTGCTCTTGAAAATAACTTTTTCAAGTTTCAATGTTGTTAATGTGATATAAGTGTAATTTCTCCCAAAACTTTCATTCTAAAACAAACAAAATTTACATTTTCAGTACTTAATCAAGTTGTCATCAAGCTCAAATCTAACTGACATGATCAAACTGTCTTTTTTCACTGACGGATAGTCTTTATAAACCAGTGTTATAGACAAAAAGATAGATACATATAAGGAATTACAGGTAGTGAAATAGTAAACAAGACATGTACTCTGCAGGAATGCATACAAGAAGCATCTCATATGTAATCTTACAATTTACACATCAGTTTTACTTCTTTCATGCCAGCTAAGATATCTGAGTAAAGCATATTTCTAGTCAATTATGATCTATAAAAGGCTTTACTGGGACTTTGTCAAGATATTGCATATGTATTGTACTTGCAGGTGGCAACATTATCTCATTTGGTTTTGGACAAACATTATAATCTGAATGCTGTGTTCACCGATATACCAATATGATGTGGCATGGTAGAGCAGGAGATAAACCTCTGTTGTCATTGTCAAATAACCTCAGAACTGGTCATTGTAGCATAAATACCATCATAGTATAAGTGAGACAACTCGTTTGACAGTTTTGTAATGTTTGTCCTAAACTGGTAACAACACCTGTTTTCAACTAACCATTTAATCCTGTCATCCAGATATTAGAGTCCTTCTCTGCCCATCTAGTGGAGGAATAAGTGATGATTCTGGCACATAAATACCTGCAAAAGTCTTTCCTCCTGTTGGCCATGACACCTGAGTGTTGCTAGAGCAAATACCTAGAAAAATCTTGATTTCTTGTTTATCTGTAAATTTCGAAACGGTCAAGGAGACCATGTGAGGAAAAACCATGTGATACCTACCAATGAGGCAATCCAGTCTGAAGTGTTTACTGTTCTCTGAGGGCGGTGTGACAGAAATATTATCTTACCCTTGGTTTTTCTCTTTTAACAAGGACGTTTTTTCTGATGTGTTCATTTTTTATTCTTATCACATGCCTTTTGTTTGTGTTGTCTATGATGATAGTTAAATTCATTGTGCTGTTGAAAAGAATAAATTGCCAAGAGGACAGCAGGCAGGAATAAAACACACACACACACACACACACACACACACACACACACACACACACACACACACACACACACACACGGTGGTCACTGTAAATATGAGAGTTTCCTTAAGTGGCACTCCGCAAATCAGTTTTAAAATCTGGTATGCTCAGATAAATACCCCTCCCCATATTTTCTCATCTGTGTCATCTGTATACGAGTAAGAGATAACTGGGTTGAGAGTTAAGAGTTGAAATGAATGTTAGTGTTAAATACCGCCATGCATTGACACATTTGGGCTGGTCCTAATTTAAGCAATGATGTAATTGTATCTTTGTATTCTAGGGCTTATCCTAAAAAGTTTCACTTTGGTTGTGAAATTCTGAAATTCACTCATGAGATGTAAAACAATTAAATTTTCGAATGCCATTTATTGTTGCAATTTTTGTTGGCAAATCAAAATTCAGAACCAAATCAAATACAAAATAGTGTGACTCAAAAACGCTGTATTGGAAGCCATCCTATCACTTTTCGAGAGTGTTGGTCAATGTGACTGCAATAAGTGTGGGTCTGTAGGGGTTGTATGGCAAGTACTGATTCTCCCCAGCAGCACTTCTCAGGGTGATATAACATGACACACTCACCAGCGTGTAATCAAACCCATAGGATAAGTTGAAATAGGGAATTCTTTTCCTCCTAATTGACAGTCATGGCAGCCTGTTGACATCACAAAGTTTCACAGTAAACTGAAACAGATGGAAGGCTTCAGTGCATGATAAACTATTCTCGGTTTGGAAATATGTCTGGTTTATTTCTCTATCAATAAATGTTATGAAGAGATGATATTGGAGTTTCAGTATGGTTAATGTTTGTTGTAAGTTCACACTCGTTACATTATGTTTATGATATTTTACATGTGAACTAATAGACTAATTTTAAATGATCACTATCAATTGTGAGTAGTAATCGTAGCTTGTGCAATGATGACCAATTTTCAATTATTAGGACTGTACGCTGTGTAATTGTGCATTATCTGAGATTGTAGTTTCACAATGCAGGATGCACACATTGCACAAATTTAAGTCAGCAAATCATCCACCAGCATTTTTGCTGTTTGACTGAAAAAGAGCACACTAACCTATGTAAATTTGCCCCAGTATATTGCTCCAAAAAGGATTGATAGGGTCTTTTTAAATGCTGTTTGATAACTTTTCTTACATTCTTTTATTCATTGTCCAAACCGTTTATCTGGGGCCCTGTTGCATTGCCAGCAAACCAAGAAGATCGACCCAGACATCCCTGTCCCCAGTGATGCAATCTAGCTCTTCCTGTGGCCTGTGCCTCTTCCAAGAGGATCTTAGGCCAGTTGGGATTTGTAATCCCTCCGGCGTGTCTGGGTCAACCATGGGGCTTATTTTCAGGTGGACACGGCAGGGTCACCTCTAACAGGAGGTGGCCAGGAGGTGTCCTTACAAGATGTCCAAACCACCCCAGTGGAACATCAACTCTACTTTTAGCTTTCCCGGGATGTCTGTACTTTAAGGCTAAGCCCAGTCACCCAGTGGAAGAAAGTCATCTCAGCTGCTTGTATCTGGGATCTCGTTTCTCCAGTCATGACCAAGATTTCATGACCATCGGTGAAAAGAATAGAATAGAAGACAAAGATGGAACTGTTTATTGAGAGCTTTTCTTTTTGTCTAAGTTTCCTCCCCCCTAAGACTGACGACCGACTTGATCAACATGCAACATGATCCCTCTCCACATGGTACACACCTTCCTGTCCCATTTTTTTTTTTTATTGAATCCACCACCCTGATCTGGCCCAATATTCCTGACCTCCATGGTACATTGAAAGGGTATGTAAAAGCTCATTCATGGTCACATCATGTACACAAATAGGTAGTTCCTTACATTACATTGTCAAGGATAAATGCCCACATACTTTCATGCATACTTCACATTGCCATGGTTGTTAGGCTACTGTAGGGTAGTGCAGAGTTCAGGGTTCATTTCCCCAGTTCCAAGTTCCATTTCAAACAACAGAGAGAAAGACAATTGGCATCACTGGAAAAATCTTACCTGCATGGTGCTTTTCCGCTGAGAACCTTCTTGACTATCTCAGTAACCTCATGGCTAATGGGCATCTCAGTCTTCCAGCTCCGCCTCCTTCACTGAGGTCCTGTCAGTTGAGTTGAGAAGATCCTGAAAGTATTCTTTTCATTGCTCAACCATGTCCCCTGTCGAGGCCAACAGGTCCCCTCCTGTGCTGTAGACAACTTACAGTATGCTAAATCGTGTTTCCTTTCCCTGTGCCACTTGATGGCTTTCCAGAAAATTCTTGAGGCCAATCAAAAGCCAACCATACCCTAAAGGGTATGGTTGGCTTCTTGGATCATAGGTACATGTTCATTTTCTCATCAGTACCATGGTAGGGCCAAGGCCATCATTCATCTTAGTCGGAGATGTTCAGACCTAATGCATCACATGCGTCTATTGCAGTCACAAAACTAAAGTAATTGATTCTACAGGGGAAATAATCCTCACTTGCTCTATGGCTAACGGCTCATGCGATCACTGAGCATGTCTTCTTCAAATGCTTTCTAGCATGCCTTCACTTTGATTATGATTGTAGGTGAATTTGTTATCCAAGCCTATAAAAGGATTTTTTGTATTGGCTTTTGACTGTCAGCAGCAATGACATTTGTAGAGAGACTTCAGCAGCACAAAATCCAATTCCACACTCAAAAGCCATTAAACAGTCACCATCGAGATTTAACGAAAGTGAAGGATATCATATTTATATTGCTGACACGAAGAACACTTAGCAAAATGTTACATTATGCATTGTTGTATCAGAATGACTAAAACTATTCATAACTGCTGATTAAACTGTTCTATATGCTCTTGTGTTGCCGGGGAAAAAAGCTGATAAAAAATTTACTTTTATGGAGTTACAAAATACAGAAATTGTAAAATTTCTTTTACCTTATGAATGTCATTTTGCTTAGCATACACTTCAGTCATTGCAGCGCTCAGTGAGAGAGACATCACTCCTCATCGAGAGCTGTGTTCTTTCAAGCCCAATTTGGTCAAATGACTTTGCATTGTCATTTGGCCACATTGCATCTCTAAGTAAACCAAGGCCCCTGATAATGTGAATTGTCCCAGTAAATAAGAGAGACTGGAAAGGATGAAGCAGATGGATTGCTCACTCTGAATTGTACTTAACTTCAACATCTGTAAATAAGCAATGCCTCCAGGCCCTGTGTTCGTCTTTGTCTCTTTGGTGTTGAAGTTAGATATTTTTGGAGCCTGGGCGCGCGCGCACACACACACAGACACACACACACACGTATTGATGAGTCTTGCTTGTAGGCTAATTGAAATCTGGACATAGATTATTCATGCCTGGTTGATGAGCCTGGGGAGTCTCCAAAGTATGAATTCCAGACAAGTTGACCTAGATGTGCAGTATAGGATTCTGTATAGGATGCTGTTGTTTTAGTGGGGTAAAATGCTTACTTTTTATGAGGGCTCGAATGTCGTTTCCATAGAGAGGCAGTAAATTTTTGACAGGTTAACTGGCCTGTTTCACATTCAGTGAACAACAGTAACTGAAAGAAGGGCTTCCTCTGGTAATCCCACCAATGGTATTTAAAATTCCTAATGAAGATTGGGGCATATCAAAGTAAAAACTGTGACCAAAAAGAACCGTTTTATGTTTGAAAGATTTTTAACTGCTTAAGTGACTCATCATCACCAAAACTTCACAGATTCCAAGTTTTAATACAAAAAGGCCTGAAAGTTTCACATGGGAGGAACATACCATTTTGCAGAATGTGGCAGCTATTTGATGAAAATGTTCAAAAATTCTATTACTCATTTAAACGTGTTCTTATTCCAGTCATGATAAAGGCTTTGAATGGTGACTCTCGCATTACTGCTTCATAAAACTGCTTTTTCATTGAGATTGAAAGACATTGATTGGGTTTCAATGAGCTGTCAGTAACACTTGCATACTTGGTCATGCATTTATGTTCACAGTTAAGGTAATAAAATCAAATATTTGTAGTCCATATTCGTAATCTAAGGCTCACATTTTTCCAAAAAGAGATTTTTTTTTTCCCTATTCTAGATTTAGTTTTTCATTCATGCTTCAACCAGAAATAATAATATAAATAATTTTCAATTATTCATATTTGAAATTTAGCTATCTTGAAAGTGTAATGGCCTAGGGATGGGTTGTAGCCATTACCTTATTTTGACCTATATTGCTTGTTAAATTGATTATTATACAACACACTGACAGGCCAGAAACTGAGCCAATATCTTTTCCACATTGTCAGTTGTGCTCCCTGAGGACTAACAGAAGGAAGGGAAAGAGTTTTCTCAATAGGTAAAGTATTTTGTATATTTAACGTTCCCCTCAGATGATGACCAGCGTAACCTTGCTTGAGAGAAATCCACAAGTAACAACATGAGATGTGTTCTGTAAAATTGCTCAGTTGTGTGATTTGTTTCTGATCTGAACAGGTTTTTGCATCATATTTTACATTCCAAATCATGGCTTGAAAATGATGCCAACTGTTTCAGGTCTCTGTGGACTTTTCAGGTTTTTGTTGGAGTAAATTTAAGAGTTTTTTCCTGACTTAAAACTCCCTACACATACTTATATGTAAAACACTTATACTTGCTCTGTTTTGTGTATACACAATAAGCAATGTAGAGAATGAACGAATGGGTGGAGATCCGTTGGCTTGCCTAGCACTTTCTCATTAGCATTGCAGCATTTTTGAATGAAATGAACATAACACATAAAAGTAACTGTCCTTGAGGGGCCCTGCTATATTCATTAGACAATCTTTTTAAAAACATCAGAATATCAGAGGGAGAGACAAAAGATCAACCATTATACTTATTCTTAAGATAAGATACCTGTACATCTCTAATCTACTCAGCATCTTTGTAGTCATATTGACCTTTCTGAAGATTTTTTAAAATTTTTATTTATTTCTATTGTACTTTATGATTCTCTTGCGGGAAATTTAACCCATCATGGATGAACCATGTGGAGTTGCCATGAGAGCAGCCAGGGGTTCAGTGTCTTGCTCAACAACACTTCGACACAGTAGGAGAGATAGGAATCAAACCAGGAAATGCTTGGTTCCAGGGATGATTGCTCTGTCCCCTGCGCCCCTGGATTTAAAGTGGGGAATTGTGCCAACCACCTTTTGGCCCATTTTATATAGACTGAAATCAAGGATAGGGAGAGATGTTTCCCACACATCTTTACTTCGGTATGCCTTTTTACATCTTCTCCCCTCCAGTCTATTCCATAGCTTGTACTGAGATATGAATGAGTGTAGATATACAGCCTGATTTCTTGACTATTATTGTCTCTCCCAAAAGGTCTTAAATGGCTACTTACACATCGTTGCCACTTCTTTGAACAGTGTATTTAACCTGAGAGTGAAATTCTTTTTTAATTTGTTAACTCGATTCATATACTCCTTGTACTTTATGATAAGAAGGTGTAGTTGTAGTCTTAAGAAGAGAACCACAAGCTGGTGTCAATATCCATCCATCCATCCATCCATCCATCCATCCATACATACATACATCCATCCTCCCCCGCTTATGTGGAATCGGGTTGCGGTGGCAGCAGATGGAGCAGTGAGGCCGAGATCTCCCTCTACCCCGCCACATGGTCCAGCTCCTCTGGGGGGATGCCCGATGCCCGAGCCACCTCATCTCTGACTCCTTTCTATGCAAAGGCATCGCGGTTCTACTCCGAGCTCCTCCCGGATGACCTTACTTCTCACCCTATCCCTAAGGGAGAGTCTGGCCACCCCGCGGAGGAAACTCATTTCAGCCGCTTGTGTCCGCGATCTGGTTCTTTTGGTCTACCCAGAGCTCGTGACCATAGGTGAGGGTGATAATGCCGATCCACCGGTAAATTGGGAATTTCGCCTTCTGGCTCAGCTCCCTCTTCACCACAACAGACCAGTACAGAGTCCGCATCGCTGCAGACGCCGCACCGATCAGCCTGTCCATTTCCCGCTCCATCCCTCCGTCACTCGTGAACAAGACCCCGAGATACTTGAACTCCTCCCCTTGGGGCAGGACCTCTTCCCCGATCCGGAGTGGACATTCCATCTGTTGAGCACCGTGGTCTTGGATTTGGAGGCGCATCCGATTTGGAGGCGCATCCTCATCCTGGCTACCTCTCACTCGGCTGCGAACCGCTCCAGTGAGAGCCTGAGATCATGGCCTGATGAAGCCAACAGAACCACCTCATCTGCAAAAAAGCAGGTGTCAATATGTGAGACAGAAACAAAGATCTATTGAAAAAATTCGTTGTAATCAAATTGTAATTTGATGCTGTCAACACAGTTACATCCTCTAGGCAGAGGAGTTTATGTACTCATATACTAGGTTTCACAAAAGTAGTCAAATTTCTCACATGGAGATCATCTGTCTGGTCAAGGGTTTTTTTTTTTGCAATGTGTCTAGCACAGACCCGGAAGGACTGAGTGTGCATGCAATCTTTAAATGGCATCAGTACATTACTATTAATCTGCACTATATATGGACCAACCTGTGAAATCCTGTGTCACACACTGCACTCTCTACTACTGTCTGTCTGTCTTTTTTTCCAAATCCATTGGAATACAGGGGGATACTTCATTATTAAGTTTTGCATTTAATGTATAGGAAGGGAAGACCAGTCCTTAAGTTTCATCATTACAACAGGATACCAGTCTGTCTTCTCACTTTTCCATGAATTACAGTGAGCTGTCTCCACATCAGAGAGGAAATGCCACAGGGATTGATAATTTTAAAGCCTTAATTTTTGACCAAAATGAATTTGATAGTAGTGCAGCATATGTGCAGCATGTCATACCATTTTCCTTCATGATGTGGTGAAAAGGGTTGTTCTCCGATGCAACATGTCCTCGGATCATAATTTTACACTTGACCGTAGAAGGCATATTATTAAAGTAATTTCAATTTTTCTACTTGAATTATTTTTAGGATGGTTTTGATGAACAAGATCTGTAGGATATTGATATTTTTTTCACAACTTGATCCTTCTGATTGTAATTCTTGGCCAATTGCTAAAAATTGTATTTTTTTTAACCGTTTTTACTGCTGTTCAGATATGCAGACTGTGGTCTTCATGTATGGTGCTCAAAGCTGTCTGACACAGGTTGTCTTTGTGGGTTTGAGCATGTCAGAAACAGCCTTTTAATTTTTATGTGTTTGTTGGTCTGTACATATGGCCGTGCTTGAAGGGAGTATCTTCAAAATGCCCACACCAGCTAAGTATGATTGGGCCTGGCACAAATAATTTGCCTCCTCTAATCCTCAGTTTCTTCCACTGCTTGACACTGGATGAACCTCACAGAGTGAGTGGGTGATGGATTTGAGTGACTGAACAACACAGAAGCTGTGAAAAAGATTTTTTTCACTCCAGAGGAATGTAGAAAGCTGGATTTATAATTGCTGGGCATTGATGAGAATGTTTAAACAACTAATGTTTTTAAAGAAATGTAATATTGAAACTGCTGTATCGCGTTTCTGGTTTTTGCTATTCTTACTTGACGTACCTGTATTAAGAGTCAGTACAATCGAGTAATTTGCATTAGTTTCCAGCATCAATGACCTCATGTCTGAATTGCTTTTCTCCTTCAAACACTGCAAATCCCTGTTGGTGCTGGTTCGATCACCTTCTGCAGGCATAGGTTGGTGGTGGCGGGAAAGGAACTGGGGCAAGGGGTCATGTTGCTTTATAGAAAGTTACTTCTTTGATGAAATTCAGTCCTGTGACCTTCAAACGTTAGAATAAAGTTTGTTCGAATGGATATACAAAAAAAACAACTTTTTTTCAATTGCCATTTTGATTTTTGATTTTTTTTTCCAAACAAAATGTTAGTTATGTAGATTCATCTGCTTGTGACTTTTCTGTTTTTTGTCAGTGTTTAACAGCATGTCAAAAATTATATGAAGTTGTCATTTTTATAACTTGATTATTTTAGATGTAATTTTGCATCATAAAGTGCAAGCAGATATTAGAAGAAAGATTAGTTTCATGCCAGTGTTTGGATTCATTCTGTAAAAAGAGACAAAAGCACTTGTCTTTATTCATTAGTACCGAAAAGACTGTTACAGTTTGTTCCAAATGTTCTTAAATGAAGTTTAAGTTTTAATTCTTCGGGGGTCTGGTAAAATCAGAGGTGTATGGTTTGGAAACTGAATCATTTTCAAGAAACTCTTTGTATTTTTACTGATTGCATCATTGTAAAGATATCTCCCTATGCCACATTAGAAAAATACAATAAAGGCTCTGCGCTGCTCAAGGGGTTGGAGTGGTTGTCCTTGAAATCGAACATTGTTGCGATTTGGAAGTGTTGCAGAGCAAGATACTGAAGGTCATGGTTTATCCATGATGGATTAAATGCAGTTAAATATCACTGACGTTGTGCTGTATGTATAACTGAATGTGACAATTAATTGCTTTCTTCTTATAAGCGTGATTCTATTTGGGAAGCATCATTTGAAAATTTCTCTTGCTGAAATTTTGTCAAATTTTCTCTTATTACTGGAATTTTTTGGCAGTTCTTTTTGTTATATAATTTCATTTGTTTTAGCAAGATTTTCACTTTTTTTTTTTTTGACAATCAGTTTGAAAGATTTTCCAGACAATTTCACAGTTTTGTGGTATACTTTAGGGGATTTCCCTTCACGTTCCTATTCCTCGTCACTGAGTATGTATGTATGTGTGTATGTGTGTATGCATGTATGTATGTATGTATGCATGTATGTATGGCATATTATAGCCATTTCAGGTTTTGTGCAGTGACAGATTTAAATAAAACATTTCATGTTGTAGCTCCACAGTTGTCACAGTTTTAAAAGTCACATGGTTTTGTCCTATATAGTTTTAGGAATTGCATTTTACTTCTCCATATTTTTTGCTTGAATTTGTTTGTGTGTGTTGAAAGAGAAAAGGAGATTCTTGAAGGAAACATGATATTTTGTCTTGGGATTGCTCATGTCGTTCAAAGAAATCACATTTTAGTCTTTTGACAATTCCTTTGCACTTTGTTGCAAGTGGCATGATAAAAAACTCTGATTTTATAACTGCCTTCATTGTTCATCTTCTAAAGACTTTGAAAAGACTTGTGGAAAATCTCACACCTGCTCACGTCTCAAGACTAGTTTTTAAGAGTTATAAGCCTCAGCGTAGTTTTCAGCCTAGAATTACAAGACTACAACTAGAATCTTTAAGCATTTTTTTCCCACCATGCAATGTTTTCACTGGATATTTCCAGAGCCTCTGCTATTTCAGTCCATCGTCCTTTTCCATTCAGTCGAAAAATATTGGAGAATTGAGATTGTACAAGCTGGCCTGTTCTGCCCACAGCTCCACCATCCACTTGTCTTTCTGGATGGTCTATGTTGATCGGGACGTCCTTCGCCATTCCCATTCATCCATACTGCCAAAAAATACAGTCTCTGCCGTCAGTACTGCTCTGGTGATTGCTTGTCTACCAGGTTTCCTTTTTCAGGTGTTGCTGGAGCTCATCTACTGGTTGTTGATTGTGTTACGTCACTATAAAGACTGAAAGACCTGCAATAATATCACACACGTTCAATATTGTTGTGAGCCCAAGGCTAGAAAAAGACTGGTAAGATTACCACCTCAGTGACCGAGATGACGAGAGTGCGCTGTGACTCCTGTAGGATTTCAGTAAAACTTGAAGATTTCCTTCCGACTTTCAGTTTTACGTGTGCAACTGTGAAAATCATTAGGTGTAAGCTCAGCATTCGATAGGTTTTCTAACTCATTTTTTCACTGAAAGGTTTGTTACATCACAGATCAACCTATTGTACAAAATTGTCTCCCAATCCAATTTTTATGCCTTTTCATCTCAGTGCAGTTTTAATTCCTATCACACAAGTTGTTGATAAATACTCACAGGTTGAGAGAGTAATAAACTGATAGCAGCAGCTCTTATAACGCACTCTCACAGTGTTACATTGGTACCCCAGTCTCTCCGAAAATCATTTCTCACTTTCTCCAAAAATGTTCTTTGTTTGTTATTCTTTCTAATATTAATTACTGTATTTTCGGACTGTAAGTCGCACTAGCCAATAAATGCATAAAGAAGAAAAAAAACATAAGTTGCACTTGGACTATAAGTTACATTTTGGGGGGGAAATTTATTTGATAAAATCAGAGAACACCTTGAAAGGCACGTTACAGTGTAATGTCTGAGTGGACATGCCAACCATGAACATTTGCTGGTTAAACCTCATCTTTATTAGAACAATTAGAACAATGAAGCAACAGCAACTCCACTTAATCTGGTGTGTTAACGCAACATATTAACAGCTATTCAGATAACTATAGCATAAACAACAAATCATAAAAGTTCACCAAACTCTCCATCTCACTCCAAAATCACAAAATCGATTTAATTTTTCATCCTCTGAATCAATTTTGAGCAACTCGACGACCTCCGGAGGTAGACGGTGCCCCGCTTCCTCTTTTGCGTGCCTCTTTTTGGGACATGGTTGTCCGTGCTCTGATAGAGAGGTGATTATGTAGCATGAAGCGGTAACACCAAGAAGGTTCTCCCGTAAAGTCATTTTTATTCATTGCCTTGGCAACGATCGGCAGCATGTTGTTAATTTTTTTCTATTAGCTGTGGCTACCTAGCTTTTAGCCAGCAATTAGCTTTTTTGTTTTTGTCATTGCAGTTTGAGTATCCTCTGCTTTTGGCCAGTCCCTCACTAGTTTCTCGCTCACTCCAAACTTTCTTTCTAGTGCTCAATTACCGTTTTGAGCTGCATATTTCACAAATTGCAACTTGTAATCTGCAGAATATGATTTTCCTTTCGGGGGCATTTGTACGCTGTTGTTTTAAATGTCAAATTTTCCATGGTACAGGAGTAATAGGAGTAGCAGATACTGGCACACAAGCGAAGAGCGCACTCTAACGGCTGTCAGTGTGAAAATAATAAACATATGAAATTAACAAATATATTTTAATATATAAGTCGCAGGACCAGCCAAAACATGAAAGTGTAAGTGCTCCATGGTGTTCAAAGTGCCTCATCAAAGTAACATAAGTGTATTGTTGAACATTATGTAAATTTCACATGTGTCTATTTGGGGGGAAAAGAGAGGTAGGAGTGTTTTTTTTTTACGGCTATGTGATATAACAAGAGCAATGAAGTGCATTTGTCTGCCGATCATAATTATTGATGTTTAATAAAAGCACTTAATGAGAGCTATTTTCATTATTTGAGACAAACTGAGGAGATTCACAAAAATGTAAAACATTCCACTTTCAAGATGTTAAAAGTAATTATCAAGACCATTCTTACACTTACCTCACCTCTCATTGAATGCCTGCTGGGATTGACAACAGCAACCCTAGGACAGTTTTTGCAGAAAGAGTGGTGCAGATGATGAATGAATTCATTAGTAATAAAACCAGTCATCAGATTAAAGTAGAAAAATACTGCAAATAATTATTGCAAGTATAGTTTTTCAGTCAAAAAGGCTGACCTTTTTGCTCCCATTCAGAAAACATGTCAACAAATAATTCTGTCTTTGTAAAACAAAAGAAAAAAAAATCAATGAAATTAAGTAAGCTAGTTTTAAATTTCAATGTTTTATAACAATCTTTTCTTTAACTGTGCTGAAAGCACGACACCTGTCTAAATTGCACCCAGTATATGAACCTCAATGAGTGCACCGACCTAAAAAATAGATTTTATGGTTTTCATGACTGAGATCATGAATATTACCCCTCAAGGTTTTCAATATCATTCAGTTTTTGTGAGCTTAGTTTCTTATGTCACATAGAAAAATTCCCAACCCTATTCATCAGTGCGTCCCTAATAACATCAAGACCAGATAATTATGGGGTTGGATTTTTTTCACACGGATCACAGGGTTAATAATGAGGTATGTGCATCTATACTAATATGTACTGGGATGAGTAAAATACATCGACTCATGAAGTTGACTGAGGGCTTGACAGAAATTCAAGAGAGGTCTTTTTTTTATGCCAGGCAGTCATACATATACATATACATGTACTTATACATAGTCATATGTTATGACAGTATGTGCTAAGCACTGCTGCCAAAAATGTACCCATATCTAACAACACATTGGACCCTGCACCAAGGATGATTGTATTTACCAGGAAATATTTGTTTTAGATGAATAGAATAGGTATATAGCAGGTAAACAGTGCTTGCACTGTGTGTCATCATTTATGCCATGAACAGTGGCAACTCCACTGTTAAAACTTTAAAGTGTGAATTGGACAACATCAAATAATCCGCAGTCTTTGAACATGATGTGATCATTCAAATAGACAAAAGCAGGCTGATAGAAATGCCATGAATGCCACACCATCTAGAATGAAGCAATACCATGTTTTGTTAATCATGTCTATTTTTAAACAGCTGCCACATCTTGTGTGCTTTTTCTTGAGGACAACAAATACAGGATGTGTCGTGTGCCTCTTAATCTCAAGCATGCTGGCATACCATTTGATGCATGCTGTTTAGAGCAGGGCAGTGACATGCTGTGCCATCTCCCTAAGGCTGGCACCTCCCAGCAGGGTGGACAGAAACAAGCCAAGGGTCTTCCTGCCTGCACTGCTATTACAACCTCAAAGTTACCCTAATGACAAGCTGCCAGGGCTGTAACGCAAAGGGCCAGCTAAGTGTTACCATCAGAAAAAGACCTATTGTTGCTCTCACTGTAATTAATGAACATTTACTCCAGATGCCCCTTGTATATTTATCAACAATAACAATATCTTCTTCTTCTTTCGGCTTTTCCCGTCAGGGGTCGCCACAGCGAGACAAGTTTCTCCATCTAACCCTATTCTCTGTATCTTCCTCTCTCACACCAACTACCTTCATATCCTCTCTCACTACGTCCATAAATCTTCTCTTTGGTCTTCCTTGAGACCTCTTGCCTGGCAGCTCCAATTCCAGCATCCGTCTACCAATATATTCACTATCCCTCCTCTGTACATGACCGAACATTCTCAGTCTGGCTTCTCTGACCCTCTCTCCAAAACACCTAACATAAGCTGTTCCTCTGAAAGACTCATTCCTGATCCTATCCATCCTGGTCACTCCCAAAGAGAACCTCAACATCTTCATCTCTGCAACCTCTAGCTCTGCCTCCTATCTTTTCGTCATTGTAACAGTTTCTAGTCCATACATCATCGCTGGTCTCACCACTGTCTTGTACACCTTTCCTTTTATTCTGGCTGAAAGTCTTCTATCACATAGTACCCCTGACACTTTTCTCCACCCATTCCAACCTGCTTGGACCCGTCTCTTCACCTCTTTTCCACACTCTCCGTTGCACTGGACTGTTGACCCTAAGTACCTGAAATCCTCCAGCTTCTTGATTTCCACTCCCTGTAGCCTCACCGTTCCACCTGAGTTCCTCTCATTCACACACATATATTCTGTTTTGCTGCGACTAACTTTCATTCCTCTCCTTTCCAGAGCATACTTCCACCTCTCTAGATTTTCCTCTACCTGTTGTCTGCTCTCACTACAGATCACAATGTCATCCGCAAATATCATGGTCCATGGGGATTCCTGTCTAACCTCATCTGTCAGCCTATCCATCACCATTGCGAACAAGAAGGGGCTCAGAGCTGATCCCTGATGGAGTCCCACCTCCACCTTGATATTAATAATAACAATATCTCATGTTAAAATAAACCAAACGCTGGCAAAGTGGAAGCTGTGTCTTGTCCAGTTTACATTGCACATTTGGCAATTAAGGGGGTTCTGATTCTGATTAAACACATTTAACTTCCCTTGGAACATTCCATCCTCTGCTTAAGAAGATGTTTGTGAAGTCACCGCTCTGGATCCAGCGGTAATGTTCCAGAGGCTCCATTCAGAAATGGGTTCAGCAATAGGTCATAGAAATGCCATGAAAAGGCTATGCTTTTCCAAAGTATCACTCTTGGCATCTGAAGCATGGCACTTGTAAGATTTATTGTTATTACTGTTATGCATGGAGTACTTGGGTAAGACCATCTTCATATGTGTTTATGGTTCAGATCTGCCCCAGTGAATAATGGGAAATTATTTACATTTGCATACAATCACTGCCACTGCCTTCTCCCGGACAGATTAGACAGTTTGATAAGTAGTATTGCGGACGTAGGATTTCTGTCATTTGTAACCCTGCTTCTGGCACTATAGTGGTAATTTGGTCTTTTAGTCTTCGTGCCACAGGGGTTCTTGTTAAGTTTACTGTATGTGGAAAGTAGTGTAGCTACTTTTTCTTTGTCAGTAATATTATTAGATATTTCAAAAAAACAGATCAAGGCATAGTACATGTGCACACATGAATGCATAATCTCATGGTTTCCTAAAACAGATTACAAGACATATGTACTTAGTTCATCTTAGTTACGTACCTACTTAAAGCTTTTACTGTTCCTTAAGGGCGATTCTGTTTGCGACAAGAGATCAATAGACAACATAGGACAAAACGACATAAAGTACACAATGACAGACCACCTTGGGCACCCAATGGATGAAGAAAACATACAAGTCTGTACACTTGCTGTTAAGTTTCCCTGCATGACGTATCTATGTAAAATAAAAATAATAATAAATACTACGGCCAAATAAATAGAAAACACTTTCTGCTTTCCATGGAGCATTCAGCGGGGTATCATACACCATAAACACATTAATGTCAGAGCTCCCAGAGTGTGTTGCTACCCTCATGGTGCTTGAGTTTCAGAGTGGCTGTAGCATCCTCTACCCCTCGCCTGGCCCGAAAAGCAAATTATCTTGGGTCTAAGACGTTCTGTCTTTTTATAAGGTGCAGTTTTTTTCATTCATTTTTCACGTTTTTTTTTATCACCAGTGAAGTCAAAGCAATTGGATCATTCAGGACCTTTGGACGACTGTTCTTTTCTCCAGATTTTTGGAACTCTGTTGGCTCAGTATAAGTTCAAAGGAATCCCAAAAATTGTAAAAAGACAGTCACTCGCAGGCTGCCATAGCTGTGTACGTTTCTATGTTGTCTAGGTAGTGGTGTCAGGAGGTTGACCTGGGTGGTGTCTCATTGATTTCACCCTACGGTGTAAAATTATGTAATCTGTGCAATCCTTCTCATTTGAACCCAAGAGAGATGTGAGGTAGGAGGATAACGCTGAAGACAGAAGTCAAAATAAGCTTAAATATGAAGACAAAGAGAGACGCCAAGAGACGGCAAAAGTTGTTTGCTTGCGTGTTGCTATGCTAACAGAGAGGGAGTGTCACTTGTGAGGAGCTTGACTTTTTCACATGAGCTGTTCATTGTAGACTAACTGTGTTTGGCTTTAGTCGTCTATTAAAACTAGCAGCACACGTGAGCTCTGTCAGCAGCTTCATTCGGCTACAATGAGGGGGTTCTTTTGGAAATATGATTATTGGACCAAGTTGTTCAGCACATGAAGTGAGTGGGTATGACCCCTCTGTGTTATCTGACCTGGGGCTCTTCGATTTTCTTAAGGTATCTACTATAGCATGGAAATCAAAGAGTGCTGGGCCACAACACTTTTGGTAGTTTTTTTAGGTTCTAAATTGAAATCCTTAAAAGTGGCTGTGTCAAACCTTTGTAGCTCTGCTTTGGGATTGAAATTTCATGTTTTGTCTTCCATTTTTTGATTTGAAAGTTCTCTTCTTTTCCTGAATAGCAGTGCGGTAGTGTTTTCATCAACAATAGCTTACTATTTGGATACACTATTACAGTTTTTTCAGGAATGACCTTATCTACACACAAGGAAACATAAAAACTGACAGCATCTGTAAGAGTGTCAGTGTTCACACAGGATTCCCTAAACATCTCCCAGTCTGTACACTCATAGCAACCATAGCATCTGGACTTTTCTTACAAGGTTCTAGTATCTCTGTTCAAATTAAGAAGTGTAACATTGAAATCAGTATGGTTGTGCTTCATTCTGAGGCTGGAAAAACCCTGCGTGGCTTTAAATAGAAGTTAGGAACATGCCGGGCTGTCTGATGCCCATTTACCAAAGGGGAACTGGCACAAGCGGCATTGATTTGTTGCTGCCCAAGTATTGCACTTCTTCCCGGAAAACGGCTGACTTTCTTGTCTTCGATTTAGTGTGATTTCCCCCCAAACTTTTCAAGAGTAGGGACGATATATACCAGTCTTCCAATTACAGACAATATGAGCCAATTACTTGCTATTTGCATATGATTTCAACTTCCATAGGATCAGGGCTGTCTGCATGTTGCAACTGATCTGAAATTGGATGAAAATTAAGAAAGACATGTAAAAGAAGACACATTTCCATGAAATGTCATTCTATTATCTGTATTGATAAATCCAATATGAGAGAAAGACATCTGACCTGCATCACGGTTGGTCTGGGTTTTGGGTAACCTGTGAGCAGACTGCCAACTATGTTTTCATTGAATTTGGCTTTATGTTGAGTAAGGCGCCTTTAATAAAAGGCATTATCATTACTTTGCACTGGTTTTT
Organism: Fistularia commersonii; assembly: GCF_037954325.1. NCBI lineage: Eukaryota > Metazoa > Chordata > Actinopteri > Syngnathiformes > Fistulariidae > Fistularia > Fistularia commersonii. The sequence continues at coordinate 19,828,094 of NC_141291.1, read as the reverse complement.
GCACAAAAACTGGAGAAACGTCTCCAGTGTCTTGTTGAGTGAAGCATCTAAAGACTGACTGTGCTTTGCTGTTTGTATAATTATCTTCTATGCAGTTTCAATAAGACTTGGTTTTTAAGAAATCCAACCAGGCGTGTCTTTATACCACAGACTGACCTACTCCTTCCATCCTTTGTTCTGTCCCCTCTCTAACAATGTATAATCATTACCACCCCTTACCTCATTTCCTCTCCAATTCCTGAAAGGCAGGAAGCTCAGTGCTTCCGACCAGCCCAGGTTGGAGAAAAAAACGAGGAGGCTGGACTTGTGCCAAAGGTCAACAAATAACATCCCATGAGATGGGTATACCCTTAATACTTTGGATATTCTTAAAAAAGGTTTCATTCTGCTTAACGGTAGGATAAATGATGAAATTATCTTGTAAGTTATCAGTTATGCAGTATTGCAAGGAAAGTCTCAAATTATTTTCTCTCTCATCTTAGAATTTCCCATTTTTATTTTACCCACCTTCATTTGTCCTTTGCTGCTCTTTGGCTTATCCCAGAGGCCACTTATATGCAGTGATTGTGCGTCACTTCCTCCAACACCAGGGGAGGATGTGTGTGCGTGCATGTCGACGCTCTTTAAGCGACTATCAAACAAAAAAGACAGTAGTTGAAAAAGCTTTGGTCACAACAGAAGGTTGTCAAACTGTAGCCTCATCTTCATCCAGTCAGTTCCGTTCATATACCATTCAAATTTCAATGTCTCTTTTCTTTTCATGTCTTTATTTCCAGTTTTTTTTTTCCATTTACTTGATTGTATTTCTTTTCTTTTTCTTTTTTTGTTATATTACCCGCTTTATATCAGTTTCTACTCTTTTGCGCTTCAATTATTGGCCCCCTACCTTGCAGTAACAATGTATGTCTTTCTCCTATTGTCTCTGGGTGTTGGTCTTTCTGGCCTTTCCTGTTTCATTTACATCAATGAAGAAACTGGAAGGCAGCTGAACATGTCTCCAGTGTCCGATGCTTGAGCGTCAAAGTGTTAGTCTGGTTTTCCCAACCATCTTTTTTGGGATTGTGATTGATGTAGGTCCTCCTTTTACCCATCACAGCTTAGATTTCAGTGACCTAAAGGTAAATTTGGGCTAGTACAGGAGAAAGATTATTAAATCAACAAATGTTTTAGCTTGATTAAGATATTATGCTACCTCACTTAGTGGTCATCGAAAGGAGCTGCCGTAAAGTCATTATACCAAGTAGTAAACTATGATTCTCTAATTTCTGCCTTATTTTTTTGTCTGGCAAAGATCTGTGACATGAAACGTGTACCAATAAATTCATTGCTACCTCAAAGCACGCAAGTTTGTATAGCTGGGTGGGATCTGAATGAGAAATACAAGGAAGAAAAACAAATCTGATATTAAGCCATCAGTGGTTTCATGTACACTTTTAAGGGAAGGAAATAAAGAATATGTAAGTAATTGCATTTTGTATTTACTACTGTTTGAGACTCGTCCCTGGCTGTTGTTTGTGCCCGTAAGAACCTTTTTCCGAACATCTGAATTGATTCTGACTTCCTTGTTGACTATAGGCTCTTCTTCCATCATCCTGGATGAGAGGCAGTGGAGGTGTTACAAAGTAGTTTTTGTCACTTATCTTTGCCAAATGGAGCAACAACATCTGCCCTAATGAAGCTAAACGTGTTGTTAGACAGTGAAATTTGATTTGAAACCAGGCTCAGGTGTAAAGTGTAAACTTTGGTTTATTTGAGTTTGATATATGTGTAGACAGCGTTCTAAAGCAAATCTATCAGTGCGGCTGTGTTTACCACCGTTATCACAGTAATGGTCACAAGTTTGGTAAGACTGTTTTTTTCTTCTGTTGCTTATTTTCAGATCTGCCTATGGAGTACAATCCCTCGGATCACCCTCGAGCGAGCACCATCTTCCTAAGCAAGTCCCAGACTGATGGTGAGTTCTGCTGCATGAGTGCACAGTGTATTTCTTCACCTTTACTGTATTTAGCCCATACTGAAAAAAGTTGAATGATGAATGTCCATTGAAGGGATAATAGGGGTCAGCCAACTGCATTGAATATCCTTAAATTGTGGTATGGTATGACTTTTGCTTGTTTTCAGTTCAGAAAATTGTAATATATAATTTTACATTTTGACATTTGTTTTTGGGTTGTAAGAATTCCAACATTTTTGATTACCAGCCAGATTCTCTGCATTTAGCAAGAAATTACCCAAGATTTAATTAGAAAAGGCCGAAGAATAACAAAAAAAAAAAGCAAGAAATCAGCAATACAATAGAAGAAAGTTAATTAAGATTCTGCAAGAACGTCTTCTTAAAAACACAAGATACCTTAAAAAAGGGGTTTTGAATAATAAGAAACAGATGGAAATTTCCTTGAGGCTAGTGTCAAATTAATCAAGAAATTACTTAACTCCTAATTGCACTCTATATATGAGACTTGAAAATGAGGAAGAAATAATCTGGACATTAGCAAGAATTTTGTGGAAAAATATCGCAAACTTATTGTGATATTAAAACACGTAATAAAAATCCTCTTAAGGATTATTGTAGTTTCTTTTTTTTTTACACTTAGCAGCTTTTGTCATATATATTGAAAAAGTGGCATCTCATCCTCCTATGTTTGTGCCTGAACCCCTGATAACACAGAACCTTTTTATCTGTAGTGTACAATCCGCATCTCTATCTTTCATTCTTTCTACTATAAAGTAAACTTCTGCCTTGCAGTAAAGAAAGGGTTTCTTTGTGGCAGATTTACAAAATTAGACCCTCTCATTTAAGGATGCAGAATGTGGTTTTGAGGGGAGTTTGATCATCTTCAATGTGATATTTTGCAGAGAAAGGTCTTTTGGGTGGCAAGAGCCTTCAGAGTGGCAGGAATACCGCATTTTAATCATCAGAAATGTGATGGATTTCCAGATTATCATTTCAGTTTCGACATAATCTCTTTTCCGTGACGATAAGAAGCTTAATATTGTGCTATTTGCACACACTGGAATAGCTGTGTCATCTGAGGAGGTTTTATACTGTAGGTTAATTTATTGATCTGATATTAGAGTTTGATGCTATATTATTAACCTTTTTACTGCATTGTTTTGTCAGCATATTACATGCATAGTACAAGTTGCATGTTTCGAATAATATAATAGAAAAAAGTGAGCAAGACCTGATGAGTTGCAACAGATGGCTAAGGCTGTAGCCAGTGTGTTCTGGTAAATGATTAATTCCTCTAATAATACGAAATGTTATTCATATATTCTACATTCAGGGAATTTCTGTCAGCAACCCTGGACTTTTATGCTTTCAGTTGCTGAGGCTAACAAGAGGTACACATAAATGTGTCTTGTCAAAAAAACAAATTTTACTTGGTGTTTGGTTTGCACTTTGAAATCCTTTGCCCCAAGCTGTATTCGCTTGCTTTACTCACTATTTATCATGGTGTGTGCGTGTGCGTGTGCGTGTGCGTGTGCGTGTGCGTGTGCGTGTGCGTGCGTGTGTGTGTGCAATTGCTTTGTTTACAAAGACTCAATACATATAGTAGTTCTCACATGACATATTTACTCAAGACAGTATACAGTTATGAGAAGAGAATATAATTTATATCTTTAAGTTTTAAATATTATTTTATCTTTCTTTGTAGGATTGCATCAGCCAACATTGAAACTTCTCATCTAATTATTTTAGGGGAATGACAAAATATCGACGGTACGGAGTGTATTAGAGAGGAGGAGGGAGTCTTAGCATCCAGCAGAAATTAAGAGGGGGACAGGTTCATTCAGACTGGATAGAGTTATCGATGTTTGGAATATCTCTCTGTAGGTACCACTGTGTAAATAATAAAATGCAACTGTTAAATCCGAGTTAGGGTATGTCTTCTCAGACTTGCTGGTTAAGCGGATTTGATGGTACATCAGTGTGTGCATTGACACTTAGTGTCGTCACTTCTTAAAAAAATCAAGGCCATTCTTCCTGAACAGCCTTAAATTTGGTCTCAAACTGATCACCTATCAGTGTCTCTTTAAGATGTTAACACCTGGTTGGGGAGCAGTGTGAATGCATGAGTATTCAAATGATTAAACATATGTTGGACTATGTCAGGTTTTTCTGTAGATTAGATGTTTTTTGTTTTTTTTCCTCACAAAGTTATAATTGACCATACGGAAAGGATATGTATCAGTGTGAGTGATCCTGTCAGAGACGTGCCAGACAATTGACTGTCGCTCCTGTGTGTTGGTGTTTGTACGTTTTTGTGCGTTCATGTGTGCACAATTGCTTCGCCAGCAGTCCTGGCTCCCCCTTGTGTGTTATCCTACATCGGAATGACAGAAACAGACATGGTCTCATGCGCCCAGCTGCACTTATGTGTTTTTGCTACATTGAGCAAAAATACAACATGGCACTTTTTAAAGCAAACTGAGCGGTATAAAACTAAAAAAAACATCATATCCATAAAGCAGGATTGGAATTGAAAATGACCTCACTCACTCACTCACTCACTCACTCACTCACTCACTCACTCACTCACTCACTCACTCACTCACTCACTCACTCACACACTCGTAGACTGCAAAAACAACAAACCTAAAATCAAATTTGATTACATGGTAGTTGTGTTTGATTTGGGGCTGGGAAATATATTCATTTTTATATTACCGCCACAATTTTTTTTTATATCATACTCTGGCTTCTATAATCTGCATGATTTTTCTTCTGTCATCCATTTCTTTTTTTAGATTTTTCCAAAATCTTGGGAAAAAATTACGAGCAACCCACATTCTTAATCAAACACAACATTACAAAAGCAAAAAAGGATAAAGAAAATTAAGAGATAACCAGGAAATCAGAAAGATTGTTCAATAATATGCCAAATTGTTGTAGATCTTAAGGATTAGAATGATCAACATTGACCTTAAATGATCAGAGTTGACCCATAGGAGCAAGAAATTTGGAAGCATTGCAAGAAATTGATGGAAGATTTCACCGGTACCCATTTCTATCATACGTTTTATTCATTAATGTTTAAAAGATCAGATATATATATTCTATTTAAATCATTATTTAATCTGAGTGGATTGTTTACAGTAATTTTACAATTCAAACAATAATTGAACTTAAGTAGCTTGAATTGATTTGCAGTATATTGGCATGTACATCATACATGGGATACATCAAGATAGAATCTTACCTTATTTTGAGATTCCCATTAGGGGTGATGGAATGCAGCAAGATATAATGAAATAATTTTTTTGGAACTTGCCAATTGGCTTTATAGTAACTGAACTTAGTAAGAATAAAAAATTACGTTGTGGAGAAAGTCATTTCCAAGCCTTTGTTATGCTGTTATTCTAATATTTACCAAAATTCTACCATATATAGTGGTGAGATCAGCGATGCTGTATGGTTTAGAGACAGAGGCACTGAGGAAAAGACTACTAGAGATAAAGATGTTGAGGATATCTTAGGGAGCAACCCACAGGAACTCAGGAATGAGTCCATCAGAGGGACAGCACATGTCGAATGATTTTGAAAGAAGGTCAGAGAAGCCAAACCGAGATGGTTCAGTCATGTACACAGGAGGGATAGTGAATATATTGGTGGAAGGATGCTGAGGTTGGAACTGCCAGGCAGGAGGCCTATAGGAAGACCAAAAAGAAGTTAGTTGATGTGCGAGAAAAAGGTGAAGGGGTTAGGATGCTGATTTGCTGTGGCAACCCCTGAAGGGAGAAGGCCCAGTTTCTTGTTTGAAGAGTAGAAAGTATGGATAAATGCTGCCCCCTGTCTCTAAGGGATATGTAACTACACATGTTGCTCCCACACTGACTCCTGTCTCTCCATTTTTCTTTGCAGTTCGAGAAAAAAGGAAGAGCCTTTACGTCAATCATGTGAGTACATGACAATAGAAACTGCTTATTCAGATCTCATGGGGTTTGGGGGTTATTTCACATCAGTGCATTTTGTTATTTGGCTTTGTTACACAAATCTGAGTATGTACATGCAGTCATTTTTGCTGCCTTTGTTTAAATTAACACCCAAGAGTACAAGTCATGTGTCACAAGGTAACTGTGTATTCTCACTTATAAACTCCTCACACTCACATTGTGTGTATGCGCTAAGACCCATAACTGTTTATTCTGGAAGGTATTTGTTGTAATTACACAAATGCATTGTGGCTGTACTACATAACACCATTAATGATTCCTTCTGCTCCAGAATTACGAATGTGCCATTTTTATTCAATTTTAATGTCATGAAATCCAAGAAGCTGTGTGAAATAAATGTATCAACACTTCTGAAAAAAATAACACATAGATGAAAATCAAAAGTCAATTCAGTTTTTACCTGGAGAAATAATTACAAAATCTTTCAAGAAATGCATTAAATTGAATTTACTTGCAAGAAAGAGAGTTTAATTATCTACCTTTCCCAGTGTTTATCTGATCAAATCAAACCCTGACAGATTTGACATAATTTGTGTTGGGGACTTAAGGTTAGCTATTTTTCACTGCTGTGGAGCTGGACCACCTTGACTGATATATAGGTTGGCATTCATGTGTGCGATTGTGTATTAACAGCATTATTCAGGCCAAGTGAGGCGGAAGTACAGTTCATGTTCCACCATATTCCTTGATGACAGCACCGTCAGCCAGCCTAACCTCAAATACACCATCAAATGGTAACATCATGACAGAAATCAAAATCATTCAGCCTCTAATATTTAATCTGCTATTAATTTCTAATGTTTCTGTTTTTTTTTTCTTTACAGCGTGTCCCTTGCAATTTTCTACCACATAAAGAACAGGTAGTCATTATCACTCATATTATCATTTGTTTTCCTCTCACGATTTTGAATTTACATCCTGAATTTGAGTCGGATATATGTAACATACGTTGTATGTTTGTCATTCCAGAGAGCTTGATGGAAGAATGTTATTAGACATTTTTGATGAAAAGCTGCATCCCCTCTCGGTAAGACACTAAGTGGAGATACATTTCCCTTTAGGGGAGGTGCAGGGCTGTTGTGGTTTATAAAGGAACACAAACCAGGCAGGCTTACAAACAGCAAATAAGCCCACATGAATCAAATGTTGATTTTTGGGGGTCAGCTTATTAATTTCTCTCACCATGGATTTTCCACTCTGAAATTGTGTGGGTTAAAACATTTGATACTCAATGATTGCTCCTTTTGAAAATAATTAAGCAGAACTCGCTTTATTAAGCAGATTAAGCAGAACTCGCTTTATTGAAGGTTAGTTATTTGTTTCTGTTTTGTCAAAACTGTAGTACAGATGGAAAGATAAAGTACATGTAAAGAGACAGAAAACTAAAATGCTTCCTAAATGTAACCAAAATGATGATTTTTAAAAGATAAAATCACTGTTTTTTTTTCTTTTAAGAGAGCTATATATTTTTAATCTTGCTCGCAGTCATGGGTTGTGCTGTTTACATTACAGAAGTCAGAGGTTCCCTCTGATTATGACAAACATGACCCAGAGCAGAAACAGATCTACCGATTTGTCAGGACACTGTTCAGTGCAGCACAGCTCACCGCAGAATGTGCCATTGTTACACTGGTGAGTGCACAAGTGTGTGTGTGTGTGTGTGTGTGTGTGTGTGTGTGTGTGTGTGTGTGTGTGTGTGTGTGTGTGTGTGTGTGTGTGTGTGTGTGTGTGTGTGTGTGTGTGTGTGTGTGTGTGTGTGTGTGTGTGTGTGTGTTAATGTCAGATGTTTCTGTCCTAGTGTCATGTACTGCCTCCTTGGTCATTTTGGTCCTTTTGATATTTAGATAAGGCTCATTCGAGGAGTTTCCTCAGAGATGGTTTAAAAGTAACTTCATTGCTTTGACAGTAGGAATGTGGCAGTGCACAATATGACAGCCATATGTCAAATAAGGTAGTCTTGTTCTGTTCCATTATCTGGAAACTTTTACAAGGTAAATGGATAGCCCAATGTATTGTTGATGGTCTGGTGTTATTATGTGGGATTGAGCAAAATACACAAGGTTGGTCAGAAGTCTTGGCTGTATTCAATTAAAGGTTTTCTCATGATGATTGGTGGCAGTGATTTGGAGCTAGGCCAGCATTGAAACATGTGTGAAACCGTGGCCAATCATGCTGTTATTTAGAAACAAACCCATCCTGCCCTGGCTTCCTGCTGTGATCTCAAACAAGAGACTCTACCCTCCTTTCTTAGTGCATGCATTTATCTCTATCTGATTGTTGCAGATGATACTTGAGATAGACATCAAGTATTTTCCCTCACTTTGTAATCTTGACCTTAGACACATGAAATTATCCTTTTGGGTTTTGTCTGGTTGCACAAAAGCTACATGTGCCTCTTTTAATAGTTCTCCCTCTCTCTGCAGCTGGGTTTGGATCCCTCGGTGTGTGCCCATCTGTCATTTCATGGTTGCTTTCTTCAGAGTTTCCCCACTGCTGGATGAATAAATTGGAGGGGTCTGCTGGCAAGGTTTGGGCCACAACAGAGATGTGTTCACATCGCCCAAACTCAGCATGATTTGTGTAATTGGCCACTTGATCTCTGCTCTTCGACTGGTCAACCCCGCCTGCTTTAATTTTCGCAGCCTCACTTTCACGTGTTCCAACAGAAACTGCACTTACTGTGACGCAATTAGAGGCTAATGATCATCTTGTGGATGACCAGCAACCTGTTGCAAATTACCTGCTACTTTGTGACAGTGGTCTGTCCTGTTTTCTGCTTTGATATCCAAACCCTTAAATACTGAAAGTTGTGTCACTGCACAGTCTCAGACATATTGTAATTATTCTACTGGTGAGCTGGTGTTTTTTTTTTTTGTTTTTTTTTTACCACTTTTGTCCTTACAAGGTTTTGGAAATTGACGTCGTAATATCATAAACACTAAATTTGAAATAAAAATGAAATTGGATATAAATTGCACTTAGAGGTCAGAGGATAGAGGTCATTTTGTTTCAGTGTTAACAACACTTTGGAAATAAAACAAAGATTGGGCCCTAATATTTCGTGCAGAGCCAGAGGAGCAGAGTTGTGGAAATCTCGGCACTCACAGTGAAGCTCCTTGGTCTCCGTGTGTTGCAAAACCTAACATTAAGTAAATTTTATTGACATGAATGGACATATGTACAGTATGTACAGTGTTAGCAAACAACCCCAATCCTTTCCCCCTTCAATATTCCCATTTTTATTTTTTAAGGCAAACTTTTGTGAGGATGCTTTACATTTTGAGAAGGTCTGGCTTCAGAACATGTTTTTATTGAAGCACAAATGTCATTCGAATTAACACATTCTTCTCAGTAATTTGAATTACATCTGTCATTGCTACCTTCTGGTTGTGAGGAATGTATTATTGCAGGTGTATATAAAAGAAATTTATTGATAGTCACATGGTAGAAACATGTTCATTTCCAGGAGTCAGACCTTGAATTTTAAATTTGAATTTTATTTTTCTTTAGTTGATGCTTGCTGTTTGTCTTTGTCATGAGGAAACTGGAGAACTCGCAGAAAATCCATAAAGGCAGAACTTTGTTTGATAACATAAAAAAAAGAAGAAAAGACAGTTTTCTTCCTGCATCAAATCGCCACAGCTTTCATCCTTTCCAGAAAAATCGGAGAGAATACATTGTCTCAGACTCCCGACAAAGGGGTAATGAGTGGATTGAAAAGCGCTAGCTTGTTTTTGCATTTGAAACTGCTGCAAAGGCTGCCTGCGGGCTTGTGGGCTGAGATGGATCTGAAGACGGAGATGGAAATGCTAAGACAGGCATGGAAGAGAAGGGTTGTTGAGTGAGAGCTCAGGGAGGAATAATTTCACAGCTTCACATTGTGTCATTCTTGGAGGAGGTGTTGGCAGTGGCTTATCACTCTGCAGGGGGTAAAATTCAACAAAGGACATTGCATTGTAGCATTTGAAAAATGGATAATATATTACTATTGGCATTTGTGAGCTTTCCTTGATTAGTAACATCATTAGAGCCAATGACAAAGATGTGTGAGATATTTAACTTTTTATTATAAGATGATGCCAATCCAAGTTTATCATGATTTGACTTGTAATATCAATTTTGCACCACCCATTTTAAGATGATCTCATTCTGGTTTGTTCCAAACCCAGACAACAGAAAACATTGAGGCAAAAGATCTAACTGCTTTGGTTAAATGTTTCTGTGCTATTACACAAAAGTTTTTAATGATGGTTTTGTGGAAATCTTCCACTGAAAATGTGACCATAACTTCTCACTTTCAATTATTGGTGACGAATTCAGAAGTGCACATCTAATTTAAACCATCAAAACTTTTGATTTTTGAAAGTCATCCCTCAGAGGGTTAGTGTGATTATATGTTTGTGTTTTATATGTTATATTATTTATTGTATTACAATGCTGATGTTTTCAAGTTATTTCACATGTTCTATGCTTCTGTCTAAAGGTGTATCTGGAGAGGCTCCTGACCTACGCTGAGATTGACATTTGTCCTGCCAACTGGAAGCGTATAGTGTTAGGTGCTATCCTCCTGGCATCCAAGGTGTGGGATGACCAGGCGGTCTGGAACGTTGACTACTGCCAAATTCTGAAGGATATCACTGTGGAGGACATGTGAGTCACTGCAAACACACCCACACTGATGCACGCACTGGTGCACAAACGTCATTGTGCACATTCACCTTAAAAGTCTAAAATCCTAGATGTTAGCGGCTGCTGTGCATTGAAATTTACTAGTAAATATTTACAAACTTTGTCTCTAAAGTGTTTGTATGTTTATTGAGATTATTTCCTTTTGTCTGTTTGGAGAATGACAATGCATATATTGTGTCCTTTTGTATAACATTAAAAAGTTGCACGTTTCTTTCCACAATTAGTAGATTAAATGCCCATAATCAGTGAATGGCAAAAGGCCTGAAAATGTTGAACAATTTCACATCAATTTGATCAAGAAGATGTGATGATAGTGTTAACATAATCTGGAGATCATGACAGGTGAGATCAATTGATGAGTCACATGAATGTTCGATGATATTTTATCAAGTTGACTGAAAAAGGAAAAGCAGGATCAGTAGAATCAAATAAGGTAAATTGAATTATTGATTATTTACTTTATCTAAGAAAAGTTTATGCTAGAGAAGGTAATGCTACTACTCAATTAATAGATGGCTGAATAAATTTTCTGGAATTATTTTGTTTTATATGGACAATCACATCAACGGTCCATAAATAAAATATATAGAGAGCCAAAAAAAAAGGTGTAACCACTGAACAGCATTAATTTTAAAAGTCAAAATAGTTCCTTCAACATTTATTTTAACTTTTTTTTTGGAAACATTCATTAGCCATCAAGAGGGTAGAAAAAAGAACACCGTGTTAAGTGGCTAGTGTTCAGGTATTTGATATACTTGAGAAGCATGAACCCTTTTTTTATAACAATATTTACATTTTGTATATTTTACACAACTTGTGTATATTTGTTGTATTGTGCAGATGATCATATTACAATTCAGAAAATATTCAGCGGTATCCTGGAAAGTTCAATGTTGAGGCAGAAGGACCCAGAAAAAGCATGGCAATGATTTTTATTTTTCCCACGGACTATTGTTAATCATTTGAGTTGATGATGATACAGTACAAATTGTGATACAATACAACAATACAACTCTCACTCAATAACAGCAACTGCTGTGAAAAGACCTGACATCTTGTTTTTCTCTTTGAAAGCAGAGCTCAGTGTTGATCTTTTGACTGAACACTGTGGGTTTTTACTGTATTTTCCCCTCAACAGAGAAGCATCATTAGTTGAAGTCTTTTTAATAACGGGACAATGTAACATTGAAAGGTAACGCAGTTGATTTGGCTCATTTTGAATCCTTTTACAAGCATGAAGTGTTTTGGAAAGTCTTCTTACAGCAGTCAGTAACTCGGAGGTAGTGTGTAACGAGTCAAATGACTAACACAGCACACTTTTAATTATAGTTGGACTTATTTCATTTTTAAATAGGGAATTGTAATGTTTATTCAGTTATTTATTGAAATTGACAGTTGATGCTGATTAAAATATAAAGTGCTCATTACAAATCCTACATGTGCTTGATGATGGATTTATTTCTCTACACAACGTATAGATAATGACATGTGCATTGATACCTTGAGATTGAGAGAAATCATAGAACAATTATAAAGAGGGGAACTGGCTAGACATCCCTTAACTGAAGCTTGTATGGGCAGGTCAGTCTGATGTTAAGAGGTGTTGAGAACCACATATATGATGGTTTTAGTTACAGGCTTGGATAACAGGCTCCTCGAGGACTTCACTGCATAATGTACTACATTCCAATTCCATGTCACACAGTCAGGAATCTTGGCTGAATTATTCAGACTGCAACATTCACTCTCCGTCAGCACCAGTACATATATCCATGTCCTTAGCCTCCAAAAATTCCCACAGACGTGACTATTATTCACCTGTTTGGAGTGAGATAAGCCAGTGAGATAAGCCACGCATGAGGCCCTGCTGTGCTCCCATACGCTACTTTTCTGTACGATGATCGTATTTGACCTCAGTTTTTTCTAGCACGATCAATATTGATTCCCAACAGGCAGATGAAACCGCACTTCTACCTTGGCTCTACTTGAAAAAACAAAACAAGTGGATGAGAATAGCTGGACCACTGGCTCTGTAAGATACAAAGAAGCAGCAATATGAGGCGGTTTGGCTGGCATGCAGTCTAAATTTATCCTGTATGTTGATGCATGCTTGTAAATGTGTGTGGGAGGTGAATGAAGCCTCTGAAAGAGAGTTGGTTAGTGCTTCTCATGGAAGTAACAATGCAAACTGAAGAGGAAAATTGAATACCGGATCGGTGTGTGAGGCGTCACAACAAACAGCGATCTTCAAATCTCATAACCGCAGTACTCTCATTTTTATGTAATGTAAAAAAAAAGAATGCTAGCTAAGCCAATGTAAGATCCTGGAAGGATAAAATCTAATCTAGTACATCTATTGCACTTTACAGAGGCTGAGAGTAATGACTGTGAAATGAATCCTGCTTTCAGCACCATGTTTCCACCTTTCGGTGATAATTCTTAGTGGGTCACCTGCAAAACACCCGATCTTCCAATCTGTTGGAGGAAGAAAAAATAAATCCTTTTATTTCAAATCTTAGTAAATCCGGCCCGGGTGTTTTTTTTTTGTTTTTTTTTTCCTCTCCCTGCACTCATCTCTCACCACACCAATGATTTCTTTTTCAACAAAGGAATGAGCTCGAGCGACAGTTTCTGGAGCTGCTGCAGTTCAATATCAACGTGCCATCCAGTGTCTATGCCAAGTATTACTTTGACCTGCGCTCCTTGGCTGAGGCAAACAACCTCAGCTTCCCCCTGGAGCCCCTCAGCAGGGACAAAGCCCAGAAACTAGAGGTGAGGTTTACAGTTTGGAGCCCACGTCAAACGAATCTGTGTTTAATGTATCGTCTGCATTGCGGGTATGATTACATATTAATAGTCCAAATGTTAATGTTCACCACGATGTTCATTGTTCATTTTCTGGCAAGCCATTTTATGTCATTGTTTGTGAAATTATTTATTTATTTATTTCACTATTTAAAATCCGTAACATCTAAACTTGGATATTCGCAAATATACTGTTATTGTCTGGGGATGTAGTTATAATGCCTGGTTCCTGTTTTGATGTTTAAAAGAGGGCCTTATTACGAGCAGTTTTTAATTGACAAAAATCTGAGTAGAAAGATATTACTTATCTTAATCACAGCTGTGATGCCAAAAAAAAACATCATTAACATGGTTTCGATTTCATATTTTCCCAACAAATGGTAAAAACGTACCACCTCGATAACAGTGTAGTATTATTTTGTTTACAGGCTATCTCGCGCTTGTGCGACGACAAATACAAGGACTTGAAGAAACTAGCCAAGAAGCAGTCTGTGAGTGCAGATAACCTGGCGGCCGTGCGATGGTGCCCTGCTATCATTTCCTAACACTGACAGTTTGGAGCTGAGGAGCCGATGGACCCGTCAGGCACTGTGTATCTCAGCAGGTGGGCAGCAGTCCTGTGGATCAGTGAGTCTGCTTGCTTGATTTAAACAGGAAATCACACGATCTGGCACTTTAAGAAGTGCAATTTGCACCCTCTCTCGTTGTACATAAGGATCGTCTCTCTGACTGCACTGAACCAAACAGCTGAACAACGTTGACTGAGCGGAAACAGGATTGCACGCAAGTCCAAGTCAAATCGAACCTATCAGAGAAAGGGGATCATTGAACTCAACACACATCACACCCGGTTCACTTGGCTGACCGAGGGAGGCTGGTGCACATTCCTTTCATTTTCATGTTCAAGCTCACAGTTTTTGGAGATTTTGGGAGCAGAGGAAATTGAAAATGCTCCATTTTCTTCTCTGCTTTGTTCATGGTATTTTTTTTTCTGTCGTCGTGCTTTCCCATTCAGCGTTGATTTTTGCCATCAAGTCAGCAAACATGTACGTTCCACTTGATATGATCGAGTACACAGAGCATCCCTTCCCACTAAATCTATTGTTTAGATTACGGCTACTTACCTTAAATTTTTAAGATGAACAAGTCTGTGTTTGACCTGAAGGCGCTTTAATAAGTTCTGAAATTTAAAGCAGAAACTTCAGAGTCTCATCATTTTCCTGCATTTTCATTCTGGTATAGCTGTTAACAAAAAAGCAATAATCAGGTTGCTGTTGTAATCTGACCGAATGAATTCTGCAAATTGAATCTAAAAAGAGAAGAGGTGAGACATACAGAAGACCTTATGTTGTACTTCATTCACTGCCATTATCCCCACCTGTGGTGCCTGGAATAAGCTTCTCTAACAATTCTCTCCTGGAATGAAAAACTCTAGTATTTTTCCCCAACATTTTTTACAATTCTTCCTGTTCACAAACAGCACAAGTGGAATGTCGCATTGAAGACACCACTATAACTATGATTCTTCAGGGTTGTTTTTTTTTCCGTTCAAGAGAGGATTCTTAATAAATGAAAATGTGATGACTCTAACACTGCTTACAAAAAATAGATTGTATACATTTTGCTAAATTTTCTCTGTATAGTCTAAGTACAGTAGCAAGTGTTGGCTTCTGTAGGAAAGAATAAAGTGCATATT
Source organism: Fistularia commersonii (assembly GCF_037954325.1). NCBI lineage: Eukaryota > Metazoa > Chordata > Actinopteri > Syngnathiformes > Fistulariidae > Fistularia > Fistularia commersonii. The sequence continues at coordinate 19,812,946 of NC_141291.1, read as the reverse complement.
TGTACAGGATTAGTATCTACTGTATGTGAGTTGAATGGAACATGTGTTTGGACTCTTGTTCCTTTTATGAATTGTTTTAAGAAATCTTCAGCATTCATTTTGAAATGGGAGACACCACTCAAATGTTTATCTGCTTTCTTGTAACCAGAATTAAACGCTAAAGAAGAGTCAATTTAAAAAAAAAATCTTATTTACTCTATATGGTATGCTATAACACAAAACAAATCTTTTTTTAATTTTCAAGCCCATTCTGCCAAGACAATGTGTTTACATTTATTATATGGTGGGAAAAAATAGGTTTCAATTAGGAGAAAAAAAGCATAACTGGTTACATCAGTCATATAATTGAAAGAGGAAAAAAAGCATTTCAAAAGCTTTATAGTTTTCATCGAACTTTCAAATATAAATTTACTTCTCAATTCATGTTTCACACTTTTTTCTATCTCTAGCATTGTCCTGGACATAAATATTCTATGTTTTTCCCTCACAACATTTACTTTTCTTTCTGGGTTACCCTGCACATTCATGGAGCATTAACCTGATTTCTTACTGTCTTTTTCTGGCTAAAACATACTTTAACTTCCTAATTGGTGATAAGACATATGTATCTGGTCAACACCTAAATCTACATAAAACATGCTAGTTTTATTTTAGGACATAAACTGGCATTTGTATGCCAGATTGCTCAAGAGTCCTGTAACCATTGTCTTTGTGTCAGTGTTTTCAATTTACCCAGTTAGATAGTTAATAAAATCCTCATTCATTTTTTTGTATCACAAATTTTGATTTAAGCATATTTGGACATGGCCGTCTTGTTATGATAGATTTGGATGACAAAAACAATTGGGGTCAAATAAAGAACATGCATCGGTCAAATCAACGAGCCAGTCGTGCAATGAAAGAAAACTAGATTTTATATTTTTCTAACTGGGAAAATTGTTTATGTGTGTGTGTGTGTGTGTGTGTGTGTGTGTGTGTGTGTGTGTGTGTGTGTGTGTGTGTATCTATCTATCTATCGGTAGATAGATAGATAGATAGATGGATACATATGTATGTATACATATATGTGTGTGTGTGTATATATATATGTATATATATATGTATATATATATATATATATACATATATATATATATATATATATATATATATATATATATACACACATATGGTAACACACATATATATACATAATTTCTTCCATAATTGAAACTGAGTGAGTGTGTAATATTTTTTTATTTATTTGTTTAGGAAAACAACTTTGAACTTTGCGTCTTAACTGGTGAGCGCCCCTTTAATCATAATACAACCACAAAAACAAAAGGCCTTCTCTCCACTCTTTCTAGAAAATCCTGATTCGTGAAGCTGACTTGAAAAGACACTTCTTTTTTGCAGACTCTTTCCGGTATAAATTTTTCGCTTCAGCATTTTTCTCAGCTCATGTAAAATAAAACCACTGAATGGTTTATTTGCGATCTCTAGCAATGTTTTGTGCTCTGAAAGAATTCAATCCACCCATCTTTGCATGAGCTAATAAATATCTGAATTTTCATTTTTGAAAATAACTGTTCCTTTTAGGCATGAAGACGAAAATACGAATACAGATTGTAAACACTTCCAAATACTATGTGAACATTTAATGTCCAGATTCAATCAAACAATTATTTGCCTTGCGATCAATTGTACTGTCATCTTCTCAACGCCTCAAGGAGACACCATTTTCTAATGCTTTTTTTAAATTTATTTATTTCTAATGTCTTATTTTTAAGCCACAGGACAAGGTTTGTAAAATATCCAACTTGCACAAGCAGGTATAAGAAGGAACCAAACTGAAATGAAGGACAACAGAGAAGTCAACTGTGTTTGACTCAGAGAAGGCAGAACATCACCTGCTTCCGTGAGGAGAACCATGACTTGAGTAGCGGTCATAAGGTCAAACTTAAATGCGTGTCATTTGAAGATTGCATATCTTATTAATTGTATGTGTGTGCATACAGCCCAGTCTGACAAATCAACATTTGTGGCAAGTTTTGGCAAGTTTTCCTCCAACAGCCAGACGTGCTGTGTCCAGATGGCTGGTAACTACAGTAGGTGTGTCATAGCCTTGTGCACTGAACTCTACCTCTGCATAGAGTTTTGCTTCTGTTTCCCTTTCCAATTTTTTTTCTTCTGCTCTTCATAGTTTTTGGATTTTACTCAATACAATTTTCAGTGTTGTCATTAATAACCTTTCCTTTATATTTTTCATTGATTGCTACTCTCAGAAAGTCGGACTGCATCCTGGTCACTGTTGATGTATCGTTGTTTTCTTCAGCCCCTGTTCTCTGTTTGCCAAAACTGATTTCTATATGTTCTCGCTTACTCTGTTTTGTTTTGTTTTTTAATTATAATTAAAATTTAAAAATACTCCCAAATGCTTTTTTTGAACCAATTGTGTGCAAGACTTTAAACCTTTTAAATGTTGCAATAAAGCTTGCATTTGACTTATCTGGGATTTTCTAGACATGAACACACGCACCCAAAAAAAAAAGAATACCATCCAAGCATAAGTTATTGTTATGGTGAATTCCATGCACCTGAAAAGCCGATAGTGCAACTGGTAACACTGCAGGCCTTCCTCCATTTAGAAAACGTCATTTAAATGAATAAGGAGTGCTTATAATGTAATAACTTTCCTCTATATTGTTCCCAATGGGACGCTTTGAATGACTGTATTAGCATTTTAATTGCTATTCAGCATTTGCTCTTCAAGTCAGTTCAGTGTGATGAAGAAGTACATGAAAGTAACAGACAAATCACACCTGGAACTAATTTAATTAGACAGCCCTCCCACATTTGAACCAAGTCTCCTGAAGACCCCCTCAGTGGTCAGGGGGTTCAGCTCTTGTATTTATACGTCTATTATTTTTTATTCTATTTATTCTCAAAACTTAACTTCAAACGGAGAAAAAGGTTAATACTGTGGCTCCTCATGGAAATCATCCATTGTGCTGTTGTTACAACAGTTATATACACATACAAATACCAAATAAACCTGTGACAATCTCAGGAAACGAAAATGTACTGCATAGGACTCATTTTTAATTATTCACTCACTCAAAGTACAATTGGAGGAAGGATGATAGATAAATACAGTTATTTGGCAGATGCTTTTTACCAAAGCAACCTACAGTGGAGATGCCAGGGATTGAACCCAGGACCTCATACAATAAAACATGCGCTCTACCACTGAGCTATATACGACACATTATAAGTGACCGGTTAAAAGACAGAACTCATTTTTGAAACAATTTGGGAATCAGACAACTGATGTTGGATCTGATTTTCAGTGTTCAAATTGTCTTTACATGTGTCTGAATAGGTGGAAGTAAAGACGTCTTAAATGGTGTAGGTAAAAATGAAGCTCTTATGTTCAGCAATAATATGTTCATAATAACATAAACTAAAGAAAAGTGACAGCAAACAACAAACACAACAGAAACAGCAACAAGAGTAAGTGACAATAAGAAATAATTCAAATCACTGACTGTCCACAAACAACTCTCACACACACACACACACACATACACACACACACACGCACACACACACACACACTCCCCCCACGACTGTGTAATATAAGCAATTTAGATAATGAATGTATAAATAACCTTCACAACTAATAATGGCATTATAAATATACTTATTTTCTTCTTTTACTTTCAGCTGCTCCCTACAGGGGTCGAATCAACTTCCTCCATCTAACCCTATTCTTTGTATCCTCTTCTCTCACACGAACCAACTTAATTTCACAATATTCATAAATCTTCTCTTGGGTCTTCTACCTGCCTGGCAGTTCCAACCCCAGCATTTTATATTCTCTAAATATATTCACTATCCCTCCTCTATATAGGACTGAACTATCTCTGTCTGGCCTCTCATCTCCAAAACATAACGTGCTATCCCTCTGATAGACTCAGCCCTGATCCTGTAGAGATCCCAAAGAGAACCTCATTATCTTCAAGTCCGCTACCTCCAGTTCTGCTTCCTGTCTTCTCTTCAGTGCTACTGTCTTCAAACCGTACAATGTCACAACTGTCGTGTAAACCTTTCCTGTCATTCAGGTTGGTATTCTTTTATCACATATGACATAATAAATACACTTAAGGAAAACAATTTCTGTGTTCTTTTGCGGTTGTCTTGTTATTTCTTCTGCATCTTCTCAAAGACGTATCATACATTGCATTTAATAGGTTATAAAGCCCATCGTGTGTCTTGTAATCCCAAAGTAATTGGCGATTACACGTCTTATCATTGCAGATGGCAGAGGAAATAAAAAATACTTTTGTGACTGGGGACAGACATTTGACTCTCACGTCAGCTCACGCTAATCCTCACAGAGCTAATAGGGAAATGGGAAACAGCTGCAGGATCAGTGGACAACTGAAGCAGCAATCCCTCAAGCCTTCACTGAGGTAAGGGGAAGGGAGGAGGATGTGAAAGAAGGATAAACATTTTACTGCCATATAGTGCATATGGTAACGGGAATGCCAAAAATAGGCTCTGGGGGGGTTGTATTTTCTGTGATTGCATTTTTATGACTTTTCAAAGCAAAAATAGCTCTGAGATAGAAGGAATGCATGTGTTCAAATAGTTTTAACGATTATTTTACTGTTATTTCAGTGTGTAAATCAATAGCCACATGTTTGACCATATGTCAATCGAAATTTTTTAAATTAAAGTTTACATAGGAATTTTGCTGCATATTTTGCTGCACATTTGCTGCACATACATATGCACATAAATGTGTGCGTATATGTAGGTTTGTGTATCTTGGGCACTAAATCAATAACTAAATCTAAATGGCAGAGCAACCCAAATTTACGTTTTACGAGTAACATTTATTTTCTTAAACTTATGGGGAATTGGTAATAATAATGTTCTGGAAAAAAAAAGTGACACAAATCTTTGTCCAGATGATACAATATTCAAACAACTGTGCAACTCTGCCAACTGTCAGTAAAACACCGTAAATGCATTTCACAGAATTATGAAACACAGGACATGATGGTAAACTCTCCATTGTGCCAATTGATGTACGCATATGGGTTTTGCCTTGATGTTTAGAGTGACGAGAGAGTTATAGCTCAGCTGTAGGAAAGATATACATTTTGTGGACACATCAGCAGTAGTGTACCAGTGTTGTTCTGATTTGGGTCAGCCGCGAGTGTTAACATGTCATTACATGATAAGATTGTATTTTGCTGCAATAATGTAAAGGTGATTTTCTCTATCCTTGGTTTTCATTTCAACCTGGACCTGTCATCAGTCCATCACAGAGCCACATACGGATAAAGGATGTTGTTAAGTCATCCTATTATTTGTTATTAGACGTTATTCAGGTCTCCTATAGAAACAAGCAAACAACTCTTCAATACCATTCACAAGTCTGCGCAATTTAGAGTATTCAATTAAACTGTACTGAATCTTTTCGAAATGTAGGGAGAAAACTGACAACCTAGGGGCAATTTATGCAAACACGGGATGACATAGAATGGTATAAAATAGAATAGAATAGCAAAGAATTGGCCTTTAACTGTCCCACAATGGGGACATCTGAATTCGCACAGCAGAAAGTGGACAGTGCAGTAAGTCATAAACACTATAAGTTCAGAACAGCAGCATACAAAGTACCTGAAAAATATAGAAAATAAAAATATAAACAATCTTGTGCAAAAAAAGAAAACAAGCGGCAGAAAGCAGTTGCTTACAGCAGCAACATGAGTGAGTGTATGGATGAGTAGATATATGAATGAATGAATAATGAAATAGGATCCATTGGGAGCAGAGCTGGGTGTGAAACAGTCAAACAGCAGCTGGATGGAAAGACCAGCAAAATGGTCATTCATATCCAACAGGACAGGAGCCTGGACATCAAGATGTACCAGAAACCAACCCATTCCGATCAATGTTTTGATTCACGTCGCCCTCTGGAACACAAACGAGAACGTCCCATCAACTGCCAAAGGTAGAAAAACTGAGACCCAACATATTTGGAAAGCCCTTAAATCCTGTCTCTATCCTGATTGGGCCTTTGGCAAATCTGAAACCACCTGATGCAAGAGCCCAGAACAGCAGACGGATGATAACGAACGTAAGGATATCGTCACCCCATATGTTGCTGGCGTTTCAGACAAACTCAGAAGGGTTTTCAATCAACACCAAATACCGGTGCCCTTCAAACCCAACAATGCCTTGAGGCAATGATAACGAGCCGTGTAAAAAAAGAACTGAATTAGTCACCTTGCGTCAGATTCTAATTGCAAACGCAGATGCAAAAATCATCTTTGTGAGTGGGCTTGGATGTGTTTATCAACAGAAGTAGGCCCTGTAACTATAAGACGGGAAATCAAACCTGTGGATTCCACAGGTGAGCATCATCCTTCGAAGGTGGTTGATGCTCAAAGACAATGATTAGTTCCTTTACCAATTATTATACTTATTCCAGATAGAGGAACTTCAAAATGTTAAACTATACTCAGGTGTCATACCACTCTTCCTTGATTCAAAAAATATTTGCATTTTATCTCAGGTTCATAGTTCCACATTGTTGCTTGACACAGGGGTTTAATTTAGAACAAGTCGGCCTTGTTATTCTCCTGCAAGAACAGCCACCAGAACCAAAATATCTTTGCAATGCCAGGATGGCAACATGCCTTTGCAAGTGTGTTAAGAATAGACCCACAATTGGGTGCCCACCTTCTGTTGTCTGAGGACGCGGACTTGTCTGCTGGGGACAGAGGGATGGGAAAGACAGGAGTGATTCCATGACTTTCCATCCCAAGGTTTGGCTGATTCTTTTGGATTCAATTAAATTGTATCCATCAGAACCCTATGCACACTCCACCTAGATGAGGATTGTTGGGGATTTTGTGTTCATCCACCTGCAGATTGTTGTGCGGCAGGAAGATTGCTGAGGGCCTTTGGCAGAGCGAACATGGTCGGATCAAGTGCCTGCGAAGTAATTTTTATATCAGTCAATCACAGCATCACTTTCGTTGGTGAGTTGGTTTTATTGCAGATGTTTTACTTTCAATCTGCTGCTGAACTTTCAATCTGCTGCATTTGATTTGAGTTATTGATCAAATCTGCTCAGTTTGTTAATATGTCATTTATTCTCCCAAATGAGGCTGACATGTATCTATTTCAGGAAAGGTTTGGTTCATCGTGATGATCTTCCTTCGTATCCTGATCCTCCTCTTTGCCGGCTATCCTCTCTATCAGGACGAGCAGGATCGATTTATATGTAACACCATTCAGCCAGGCTGTGCCAACGTCTGCTACGATCTAATCTCACCCGTCTCTCTCTTCCGCTTCTGGTTGGTGCAGCTCATCGCCTTGTGTCTTCCCTACCTTGTCTTTATCATCTATGTCATTCACAAGGTCTCTAATGGCCTCACTGTGGATCGGAACCCCGCTGGTCCTGTTAGAATAATTCAGCTGTACAAGATACAGCAGGAACTTTACAGCGAGACATCGGTGAAAAAGCTGTCTGTCGGGGCTGAGTGGAGGTGGGCTTGGTGCTTCACAGGAGCCTACATTTTGCATCTATTGTTCAGGACCATGCTAGAGGTAGGGTTTGGTGCGGCTCATTATTTTCTTTTTGGATTTCACATCCCCAAAAGGTTTCTGTGCCAACATCCCCCGTGCACCACTCAGGTGGACTGTTACATCTCGAGACCCACTGAGAAAACCGTGATGCTTAACTTCATGCTCAGTGTGGCCACTCTGTCTCTTCTTCTCAATGTGGTGGATTTCATATGTGCCGTCAAGCGCTCACTGAGGCAGAGGAGCAAGAGGAAGATGATACTGGAAAATGTGTATGAGGAGGAGCAGAGGATTGTTCCGACAACCCGGCGAGAACTAAAATCGGATGTCGGTCGTAGTTTCCGGAAGAGGCAGGGCAGCGGGGGCTCTTACAGTGCGGAAGCGCTCGGTCACGGAGGGCTGTCTGCGGATCATGCTTCCTCTCCTCCTCCTCCATCTTCATTCTGCAACATCAGCGGAAACAATGACTATGATGCCTCCCAAGACAAGTGTCTGGAGCAGGAAGGTAGTGAAGTGGCTCTCTGTCCTCTGGAGCCCGTCGGAACGCCGAGATCTATCCGTGTGAATAAACACAGCAGACTCAAACCACCTCCTCCCCCCAGACGGGACTTTCTGGGTCACCCCGGCGGGTCAGGGACGCATCGGGAACACATCAGGGACGACCCCGCCGGAGCAGTGGTCTGCACCAGGAGGATGGGTCAGTACACATTGGTGGAAGTTGCTGGTGCAGAACACCACTCCGGTGAAGAAGGGCAAGAGAAAAGATCAGAGTGGGTGTGACTCTCTTTAATTTTAACTTATTTGAAATGTAATATTGGCCTTTCTACTCTAAAGCTGAAACTCTTCTCCCTCCCCAATCGCCCCTCAGGGATAAATCAAGTTTATTCTAATTCTACCTCGTCACATAATACAGGTTGAGCTATGACGAGTGAAATCCTTCAAATCACAAGACAGACTGTAATCAGGTCACATTGGATTTTCTGTGCCGGTTATTCAGAGTGACGGGGAATTTTAACTTGGAAACAAACGTGGCTGATAAGTCATGATCGGCTGCACGCGCCTTAAGCATCCCTTAGCAACATGTCAGACTTCAGAAAATCTAAAAGTGCAGCCCACCTGTTTTTTCCCTTGTTACCCCCACCCTCCCAGCGTCCCCCTGCCCGCCCAACAATGCACATAAACAAAGGCAGGCTATGAACCGTTCCACATATACAATCTCAACCCCAACGAGTCATTCTATAGGATACCACCATCATGCCTGGGTCATGTGGGTCAAAGCGGATACGCTTTACTTCTGGTACTTTCCTGGCGTCTTTGAGTTCAGACTGCAGCTGTTGGGAGAAGAAAGATAGCGATCCCACTAAGGTGCAGTTCCTGGACTTCTACAACGAAATAGGTACTGACTATCAGAACTGAAGAAAACCGCAGGCCCCTGAAGTAAACTGGGATCCACAAAGCAATTACGTTCCCCCATTGGGACTCTGTATTTATGGAGACAGCTTGTCACTTTATTTCAGGGCCGAGATGAGCTTACAAGGAACACAGGCCTTTACATTGGCTGTCGCTAGAAATAGAGCAGGGTCAGTTTTGCTAAGGAACAGCCTGTTGCCCTCTGGGATATTTAGTTTCACCTTGATCATACTTGTCAGTCAAAGATGCAAAGATGCTTCGAAACCTCGGTGAGCGTCACTGTTTCTTTTTTCTTTAACACTCGTGTAAGTGGCCACCTAAGTTTCTTAAAATCTCTGTTGTTTATTCCTGATGGCTGTTTTGGCTGTTTTGGCTGCCACTGTAAATGAGGGCCGTCCAGTGTCCGCTACTCCACAGCTGAGAGACCTGGCTTTGTGTAAGGGGATAGCCTTTGAGCTCTGTCCCTGCTTGGACCCTTCGAAGGCAACAGCCAAAGTTCCTGGCCTTGTTTCCCACCCCTCAAAAGTGCTGCTCCATGTGTTTCCAAGGTTTTTTTTTTTTCTGCAGATGTGGCACATGGGGTGATCCCTTTCTCAAGACAGCAAATGTAACACCTTTAATTGCGTAGCAGTACAGTCTTAGAACTGATCTGAACACATCTTACATCAGTCAATATTGGACACACTAATGTGGTCAGTAAGAGTAAAACCTTCAAGGAAAGGTTCCTTATAAAATGTTTTAAAATGCCAATCAATACAGTGCATTTTTAAAGGAGTTCTATCTAAAAATTGGCACAAATTACGCAAGGAGATACGACAAAATATTAAAACGTTATCAAAACCTAATTTAAACATTTCATGTGATAATTCCTCTCCTTAAAAAGTTGTGTCAAAAGGCAATACCTTCAGAAAAGACAAAACCTTCACTTAAAATCAGATACCAAATATTGTCAAGATATTTGTCCGTTGGGTCCATTTCTTCTGGACTTCAGAATAAACAGTTATTTAAAGACGTGTTCCAGACAGTGTTCAAGCGTCATTGACAGAACTCTGCACGCCGTTATGTTACTGTCAACACATTTGCTGTGAATTGTAAGAATAACACCACAGAACCGAAACGTTTTGTGTTACGTCATATAATTTCAAATTAATCATATAAAATCAAAATGTAACCACGGAACAATTCTTTATGCTTTTGTCGAGATTGTTTCTAAATTAATTTTATATCATGAAAAGTCTGCAGAGGGCAAAATATGCTCAGATTAAAACCGATTTTTGTTTCGGTGTATTTTCGGACTTTACATGTGCAGTCCAATAGTTCCTAGAGGTTTTGTAGTGAAGTGCACAAACAACTAACCTAATTTTTTATGGTTCTGTAAATGTACCACTGACTGACCTTGATACAAAATAAAGTTCTGATGTGTTGTTTTAGCAGGTGATTATTGAATGATTGAAATGAGGGAATTTAATTATTCAGACTTGTTTGTTCTGAAGGACTTTACCGTTTCATTGTGGATAATCTATTTCTACTAATACCTTGACATTAGGCTGCCCTCTATTGGCAGAAAATATGAAACGCTTCAAAAAGAGCTCTCCAGTTCGTCTGACTGATTGAATTTGCTCCTTTGGTCTCTGTGTTTGTGAGTTTCTTTGTAAAAAAAAAAAAAAACATATGAAAAGTAATGCAAAAATAATCTTCAAATCCATTTATCTCAATATTTTTCATCCTTTTCAAAAATGGATTGAGGAGTTAATTTTCAAAGCCTTCACAAATGCTTTTCCTGTCAAAACAGGAAATATCAGCTGTGTAACGATTAAGCAAAGAGAATACATGATTGTCTGTATGGGAAATTAAATTGTAACTATAATGTGACTCAGGTGACCAGAAAATTAGATGAAAAATGTCCAAACAGACATGCCCAATGATGACAAATTGCTGGTTGAAAAAAAACCCAACTCATTTTTATTTGAACAATCATGAAAAATGAGATGAGATGAGATGAGATGAGAGCTGAGAACAACTTTATTTATCCCAAAGAAAATTGTTGTGCCAGAGTTTCAAGCAAAAACATAACAGTAATAGATAATAGTAGGAAGGATGGATGCCACACAGCGGGAAATGATGCCACACTTGAGCAACAGTGGCTCAACTTAACCTTCTGCACCTCTCTGTCATCCCAAAACACATTCACAGCCAGTAGGAAATCACAGAACTCTGAACAGTACCGCAGGGTTGCTACGATACTTTAAGTCCTGTTTCGTAGTAAACAACAGTATCGTTTATTTTAACCGGAATACTCGAATAAATGACCTGAAAATTGATAAAATGATCTCACATGATTCTATTTATCAATAATGATACTGATAATGTTTATCATTATTGATAATGTTTATTTTCAAAATTATTGAGCGGCAGTCTGTGGCAGCACACCTGCTACAGATTGTCATGCGTTTCGTCTGGAACTGGTTACCGGCAATCGGTCTTCCCGGCTGCTGGGTAATTTGCTGTCACCACTTGCTCCCTCTCCAAATGTCCCACTCAAAGCTGGTGTCGCGTTAATTCTTGTCTGTTGGTGAGTTGTTCTGAGTTCGTTCTTGGGTGTCCTTGCCTAGTTCCATATACCCGGGCGTCATCGTCTTTTGTTACTCCCTTCAAGTTCCCTGTTCTTTTCTGTTGTTGCTCTTTATGCCATACCCTGCTCCGCAACCATCCTCTTGATCTTTCTCCCTGTCTGTGTCCTCTGTACTCTCGCTCCTCTCTGATCCTCATGCGTTCGCTCCTCCTTCCTGTTTCTCGCACCATCTCTTGTACACCTGTTTCATACATGTGAAGACCATGAACAGGAGACCGACGGATGCATCCCTCGTCTTGCCAGCTCCTCTTGACTGGCCGCCTGTGACCGGGCTGGTTGTCTCTTGCCGGTGTATGCCAGCCTCTTTCTGCATGGCCGCCCGTCCGCTGAACGGACCTCCCTCGGACACGTTTGGACGCCAGTATCCTGCCACACCACCTCTCCTGAGTCCCCTTCCCTGGTAATGGATGCTTCCTTTTGGTCCTGCACTCCTGTCTAAGTAACTATTCATCTGTTGCTGGACCCACCTCGTCTCTCCGAGCCCCCTCTTCCGTCACTGGACATCTGTGCCCTCCTACTGTGCTCCTAATCCTGCTCTCACCTGTTTTGGGAAACCATTCTCTTACTGTTGTCACCCGAGTAAACTTGTTTTTACCTCTGTTCTGATGTGGAGTCTTGTGTTGGCTTGTCGGTCTAACCTCAGAACCGTAACATTCACCGCATCAAATGGGGAAGAAATATTACAGCTTAATGGAAAAGTAGTCTTCAAACATCGGTAATTTATCAAATCAGCTAAATATTCCAGCTCTATACCCTTGGCAGGGTCCTCGAGGGGAGTTTGCCCAAAAAGTCTACATGTGTTTTATGGATCTGGAGAACGCATTCAACCGCGTCCTGTGGGCCGTCCTGTGGAGGATGTTTGAGGAACATGGGGTACCGAACCCTGTCATACGGGCTGTTCAGTCCCTGTAGGATTGGTGTCGGAGATTGGTCCGCATTGACGGTTGTAAGTCGGACCCGACTGAGCTGAGTCATCCGGGAGGAGCTCGGAGTAGAGACGCCGCTCCTCCGCATAGCAAGGAGTCAGATGAGGTGGCTCGGGCATCTGGTCAGGACGCCTCCTGGACGGGGAGGTATTGCGGCCATGTCCATCTGGGAGAAGACCATGGAGAAGATCTAGGACACACTGAAGAGACTATGTCTCCAGGCTGCCCTGGGAACGTCTTGGGTCCCCCCAGAGGAGCTGGACTATGTGGCTGGCTGAGAGGGAGGTCTGGGCGTCACTGCTCCGGCTGCTGGCACGGCAACCCGACTGTGTATAAGCAAGGGAAAATGGATGGATGGATGGATGGATAAATATTTTGTAAATTTCAGGATATGACAGGCAAAATGATCCCCAAATTTCTTTTAAAACTAGCTTTCCAGGTACCCTGTGACGAGACTTCATCTTGAATGATTGATTCAGTGTTTTAGATTGTCCCTTCCTTGGAAAGGACAGCCCTCTCCCTTTCAAGACTCTTACCTGCTTTTGTCACCTGCATATTACCAGAGTGGTGCCAGCAGGAGACCAGCCGGGTGTTCTAGGAGATGCATCAGGTTTCTCATGAAGAGATACAAAACATGCCCTACTTTCAGGTAGATGATCACAGAAAAAAAACACATGCAGAAATCCATACAAGCTCAGCAGACGAAAGTTTAATTGGAAGCCCTAAAACATTACATAAAACATAAAACAAACACAGCTCTACCACAGATAATTAACCGAGACTGGAAAAAAGCTATGGAAATCATTAACAATAAATAAATAAAAAAAATCAGACAACTGAAGTTGCATCTAACCGGTACTGTCCCTCTGATGACAAACTTCATACATGTATACGTGTACGTGTTCATTTGATATATTATATATGTGTGTGTTTGTGTGTGTTTATACCTACATTCAAAGATTCATATCGATGAACGTCAATATATTTTTTGGAATGTCAGTATCTTAAAATAACTATATTAGTCTGACCACTTAGTAGTCTTCGAAGACGAATGTGCATGAGATACTTTTCTTACTAGTCTGCACACCCCGTTATGTGTGTGTTTGTGTGTGTGTTTTAGTTACACATGAATTTTTTAATCCTCTTTTCTTTTGACATGCTGATCTTTATACCCCAGTGATTTAGAGCGAACAATTTCTTAATTTCAAATTAAATTGTCCATTAGATTGCTGGCCCAAAAGACCTGATTAATCCCATCAAAGAGGGCCGGTAAGCCAGCAGTGATTGTAAAGTTTCGAGGTGGCAGGTAGGACTGTCACTGCTTGTCCTTGTGATTATTATCATTACTATTATCATTATCATTATCATTATCATTATCATTATTATTATTATTATTATTATTATTATTACCATTTTTTTATGATTATCAAGTGTAGTTGCCACAATAAGATTCTGACAAGGATTTACCATTATACAGTTATAATGTCAAAAAAAGGAAATAAATATGAATATGAATATGAATATGAGTATAAATAGAACTAGAAAGGCAGAAGACAGGAGATAGTGAGACAAAAAAATAAATAAAAAAATCCATGAATAAATAGAAAGCAGATAAGTAGACAACAGACAACAACAAACAATAACAACATCAAGTATTAAAAATTGTTTTTAATTAGTATTAAATAAAATCTATGTTTTCTTGCAGTCCTAATTACTGGCAAAAAATTCCTGGTTCATCTGATTGATTCTGCAAGTGTTTCAACAACAAGTGGTATGACTAATCATATCTTTCCTGTACTGGCTCCCTATGCAATTTAGAATAAAATTTAAAATCCTTCTCCACTCCTATGAAACACTAAATAGCCGTGCATGATTGTATCTAAAAGAACCATTAGAACCATTAGAACCATTAGAGCCATACCACTTAGATTTATACACATTCAGGATGATGGGCTACTGCATACAGTTACCAAGCTCATCCTATTTGAAACCATCTTTCAATCACCATCCAGGTTTCTTTGTTTAAGAATTAGGCTTCAAATCAAATTTGAGAAGTCTTATAGTTAGGGGTAGGCTAGCATTTGTTTTTAGCCTTTTTACTATCATTATTCATCATATTTACTCTTACTGTTACTATTATATCATCACAGCTGTTTCCAGCTGTCAGTGCTAGTGGCATTGGTAGAAATAGATGATGTCTTGCTCTTTACTTCTTTGTCCTTCTCTCTCTTTCTGTCTCCCTGCAGAATGTGTGGTTTGTATAGATAATTTAAAAGAATGTGGTCCAAGCTGCTCAACATGTCAAGTGTCATGAAACAACAGTGTTGTGTTTCCATATTCACAGGATTTATTGTCATATGTACAGCTTGGAAATGTTGAAGAGCTATACAATGAAGTTATGGGAAAAAGTGGAAACTAGACTGAGAGTGGAGGTCAGCATATGTGAACAGCAGTATGGCTTCATGCCTAGAAAAAGTACTGCAGATGCAGTATTTGCTAATGCTAGTATTTGAGAATGCTAATAGAGAAGTACAGAAAAACCAGAGAGAGCTGCATTGTGTTTTTGTAGACCTAGAAAAGCAAATGACCGATTGCCAAGAGAGGAAATCTGGTATTGTATGAGGAAGTCTGGAGTGGCAGAGAAGTTACACTGGTGCAAGACATGTCTGCTTGCTGTGAGACAGTGGTGCGGTGTGCTGTAGGGGTAACAGAGAAGTTCAAGGTGGAGGTGGGACTCCATCAGGGATCAGCTCTGAGCCCCTTCTTGTGTGCAGTGGTGATGGACAGGCTGACAGATGAGGTTAGACAGGAATCTCCATGGACCATGATGTTTGCGGATGACATTGTGATCTGCAGTGAGAGCAGAGAGCAGGTTGAGGAAAATCTCGAGAGGTGGTGGAAAGGAGAGGACTGAAAGTTGGTTGCAGCGAGACAGAATATATGTGTGTGAATGAGAGGAACTCGCATGAAACGGTGAGGCTACAGGGAGTGGAGATCAAGAAATTGCAGGGTTTCAGGTACTAGGGGTCATCAGTCCAGAGCAACGGAGAGTGGAAAAGAGGTGAAGAGACGGGTTCAAACAGGTTGGAATGGGTGGAGAAAAGTGTCAGGGGTACTATGTGATAGAAGACTTTCAGCCAGAATGAAAGGAAAGTTGTACAACACAGGGGTGAGACCAGCGATGATGTATGGCCTAGAAACATTTCCAATGACAAAAAGACAGGAGGCAGAGCTAGAGGTTGCAGAGATGAAGATGCTAAGGTTCTCTTTGGGAGTGACCAGGACGGATAGGATCAGGAATGAGTCTATCGGAGGGACGGCTCGCGTTAGATGTTTTGGAGAGAAGGTCAGAGAAGCCAGACTGAGATGGTTCGGTCATGTACAGAGGAGGGATAGTGAATATATTGGTAGACGGATGCTTGAGTTGAAGCTGCCAGGCAGACAACATCAATG
Organism: Fistularia commersonii; assembly: GCF_037954325.1. Classification (NCBI taxonomy): domain Eukaryota; kingdom Metazoa; phylum Chordata; class Actinopteri; order Syngnathiformes; family Fistulariidae; genus Fistularia; species Fistularia commersonii. The sequence continues at coordinate 19,796,938 of NC_141291.1, read as the reverse complement.
AAGACTCGATGAAGACCAAGGAGAAGATTAATGTGAGAGAGGATATGAAGGTAGTTGGTGTGGGAGGGGAGGATACAGAGGGTAGGCTTAGATGGAGACGGTTGATTCGGTGTGGCAACCCCTGAAAGCAGAAGAAGAAGAGGAAGAAGAAGAAGAAGACAGTTTGGAAACATATTTCTCTGTACAATGAAATTCTGTCTTTGCCCTCCACAATGCATCCAGATTAGTGTGATGAATAAATAATAATAAACGTGCTGTCATAACCTGATGTTATAGTGCAGGGAACTGTAAAAATACCCAGAAATGTAAACAGTGTTAGAAAACGTAAACAGTTATGCGGAAGTCAAAGTTGAGAGCAGCTTTGATTGAGCAAGTCACAAAGTGAAAGTTCAGGTTGCGTTCAGCTAATTTAGAGCGACAGTTAAGTGACATGAGCAGTTGAATGCAGCACAGGCTGTGCTGGATGTCAAGTGCAGAATTGCAGAACTGTATTGAGGTGGTACATGGTTATTGACTCCTGTCAGCTGTTCGGGAGTCTGCAGATGGCAGACGGGTAGAACGAGTTCTTCAGTTGTGTCGTTCTACATTTTCACACTCCTACACCTCCGGCTGGAGGGAGGAGTGCCCTTGTTTGTGATACACCATCTCGGGTCCTGAAGCCGGTCATAGAGGGTGGGGTTTGGGCCAAGGGTGGACATTTTGCAGGGGGCGACTGTGTTGAGGGTGGAGCTGTAGTCCACAAAGAACATCCTCATGTTGGAGTCTTGTGATTTGGCCTTATATAATTATTTTGATTTGACTTTTAAGCAAGTTATAGGTTTTCATATTAAGTCCAACCTTCTATATACACAAGTTTAATTAGAAAATAAACATGACAACTAAGAATTCATCACAAGTTTCCAGGGATTACGATTAGATGCCTTGGTTAATCAAAGATTGTTTCCAAAATAAAATAAAAGATACCAAAAATACCCAAATGATTTGTAATTGTCTGGAGTGTCTGTAGTAATCAAAATAAGTCTGTATTTTTTAGCAAACTCTCTTGATAGTACATTTGATTTTAGCTTTTTTGAAATGTTGAAGGTAAAACAAAACACACCCAGAACCTGATGGGGCATTGAAAATATGTCATTCAAAACACCAGGAAAAATGATAATGGAAATACAGACTATTAATGGAATTGAGAAATTCCAGGTAGCCTTACTTACCATGCAACTTGATATTAAGGTTATATAAATGAACGCTTTCATCCCTTTTTCAATTAATTGACAAGTTTCATTGCGCTCTGCACTTTGCTCATTCATACGGCAATAAATAGCGCACTCAAGTGGACAGAGTGCAAAATAACATCCAATAAAGTTGCATCATTCAAGTGCAACTTGAGCAAGATTTGGTAACATTTCAGATGATATTCAGTATTTTCTCTTTTGTTTGTTTGTTTTTATCTTTACAATAATTTAGCAACAGCCTTGCAGCCAGAAAGGATTTGAACAAAAAAAGGTTGTGATTAACTTTTGGCCACATCAAACATGCGCTTAAGGGTGTCAGTTTCCAATCAGTCTGCGATGTAGTCGTATTACTCTTCTTTGCCCTCACTTTGGTGAAAACACGCAGCACCTGAGATGACAGAGGAATGTCTTTTGTATACATGTCAGTCAGCGGGCGAAGGAGCGAGGGAACGCCCTCGTCTGTTTGTGTGTGTTTGGAGGTTGGGGGTCCTGTGATTGGGTAAGGTGGTTGGGGTACACTGTAAGGACTACTAAACTGCAAATGTATTGTTGCTGTGCCAACAGGGAGCAAGCCATTAATGATGCTTTGTTAGATTTTGTTTAACAGCGGATAACAGCAGGGCTGATAAAATGGTTCTGTGTAATCATTTGTTTAACTATCCAGGGAGAAAATGACAAGGTTGGAAAATTCATCTAGAAAATCAAGCAATCGCTCATTATTTTTCACCTGATCCGAATTAACCATGTGTTGATCCCATTCCTTTATCTACTCATCTGTTCCTGCTATTATATGCTGCAAATCTGTGTTCCAGTCACTTCTCACTGCAGGTCAACAGAATAATAAAAAGGAGCTTTTAAATGACCATACCAAACTGCAACAGCTTCAACGATGTCCACGTCCCTTTAGAAACGATTATTGTATAGCCTCCACCCGCTGATCTCCAACATCTGCTGTCTCAAACGGCCAGCTGGGAATTAGTGCTGGAGGTTGCGAGTTCCAGTATTCATCTAAATGCCTTACAGAAACCTGGAGGACACTGAAATTCATTCACCGTTAGAGGAACACACCCAAAGACACTACGCATCTATTTCCACTGTCACACGGCCTGTAAAACCCCTAAAAACATTGATGTTGATCAAATTATGTCAAGATGATGCAAATGCCTTTTCACCCGAAATGGGTGGATTTGATCTGATTTGATCAAATTCTATTCAAAAAGTTTGCATTTTTCTAGCTTTACTTATAACTGGTAAGGTAGAAATGACAGATATGCTCATTTGAAACAAACAGCAAACACACACACACACACACACACACGCACACACACACACGCACACACGCACACACACACCCACACAAAGTTTCACCTGTTCTATTGCTTCCTTTGTTTCCAGAGGGTGTCCATGGCATGTCAGGGGTATTAATCGCATTAAAACAATGACGTAACTCGTCATTCCTTTGCTCTCTTCTGTCTATCCCATCAAAGATGTCATCCCTCCACTCGGGTTTCAACTCCAAGACTGCAGAGAGAAAAAAAAAACAAAAAAAAAAAAGACAATTTGTTCATGGAGTAGCTGGTTCGACGGATTGTATCTTTAATTTCACACAGATTGTGGATTTGTCACTGTGCTCGGGACGCGAGATGATAAGAGAGCAGAGAAATAGAACTCATTTTCTGTTCTTTTTTGGAGGATTTATTTATCAGTTATCTATTCATTTATCTTAAGACAAATATTTTGGGTGAGTTTTACTATGACGCACTCTCAACCTTTTTGCTGTAAAAACATGCAGCCAGATGTGACTAAAAACAAAAAAAAAAAATAAAAAAAATGAATGACTCAATTCAATTGGCGTTCAAAAAGAATTAAGTAAAAATGTACTACTTTTCAGATATTGAATGGCTTGTGGCAGATATGAAGTGATGACAACTACACAGCTTTTGAATCTTGGTAAAGAATCTCTGAAAGCAGAGGAAGATACACCATGTGCAAGTCGGTATGATGTATATAACAGTGGATGCATGAAAATAATCACAATTTAAAAAACAAGCTGATCTACATAGTGTAAGTATGTATGTACATATATAAAAAAATATATTTTTTAACATTATGCTACTTCATTACAGGAATAAAATGAGAAAAGTGGGGATAGAATAAATGTCTGCAGGGTGGACTGTACCATTCTGAGATATGCACGTTTAAACAGTAAATCCGAGCAAGTTCAGCTAATATATCTCCAACCAGACTGGGGGACCTGGGGTAATAAGTGGACATTTTCTGATCAAATCAGTCTGCATGTGAGAATCAAGAGAGTATCGCTTTGAATCACTTTGTAGAGAAAACAGGTAGTTTTGGTGCCTTGGGAGGAGAAGGGAGCTCCCCGGATTGAAAATTTTGTTCCGAGAAGTGAACCATCTCCAGGGAAGCCACAGGGTGGTGCTACAGGCCCCGAGCGCCTGCCCACAAGTCCTGCTGAGGTTTTTAGGTGAACACTGGAATAACAAGCTGTCAAACAGAGGGCTCAAATGACAAAAAATTTAAAAAAATGTTCATGACATAAAGTCATGGCCTTGAAAAAAAAAAAGAGGGTGGTGCGATATTTGAATTTTAATGAATCTCAGAAGACGCAGCTGAAAAATGAGTTTTTGCTTGACACTAAAGGTCAAGAGTAAAAAAGTTTCAAAGGGAAGAATATTTTTTGTGCCTCTTGAATTTATAGATTAGTTATATTTGGGCTTGACGAGCGCTCATCCACTGCTGCAAACGGTTCCTTTTGGGTTTCACGTTGTCAGGGGACGCGGCTGACGCTTTGAAGTAAAGCATCAGAATTGAGCGGCAAATCAAATGCATTTCTCCGCAGGGTTACAGTATATCATCTTATGCTGCAGCATCGGTTTAATTGTGACCAAAACCAGATACATTTGTTTCAAAGGTGCCTCGATTAGGAGGCCCAAAGATGTGAGATCATGTGAACGGGCCACCTGTGGGGCTTTCTTTGCCATTTCAATATCATTCACATCAAGACCCCTGCACTCTCTGACACAACTTGAGCCGAGAGGGAGAGATGTTTCAATTCAGACTCGGAAGAAAAAAAAAAATCCAAACACAAGACCCGGGGGGCTCTGGCAGGTTTCGGCTCTGACAACCCCCCCCCCCCCCGAAAAAGGAAGGGGTCCAAAATGCTCTTTCAATTGTAGGACGCCCATCAAAGCATCCAAATGGGGACGTTTAGAGGAACCTTGGCACATCAGACAGACACTCCTAATACACACCACCTTTATTCTAGGCTGTTAAAAAAAAGAAAGATCAAAGTTTCTGCAGATGAAAAGGGTCCGTCCCTGCATTTATACCCCATTCACCGGGTCCCCCTTTTTACCAAATTAAGAAAGCGGGCTTCTGCAGGCATGTGAAGAGGACTTTTAACAATTATGGAGATGCTCCAACTCAACCCCTGCCTCTAATTACCAGTCTCTTATGGTTAAAGGCTTTCTTTTTTAGCCGCCATCATCGTCAACGCGGAAAGAGCGTGTGGAGCGACTTACCTCCCCTCATGCATGGGAAAACACTACACAGATCTTGAGAATTATCAAAGTTCTTTTTTATTGTCAAAATAAAGGTAATATTTGCTTTCCTGCTATCCCACAAAAAAGGACATCTACTTTTTCTCTGTTTTTTTTTTTTACAAATTTACAATAGCTTATAAAGTTTTCTTTTATACACAAATGTACACACGCTTTATATAAATACAGATGTAATTACAAAACGAACGGCCCGTAAAATACCCGGGCACTATTAAGGCTTAATTTAGAAATCACCTTTGAAGCAATTGACATTATACAAAGTTACCTGGCACTATGTAGAAAATGGTTATCAAAAACCCCACGTGATTTTTTTTCGTGTGATGCTACCTAAGAACAAAATTGTCTTTGCCTATGACGAGTAATGCCCTGTTTGGGTAAATGCCTCGGTCCGTACCTAATACATATAAACAGGGGAGGTGGGGAATTAAACCTGTTTGAAAGCAGGTACATTGTTTTGCTCATTCTCCCCGCAGATGTGTAAGGAAGCGGAGGAGCACCTCAGCAGCAGTTCATTACAATGCAAATTGCTTAAGACAGGGAGCGATGGGGTTTCTCCCAAACAATTAGCAGTCCTAAAAAAGCTGCTTTTTTTCACCCCCCCCCCATCTTCTTATTCAAACCTGGGACAATGGCATCTGCTTGGGGCAAGACACGGAGCTGGCCGTGCCTGACCTCCACGTCAGGCCTGTGCTCACGTCGCTGTACATGGAGCCGCTGGTCGCTTTACTCCCCCAGCAGCACCTTGTGCAGAAAGTTCTCCAGGAGTCCAAAGTCTTCCCCGACCAGATCCACACGCCGGATGTGATGCCCACCAGAAGGCACATGAAGTACTTCAACATGAAAACTGCATAGTCCGGGCTCCTTCGGTCCCCCTCGAGTAAACAGTTGGAGCAGTTGTGCGTGATCTCCCAGCTCTGTCTGTTGTGCTGCTCGTAAAAGTAACACGCCACGATGATCGTGGCGGGCACCGTGTACAGCACGGTGAAGATGCCTATTCTGATCATCAGCTTCTCCAGCTTGTCAGTTTTGGTGCCCCCTTGTTTGATGACGCTGCGGATCCTGAACAGGGACACGAATCCAGCCAGGAGGAACATGGAGCCTATGAATAAATAAATGACCAGCGGGGCCAGGACGAAGCCTCGCAGATTGTCCAGGTTCTGGTTGCCCACGTAACAGATCCCCGCCACGGAGTCGCCGTCCACGGAGCTCAGCGCCAGGACCGCGATGGACTTGATGCTGGGGATGAGCCAGGCGGCCAGGTGGAAGTACTGGGAGTAGCTGGCGATCGCCTCGTTCCCCCACTTCATGCCGGCGGCGAGGAACCAGGTCAGGGACAAGATGACCCACCAGATGGAGCTGGCCATTCCGAAAAAGTAAATCAGGAGGAAGACCACCGTGCACAGCGCGGGCCCGGTGGTCTCGTAGTGGATGTGCTCCAGCTCGTACTCCCCGTTACACGCCACCTTCTCGTGTCCCGCGATGAGCCTGACGATGTAGCCCACGGAGACGAACATGTAGCAGGCGGAGAGGAAGATGATGGGTCGCTCCGGGTACTTGAAGCGCTCCATGTCGATGAGGAACGTGGCGACCGTGGCAAAAGTTGACACGAAACACAGGACGGACCACAGTCCTATCCAGAAGGCGGTGAAAGCCCGCTCGTCGTGCGTAAAGTACGGGTTGTGGCACGGCATGGCGCAGTTGGTGATCTGGCCGGTTTGGACGCGGTTGTACAGCGGGTGTCGGTCCGTGTTCACCGGCACCATCGGCTCCAGGCATTTGCATCCCGGCTCGCACGGAGCGACCGGCGGCTTGTACCTCCCGGGCGCACCCGGGCGCCCCGGCTTCACTTTGGGCGGACTTTGCCCTTTGCCCGGGTGGTTCGTGGGCTTGGACAGGACCGGCGAGACGGTGGTGGAGTCGGTCCGGTTGTAGTCCATGCACAGCGTGTCGGGATTGCCCTGCACCGGCAGCAGATCACACTTCATCCTGTCCGGCCAGGGGAAGCCGTACTGCCTCATGAGAGGCGCGCAGCCGGCCCGGGCTCTCTCGCACACGCTCCTGCACGGCGGCAGCGGCTTTTTGTAATCTTCCAGACAGATCGGTGTGTACATGCTGCACAAGAAGAACTTCAGATCGGGTGAACACTGGATCTCAACCAGAGGCCAGAACTGGTGCACCTCCAGTCCAGCCTCGTCCTGCGTGTCGTGGTTGAACTGGTTGGGCATGTAGGTGAAATTGTAGCCGATGCCCTTGCACAGCGGCACGGCGATCTCCTGGCAGATGATCTCCTTCGCCGTGGTGCAGCTGGATCTGGGCAGGAGAGCGAGTGAGAGGAGCAGGTAAATCCCAAACAGGTCGTACTCCATCCCTCCGGCGCGTCGTGCCCCCAGCCTCTTCATATCTGGTACGAACAGGCGATGCATAAATCCTCTCGACCGCCTTACAATGCGCGCAACGAGCCCATCTCGCCTCTCCCGCTGTTTCGCGTGGAGTTGCAAGCAATGTGCGAGCCGTGTTTACTTTCAGCCGAGGAGGAGGAGAAAACAGGCTTCGGTGCGGCAGTCAAGATGGCTGAGAGGAGAAACCCCTCCGCCCCCCTCCGGCCCGCTTCCAGTATCCTTCTGCAGCGGTCTGATGTCAAATAATAAAAAAAAGCGAGAGAAAGGCCAAGGCTTTGCTGTGCGATCACTGAAAACACTTCACTCAGGGCTTCCTTTCTTCATTTAGCCCAACATAAACGGCCTACTGCCGACTGCCAACACTTATAATCGAGGGTCGTTAAGCTCAGCCTATATATAGGCAAGACGGATGGGCCACGCCCCCCATAGCCTATGGTCCAATCACAGAGCGGCAGAGGCGGAGTCCAAGGCGAGTCAAACCGGTTTTTCGGAGATGTTTTCATGGATGGACGGTCATATCCACACACACACACACACACACACACACACACAAACAATAATGGTCAAGATATTGTTTTGACAATAATTGAAGACCGACTTTTTTTTTGTAACTCCTGAACTCAGTACAGTATCTCAGAAAAGTGCCCTCAGATGACCGCGCCTGGGAGAGAGCGAGACAGGACAGTGGTGAAAATTGGCTAATTTGCGCATGATAAGCTTCTCGGGGAGCTGTCTGTCCTCTCGAAAAAAGGTGTTTTATATTTTAAATGAGGTGCTAATGTTTCGTTTAACGCTCGCATTGAGCTCGGCGGGAGGCGTAATTGTGCGAGGCGGAGAGAGAGCGGCACAACTCCTATCAAGGCGGATGGTAAGTGTTTGTGTGCCCCCGCTGTTCTGCCAGCAGTCTGCCTTCACAGAAAGGCATTTTTCTTTGGTTATCTTCAAGTATTTTTTAGAAGGCTTTAACCTATACTTCATAAAGTTCATGTACCCCCTAAGGCCCTGCACATGTATATAAAATCTGATATTCATTTGATTAAACAGGTATTTAAGGCTTGACAGTATGGCCATTAATTGTATGTCAGCGTGCACAATCCATATGTGATTTTGTTTTGGAAGCAGGATGGAAAGAAAACAAACAAAAAAGCATCCTCCTCCTTGGTTTCTTATCCAAGAATAATGCAGCAGCGTATTCCGAGGCAGGGTGTGGTGCTGCATCTGACCTAAGTGGTGTTGTTGTTGGTTTGGAGCCAGATTTTTTATCATATTGGACCATTTCTCAATAAAAAAAAAAGTAATAGAAGGGATGAAATGAGGCACGGTGAACTCAACCTTGGCCAAACATCAGCAGATTGATTAATCAGAGCTGCCAATGTGAGATGACGAGAAACTGGATTGATGGCTGTTTGCTTTTGGTTTGGGAAAAATAAATTTGGAGTTATGCTGGCCGGTGCTGCGGAGGTGTGTCATCATGTGTTCATGCACAACAAGGATGCCGTGATACTCTTCAAATAACACACTCTGCTCACGGCCAAACACGGCACAAAAACAAGGAGTGAAGTAAAAAGCGTAGGTCACAGAAACGGTCACTGCGGGACTGTTTCAGAGGTCTGATCGGTTTAGAATAATCAAGTGAAGGAAAGTCACTTGCATCAGAAAATACGAAATCAATCAGAAGCCACAGTTTTGAGACATGCATATTTTGTTTTTCATGCATTATTATTTCATTTTGATTCAAAAGATGGCGCAATGGTTTCTCTCTGTTCATATCCATTTTTGGACAGAATTTCCAGGCACGTCTGTGATTTTTAGGGGATCTGCTCCGGTGGCCTCAGGTTTGGACTGCACTGCTTTGTGGCGATGATGTGGTTCTGTTGGCTTCGTCCGACTGCGGCGTTCAACTCTTGAGACGAGAATCGGCACGTCATAATCCGAGGCCGTGATCCCCAACTGGAAAAGGCCAAGGATGAGATCCTGCCTCAGTTGGGGCACAGAGTTCTTAATACTAACAATACATTAATAGACGCTGCGTATAGAGCCTATTAACGGTCTGCACTGCAACACATTTGCAACAAGGAATGAAGGGACATGTAAAATTCATCAAAAGAAAAAAAGTTGGGCCAAGAAAAGCGACATCGATTTAACGGCCCAATATGAGGACTGAATGTGAACGTTAAAAGCTCTGTGTGATGACATAACTGGATCTCCACTCACATCAAGATCCAAGGTTAACACTTTTCATTCAAAGCTTCATTCGGTGTCAGACACTGAAAAAAGACAGACTGTCTCACGCGCCCTAATGGCAACTTACTTCAGGGATGGTGAAACAGGGATATGTGAACGCCACATTACCTTGAAAAGAAAAGCTTTTGGGAGATTTGGTAAAATCCGCCGGACACAATTCCAAGAGCCTTGGTGGCATTTAGCAAGCCCACGCTAACCCAGTACTGCTTGTTCAGACTTCATTAGCTGTGTTTGCTCAGGCCTCTCTTCTCCAAAGAGGTGACGGAAGGCTCCCTGGGCTTCTGCCTCAGCCCAACCATAGGCACTCCATATGGGGCTTGTTTGCTCAAGACTAGCCTGGTAATCACTTTCAGGTGGAGCCGAAGGAGGTGGAGCAAGGCTGAGGGGATTTGGGGAGAGCAACCCCCGCCTCCACTTAGTAACTCCTGAGGTGACAGAGCGTGGAGTGTGTACCCTGTGAATTAGCTCACCTAGGGCCCATTACCTTAACAAACACAGCCGGCCCCTCCAATCAGCCCACTGCTGGGAGGACAGGCAGTCCTGGAAAATCCTCTTTTACCGCCAGCGTCCTTCGGTAACAATGGAGAGAAACACTGTGTTTTAAGTATCTAAACTATCAACTGAGCAGGAGAAAAGTCTTTCATAGAAAGTACCAAACCTATTAAAACTACATTTCTAGCCAGTGGATTATCTGGAGTCAAACAATGACATAATTAGATCTTATTTTTTAGATTATATTTGCAAAGTGGATGTCATTGTTTCTGAGCCTTATAGTATGTAGTTTAAAGCTCCGGAAATAATCCATCCTTTTTTTGGACTATTCCCATGAGTTACAACCTATTCACAGATCCTTTTCAACAAAACAAGGGAAACAAAACAAGGGGTTTGCCTAAAATAAAAACCTCAGTTTGTTGTCGCAATCCAGATGGGCTGTCGGAAATAGAGTCCCCTATTATTTATCAGCTTACCTTTTTTTGAAATGTATCTATGCATCTTAAACACCACAACACACCAAAGTTCTTACTGATGTTGTCTTTCAAGCAAATCCTATAATTCACCATGGAATAAATATATAATTCAAATATATTTAATCAGTCATCTACCTTTATTCGGATAAGACTGAATGGAAAGATATCCTCGTCATTATTTAGGCACTTTGTTGTGTTTTTTCTTAAGCGTGAGTGAACGCAGACCTACAAGAGAACTACAAAAGGGATTTTGGATATATCTGTATCTATAAATGTTATATATTTGAAAGTTTTGGGCTTGATAAAACAGTTAAGTGTCAACAAGTTGCACGGATGTGCAGATTTTTTTTTTTAAATTGCTTATATTACTGATAATAATGTACAAAAGTGAAATGCCATAGGTGGATCTGTAAGCCTGGACAATTCAAAGAGTTTGATCTATCCGTCCTTCAAATGAAACACTAGATTTTATACAAAATTTAGCTCTCTGCCAAGATGAATTTCCTGAGGAAGTTTGCATTTGAGGATAACCTGCAATTACTTTTTGCTTTTGCGGAGATGAGAATCTGTTACATAATGTTTAAAAAACATCTGCAGGGTGGGGTATTCCTACAATCTTGAGAAAAGAGATAAACTTCTCACTCTTAAAAGTCATTCAAAAACAACATTCCCAGAATGATGAGAATCTGGTACATTCTCTTGTGGCCAAAGAACAGACTATTGTTGGCTGCACTTCCTCAACCCAGAGTGCAGGTGTGTGTGCTATTGTATGGATGTTACAAGTTGACGCGTCATCTGATGCCACAATGATCTGGCCAGCAAGTCCAGGTCTGTCTTTGGGTCCTGCTACTTGACACTTGTCAGATTGATCTCCCCCCGTTGTAAAACAGCATGGGACTTGTTCTCTGCATCCAGAGTGGTAAGTGAGCCTACAGCGATTTCTATGGCTCGGGACACACACACACACACACACACACACACACACACACACACACACACACACACACACACACATTGCACAAATGTAATATCTGCGGTTTATTTTCTGAAAGGCAACCCATTATGGTCATTTCCAGCTCTTTATTTCTTAACGGCTTTTACGGCTGCTACTATTATTGAATCAGTAAGCAAGCAAATCTAGGGGACGCCCTCAGCTATTTCTTGTGAGCAAAACAGACTTGATGTGCTGTGATACTATGCAATGATATGACACAATCAATCTCGGAGCTGTTTTAACACAAAGAAGTCTGCGGCAATATGACATGTTGCCCACGTGTGGCCAAAATGGAAAGGATGGTAACGCATGGCGACATCATCTAGCAACAGAATAACCTTTTTGTACAGGTGAAGTGTTTGAAAAAATTCCCAATATGGGACAGTAGGCAATAACTAGAAATCTTTTAGTGGTAATACAACGTTTAAGGCGGTCTATGATTCAAACAATTTGGATCCATTCCCTTTGCTCCTTAAAATAAATGTGTGAATTTCTTTTTTTTTCTGCTCCATGACAAGGTCACAATTGCAGGATGGGAGAGTTTGCGCTGGTGAGCAACAATTTCCTTTGGGATAAAGAAAGTTGTTCTTATTCTTACTCTTTTCTTTGCTGATGTCAATTGCATATTTGGGGTTGATAAAAGTATACCTAATGCATGTTATTTCAAAATTTTTGTTTTCCACATTCTCTGAGATGAAAATATCACCTTAGATAATGTCTATTGACGCAAGACTCTTCAGTGTCGTCAGGGATTTATTCATAACCTATCCGTTCTGAGACCTGGTTTATGAAGGCTGTATTGAACCGGTATCAAAGGCGTGATGAAGTGATGAGATGTACTTTAGTGATCTCAGGTTTAGGATTTTTTTTTAGGTGCATTTAGCTGCATTCTCTCCCTATGGAAAAGCTTAAGGTACAGCATGGCATGTGCACCTTCATGTCAGTGGTGCTCAAAAATGTCTTTTTGACTTCCGCATTCCTGAATATGAGAATAGATTTTTTTAATATATGACAGGATATATTCAGTAAGAGTCAGAGCTGCATCCTGACAATTTGTGATTGCTTAGTTAAAACAAATAGAATGCATCACCTAGGTGGGAATGGTCATTATTCAAGAAAAATGTTTTATTAATTAAACCATTTCACCTTCGAAGACCTGAGGTCTTGGAAGGCAGTTTGTATGGAAATTAAGACAAAGTCTCCCCATATGTGGACATGATTTTTCTCAAAAAATGCATCTTGTCAAAGATGGTACTGACCAGGTCTGACTGAGCCCAAATAGTGATTCTAAATTAAAAAATGCATACCACACAAGGGTTTTAGGAGTTTAAACTCATCTTTAGGTTATATCTCTTGATTACTTTCGGATTCATTTGAATTACTGCTATATAAACACATAGAATAACCTTCTATTAACCATTTAAAACAGTTTGTCTATTCCTCACTTGATTAGAGTGGGATGAGCTGCAGGGCATAAAGTAAATGTTATTTAGATGTAAACCCAAGGGAACATGCATGTATTGAAAGTTCATCACAACACAAATGAAACCTTATTTCATGAATGTTCCCAATTTTCTTTACTGTGCTGTGTGTTAAATAAAATATTATACAATAATTTTTATTTGGAAAAGTCCCAAAGTTAGAAGTTTCCTTATCCTCCTTATCTAAATATTAATGTCTATTAATGTCTTCTTACTTTTTCTGCAATTCTTGCAAAACAGTTGATAATATGAGAAATCCCTTCCAGAGTCCAGAAGAATTTTCTCCTCATTCGGGTTATTTTTTCTCTTCGTCAACTCAAAGCCCCCCAAACCTGAGCACCAAACATGTAAACATGCCAAAATAAGATAATAAATTGGAAAATTCAGTTCACCATATAGCATTTATGACTAATGCATCATCTTTAGTCGAGCTCTATACATGTCATTTGAATATAGATGTCTGCTGTGTCACATTGTTGGGAATTCAGCCCTGAAACTTTATGCCAGAGCGGAGTTGTCAGGAGAATGTCCCATATCCCTCATGTTTCTTTCACTCTTTTGATGTTTCTTTTTTTACTAAATCTGCCTTTCTCTCTGCCATTTCAAAATCTATGTATGCAGAGTGCTGTGAAACAGATGGCCAGAGAAAGGATGACCGCCAGACAGAAAGAGGGAAAATAATGCGAGGCAGAACACGGCAAGCAAGAGAAGTGGGAAACCACACACGGCCTGATGGAGTTTTTGCCTTATTCTTTGTGGATTCTGATCAAACTCCCATATCGTGCTCGGTTGCTCGGTGCATATCAGAGGCTGAGCGTTGCCTCGAGTGAGCATCCTGGGCATTCCATACTGCTCATTTGCACTAAGCTAAAAAATGTTTATGTAAGCAAACACAGGTGTTGTTTCAAGCATGAATCTAGCCCCAAACTTGGTTGACAGATTTTATTCAGGAAACAGCATTCTAAATGCTATTTAAAGAATGTTGCAAAAAAAACCTTCAAGGAGTTGAGGGCATTAGGAGGCTCAGGTGGGTGGTGATTGTGTAAATTTGTGGAAAACAGCGAAAATTCCCCGAGGGCAGATAGTGGGACACAGATGACCTTATCTGCTACCTCCTTCCCACCACACCCACCTCTCCACAGACTGGAATGACTCAGAAACTTGACACGCTTTACCCACCCCCTTCATATAAACTCTGACAGCGCCTAAATAATTAATTTAAATTGATAATTACTGCAACAGTTCCCTGGATATGATGGTCATACTGTGACATTATTTCCTAGGTATTGCCTTACACTCTGATGCTGTATGAGCAGTGAATATTAGATATGCATCCACAAGATAGCGGTGGGGTTCCAGGCCTTCACACCTATGTGCAATTTCAACAAGTCAAAAACCAGAATGATTGCGAGCACTGAATTTGAAAAGTTCCATTCATGCTTTTTTTTGTGCTTTGAATTTAAACAGAACAGCTTCACTAGATCTACAGACGTTAGAAATGTAGTTGGTTTTTCTGATTATTATTTTCTGACCAAACAAAGACAACAAACTTTTATTTATTCACTTTTAGCTACATTGCTCAGTTTATGCAGCTCAAGTGTCATTTGATCTGTAAGCTGCCATGGCAACCAATTTTACAATTTTCCTATGTCAGTTCTGAACGTTATTCCCGTCTTTTGATCAAGTTATTGTTCTCATTTATATCGATGATTAGCAAAATTGTCTAACACAAAGGCACAAAAATGCAGCCTTTGAGAGACACAAGGTAGGGTCCTTTTGAGCTGGTCTCAATGCAGAAGTTTGCGTCAGGAAGGGTATCTGGTGTAAAATTTGTGACAAAACCTGTGACAATATTGGAATCGGGGCTTCACTTGATCAATTGAAGCTATTGGTGCTGATAACCTACAGGGTTTGTGGAAATTAGGCTGCTGTAGGAAGATGAAAAAGACAAAGGCAGAGCAGAGCATGAAGTGATGGAAGCAGAAAAAGGAGGATGTTGTATGGTTTTCAGAGAGGAGTTGAGAAAGGCTCTGGGTGGTCAGGGTCAACTTCCAGATGACTGGACAACAACAGGTAATGTGATCAGGGAGATAGGTAGTAGAGTACTTGGTGTGTCATGTGGAACGAAAACAAATAAGCAGGCTTAGTGGACTATCCGGAGAAAGGGGTCCGCAAAGAAAAAGTGGACTGAGGAGAGCAGACAGAAGCACAGGGCGATGCAATGGAAGGTAGAGGTAGCAGTGGCCAAACAAAGGCCTTTTGATGCTTTGGATGAGAATGATTTATACAGGTTGGCAAGAAGGAGAGATAGAGATGGGAAATACATGCAGCAGGTTTGGGTGATTAAATTTAGAGAGGGAAATGTATTGACTGGTGCCAGACAAGTGATGGAATGATGGAAAGAGCTAATTAATGAGGAACATTAATTAGCTTCTACCCTTAAGTGAGTTAAGGGTAGATGACTACTGTGAACTGCAAAGAGGTCAGAAGTTAGTAAAGGCGAAGTGAGGAGGGTACTGAAGAGGATGAAGAGTATGAAGGGATTGGGTCCTGATGATATACCTGTGGAGGTATGGAATTATCTAGGGGAGGCAGCGGGAGAGTTTCTGGTTAGATTATTCAACCGGATCTTAGAGAGTGAGAAGATGCCCGAGGGATGGCAAAGCATGATGGTGCCCATTTTTAAGAATAGGTGAGACATGCCAAATTGCAGTAACTACAGTGGAATAAAGTTGAAGAGCCATACAATGAAGTTATAGGAAAGAGTAGTGGAAACTAGAGTGTGAGCAATAGTCAGTACTTGGGAGCAGCAGTATGGCATCATGCCTAGAAAGAGTGGTACAGATGCTAAATTTGTTTAAAGAATGCTGATAGAGAAGTACAGAGAAGGTCAGGGGGAGCAGTGTAGTGGATTCGTAGACCTAGAAAAGCAAATGACCGATTGCCAAGAGAGGAAATCTGGTATTGTATGAGGAAGTCTGGAGTGGCAGAGAAGTAGAGAAGTGCAGGACATGTATGCTCACTGTGAGACAGTGGTAAGGTGTACTGTAGGTGTAACAGAGAAGTTCAAGGTGGAGGTGGGCCTACATCTGCGGTCAGCTCTAAGCCCCTTCCTGTTTGCAGTGGTGATAGACAGGCCGACACATGAGTTTAAATAGAAATCTCCATGGACCATGATGCTTGAAGAGAGTGATCTCTGGTGAGAGTTGGGAGCAGGTGAAGGTAACTAGAGAAGTGCAGGTATGTTTTGGGAAGGAAAGGAAAGGAAAGGAAAGGAAAGGAAAGGAAAGGAAAGGAAAGGAAAGAAAAGGAAAGGAAAGGAAAGGAAAGGAAAGGAAAGGAAAGGAAAGGAAAGGAAAGGAAAGGAAAGGAAAGGAAAGGAAAGGAAATCAGAGAAGGTTAGTCACAGCAAGACGGAATACATGTGAGTGAATGAGAGGGACCCAAGAGGAACGGGAGGCTATAGGGAGTGGAGATATAGAAGGTGGAGGATTCTAAGTCCTCAGGGTCAACAGTCCAGAGCAAAGGAGAGTGTGGATAAAAGGTGAACAAAATGCAGTCAAGCAGGTTGACATGGGTGGTGAAAAGTGTCAGGGGTATCAGCCGAGTGGAAAGGTGTACAAGACAGCGGTGAGATGAGCAATGCTGTATGGTTCAAAGACTGTACCACTGAGAGCGGAGATGAAGATGTTGACGTTCTCTTTGGGAGTGACAGAGATGGATAGGTTCAGGAAATAGTCCTTCCGAAGGACAGCACATGTTAGATATTTTGGCGATAAGGTCAGACTGAAATCATTTGGTCATGTATAGAGGAGGGATAGTGAATATATTTGGCAGAGAATGCTCAGGTTGGAACTCCCAGGCAGAAGGTCTTGAGGGAGACCAAAAATAAGTATGATGGATGTCGTAACAGAGAACATTCTGTGTATCAAGTGGATACGGTGAAATAGGTTAGATGGAGGATGCCGATTAGCTGAGGGAAGTAGCGAAAAGGAAAAGAAGAGTCAAAGGCAAAGACAAGCCAAATCAAGTGTGTTTTTGGAGAACATCTACCATACATTGCCATTTGAATGTGATGAAAGCTGATATCACACACCAATTTGACTACCAATAGCAACCATGCATACAGTGCAAGTGGATGATGGGAAGTAGTTTGTCGTACTATCAGGTAAAGATGTGTATTTGTCATTAAGATGGAAAACCAAAACTCCTTGAACTATGGATATGAATGAAGGACTTGTATACCATGTTTGCACTACTTTTGAGAATAAGTTATCTAAAGATATTAAGTCCAAACTGGAATCCGTGTTGTGAGGAATAACAGTTTGGACGTGGCTTCAATATAAAAACCTGTCCGGTGTTTTCCTCACTTGAGATGGTTTTGTCTTTTGTGAGAAATTGCTCGTGCGGAAAACTGACAGGGGACCAGAAGTTACTGATCAAAAGTGAAATATTTATTTTTGGCAAAAACGTTAAGAAAATTTCAAAACACCCCTAGGCATGTGTTTCAGTCAGAAGCCATCGTCAGCGTTTTTCTCAGTTTCTTTTTTTCTGTCCTCAAAATAGATCCATAGTTTTGATCACTGAGTGTCATTATCTGTCTATTTTGGCTCACCTCAGCCATGTAATATTCCAGCGAGGAAACCGGCATTGTGCACAAGTCTTCGTCTTACAATTCTGCGAGGCTGATTTGCCAACAAGAGCGGTTTCAGTCTCGAACGGTGGCCCGAATCAGCCAGATTTCCAGTCGAAACCGGTATGGGAGCCAGGACTGGACACTGAAGAATGTTTATTGTGAATACATGAATTCCACAGACGTTACACAAGTAAGTAAATAAGTAAGGTCAACAACCTTGGACGGCTTTACCGTTAGGAAAATGTCTTTTTCACAGGACTACATTTCAGTCACTTAAGACTGGTAAATGGGCAGCAATAGAGCTCGATAAAAGCTCCCTCCGGCTCAGCCACCGCTGGCGTTCTACTTCAGCAAATAATAATTGGATCAATCCAGCTCTTCGTGTCGGTGAAATGAGGTTTGTGGACTAGACTGAGCTCTGTTGAGGGTACTTTGTTTTAATTTCACTGATTGCATCACAGGCGGGCAACACTCGACGTAATAATGCCCTGCCTCTTCAGCTGCTGATGTTATCTTCCCTCATTTAGACTGAAGACAACGTTATCAGCCAATGACACCATTAAGATTGGCATCTACAGACAATTCAAGAGTGCTTTCAGTCTAGTGATAAACTAATTGTGCAAACAAGGAAGATCAACATGGGGTTTGTAAGCACGTCCCCTGTGAGCTGTTTTAATTATTGTGGTTGCGCGGAAAGTTTCTTGTCATTGACACAATGTTAGTAATTTGGTGGTTAATGATTAACTGACATGCCATTTCCAAAATCCATCTCGAAATCATGTTAGCTAACCCATGCTTCTGTTCCTGAGAGGAGGACTTTTGCAAGAGTTGCCTTCAAAGCCTATCGTTGCCCCTAAAATATACATGTATGTGAAGAAGGAATGTCAGCTTGCTGCTCATCGATTCAAATTACAACAGCAGGAAATTGGCAATACATTTCCCTGTGCAGTTTGGTGTTTTTTTTAACAACTCTCGGTACTTCTTAATGTAGCATGAAAGACATAAAAAGGTGAGGCGGGCCGCAGTGGTTGTGGATCGGCCTCCCCTGGGCTATGCTGTAAGATGTCTGATTGATTGACAGGCAACACACTAAGCCTACCTGAGCCTCTGACCTCTTCTTTTTTTTTTTACATCCCCCATCACTGTTCTTTGCCCTCTACTTCTTCTTTTTTACCCCCAACCTTCCCGAGCAAAGGAAACCTGAGTTGGGCTAGATTCAGAGTGGAATGGCTTCCGGCTGCGACCTACTCTGAGTGGGGTCATGGGGGGAAAAAAAGGCCATTCAGGTACAGCTCTCAGAGTCGGGCTGAGACAGACAGGCTCCCAGCATAGATAACACCCAGGCTAATGTACTCGTGTTTGCATATTCAACCAGACGAGGTCCAAGTGCGTGCTCAGTGTGGGCGAGGTGTGTTTGTGCAGTTTGTTTTGATGAAAGAAAGGGGAAAACAGACTGAAAGGTGAGTAAACACAGAACTCTGAAAGCCTGAATGAGCATATCAGAATGTTGAAAATATTCCACACAAAAGTAGTAATCCTCTTTATAATGGCTAATCTTACGCAAAACCAGAATTTAGCAGCCTCATAAGACGCTTTGATAAGGTCTAACCAAACTTGGTCATTCCAAACCGCATTTATGGACCTACGACGCCGATTGAGTCAACATGCTCAGCCGATGAACGGCTCGAACGTCTTCAAATCGGAGCAGTGGACACACTGAACGTAGAAGACAAGGACGTTTTCCATTTCTTTGTCTGATCTCATCTACCTAAATGGTCCATTCACGTTCACGGGAGCTACTGCAGACAACAGTCCTATTTCATATTAATTGGCAAACTGTAACAGCTGCCTACATCTCAGCAGAACAGTTACAAAAACAATGAAACATATCCTTTTTTTTTTTTTTTGCCTCAGTGTTACTTAATCAATATCATGTATATTTTTTTCTTCCTCATGTGTTATTACACTCTAATCACGTACTTGTCTAGTTTCCTTCCATCCAAGCAGTTACCCGAATGTATCCCAAATTGGTATGCCAAATTCTCAATTCTTTGTCCATGTGTAATACTAATTTTATTCAGAATCTTGCTTAAGCCTGGAGCAGATTTTAACCCCTCGCCTCATTCCACGTAGCAAAATAGCTTAAATTAATGGGAATTAGTTGTTGACTAGATGACGATGGTAAAAAAATAAAATAATATCAAATGTCAAATATCTTTGTGATGTTTATTAGAGGATCTAAGGCCCCATTTACTCTCCAAGTCTTAATGATTTTTAGAGAATAAAGCATTTTTTTCTACTTGCTTAGACTCTGGTTAAAATAAACTCTGATATGTGTTATTCCACAATTTTAATGCTAGTGTGTGCATAGGGTGGGTTGGCTACTGATAGAGAAAGACGTCATTGAGGCTAAGCAGGTTAAACACGTACTGACAATCTGTACTGGACCAATACTTCAACAAAATAATGAAGACAGTTCAAACAAGACCGTGAACATTACATCATGAAAATGTTGACCTATTGGATATTGACATTAATATTGACAAATATCAGATAGATAAGAAAAATACGTGGTGGTTGAACTGATCGAAGAATTTCTGAATCCGTCAGCATTTTTCCCTCATCATGACATTTGATTTTTGCCAAACGAGGGAAACACATTGGTATTTTTTCACTTTTAACTGAGACAGTCATATTAAAAGGAAGACCATTATTAATTGGAACAGTGCTGGAACATGTACGGTATAATAAAACCAATCGAATCAGGGACACAATTCTGCATTAAAGGGCATCAAAAAACAAAACTTCATCTTGCAGTGCGAAAAAGATCGCTTGAAGAGCGAAAAAAATCTGAAGCTATGCATGTCTTTGTGTTATGTTGATTAATGTGTGTGGGAGCACCGGCCCAGTTGCGCCTGCTGATCCGTCCTACTCTGAGCAGCACTACTCATCTCCCCCGTGGACAGGACGATCCCATTTTTAACCCTAATCATTAGCATAGAGAGGCGTCAAACTAAGTCTGTTTCCAATTTTCAGATTCAGACTTACAACCTACAAAGCCACTGTAATAAACCATTATGAGAGACAAAACAAGGTTTTAGTTTGTCCCCTTCCCCGCCCTTGTTTCCCCCCTGCCCCCATCTTGCTTTTTTCTCCTCTTTTCAGTTAGAAATGTTCACCCTTGTGCCTGTCAGTCTCCTGCTTTTTTTGTCTGATACTGAATGTCGTGGTCTTTCCTTGCACCTCTCACTCCATTTTCTGCCCTGCTCTCCTCTCCTTTCCTTTCCTCTCCTCTCCTCTGTTCTTCTTACACACTCATTCACTCTAGGGCCCAATTATAGGAGAGCTCAAAATAAACAGTGTTTTTCCTGTGAGGATGGTGGAAGGATGGGGGGGGGTATACAACTTTTTTTTGGATGGTACCTTAAATTCAACCCCGAGAAGGTTTTATTCAGCAATGTCCCTTTACAGATGGGAGAGGTCACGGGGACGGGGAATTTCCATGGTGCGGTAATTGTGTTTCATTAATTCTTACTGTAATGCTGGGTAGCTAAACAGGCTAAGCAATTAGGGGGCTGAGCTGTGAATAGGCCGGCTAATCAGGGGACAAAAGCTGCAGCTCCGAGACCATTAGGCCCAGGGGATGTGCTTCCATTGTAAGGAACTGGTCTGTGATGTCTTCATCTTCGACAAATCTGGTTGAGGCAAAAGGAAAAAAAAGCCTGGGGGTAGAAGTGGGTGGGGGGCACATTTAAATCCTTGGTTATTCATGATAATGTTCCAGCAATACCATCAGATTTAAAACCTCATGAGTTTTGCATCCCTACTTTGACGATACATGATTAGCGAGGGGTTACTGAAATTGATCTTTTGCCCAAGAATATTGCCGTACGGAAATAATGAATTGCTTGGTAAAAATTGCCGTAAAGTAACAAGAAAATGCATGAAAATTACCCAGCAGTCTGTTATACAAGGTTTACAATGGAATTTGACAGAGAAAAGACCTAAGAAGCAACACTTACTTTCTAAGCTGTAGATCTGATAATGTACAAAGACATTTTAGGAAAAACCAACAAGAAACAACAATCATTTGGAATTCAAGTCTTTTTCAGAAATCACTTCTACAATGTTGAGAAATTAAAAAATAGTGACATTTATTCCTTTCAAGTAATAATCTTGGAGCAATATCATTTATCATCTTTCAGACAGAACATACCACCAAACTTGAGAGAAATCATCCAAAAACTAACATCCATCCATCTGGTCACCAATCAATCGCAGGGTCACATACAAACAACCGTTAGCTCACTCACTCACTAATTTGGGGCAATTTTCCCAATTTTTAGCGTCGAAGAGCAAACCACTGTGCCCATTTATTTATTTATTACTAACACACACACACACACACACACACACACACACACACACATACACACACACACGCGCGCGCGCGCACACACACACACACACACACACACACACACGAGAGGTTACTAGAAGTCAAGGTGAATGGTGAATCATGAGATTCATCCAATTTCTTCCCTAACTCTTTCCCCATTCCCATTCGTTCTTCCAAACTGTTGACTCAGGAGTCTGTAAGACCTTTATGCCATTGCGAATGATGCGGGGAGGAGGAGAACAGACCACCTTTGCATTATCTATCATCTCCTCAGTCCCCCCTTTTCCCTGCAGTTCCATCTTTGATCCCTGTTAATCACAGAGCCAGGCTGCCTCAACAGAATAAATGAACTCTCTTGGTCATTAAAATTAAACATTGAATTATTGACATGCAATTAGCCTGCCTTTTTATGCAAGGAGAAACTCAAGTCTTTCCTCCCAAAGTGAAAGGGCAGAAATTTCCCGACTGCTGTAGTCATCAAAACTCGCAGAAAGTAGTAGAAAGTGGGAAAGTGTAGGAAAACTTGAGCAATCCTATTCATCACAGAATAAGAGCAGGGGAGGTTTTCCATCTCATTTAGCAGAGATTTATTCCCATAAGGAGTAGTGGAATGGTGTCTTGTGCTTGTTATCTGCTTCGTTATGGAGAGGCCCATGCCACCGCCACTGGATTATACTGTGGATTATGTTAATGTCGCAGAGACTCGTGGACACACTAACGTGTGGGTGATCTCCCGCTGCTGCGTGTTCATATGCGCTCAACTTGTTTATCTTTTCATTTAGCATTATGCAGATTCCATTATAATAGCTGAACAGATTGTTTACTAAATCTGTTTTCCATAATCCCCTATCAGTCAGAAAAAAAATGGCACCGACAGC
Organism: Fistularia commersonii; assembly: GCF_037954325.1. Classification (NCBI taxonomy): domain Eukaryota; kingdom Metazoa; phylum Chordata; class Actinopteri; order Syngnathiformes; family Fistulariidae; genus Fistularia; species Fistularia commersonii. Next base: position 19,774,129 of record NC_141291.1, on the reverse strand, counting down.
GTGAAAGGGAAAAAAAAAAGGTGACATTTTTGGTGGGATTTTTTCTTTTCACAATCACTTCCAATTATAGCCACGATTTTTCTCTCGATTTTATGAATAGCGAGAAACACTTAGTTGGCTTGTTTGTCAAATACACATTCTGCCTCTTTTCATGGCAGGGGAGCAGCAGCTTGACAAGCTGTTTACACTAAGCCCGAGTAAATCAAATTCCGAGTTTGCCTCCCCTCCTCGGTAATCTCATTTTGTTTACCGCTAACGTTAAGTACATTAGCGACCGGAAGGCCCGTCTGTATTTACTGTATTTACCCTTACTCTACTGGCTTTAAGCCAAACGGCGACAACAGTTATGAAATTAGGGTAACCAGCTGTATATTCATGAACAACTCACTCTTAATCTGACACGGAGGCAGGGAACCAAAGCTGTGAGAGCTGTGTTTGAAGCATAAACTGACAGAGATGGAGTTTATGCTGAAGTCAATGGCTGCATAAGTTGCTTTTTAAAACCCACAACATTCTCTCAAGTCTCTCTGGAGAGCATATTTAAGACACACACAAGAAAATAATAAGAATTTAAGTTCGGTTAATCTTTGTTTTTCCACAGGAAGTCAGTGAAATTTTAACTTGTAAAAGAAGAGGATGCATCTTCAGGGTCAAAGGTAGTCAGGTTTCCACGCCCTTGTGTTGTTGTCTCGCTTGTCTATTCAGGCTGAATGGGAGGAGTATCAGATCTCACCTGCCATTTCCTGCCATTTACATTTCCTCCTTTGTTCACACTTTCCTGGGTATGTCCACGGCCTGGGTTCCCATCCCTCACGACCTTGCCTCCATGCCTCTCCAGGCGGCCCCTTCATTGGTCTTAGGACATACCAGACGACACGCAGCTCCAGAAAATCTTCGCTGTTTAGCATTTTTATTGCAATCAACAGCACAAGTCATTTTTCTATACATGTTTGTTTTATACGTATTTACATCTTCACATGGATTTGCAAACGCTTTAAAAGGAGTTGACTTTTATAATGATATCACGCGAATTTTGCAGCGTTTTCATCTATTACGTGGGATCCTACACATTTTTCACACTTGCAAAAGTGGGACTTAATTGTTAATGTGGATATACAAACTGTTCAGAACTTTATAAGAGCTTTTTTTCAAATGAAAAGAATATGGGGTACGACAACTGGCTGAATATTATTTTCATTTTCATGACAAAATTATCGCAGCAATGTGAATTAATGGAATATATCGGTCTTTTAGGATCATTTCTTAGTAGCTTTGTCTGTAAAAAAAAAAAAAAAAAGCTTTTTATCATCTTGACATGAAGAGCAGGAGGGGTGCTTTGATTCATTGGGCAAAACAGTGGTTATTAGCAAATTATTCACTAATTTGGGTGATAATAATGTGTTAAATTTGTACAAATAACGGAATGAAAAACAATAGTTAAGTTTGGTTAGTTCTGGGCTACTTCTTGGTAGATATTCAGGAAGTGTGAATCTTAAAGGAGCTTTAAAGGACCCTTTATTTACCCTGTCCTCACACCTTGATAACTGAAATAAGCAACGCTAATTAGATCATGATAGTAGAGAAATTAGTGATGTGGAGAGGACTTTCTGTCAGTAGATAATGTTTTGCAAGAGATACAGTTTTTGCAAGAATTTTTACATTTCATGCAAATACGTGCTTGTGATCAATGACAATCGGTCAATCTTGGTCTTATTTATCAGCATTAAAAGTGTACCTTTCTTCTTTTCCCTTTTATACAAGCCAGTTGGGAGTAGTGTTCTTTGATTTGTATGTGAAATGGAAATGGAGGGGAGGTTCATAAAGGCGGTCACATTCAGCCACTGGTTGAAATTTTTAGGGTCAACAAAATCAACAATTATGGCTATGAACTGATGTCAAACCAAGTAATTTAGACTCAAAACCAATACACTCTTCACTGTTATCGCTGCCTTGCAGAATATACAAGAAATCGATGACTTAGTATCACACAGAAAATTTATACTGTGTCATCGTGTCACTGTGTCAAGAATTAATTTTCTGGCTATGTTTGTGGAGTGTCTCAGTCATCCAGGGCACGGAAAATGATTGCAAAAAATCTTCTTGTTGTGGCAACTGGGATTGATTTTCTTCATTTGAAGAATATCAAGTGAAAAAAAATCATGTCCAGTTGCAATTGTTTTCTGGACGTAAGAAGACTAAGCTCGGGTTAGAAAAAACAAAACAAAACACCAAATCACAATGTTTTGCATGGGAAAATCTGACCGTTAAAATGTGATCCTCACCAGTTATAATACTGTTGCCGAAAATCAACATACATTTTTGTAGAATGCTAAAGATGCCATACAATTAACATGGGCTCCCGGGCTTCCTCGGTGCATATATTAAACTTCTATGTCCTTATACAATAATAGTTGAAGGCAATTTAAACATGCATAGAAATTTAAGAGAGACCAGAGGAAAATCTTTCCGCAATTGCAGCAGAAGTGTCCTGAAAATATCCAAAACAATAAAGTCGAAATGGAATTTTTGTAAAATCCTAAATCCAAAATCCTATTTGGAATCATTGTGATTCCTGCCATCTGACTTGTCTCCACCAGTCTGCCAATGGCCACCAACTGCACCAAATGCTTGTCTTTTGGCAGTTTTGACGATTTAAAGTCAACCCCCTTAAAATTAGCATTTTCATAACTGATTTAAATGGACTGATCGAGATATCGATTTGTTAATGAGATGGACTTTCCATGTTTCAATAGACTTGCTTCCAAATGGCTTGCAGTGACATCTGGCTAAGATCAGCAGGTAAGCTTCTTGAGAGATCACAACTCAACATCTTGGAATGCGGATGTGAACACACTCTGCACACACAATTATGATATGGCCAAATTCTTTCAGCAGTTTGAACACAAACATGACTCAGGCCACACTGAAGGACCGCCATGTCCTCTATTTAACAGGAAGTGTTTACTCATGCAAGTTCAATGAGCCAAATATGTTCTTTTGTTTGGAGCCTAGACCCACGCTTGATTTCTCCCTTATCTGGTCTAATAAGTCGAGTGGGCGTTCTTAAACAATAAATGCACACAAACATTATTCATCCATGCAGGATAGAATTCCTTAATAGATGACATGACTATGTTTGATGGATGAATGTGTTGGTTTTCACTGAAAGTGAAAAGAAAAATGACGTAATTGTAGATTTGAACAATATACATATGCAGGGAGCAAAAATGGGTTACATAGTATGGTCTTCAGTGTCACTTTAAAATTCCTTGCAAGTATAGAGTAGGAGAAAAATGGCAGAAGTGTTGCCTTATAAAACCCTGGCTGGCAGATCCATATTTATATTTTTCCTCACCGCTGCAAAGAAGTAAAAGAAAACAAACAGGTACATGTGTCTCCTGTCAAACATAGACAACCATTGCTATAGAGGGGATTCTCTATGGCAGCAAACAGCTCCAGAGAGACCTTTAGTGTGTTGGTGTTGTTGCTGATCCTCAGTGCATTTCAAGTATAACTGCAAAGTATGATTGGAAATTCATGTTTACATGAATAATTTGCCATAGACAATATCAAGGTTTTTTTCAATTTATGTTTTAGATCATACAGGAGGTGAAAAGTTGCATGTGTATATCAGGGATACATGAAAAAGTAGATGAGGAGAACAGTATATGTGATGGTGGCTGCATTTGCCAGTGGCTCTAAATATGTGGTGTGTAATGACTTGTAAGATATGCAGTATAAGCAATATATGAAATACAGCTAAAATATTGCACGTGCATCCCTCCTCTCTCTCTCAAGCACGCACACACATGCACACAAACACCCTTACATTCATTTCCAGTATTCACAAGCACTACAAATGAATTTGCCTGAAAGTCGTCTTGAATGTCAATAGCTGAGCGTTATATAGTATTTTTCAACTATACGTTGTTAATTACTCCGTTTACTTCCGTTGCACTATATGTTGGTTTGAGCAGCTTTCCTGTCTCTGCTCATTCTGATACCAAGGCTTGCTATTATATCTCTGGCACAATCATTTTCCAGCACAGGGAAACAACCTTCTGGATCATGTCCTCCTCCACCTAGGTGCCTGTGATCACATCATTGTCATGCTAATGCTAGCACACAGACCACTGGTTCAAGTCACCAGACCTGCTCTAAAGCAGGTATGTGTATTTCTGGAAGGGTTTTTGGAGGCCAACTGAGGCATCAAAGATAATAGGGGCAGTACTCCTGGAAGATAACCCATTGCTTCAGTGACAGCTGAGACACTCGAAGTCTTTGCCATTATGGACTATGACTATGACTGTATTAACCTCACCGTTCTCTTCAATGAGTAACAACAGTGCTGCACAGAACAGCCCAGGTATTGAAACTGTCCCCGGACAGCATGAGTAGATCCCTTGTAGGGATCAATGAACGCAAAGCTCTGGATCCCAACAACCTGCCTTGCCATGTTCTAGCGACTGCGCTAAAGAACTCACAGATACAGCAACTTAAACACATTACTGTGTCACGCTGTTCTCCACACATAGAGAACCTCTCCAGGATCAGCAACACTGTCTCACTGGTTAATACAGCACAAGGAGCTTCTCTACTTCCTTCGCAGCTGCCATCATGTGCTCCTTCATTGAGACACCATTGAGATCCCAGAGGATAACCCATTCAGTGACAGCAGAGGCACTCAAAGTCTTTGCAGGGGTTTCAGACCATTATAAGCCCACACCACAGGGCATCCTGACCAGCTGCATCACTGCGTTTTATAGCGCCTGCACTGTGTTGTCTGCACTGCCGCAAGACCCAAAAGCACTCAGGGAAAGTTGCTGTGAAGATTGTTGTTTACGCTCTCCCCTCCCTCTAGGTCAGGGGTGTCAAACTCATTTCTCATTGCGGGCCACATACGGCCTAGGTAGATGTCAAGTGGGCCGGACCATTAAAATGATAGCATACTCAGCAATAAATAACCAAAATATCATGTCTGTCCTCTGTTTTGGTGTATCAAAGTACAAGAACATTAGGAAAATCTTGGAATTTAATGAGCAATCCTTTTACAAAACATTTCATGAAACACCTCATATTTCCTTTGACAAACGTGTAATTTACTTCTATCATTCACATGTATGCATTGCAACTGATCCCACTGATCGTACAAAGGCACAAAACTTTAACACGTAATTGGTGTTGAAAAATATAGTAATGCACTTTAAGATTGAATGAAACTTATAAAGAAAGGGATTTTAAAACCATTTACACATGTGCATATGAAATCTAAATTGAATCCCTGCCTACACCTTACAAACTAAAGAGAGTGCTATTAAATGTGTAAGGAAGAAAGTATTCACCTGTCCTGTAAATGTGAAAACTTAATCCATGAAACATGCATACACATACAATACATACTGAAAGTGTACAGTTGCATGAACAGAAGAATTCCAATATTCTGTTTTGTAGTGAAGCTGGTGACTAACATTAAATTGCACATTTTTGCAAGCGATTAGCTAGCTGGCTTTTACCGATGCTTCACTGATTTCTCGGCTATCGGTGAAAGTGGACCGCTGTTTCCTCAGACCCGCCAGATCTCATCTCTTCTCAGTTGTCCTTGCAAGCTGTCATATTTTTCACTGTGATGAGTCTTGGTGAATATTATATTCCTTAAATACCGAAACTTGTTCCAAACACACCAAGCACAAATATTTCCCGTGCGTCTCCGTAAATAAATAGGACGTAGTCCATTTTTCTTTGAAAATTCTACACTCTATCTACTTTTCTCTGTTTTGGTAACAACATTTTGGCTAATGAGGGAGTAGCGGGGAGGAAGAGAAAAGGATAGAAACAGCATCGTAACATGCAGAAGATGCCGCATTGATAACGTCTGCTGATTGGTCTGTCTTAGTGATGCGGCTTGTCTTCTACTTGTCTTCTAGTCTGAAAAATAGTGCGCATTTAATTAGAAAAATTAAACCCTTGTCATTTATGCATTTTTTCACTTTCAAATTATCCTGTGGGCCTCATCGAACCGGGCCGGCTCTGGCCCGCGGGCTGTACGTTTGACGCCCCTGCTCTAGGTCATCTACAGCATCATCTGCAAGGCCCTTTGTGTTGCAGGCGATCCTGTCTTGCAACTTTTACAGTCAGATTGCAGAATTCCCGCGCCAGAACCAGCAGACTCAGGGACAATTTCCCTGCCTGCTTTGCCCCCTGTCACTCTTCATACATGTGGTCCTCACTTAAAGATGGGGTTACGTTCCAAGGGGTCTTTCGTTAAGCGAGTTCTTCGTTAAGTGAAACACCATTTCTAGCATACAGTACTGTGCTAGGCGACACGGTGGTGCAGTCGTTAGCATTTCAGCCTAATAGCATGTGGGACCCTTGTTCAATTCTGATGAGGGGGACCTTTCTGTGTGGAGTTTGCATGTTTTCTCTGGTTTCCTCCCACACTGCAAAAAGGTTAATTAGAAAAAATGTGGAAAATTGTCCTGTGTGAGTTAATGTCTGCCTTTGTATGTCATTTACCCTGCCCAATGGCAGAAGATGGATGGAAGGATGTTTACTGCCATACACACTACTGTACTTTTTGGACTATAAGTCCCACTTTCTTTCATTGTTTGGCTTTTCCTGCGACTTATACTCAGGTGCGACTTATGTATTAAAATATCTACGGTAATTTTACGTTAATTATTTTCACACTGACAGCCATGAGAGTGAGCTCTAGGCTTGTGTGCCAGTATGTGCAACTCTCATTACTCCTGTGCCAGGGAAAATTTTAAATTTAAACATCAACTTAGAAAGACAAGTGAGAAAGACAGAACAAAAATGCCGCCAACAGGAAAATCATATCCTGCAGATTTCAAGCTGCAAGGTATGAAATATGCAGCCCAAAACGGTAATCGAGCAGGGGAAAGAAAGTTTGGAGTGAGCGAGAAACTTGTGAGAGACTGGCCAAAAGCAGAGGATTCTCTATCTGCAATGAAGAAAGCAAAAAAAGCTAATCGCAGGCTAAAAGCTTGGTGGCCACAGCTAATGGAACAAATTCACAAATGGGAGCTTGAAAAACATGCTGACACAGATGACACAGAAGATGAAAAATTAAATGGATTTCGTGATTTTGGAGTGAGATGGAGAGCTTGGTGAACTTTTATGATTTGTTGTTTATGCTATAGTTATCTGAATAGCCGTTAATATGCTACATTAACATACCAGACACCTGTTCAGCCTGTTATTATTACAATTGTAACGACCCTACGGTGCTGTTTGGAGGAATATTCAGAGTTCTGTGATTTCCTACTGGAATGTATTTTGGGATGAGAGAGAGCGCTGAGATGGAGAAGATTAAGTGAAGCTGCTGTTGCTTCATTGTTATAATTGTTCAAATAAAGAAAATGGTCATGGTTGGGCACGTCCACTCTGACATTATACTTTGACTTGCCTTTCAAGGTGTTCTTGTTCTCTGATTTTATCAAATACATTTCCCCCCAAAATGCGACTCATAAGCCAGTGCGACTTGTATATGTTTTTTTCTTCTTCATTATGCATTTTTTGGGCTGGTGCGACTTACAGTATTCTCCGGAGAGACTTATAGTCCGGAATTTACAGTATTCAGGGTTACACCAGCCATTTATGTAGCATGATGATTTTGTCACTCACAAATGTTGTGAGCCCTCGGTCATTTTTATTGAAATTGTTTTTTTCTCTGTACTCTGTTTTATTTGTTTCTATATCTACATATATCTGTCTATATCTTTTACTACGCAGTTTCTTGTACCTTGGTACATGCTCTATATTTATACATTTACACAAATTTGTTTATTGCAATTCCTTGAGCAATGCAATTTCAACCCTCTAAATGTGTGCATCATGTGGCAGTACTGACACTGTGACAGTAAAGTAAACTTTGACTTAACCTTATTGGTCTTTTTTAAGTTTCTCATAGTGTGAGAAAAACAGACAGCCACATCTCAGTTCGGTAGTAATTTAATAATGTGCCTCGCAGTTTGACTGAAGGACATTGTAGTAATCTAGGAAAGATTGTGGAATGATTGATAATGTGATCAGCTTTAATTGGAGTCTGATTGAATGGTGATATATTGACAGAACTGAAAATGGCAATTACAGGTGGTGAATCTTAATCCAGGGCATTTGTCTTGCAAAGGCCAAGTCAATGTCTGGGTTACCTCTGTCATCTCACTGTCCTGCGCCCCTTTGATTAGTTGTTTCTGAATTTATTAGCACTACAATTGCATATTAGAGTTGTTTGAGCATAAATAAAAGGAATAGATAAGTAAAAAATGTGTATGATACAATGGCCAGGATAGCTGGATATTCAGTGATATTATTGAAATATAAATATAAGAAAAACTAAGTAATATGAATTACTAGAATACAGAATTACTAGATGTTTATCTCAGAAATGTAGATGGCATTTTCTTCCATTATTCAAATATTTTCAGACCTCCTTCTTTTCCCACAGCATCAGCCTGTCAAACATCCATACTGCCTCTGGGTTGCCCAGACATCTGGGCTGCAAGACATCTATGAGCCCAAGAGCATTGTTTTTGCCCTCTATTATGTGATACAGCCATACTAAAACATCCATTCTTGCAATGAACAAAACAACAATGAAATCAAGTCACATGCTAAAGTCGTTGAACTACACGTTTAATTGTCGTTTGTCTCACCAGTTGTCCATGAAGTTATTTCCACCCTTGATTTAGCTGATTAGTTGGGTGGTACCTTGGGGCAGGAATTTTTTCAGCATATATTGTTCGAAGGTTAATGCACTTTGTCTCCTAACAAATACGCTATTAAGAAATCAGAACAGCTGGGACCAGCTGTGGTCTATTGTTACTAAGTGTCCAAGCTCTCTTTCCCACCATCCCCTGTCAACTAAATATGGGTCTCTGCACACACTGACTTTTGTAAATGCCTTGCATTGGGATTATGCATATCCTGTGTATACTGTATGTAATTCCTGACAGCTAAATGTTTATTTCTGCCCTTCACACAGATTGTTGCATGGCTATCGCCACCATCCACCGCTTGATGAAACACTCTGATGATTCAGCTTGAACTTATGATATCCAAGACAAACTACAATGATCCAAAAATCTGCACATAATACACAAAAACAAGAGAGAAGTGGCTTAACATGGCATACCAGCATCAAGCATCTCAGGAAACACACGAGTAGAACATTTGAGCCGGCTGATGTTTCCTACTTGGGAAATGCAGTGATGAGGCGTTCCTGTCAGTGTCTTTGTGTGACTGTGAAATCAAGAAGCATGTAAGTTGAAGTTTTCCTCTATCTGGCTATCTGCTGGAAAGATTTGAAACTTGAGCCAAGAAAACACCTGCTCTCTCTGATTCAGAGATTCAATAATAGGACTAGGTGTTGAATCCCAGCCGTTTGCATCACTTCTAACGGGGGAGATCTCGAGACACGGTTGCTACACAAGAGGACATGGAGAGCAAAGGAGAGAACCCAGGGCAATGAGTACAAGGAAAGAACCAAGGCAGGAAAGCATGGAGAAAACACAGAGAGAGAGTCTGTAGAGAACATGGAGGTGGAAGAACATGGAGGGAAAACAGAAAGTCCAACCTCTGCAGAGGAAGGCCCACCACAAGTCGATCAAGCCGGGTTGTGTGTCTCTTGGTTGAATATTTGCCGGCGCCTCCCAGGCGGTGTTACTCCTCTTCAGCCAGACAGTGACTGGTCCTCCCGGTAGTGTGGGTCAGTTCTCTAATGGCCTGTCGATGAGTCCGTCCCCTGACTTCTACCCCCCGAGCAGCTTTTCTGTTATACTGAAACCCCTACATCCCACTTCCACCGGGCGCACATTGATCTTCTAGCTTCTGTCCTTCTCCTAGTTGCTGAGTTGGCATACTGCAGCTTCTTACGATCATAGGCTTCTTTACGGTGTCTTCCCACGGCACCGTCAGCTCGATAATGTAAGTATATCAGCGATATTTGGACCAAAGGAAGAGGCAGCAGTGCGATTGTTTCAGCTCCCGGGGGAATATGCGGTTTTGGTCCAAGTCAGCCTGCATCTGCCAGTCCTTAGCTACAATCAGAAAACCCAGATCCGGGGTTGAAGGGCTTGTCCTCCATTTGTCCTCCTCCCGGACAAATATTTGTTGGTGGTGGCACATGCCCTTGTTAGCGAGTGGGTGCGCGTTGATGGCTATCCCCTTGTGCTCCAGTTTTTCGGCTAGGGACCGGATCACTTGGTTGTTGCTCCATGCGTGCCTGCATTTAGTGAGGCTGGTCTTGCAGCCAACCAAGATGCGCTTTAGCGTTGCTGGGTACATACACAGTGGGCAAGATGGGTGCTTTCCTAGCCACAGCTGCAGATTTGTGGGAGCGGGACGCACATCATACGTGGCTCCAATGATGAAACTCACCCTGTCGGTTTCCACGCTCCAGAGTTTGCCCCATGGGAGTTTACTCTTTTCAACAGCCTTCCGCTTCATCTGCTTGGCTTGGTTCCTCCTGTCGAAATATGATGACTTGATATCGCTGAAGCCCAATTAGCAATTCTAAACACCTTGCTTTACACTGAGCAACCTGCGTGTGAAAGTGTGCATGCCTGTGTACAGAAGTCTATTGGTGTAAGTGACAGTGAAGCTTATTGCTAAAATCAGCAAGGTGTGACATTTAAGTGGTCGTCAGGAAAAAAAGAGCACAATTATTTTTTTGTTGAACTCTGGCAGAACTACACTGTTGAAAATTATCATCCTAAATCATCTCAGAATCTGAATCAAAGGAAGCAATAAAACTCCACATTTTTGGAGACGCACTATTAATCAAAGGGTTTGTAGATGTGGGTTTTTGCTGACTTTTACAACACAAGAGGGGGAACAACTATCATTAAGTAAGTATAGCTCTGACAGCGACTATTTTACCTGTGGTAAACCCCTATAGAATGATAAAGGACAGGAATGCAAAATATTTAGCAGCAAGCTAAATACTTTTCTGTTTTGGGGAAATCACAAGTTTCTGAAACACTCCGCCTCACTCCAGTGTAATAAACCAACGGAAACGCATCATGGTTAGTGGAACCGCAACAGGTTTTGACAATTTAGATTTATTAAAATGGTCCATTGAATGGCATTGATTAATTCAGAGTTTTCAGGTCAGGTTCATTGGAATTCCTGCCACAGAGAGAAAGGCAGGTCCTCCTCACTTCAGCAGGCTGATTGCAGACAGACAAGCTGTCAGAACCTTTATCATTGGGACTTCATCTTGTTAATTTGGTAGATGGGAGTGAGGGTATTTGCCCTGTGGAAAACTAAACACACTCACAGGGTTTCACTCCACACTTCCACACATGGCCGTCGAAACATCGGCGAGGGCCACACATAGCCTGGAGTCATATCAGACCCGACAGCCTGGCTGGAGTCAATATGACCGCAGGCTAAAAAAAAAAGAATGATAGAGGAGCCGGTTCGCCTTAAACTGAAACCCACACTGTGCAGAATAAAGTGAGTATAGCACTCATTCAGCATGAGCAGTGTACCTCCTCCCTACCCCCCAACACACACACACAGACAAAGAAAGACACCACACACACATCACACTCTCACTCAGGCTGTCACCTCACACAGCAAGCCCCCTTCCACCAACCCCTCCTTTTTTCAACTCTATATACCCAACTCCGACTCAACCTCAGTCAGCCATATTGTGATGTTTGTGTAGGTTTTATTTTTGCATCATGGAAGCAAACAGGATTGCTAAAACAATTGCAATGGGTTGTGCTTGGTGGAAAAGGTCAGTAAAAGGGGTAGGGTTTTTAATCATGGAGCTGATATACAAGCATGCACATAATCATGTCTCTGTGCATGTGTGTGTGTGTGTGTGTGTGTTTGTATTTACTGGAGTTTGTTGGTTGTTATATGAAAATAACCCCCAAACATTATCTATCTGTCAGTCCAACTTTTGACTTCTTTCTTTCATCTGTCAACTGTAATTTTCCAACAGTTTGGAAAACAAGTAGTAGAGGTGCAAACACTCTGAGGACATTTATTTATGGATCAATGGCATAATGTCTTGCAGGACTGAGTCCTATGAAAACATTTACTCCTAATCTTTTGACTCTGACCTGCTGTCCATCCATATGGAGAATTTTATTTACCATAAATTCCCTTTTGTTTTTTACCCATCAGTGCAAAACACAAGGATGTATTTGAACAAAACAAAAATACTAAAAGAATGAAGGTTTATGAATTAATTGATTGCATTCCTTGATATAAATTCATGGAATACACAATTCATGTTATCATTATTATGTTTTCAAAAGCAAACAAATGATTTATATTCCAAGTGCATCCTACGTCTTGGGCAGTTTGGTTTCCCTGGAATACACCAATGCACCTTAGAATCAGCCAGATTTCGACATGTGCCACACACAACATCTGATAATGGATATCTGATAACAAATTCCCATTGGAAAAGCATTATGGACACACAGTCTTCTCCAGGTGTGAAATTAAATGCACGGGTGTGTTCGATTATCACTGGATCAGCCAGCACGCCTGTTAACACCAACTATGAAAAGAATTGTAAACCTAAGCTCAACATCTGCATCAATAATTTTGCAGACACTGCTTTGTGAAGTAAGACATTTCGCAGTCAGAATGGAATCGTGCGAATGTGTATTTAAAAGTACATACATATACATAGTGTATGTATGTACATACGCAAACTGCTGTATGCATTGTATGTAGCTCAGTGGTAGAGTGCATGTATGAGGTCCAGGGTTCAATCCTTGACGTCTCCACTGTAAGTCGCTTTGGTTAAGAGTCAACTGAATGACTGTAACGTAATATTCATATGCATGTACGGAGGTGTATATGCACACAAACAGAGTTAGTTAGAGAAATAGGCAATTACTATCTTAAAAATTAGACAGCGCTATACCTACAATTTCAAGCCAGCATTTTTACATAATAAATTTTGCATGCTTGGTTTGGCCTATTAAAGAGAAGATAGAAAAAAAAAACTTCACTTGAGAGCAAGAAATCAAACTTCTGTTTATCATATCATTTCGATTGATGGCTTTGAAACAGTGGCTGCCTCGTAGGTACTGTAAGACATGCGTTGCAAAATTAAAGAACAAATTACAGCAAAAGTGTAATCTCATGGTTTGAACCAATTTTTCGGTATTTTCAAGTTCAACATTTAGTTTTAAACACACACAGACACACAAAACAATAAGAAACGATAATGTCTGACATGTTTCTTAGTACTGAACATAGATATCAACTACTGAACGGTAACAGTCTTCAAATGGCCAATGTGATTGAGCTATATTAACTATGGGGATGAACAATTAAAATCTTGAAAATTGTCCATCTTTAGCTGGAATATTGTCCAAATCAAAGGTCTGCTTTTTTCTCCAAGCCAAAATTTATGGAGAGCCAATTCTTCATGTCAGTGTCTGTGGACCCAGTATAATAGGGTCTGTTAAGTTGAGATGGTAGATTTAGTAGATTTAGGGAGGCATTTTTTTGCTCCTGGCTTCATCGCTTCTTCCGCTTAAGCCTGCAAGTATTGCAACATATGTCACAACAAAACATTGACAGGAGCAAATAAATGAAAAAGACAAAATCTTAGATGGACTGGTTTGTAACAGAAAAGAGACGGAAAAATGATACAAATTAAATGGCCATTCAAAATGGAAAATAAAAATATACATGATATTCAAATAAATATAGCCATCCATTTGTGAGTGTTATCAATGGATTGTCCCTCTGCTTTACAGCACATAGGACCCAAGTTCAATTCCCAAAGTGAGCCTTACAGTGTGGATTTTGCGTATTCGACAAGTGTCTGCATTGGTGTTCGCGGGCCAAAAACATGTAAGGTTAGTTGAAAAAAAAAAGTGAACATTTCTTGTGCGACTGAAAGAGTGAACAGTTGTTTGAGGCTACATGCTTGAACCCCGGCTCTCGCCCGTTGACAGCCGGGATGCACTCCAGCAAACCCCCGTGACCCCGACTGCAGGATAAGTCTTAGTTGGTAACAAATTATTTTTTTTTCTTTATTTTAGTAACCTGATTTTAATAATTTGCCTACAGCACCAAACAGCGCCTCGAGTAAGCGAGGGAAAACAAAATCAGAGCTGCCACAGCTGACATCGACCACATCGGAGGATTATGTTGCCCCAAAACCGTGCCTCAGTGGAAGGTAATACATGCTTTCGGTTAGGCGATTTTGGTAACACTCCAAAAAGACATTTCTATTTCCAGTATCAGATGGTTAAAACATAGTGATAATTAGCACAATGTGTGTGCTTCAGTGTGAGGTTCGGACCTACTTTGAACGACTACAAGAACCATGAAGGAAAAACACAGTTTGGTTTTTCATGACATCTCGATGCCTCCTCTTCTGTCACTCAGCATTAGGGATTTTTTTTTGCCAGTTGTATTTTCCTTTTGTAATCTGAGGAACCATCCTTTTAAAACAACTTTGTTAATTACTTAATTGATTTGGTTGCTGAGGAATTATTTTTTTGCATTCCCGAACCAGTTTTGGACAATAACTTTTGTAATATGAGTTTAAAATAAATAGCTTTTATAATTAATCCTAGGGCTTGCTTGATCTTCGCATTTTGAGTCGCGCTTTCATTTGAATCCTCAAAATCTGACCACCAGTACTCCGATATAAATTAGATACATTAATGTGACTCTGAGAGGAATAATTAAAAATATGAGGCTACAGTAGCTAAGCAATAATAATTGAAATCTGTATCACGAAATCTGACTGCGGTCTCCTTATTCGACCCACATCTGTTCCATTTCCAACACCTCAAAGACTCTTCTTTTACGGGTTTGAATTAGGGAAACTAAGCACAGGGCAGCAAATGGTGTTTCAATGACCAAAAAGGGTCAGAGGCTGGCAATGGTAGAGGAGGTTGAAAAAAAAATCAAAGCGAAATCGGCAGAATGTGTACTTTCAGAGGCTGCGGCACAGTTGAACTGAGCAGGCCCAAGTCCTGTGAAAAGAAATGGAGACAGGCTGAATGCAAATTAAATCCCTCTCATTCCTGCAAATATTGTCTTAGCCATTAGTGCGGGCCTGACTAGAAAGGAGTGGTCCCACTCATTGTCGCTCAGCCAGAGAGAAGTCAGGGGAAGAATTCTATTCAGTGGCTGTCTTGGGGGCTTGGTGCACTTGGGCGCTTTTTTTGGTACCATTCAAACGCCACAGACCGTGGCAACAAAGACAGCTTTCAGCGTACCTCACTGTAAAAGCATGTGAAAAAGAAGAAAGGAAGTGGATGGGATGGGGGGCTCGGGGGGAGGGGCGGGGGGTCGGCACTGGAAAAGTTTAGGTGGACGTCCTGTCTTGAGCAGTATGTCATTTTATTTTAATTGGTCAGTTCATTTTGTTTGATGAGCATTTCATCTTGCAGCTTCAGTGGACAGTTCTACTGCTTGTTAACTGCACAAAATACAGTATTCAAAGACAAAATAGAGACGTCCGGCGTAAAATCAAGTCTCAAAATCAAAACTCAATGCAATGACCTTATTCTGATTTCTTACAATTCTTAGTCATGACTTTGTTGAAAGAAGTTCAATAACCAGCACAATCACAGCAAGCAGACACCCCTAATCCGCTCATAAACATTGACATTAACACTTGAGGCTTTAGTCATCTATAGGTTTATGTCAAAAGGTGGGTGCAGGAAGACAGTGAGTGCACGCTATGTGTGTAATAGCACACATAAAAATGCTGTCAGTCACTGAGGAAGAGAGGGTTTACCTATAGAATCTTACAGAGCACAAAGCAGAAAGTAATCCCTATTTTGTGACTGCTACGCTTTGACACAGTTATACAATTATACCCACCAAGAGGGAATTATCTGTTGACAATGCACTTATGATGATCACTATTTTACTATTTTCGGTGTGCCCTTATTACAACAAGGTTGATGAGATGTGTAAAAACATACATATGAGGCGGTGTGGTGGAGGTGATAAAAGCTGTCATAAGCTGTCATATAGGAATTGAGAGTTATTGAAGGAGACGGTTAACCCCAAACAGTCCTCCTCATGGCTCATCCATAATGGGTTAAAGGCAGAGAGGAATCTTTCGCAAGGGATTTATAAAGTACAATTAATTAAAAAAGGAAAATGAAAAAATTCTGTTACAAATGCAGAGAGAACAATTTCCCACAAGGGAAATCATCTTATTAATCTGCAAATTATAAGCAGTCTGATGGAAATCAGGTTTTAATAATGACATTTTTCGGCTCAAATAGTGATAAACTAAAACCAAAGAAAAATTAGAATCAAAAAGGGACCATAACAAAAAGTACCAGTCTGAAACACATTACATTAAAAGGATCGGAATATCTAACCACATACTTCAACTTTAAAAAACACAATTTTATCATGTATTAGTAAATGAACAATCAGTGAATGTGCAATTCTATTATATATATATATATATATACACACACACACACACACACACACACACACACCCACCCACACACACACACACACACACACACACACACACACACACACACACACACACACACACACACCCACCCACCCACCCACACACACACACACACACAAACACACACACACACACTTTTTTTTATTTTTGAAACTCCCTTTGACTTATAAAGCCATATCTGTCTTGGGTCCTCTGAAACTGCGCATAATTTTTGCATGTCTGGACACTTTTACAACTAAGCTCTGTTTTTTGCATCATGACTGGCTGCTGTTGTTTTCTACAAACACAAATCATGGGGACGATCTGAAGGTTACTATTAACCCGGAGTAGCTTTAATACACAGAGGACAGGTAACTTAAGGGGGAAGGGGAGGTAACTAGAGGGCCTCTCTTGTTCAAATTCCAAAGTCTTCTGCTGTATCCATTGGCTGCAAAACCAAACATGACTGTTCATGAACAGATTATTTGTGTGTGAATCCACATGAGAAGGTTCAATCTGTAGTAAACACTCAGCGGAGTAGTATTGTGCCACCGATCCCCATTTCAAATGTTGTTCTTTAAGAAAGGCTGCTATGGATAGATGTCGCTTGTTGCATATACACTGGATGTGATGAGGTCGGTAAAGAAATACTGCACAGGTTTGTGTTTGTGTGTATAGGTGGAGCTGGCTGAGTGTAAAAAGCAGAATAGCCCTTGGCATCCCAGGTTTGTTTTCACTGGTGCGTTTACAGCTGCTGCAAGCATGGGCGAGGAAGGGCCAGGCTGAAGTAAAACAACCAAATTCTTACTTTTCTGCTTCTTTTCTTTCACTCTTTCTTCTCCCCTGTCTTTGGAGAGATGGCTCCTGGCCAGCCAGCTGTATAATCAAGCCTTTCATTTATACTTTATTGACAGATGCTACTTCTAGCCTTGGTTGGGGGAACAGGGTTTGTTTTACAAACCTCTGGGAAAGATTGAATTCCATGGCAAGGTGATATATGCCTCCGAAGGCTTTGTTAATGTTGGACTACTGCTTCATGGTAAGAGTGGTGGAATGCTCTCCTCCTTTCTGACAAGAAGGTGAAACCTATAAAGCCGGAACTGAGCAAGGAAAAACAGTAAAGAATCGAATATGGATTGGATAAGACACAAATAGCTGCAACCACTAGCGTCATTCGTGACATATCAACTCCAATACATTCACATTATGCTGTAAATATCCATGCAAGTAGATAAGAAAACTCAAAGATGATGACTCATAACCCTTTTCAAGGCCTAATCTCAAATTGTAAGTATGCGCAAAACTAGGACTGATGGCAAAACACACTCTCATTCTGTGTTCGATTTCTACCCTTCACGATTCCACCCTTCATGTATTTAGTTAATAATGTTTTATATGCTGCAATAACAAATGATGATACTCAAAAATGCATGGGCTTCTTGAGTTTGGTTAATGGTTTCAGCCAGGAAAACAAAGAGAGAAAGGCATAGTCTGCCAAGACAATCCAAGCTAGAAAACGACGACAGGTTGACGCTGCTGACAGATGGGATGGAGATGTGAGTATGTTCCAATGTATTTCCGCTTGCCAACCAGGTCGGGCGATTCTGTGTCGTTGGAAGGTGGTTGTAGAAGCAAGAGTTCTGGAAAGATCCAGAAAAATGATTTATTCATTTATAATATTTTTTTTCATAGCACAGGATTACAACTGCGCGTCTCCTTTTGAGATCCAGATTTTGGTGAAAACTAAAAAAAAATAATAAAAAAACAACAAACAAGCAGACATGCAAAAAGAAAGTAAACTAGGAATTTTAAACTCAACCTGATTTCTGGTTCAACAAGCATCAGGTTGTTCCTTGGTATTCTATTATGTATTTAAAACAACCCTGATCAAACCCTTACTCCTGTATCTTACAGCTGCTTTGAGTAGAAGTAGACAAGAATGTTCTTAATTCCTTCAAGTTATATTGTGTTGTTTCAATCCCTGAGAGCCTCTGTGCGCTAGAATTTATATTTTAATGTAAAATTAGGAAATGTCTACTGCCCTAGACATGGCCAGTACATGCAAACTCGCAACAGAAAGGATTCTTGTTGGAATAGAACCAGGGATTTTTTTTGCTAAAAGGCTGAGCCTCGGGCTGCCCCTGTTGGAAAATTAACTGTCCTTTACTATTTGGATATTGCAAATAGAACCAGGTGCGGGTCTAGTGTGAGTCTTATACTGCTTCCTCTTTCTCTACTTTTGGTCCAGGAAAGTGTGAATCTCAGTAAGAGGCTACTCAAAAGGTATTTAAGTGTTTTTTTTTTTCCAAGGGATGAACCATATTCATTTTTATTCATCACTTGCATTATGTAGAAGATATTGATAATGATTTGGACATATTTTTCATCACTCTTTTGAAATGAATTACTCTCAATAAAGTGTAGAAATATACATTTCAATTACTGTTGGAGCTTCAAAGAAATATGAAAACACAAATGACCAAGACAAGACAATGATTTTGAGACATGTCTTGTTATTTTTTCAATTTCCTAAATATTACCCTTTCCTTTAAGTCACAGCAGCAGCAAATGGTTACATGGACATTTGCAGTTCGTAATCATCAATGGAGCCCCCTGATGTTTCTTTGCTGATAATAATGCCGCACATTGTGATTTTTTTCTAAATTGGCAAAGGGCAATGTGTAAAACCTGCCCCTCTGGTGGACTCTGTTGTCTTCACTGTGTAACAGTTCTATCTTTTAAGATTCTTTATATGAAGAATGGGTCTATTAAAAAGAAAATGTATTTTGAGGATTTTTCTGACGTAATGCAGTTGGGAAAAAAGCTCGTTTTGAAGATTCAAATGGGGAACATTGTGTTAAAAGGGCCGGTAAATAAATCTTTGAATTCATATGATATTCTCAAGTCCAGTGTTTAATCATGTTTACTGAACTAAAACAGTTATTATTTAGTTGTTACCATAAAATGCAAACTCTTTGTGCAGATGATTCAGCGTACTTTATCATCTACAGCAAATATAGTACACTATGCCATCTATTCTTAGTCTTTGTAACACTCCTAGTGGTATCTGTTGCTATATCTATACACACAGGTGTATTCAAAGCAATACATATTAAAAATCAAAATAATGTATGCGCACACACACACACGAATGCACGCACGCACACATGCACACACACACACATGCACACACACACAAACACACAATTCGGGGACAAAAGGAGAATCTGAAGAATAAACAAACCAGAAAGTTGGGGAAATAAACTGAAACCAAATACTGCCTATAAGACCAGAAGTTTAACTGCTTTAAAATGCCACCGAATGCACATATTTTGACGTTTTAAGTACGCTATCTTTGAAATTTGGCATGCAGATCACCTAGTACTTTGCTTGACTCCACACTTAGAGCGGCTAATTGTGACTTGACCTGTGTTAAAAAGATAAGTAACCTGAGGGGAAAATTGCGAGATACAGGATTTTTGAGCATGGCCATTTTTACTATTTAAAATGTAACTCAGCTGAGACATAAATGCATTGCTATGCATTGCTCGTATATCATTTTATATTATTTTGTTTTATTTTTTACACAGCTATAATTGCTGCATGAATGTAAGGAGACACCACTTTGGAGCAGATAATTTTGATAACTCGCTTGTCTCTATGCATGACTGATGCAGGTGTGTGGTGGAGACACACCTGGATTCTAAACCTGAGCTATTTATCATGTCTTTCTCTATCTCTCCTCAGCTCGCTTGTCTGCCGGCCTATTTCCCCTCTGGCTATGATAGGATTATGTCTGACATGTTTAAGGAAGTGGCTTTGGCAGGCAGAGTACATACACACGGTGTATAGAAATTCCTTATGGCACCCTTGCCTCTGTAACCTTGTATAATGGGGCAGGTCTTGACGATATGTCTGTCTGTCAATCTGGGTTGAAATTAATCTGAGTGTGAAGAGAACTGGGAAGATGAGGCAGGGAAGCTTTTAGAATCAACTCTGTTATCATTGCAGATGTCAAGTGGGATGACATAGGAGGATTTATGCAGTTGGTTAACCAATTGCTGGGCTTTGATTAAAGATTTAGCCTTGCTTCATTAAATAGAAGTGTTCGGACATGTTTGCACTCATTTTTCAGTGCTGTAAAGTAATGGAGGACTTTACTCATCTCCATTGGCTGTGTTTGTCTGCCAAGAACATGACAAATAACACTTTGCAGAAGCAAGTATAGACTCTCTAAGAACTAACCAAAACAACTCCTACGTTCGGTTACATGACCCAACTATTGGATAGATTCTCAAACGACTGTTCGAGGCAACAAAGAAGGGGTAAGAGTACTGGCAAGGACAGGACATTATCATCTCACTTGACGTAGTAGCTAAGATTCAGGCGTTAGGGAAGTAGAATTAACACGGAACTTTAGAAATATGTCAAAGAATATTTAAAAAATAAAAAAACAAAACTCGAGATTGAGGGATACTTTTTCCATCTTGTGTTGATTTATATTTATTTTTCTATTTCTTTATCTCAGAGACACAGAACAAATGATGGAAATTGCAGAGCCAGAACCTGGTGTTTATCTCCTTCTACCTGCTTTTTGGTCGACGTGCCTTAACTTGTTGACAACCTCTGTAAACCCAGAGGTTTGCTTTTTCCACATATTCAATGCGGATGCAGGTCGGACTCACCCACTCTTGCTCCTTCTGTGCCCACAACCCATTAATCAGGTTCTATAAGAAGTCCGTAAGTCAAAGTTCTAAAAAAATGGGGTGGGGTGTCGGAGGCTGGGGCCGGAGCAAGGATGAAGACGTTCAAAGAATTTCAGAATGTCTTTGAAAATTGTACACGGCCATTTACAGATGTTTCGATTCAGGGCTTGTAATTGGGACATTTCACACACTGACATGGAACAGGATGGAGAGCGGATATATCGAAGGCTGAGAGAAATTGAAATTACGCAGTTGTCTTTTAATCAAGATGTAAAATCCAGTGTACCTGAGGTAAAACTGTACACGCTTCCTTAGTATTTGAGGCTCAGTGTTGTGACAGTCTAGAAAAAAACACTACAGCACAGGTTCTTGGTGCTGTAGGTCGATGTTTTTCAACCTTTTACGCGGCACGGGACATTTCTTTGGGTGAAAAACAGTCATACAGTCATGGCATACCACGAAACAGAAATGTTATACTTGTTAAACTCTGTAGCTTAATTCAGATACCATCCAGCGGAGTGGAAGAGTATTTAATTGCTCTGCCTGTCATTACGTTAAGGGCATGTGCACTCATCAACGTCAAATCATTTGCAGTCACTGAATAACATTTTTTGGGACCGATTGTGAAATGGGACAATTTCCAACTCAAGTCAGATGTGCCACAGCACAGTGGCTAAAAATTATGGCTATATTCCTTTTATTCAGCCTGATAACTGGCTGACAGAAAACGTCTTGCTTTACGCACAAAGATCTCGGGCAGTAAAGTTAATTGTATATATGACACATGTTATGCGGCTGTGAGAGGCTGAAAGGGGGCTGGTTGTGATTTTATCGGGATTAACTTGTCCGACTTTTAGTCTAAGGCTCAGCTTTTGAAATTTTGCTTTGAAATGTTTCCGAATTGTATATGTTGTGTTTTGTCGGTCAACATTATTTATATGTTGAAGTGGAAACACAATGAATCTGATATATGTAAAATATTTGGATCTCATTCATCTTCTTTGTAAGGTAGTGATTAGGTGTTGAACGTGAAGCAGATGACTAGAAATGATCAGATCAAGCTCCAAAACTTAACAGCGGTGATAATAAATATTTTGCAAATGGAGCCAACAAGTCTGAACCTCAAATTTCTTCAGAGACATATCTCAGTGACTGTTGAGTTAAAAGAATGGGATCTCTATAACATATGGTTTGATTGTGAGCCTTTTCTCTATTACCACAACGTGTTACAGATTATAACTGTACACTTGGCTATACAATGGTATTAATGTACAAACATCAAGCCTAATAGTTACAAACCCCAAATAGGATCAAGGGTTTGGCGATGCACAAGTAATGCCATTTAGTATTGCTGGGTAGCTTTTCGAAGTTGCAGTTTTGCTGTTTAACGTATTGAAGGATCAAATGTAACATCTCAGCAGTTATTAAAAAAATGAAAAGACTCAGTCCAACACTAGATTCAGTGCCCACGTACAATGATGGCTCAAGAGACCTAAACTTTCTACTCATGATATTCCATACAAAGTGGCCATCATGATGTGTATCCCCATTACCAATGTAATATACTTGCAATGACTGAGGTAACAATCAAATATTGGGGCTCCAAAATGGTTCTGTCATGGAGTGACGGATAATTAGTTCAGAACAGTAGACTACATACTGAATGTGGTGTCCTGCTAGAAAAGCATGCTCTTTCACACCATGCATACGCATTTTCATTTGAGTAAATGCATTCGTTTGCACTCAGGACTGCCTTTGTGAATTGTAGTTGTACACTGACGTGGGACATCCGTACTGAGGAATTAATGTTTCGAAGGTTCTTCATTTTATTGGACTTCCACTTGATTATGTAAAATGTATGGCCATTTATATTTTTCTTACAACTAATTCTGTCAGGTAAGTTGATGATCCAAAATATCAAATACCTGCAGTATGTCTGAGAATGGCCAATATTTGATGATCAATACAACCTCAACGATGAACTCAAGTGATTGCTCAATGAAATGGGGGGGGCGATTAGCAAGAACTAAAATAATTTATTTGATAACTTTATTGCAAATAAAATGAAATAAAATGATTTCTTATGGAGGGGGGGAGGGGATGCTACTGTGTGGTGTTTGCATGTTCACCCTGTGTCTGCGTGGGTTTCCTCGGGGTTCTCCGGTTTCCTCCCACAGTCCAAAAACATGTTGCCAGTTAATTGGAAAAAAAAAATGCCCTGAATGAGTGAGTGAGTGGATGAGTGTTTGTCTGTGGCCCTGCGATCAACTGGCGACCAGTCCGGGGTGTATCCCGCCTCTCGCCAGATGGCAGGATACCGTAAGCGGCAGATGAATGATGGACGGCTGGCACCTTATTGAGGGGGAGTTATCGCAGAAATTCGCCTTCGGTTGGGTGTCTTAGGAAAAAGTGGTCCTGGGTGAAGGTGTAGATAAGGAATGATTCAGTAGTTCCCTGATGCCAGGATGAAATAGGGACATGACACCTCATGGCAACAAGGCACTTCAGCCAGACTCGAGCGATTGAGTCTCCCTTCTGGAGCCATTCTTCAAAAGCTTTGGGAGTAGCATATGGGCACACAATGCCGTATTCCAGACAGCTTTGAACCGACACACCTTTACCTCAACACTTGCGGTCAGACATCATGGACAGGAGCGAGACCCAGGTACTCACCTGAGCGTGCCAGTGGCTCATTTGACAAATGGGTTCATAGGACACAGAATGTAACATCTGTTGTGGTGATGAAGCAAGAGCTAGTGCAAGAAGGGAAGCAGCGCTAGCCTTAAATCTTGGATCGTTGCGCACACATAGTCTTAGTTATGGAAACAAGGCCTGGAGACGCTCAGTGTATGTAAAAAGCATTATGTGGGAGTGCCAATAATCGCAAATTATTTTGGAGTTCTGGAATGGCCTGGTTTATCTAAACCAGAAAAGTATTTTGCTATTGGTGTTGAGTGTGAGGCAATGACTGTATACAACACAAATTATAATTGAGCACAACGTTGTTAAAAACTGTACACATTGCAGACAACCCTAGGCAAAAAAAATCAATTACTCACTTTGTTGTTTAACAATGAAGAGTGTCAAACAAGAGGGTAAAAAGTAGATCAGTCCTCTTAACTGACTACCAAATGAGCTAAATCAAAAAAACTATGAGAGTTTGCTGGACTTCTGTGTTTTGGGGATATAATATCTGGTTGGTCCATCACCCTGGCATCCTTTTTGGAGGCAGCTGTGGAAGCTGTGGTCTGAGGGTCATTGGTGCTTGTCGTGGCTGGCAGGAACCAGAGAACTTGCTGGTGGACACAGTGGTCTTGTGGGCCTGTATTAGCAACATCCTGCCCTGGGGCACCAGGGGTTGTATTATTTTTTTGCCTTACAGATGTGAATGTCGTGTTGTAAAGGAGATGGGGAAACCTTTTTGGTTTGTATGTACATCCTGCCCAAGCCCCACTCTAGTCTGTAGTGTCAAATTAAACTGCCCTTACATTACATTTTTATCAATTAAATACAATTGCTATCCACCAACAATATGTGACACTCTTAAGCAGATGGTATATTTCTAATCTTCGGTAATGGTCTCACTTTAGATTGTATGTGAGTCACAGTATATGTATCAAAGCTTCTTCAGCTTCGGGTATCTGGACACTTTTGATACTTACCATGACTGGTACATAACTCCTATATTAAACAACATCAAACTGAAAAACAAAAAATTTTTGAAGATACCCTTTTACATGTCTCTCTTTTCTGAGCATGTAGGTCTTTTAAAGACTAAAAAATCATTCAGGGCGTCACCACTACAGAGACCGTAGCAGGATTAGGATACAACATTTCCTACTGCCCAAAGTTTGGGTTCCATGTTGGAAACATTTACATAACACATCCACAAATGCCTTGATTTTGACCGCTTATTTCACATATGGATCTCCCTGACGATTAGCTCTGACACAACAATTAAGCAGTATACAGGATCCGTATTTATATCAGTGAAGGTTTTCAGTCATCCACGTCATGGTCACAGGAAGATGTGACAATAAAGGCACACATCCAAATTTACGATATCCCACTGCATTTTATGTACCTATGCTGGACTTGGTACAATAGTGACACCTAGTGTTACAAAATATTGCCCCAAAGGGAATTTTTGGTAATGACTTAAAAAAACAGGCAGGGACTATCAGTTGTTGTTCTACTTTTATTGGGGGGAAATATTCAAATACTAATATTTTTACACAAGCCTAGCCCTGTGGTCTCTCCTGAAACCACCTAAAAAAACTGCTTGGCTTAAGGGACTGTAGCTTCACTGCTTGTGAAAGTACTGTTCCTGGGTGTTGGGAGGGTGTTGAAATGCTGTGACTTTTGCATTGCCAGGGGGAGGAGAACTGTTCTCTTGGTTGGTGCAAAGGGCAATTCCAAGAAGTCCTAAACCTGACCTATTTGCCCTCCATGGAGGAAGGCCCTTGTACCTTGGTCAAGATATGGATTAAATTTGTCTGTAGATACCGAAAGCAATGGACACTGTGGTGTTGTCCTGGATGAAATGCCTCTTCAATGTTGTTTGGAGGTAGGAGACAGGGTCGAGGGTGTGACAGGCCAGTGATGGTCCAAAGCTTTAAGGAGCATGTCTAGCTGCAGCACTGCATGCTGTTCAGTGACACGGAGAAAGCCTACACTGGTGTACTGACAGGGAGACTGCCCGTGATTGTTGAACCTTTGAATAAGAGGAGCATTTCCAATTAATTTCAGGTTGTGAAAGAATTGAACAGCCCTTCACCCTCTCTGCTATTTGGAATATTTGTAAGAGTATCTTTGTAAATATCGATTTACATGTGCAATATGAGCTTCACGTTGCACTGGGCTTACAGGGGTACTGCAAGAGCTGTGTATTGGACACCCCCAGGACTTCCCTTTGCTACCAAATTTGGTCTGGGACTTAATGGGCAAGATCTCCAGCTGCCTCAGGATTTTTTCTCCGTTTTTTTTGCAAATGATGAGGTCATGTTGGTCTCATTATCAGGAAATGTCAAGCAAGCACAGTGGCAGTGTGCTTTTGAGTATGGCAATGTCTTGGTATGTGTAAGAACGTCCAAGTGAGAGGCCATAGTTCTGTTATGGTAAGTGGTTTATTGCCATGATGGTTACTGCCTCAAGTCAAGGAGTTGAAGAATGTTGGGATTATATTCAGAGGTGAGGCTAGGATGGTACATAAATGTAGCAAATTAGCGCAGGGTCAGGAGTGGTGCTGGACTTGTATGTTTTGGTGGAGAATGAACTAGACTGGAAAATGAAGTTCTCAATTTACTAATCTATGCACACAAGCTTCTGAATGACTAAAAGACCAAGTTGTAGAGTGATAGGGTTAGGAGTTTCAACCTCCAGGGGAAGCCAGGACTCGAGTTGCTGCTCCTTCATAGTGAAAGGAATCAGCTGGGGTTGGTTTGGGCATCTGATATGAATTGCTCCTGGACATCTCCCCTTTGAGGTATTCTGGGCATGTCCACCTGGCAGGAGGCCCTGAGGTCAACCCAGAACATACTGTAGGTATTCAACATCCCATCTGGCTTCAGAACGTATTGAGGTACCACAGGAAGGGGACAGGGATCGACTGACGCGGTTAGCCTGCTGTTACCCCATTCTAGCCCCGTATTAACACTGGGACAATGAAAAACTGAAGATCAGTAAAACAGTGGGATAGTTTTTTTTCTTTCCTGAAACTAAACCATCACTTGAAAGTAAAAAGTATTTCATACACTGCACCTGATTGCAAAGATGTTGTAATTCTGTTATCACTGTAACTGGTAAATCAGAGTTTTGAAAACAGACAGTTACAGTGTGCCTCAAAATACTCTGCTCCTGTGAAATGGTTTTCACTCCAGGCTGTATTACTCCAACATAAATCTCTTATCGCAACTTATTTAGAAATAAGCGCTACATCAGTTTTCTGAAATTTTTTATTCCACAAATGTGATTTTGAAACTTTTGCTTCCCTAGTGGTGAATGGACAGCACAGCCTATACAAAAGAAGAAAAAAATGAATGCACTACAAGTGATCTGTGATGTAAATAAGTGGTCTTTTTCTATTTTATGGGTGTTTTTCTTGTCCTTTGCTTTTATTTTTGATTTATTATTTCATTGTAATAGAATGTGGTTTTGGTAAGTACCACAGCTGTCTACTTAGTAGTGCATGCCCTCTGGCCTGCTCACCAGTGAGGCTAAAATAAGTCTCGGTTTGTTATGCTTGTTTGAGCACAAGCTGTGGCCTCTTCATTTAGTGGTTCCCAGCAGAGCACTACCTCATTTCACTCTCCATGTGCCATTGTAACAACGAACCAACCCAAACATACTTTTATATTTTGATTTATTGGGGGGAAAGACCATGGAAACTTCTACAGGACATTAGTAACTGGCTGATTTCATGTTATGAAAGCCAGAGGCCACTAAGAAAGTGAGGCAATTCATCAGAGAATTTCCCTTTTGCCAGCTGTTGTTCAAGACATGCATGACTGATGCAGTTGGTCAGTGGCTCCATTGGTTTGTACAGCTATCGCCCACATTTCATAAGTATAATATTGAGTGAAATTGGGAAGTTGGAGGCATGATCGCCATCAGCTATTGGTGAGTGACCTTATGCGTACAGATATAAACCTAAATATGTTGTTCTGAATTCTTCGAGATTTATTTCACTTCAGGAGCTTCCTGTCCAAACTGGGAAAAGTGAAAAGTCTTTCAACAGCACCTCGTTTGTTATCTGCTTACACAGTGAGGGAGAAAGTCAAAGTACAGGTTGAACTTGGCGGATATGCAGACCATTAATAATGACTTCCAGTGGCCTCTTACTCAGAGTGTGAGTGTTGCACGGCAAAGGAGACGCTAACTGGAAAAAAAAAATCTTCTGTCCAAACAACTGGCGGCTGCCGTCTCTGCGAAGCGTCCTGAGTGACTGTCATCAGCCGTCTACATTGTTTTTAAACAATTGGTACTAATTTGCCATCTGGTTAAGGGAGCTTTTGTTGACCATGACAGGGAGCATTGTGCAATTATGGTGAGTCCACTTGGGAACCCATTCGTGGACAAACAAAGACAAATGACGAGACAATGCTTTTTATTTCAGGCTGCTTTGGTTGACTTAATTGACTGTTTATCTGACATTACTCAAGTAAAACATTTCTTTTTTGGTTCTTCAAACGACATGAACACCAAAGTTAATTAGATTTTTTTTTAATACTATAATCATCTCTGATACCTTTTATTTTGGGTAACCAAGAGAGTATTTAGGGCAAAGAAAGGTAAAGCACAACCATGAAGAAAAGAAAGGAAAAGAAAAGAAAAGAAAAGAAAAGAAAACAAAAGAAAAGAAAACTGATCCATCCAACAAACACTTGGAGAAAAAACTAAAAACCAACATTTGTGAACTAGAAATGGAAGTGGGGTTGTTCTTATTATTATGTGGACAATTCGAGAGAATCTTTTATCTCCTTTCTCTCTTCTCCCACTTACAAATCCAGCCTGTTTTATTTCCAGTTCAAATCAATATTCATATTGCAACATGTTAATCATTGGGAGATTACTGTCAGAGCTAAAACTGGATACAAACTCATGAAACAACGACCATCTTTTCTGCAAACTGGACATTTCGCTGAATACATTGCAGAGCATCGGTTCTCCTGTAGCTGCATGTCAATGTAATTTCATTGGTGTAAATTCAGTCGTTTTCTGATGGGCTTCTAAAAAAATCATTACATTTCACATGAAGATCATAACTTCTTTCTTTGGTTTCTATTTTCCCACTTGTATTATTTTCATTTGAGATGTAACATATGTTTTGTTCAACATAATGATTGTTTTGTGAATGCTAACATTGTGCCATCGCCATTCTTTGGGCATCTCGAAAATTTTGTTGTTTTGCTATGTTGTTGGTGACGATGCTTTCATTCTTAATGTATATTCACATACGTGATAGCAGTCCAGAAATGCATCTCAGCTCTGATTAATCTTAAATAGATTAGATTAGATTAGATTAGATTCAATTTTATTGTCATTTCACATGTAAGGATATTTAAAGATCAATGCAGTATTAACGAACCAATGCATCTTTTACAGCTAGTGCAATTAAAGTGTCTTGCTATCTTCAGTCTTTTGTCTTTTATCTATATTCATATTTATATTTATTTTCCTTTTGTGACAATATAACTGTTACACTGCTGTGACAAAGGAGTTTCCCCTATGGGGATCAGCATGGTGGATAATTGTTATGTGCAGATTATGTACAAATAGGTAGTGAATGAATGATGAATATACATATATATATATAAAGTGCTTATAGTAGAACTTCGGGAATTCTGAAGTTATGGTTATCATGAAAAATAACAAGACATTTTTGCTGCCAAAAAGGTCAAGAGGCACACAAGAGCAACATTCCCTTCGTCTCATACCGGAATACTTCCCACCACCCTCCCCTCTTCCTCTCGCTCTTTCCTGTTCTCAGCAGTAAATGGACAGTGATGTCACAGGGGCTGCCAGAGTAACAGAAGTACTAGTCCGTCTTACTTTTCCAGTTTGCTTCATTCCCTGTGTCTCAAATGATCCCTTCCCCCAACATCCTTTCAACACCTTCTCTGCCCTCCTGGCCTCTTCATCTCCCTCACATGTTGTGTATGCCGTCCCCCCTCTCGCTCCCAACCCGTACACCCCCACCGACATCCGCCTCACCCAATCCATTTTGAGAGTGGCCCGAGAAGATGAGATGTGCTGCATTCTGTCCGCAAATCAATAGGTCTTACTCACTTATGAGTCAGGCGGCAAAGGCAACATCATCATTTTATTTGGCTGTACTATACATGTGTGTGAGGGATGAGGTGGGAGTGGGGGGGCCCCAGGGATGTTCACCAGCCTGTCTGATGCATTATTTAACAATGTATCTCAGCCATCGGTTGCAGGTAGAGTAGGTAAAGTAGAAGTGTGGGAGAATACACAGCTGCCCGCACCTAAGAAGTGTGTGAGGTAGAAGCAGAGCCTTGAGGTTTTTTATGAAGTGTGTTTTTTTATGGAAACCAAACTGTAATGATGCATTCTGTTTTAATGGAGACAAATCATCACATTCTTGAAGGGGTGGAGATCATTCCTAAGACCATTTGCCATTTTTTCCCCATTTCTGAATTCTGACAATGGATGTGTTAAAATTCATCTTTTCAGCATTTGAGTCAAGCAGTATCACCATCTTTTTAATTTGGGATGTGCTTGAGGTTGTTTTGATTCTGAAAGCAAAGGTCCATTTTCATTGAATTTTTAATAAACCCCTTGCCCTGAGGTTGTGTTCTTATAGAAAAAAAGGTCCTGTTAGCATGGAGATCCAACAGCATTCTGAATTATTCTCTAACCAAACCCTATGTAAAATAAGTTACATTTGGAAAGATGAGAAGCAATTAAAGATGCATGGTCCCAATTGGGCATTAGAATCAGACATTGATCAACCACATGTCTGAAATGTTGCAGGATGAAAATGTATTAGAAATATATTAGAATATATAAGACATCATTGACAAATAGAGGCTCCTCGATCTGTGGTCTTACACAAACATTAACACTCAACACAAATAATCTGGACAATGATAGTATTGCACCAAAAGTAATCTCACGTCGGTCTACTTGAGCGTAACAGCAAACTAGACCCGTCTGAACAATACTGAAGTTTGTTTTTAATCGGTTGAATGTCATCTTACATAATCTGAATCCCAACATTCTTCTGAAGATAATAAACACACCATAACCATTGATATGTCATATTTGGTCATGATATGATATGTAATGTCCCCTTTTGTCAAGGCAGAATTTTCTCCCAACTTTAAAAAAAAAGAATAAAAATGAATTTGCAACTTCAGCTTTGCATTCATGTCTAAAATGAGCCCAATGGACTGTCTGTCTGTGATTTCAATTACAAACCAGAGGGCGGTTTAGTGGTCTGTTGCCCACTCAGAAACATGTCTCGTCTTGGGAGAAACCAACAAGAAACTATAAGAATACCAAAGAAATAGCGAGTAGAGTAACACAAAATCCGTTGAAACCAATTATTTGAATGAAATGTGAAATAATTCAGAGTCTCTTGCCCAATATGACACATTGATTACTGCAATGTAATGTAACATTTGAAGACGGGATTTTTGAGCATACTTGCAATGAATTGCTCGGAATTATTTAATCTTATCAGTAATCTTACGACAACAAATGAATTTTTAAAGAAATGATGGCTGGTTTGTTGAAATAATCCAAAGACTTTTCATCTGCATTTTTTATGAAGCACTATCAAAAATTCCTCTACATAATCTGCGTCTATTCCGACCCTTGAGGCTGCTTGAACTCATTTAGTTGTCACTTGCCTCAACGTCATGTCAAATCCAATCAACAGTAAAGTGAACTTGCATCTAGAGCAACTGCCATCTTGCAGCGACACTACTACATAATACTATGTGAATAGATTCACTGGCCCTTGACACAATTTCTTAATTATGTGTTCAAATGCAGGCCAATGCGTGTACCTTCATTCCTCTTCTTTTGTTTCTCACACACAAATAGACTTAGTGCTGTTTCACTAACCCTCCAAACGCAGAGACTCATCTGCAACCACCACACTGTTTTAGCAAGAACATATAGTGACATGACAGGACACAGAGGAACTATTGTTAGAATCTAGTGATACTAAGCAGCCTTTGTCTCTGCTTCTTTACTTGGACACTGATACTGAAGTAGATTACTGTCAATATAGTTTTCAGCGAATGGGCTCCCTTGAAACTGGATAACCTCCAAAAGCCCCCGTGTGTGAGACCAGCAGGTAGTAGTGGGCTAACGCAAGCTGGCTAGTGGAAAAAGTTTTTTTTCTCTCTTCAATACTGGCACATCTCACATTCCTTTGCACTTTCCCAATACTGTAGGTAATGTGCAGACAGACAGCAGGCCATGCCCTGCAGCTGAACCTATTCTGACCTGATAAGTGCTTGCCAGGTCAGAGGAGGGTGATCTCTGGGAAACAAATAGTGGTCCCTTACCCTGCTGACCTGCAACCTTGTTTGGACTGCCCTATTTCCACAACAAAAAGCAGCATTGAAAAACAAGTGGCAGATATGTAGAAGTTTGGAGAAGGACCAGTAGCATGGCGTAAATGCTTTATGTCTCTTGACACTACTATTACAAAATCAAGCGGCAAGTGAGGTGGTAATCCTACACGACTTCTTCAGAATCACCTGGATGTTGAACCATCTGCTCATTAATAGAAAACTATTAAACATACCACTGTCTTACATATTATTACATGGTTGAGTGTGCGGGAATGCTCTATGAACAACTTATGAGAAATCATTGATCTTCAGCATTTAACCGATCATAGGTTCACTGACCAGTGGACATAGGGGACTAAGAGGTTCAGTGTCTTGCTGAATGGCGCTATGAAAGGTTAGGAGGAGCTCAAGAATCAAGCCAGAAACATTTGGTTTCACAATGACCGTTCTTATCACCTGACCCCACTCCATCATCCAGACTCCTTGTTCTTCTACAGATTGGATCCGAGGGTCAAGTGAAAATTGTTTTTTAGAAATACTCACACATCATTTGACCAATTTCAAATAAAAACAGTTGACCAGTTTTGTCTGCGGATCATCAGATTACAATGTCCACTACACAGTGGATGAGTAAATAAGATCATTTTTCCGATGAGTAGATTTGGGAGGAAGACCAAGTAAGTCACTTCACCCCAGTTATTGCTAATGCTGCAGCTGCTACTTTACTTTGATAACCCCATTTGTCCTGACAGAGCCACAGAATGCTGGCGCGTTGATTTGTGAGGTAAATTATACAGAAAAAAAAAATGGAAATGCAGCATCAGTGTTTGAATAGAGTATTCTGTTCTGGTAGACTCTTGGACATCAGTTTCCTTTCTTTGCTGCGGTGGATTGGAGGCGATGGCATCTTTTTGACTGTTTACCTTTGCACAGACCGCACAGTGATATTCCCAAATTTTAAGTGATTTATAAACCATACTTTTGTTACAGACGACAGTTCAGTCCCTATATTCCTCGTGCTGAAAATATAATGAAAGATCACTTTCCACTGTAGTGAATGCGTACGTTAATTACTATCCAACTATTTTTCATTGTGAGGTTTGGCAAACCTAAAAATAACTTTGAAACCTTCCAAAGTCTGTTTCTGCTACATCATTAAACCAACACAATTTTAAACAAAAATCTGACCCGTCATAAAAAAATGAACCTTAAGTATTGCTTTTTCATTTTCCCTCATAAATGTAGTGCTTGGGACTTGATGACCCTTGAAAGTAATGTGTGATATTTATATGCATCTGGTCTAAACAGGGGTAAATGGGCAGGGGTTGGCTTATCACCAGCCTGCAAAACTGGGCCCTGGCTTGTGCACTGTGTGCAATGTGAAAGTGCAAAGTTATGCTATTTGGAAACACTTTGGTGAGATGAGGTTTTTTAGCTCTAATGCAGACATAAAACACAGGCGTGGTATGTGTAGTCACTGCTGACAAGCTTGCCCCCCTTCAAAATCTTAAAAGCAAATGGCATTAAAGGCATACAATGTAATACCTTTTCACTGTAAACAAGATAAATATTAATATATAATATCAATTAATATTAATACAATAATATTAGATAAATCAGATAAAAGTGGCTAAGCTACAACAAAATGTATCTGTCTTGGAATCAACTTCAGCAGGTTAAAGTCCATGAGACCTTTAACCCTTGTGTGGTGTTCGGGTCTGTGGGACCCGTTTTCACTTTTGTGTACGTGTGTGTGTGTGTGTGTGTGTGTGTATGTGTGTGTGTGAGTGTGTGTGTGTGTGTGTGTGTGTGTGTGTGTGTGTGTGTATGCCCACAGACCCGAACACCATACAAGGGTTAAGCTCAAAAGTAAGTTGGAATGAATTTTCGATTGATTTGTCATCAACAGGCTTGGCGTAGTCACAATGTGTCAGAATAACGGCTATTAAATCGGTCAAAGGATGAAACAATTTGATCGGTTTATTTGACGTACATGTGTATCAAAAGTCAAAGGCCGAGATTCTTAGATTGCCCCGTGATATAATGGATAGGTACGGACCTTCCATGAACGCTGTGCGGACCCGCGGAGGTACAATTCCAAAAGGGGCCCTTTCAATCAGTTTAAGAAGTCCCAGTGAAAATAAACCTGTGTGATGGCAACATGGTTAATGGTCTCTATTTGAGGGAGCTGTGAGCCTTGTGGAAAAAGAGCAAGAAAATGCAAGCAAACCATTACCTGAAGTGATTTGTACCTCTGGAGTAACTTCAGCGGGACCCTTGGGGTGCTGTACAATGCAGCGTATATTGGATTTGTTTACACTTCACTTGGGTTGAAAGGAAACCACGATGGGTGGTTGTAGAGGGGGGGTCAAAGACGAGGATCATGGCTCCATTTGCAGATTGTGGGCACAGAGGGAGAGCTCTGTATTTCTTTTGAATGCAGACAAAAGATCATCTGAGTCAAACCTTGATTGTCCATGGGAGAACAAGCTCATACAGTATGTGTTTTTTGGATAAGGGGAAAACGAATACCCGTCCACAGTCAGAAACTGTGACGTGACACGCAAATCGCAGAAATCCAATATCTCAGGTCCGACTCCTAAATTGATGTCGGTCTTGCTCGGGGCTGGCTTCATGTAAATGGAGAAGATTCAAGGAGGAAATGCAGGATAATACGAGACAAGAGATTAAGTGGTGACAGAAAGAGGCTTGCCCAGCACTGCTGGGACTAGAGTTGTGAACGTTTCAAGTGTGCACCGCTTCGTGTCTGAGATATCTTGAGATCGAAAACATTTCACCTCTGAGGGATGACCAGTGGTTCATGTAGAAAGGACAGAATCCTGACAGTTTGAGTGCTGTGCAGCAATTGAGATCAATGCCGTTGTGTGGTTGTAGGGGATCTGTGCGAGAACGGGGCCGGGGAGGCAAGGGGGCTGCCTGCCAGCAGAAATGCAGCTGCAGGACTTAAGGAGCGAGGGGCCTGGCTGTATGAATGCAACAAGTAGATGTTAATTGGCGGCCCCAGCTTTCTGCCACTAGTTGAACTCCTCCTCCTTTCCTCCTTCCCCTCTCTTCCTCCCGCTCTCTCATTTTGGAAGAACAAATGCCACATTCCTGACATCAGTTATCTGCTCTGCTGACAGCCTCAGTGGCCCGTGGAAGACTCCCTCCCAGCAACCTGTCCACTCCAGGAGGAGGCCTGTTTACACAGCGCTGACTGGGAACGCCCTGCTGTGCCCTTGTGACCTCTTCCCCCTTCTGACGCCCAACTCTTTCTCTCCTTTCTCCGGCTTGTTCATTTGCTCTGCAATCCTATTCTTTGGCTCGCTGTTTCTCTCTCTTTCTCGCTACTCCCCCATCTTGGGGTCTCGCAACCTCATAACCCTCCCCTCGGTGCCTCTCGGAGCACCCACATGGGGTGCGGAAGCAGGAAGCAGGGATGGAAATCAGTCATGGTTTTTACAGACCTTCTTTAAGTGAACCCAAGGGCCATGGAGTTGCCTCAGTGGTCGCTGGCCCAGAGCTGCAATTTATTCACAGCCAAGAAATATGTATTATTGAGGCAAAAGGTCATTTGCATGTTTAGTTGTCTGGTTTTACTGGAACGGGAGAAATTTAAAGCTAAAGGAGAGATCGGCCTGCTTTATATACTTCTCTTGGCATACTGGGCGCTCAAGGAGAGAATCTCCTATGATCGCAAACATGCCGCTCTAAGTGAACACATTTTGAAAAGTGACAAGACCACTGTCACGTCCATTGGCTTGAAAGCAAACAGAAAATTCTCTTCCATACCACCTTTGGCTTTGTTTTAACAGAGGAAAAAATATACATGTGTAACAAAATCTCATCGAGGGAGAGCACGTAGCACCTTGGGCAACATTATAATAGAACTCCACTTTTTTGAATTGAATACTGACATGATTATTTCGGAGTCAAGTATGTGCGAAAAAGCATCAATCTGGAGATAATTGGAACCCTCAATTGGTAAAACGTATGGCCTCCTCTTTCCCTTATTTAGAAAAGAGGTTGATCTCTAAGTGCTTGAGTTTGTTGTTCACTCAAAACCTTAAAAGGCAGAATAAACCATGATACTTTTTGGAATCCCTTTCCAATGAACTTCTGCAGTATAACTTATGAGTTAGTAAGTAAGCAGATATTGCAATATTTCACAAGCATTTTTCAAAAACACAACCTGCAGATGGTGCCAGATGAAAGATCGGGGCATTGTGAAAGTGTCACTGATGAATCCATGAATATAAATTTCGTGAGAACTCACTATACAATATTGCTAAAAGAGCTAAATAGCTAAAACGTGCAGTTGCAAAAATAACACATCAGCCAAAACTTAAACTATTTGACGTTTCTGTCATGGAAACATAAATAATCATCACCTTGCATTTAGCTCATAGACCCTGCTTGCCCACTTGTAATGACGATGAGCCGCCAACAACCATTTGAACGGTAGCCTGACGAGGGAGGGTTGAGGGAAACGGGGGAAAGAAGAGGGAGAGAAAAGGAAGGGAGAGGAACTGTTGGCGCACGCCTCTGAGGTCTGGGGGCCCTGAACTTCCAGCTGTGGGAAGAGTTTCCCCGGAGCTTGTCATCACATTGGCAGGAGGCTGCTAGCAGGCGATTAATATCCAAACAGCCAACAGTATCCACCCCTAATCAGCGCTGCATAACACTTCACTAAACCAGTCGTCTTGTGTTAGCTTCAATGGTCACCGCAGTGGAGCATCAGCTTCTGTTTAACCCAATTCTCTGCATTCACTGCACGACACTCCATCCTATTTCAACTTTTTACCTGTTTTATGCTACGGTATTTCCTGCTCTCAATACTGATTAGTTCCTTGTGAAGGCGCATGATGCCAAGAACTTCTGTTGCCATCTTGATTATCTGTTGGCAATTACAAATTGTTATCTTGTCAGCCTGACAGTCATATTATTATTGAACAGCAGGAGAAGTGAGTTTTGATATTTTTTGCAGTCATTAATAACAACTTGAAAAGGCAATCGTACACTTAGGATCGAATAATGTTGACAATAAAAATGTCCTCTAAAGAAAGATAAATAAGGATTACAAACCATCACACAAAAGACACTAGACACGGTTTTAGAAAAATGAGCCCTTTTTATCCGATAACTCGCATCAAGACCGGCTTTAAGAAAAAACTTATATTTGTGTTACCTTATTATGGATGTTTGTGTTCACTATATCTAAAGTTTTACATGGGCAGAGGCAGAAAGTGACACAATGAGGCCTCTGTTTAAAAAAATAGACAACATGATCAATCCTTCAATAAACAATAATGGCACTGAAGCCACTTGCAGCAACATAAATCAAGACTTCTTTCAGAACCAAATGAAATGATATAACTACTTTATCCTCTTTAACTTTTGTTAGGCTGCTTAATTTTAGATTGGAAAGCTTATTAAGGAAATCCAGTGGATTTCTGTTGCCGATTGTGTTATAGCAGGCAGAGTCGGGAAAGAATTGAGGAGTGATGTAAATGACCTCAAAAGCAGTGACTCGGTCATCAACACAAAATTCCTGAGCGTCTCCATTTCTTTGACTGGCAAGATGCAATGAAGCATCATGTTTCTTTCTCAATATTTTTCACTATTGCTGGTCCTTCCCTGAAAATCACCAATTTATACACTGTGATATGTGTACATACATGTGCATGAGCATGTTAAAGTTTACGTTGGTGATTTACAAGGTCATCAAAAGTGCTGTTTACAGTTCTTACTTTTAAAAGGACAAAAAAACAAAACAAAAGTAAGCATATGGTGGAGTTTAACTGTACTTTCACAAGGCTGTGCTTTTGAAACCTCTCTGAAGCAAAAAGGACTGTGTGTCTTGATTTGGGGGGTTGTATGCCAAGAACTACAGGGCTCCAGTATTTATCTTTTCTTTGCATTTTTCAACTTGTAATGGAGTTTAGAGAATATCATGTGATATAGAGAGGAACAAGAGGAGGAGAGGGTAACTTAGTCTCAAATTTGTGGCGTTTAGATTACTATAAGCCAAGTGAGCCTGTCTCGGCCTTTGAACAAAAAACAAATAACTTTCAAAATATGAAAGCATTGGTAAATACTATATACTTTTAACTGTACAGTGATTTATGTAAAATGAAATAACTCGCAGACAAAGTTGGGACATACTAATAATGACAGCATTGCATCATCGATTAATTGAATTTAGTGCGAGGTGCAACAAACCTGGTATCTGTTGAATGGTGAACCAAAACAGCCAAGTCTCACTATGTGCCTGGTATGTGCACTTACTGTTACTTACTGTTGTCAGACTGCACAGAAGGTCCTTCTTATTTTGACAGATACGTGATGATATGACTTGGGAAGAAAAGATGTGGCTTGATAAACAAATGCCTGATGATTTTGTATGCTCCAAAGCACCATAGACTCGTGGCAAAAACAAATGAAAACATCACAAAATGTAAGGGAACAAAAGAAAACAAAAGAAAACAAAACAGTGTTAAATGACAGCATCATCTCCTTAAGCATGGAGACGATGATGGACTTTATTGTCCTGGTGAGGGGCAATTTATTTTACAGCCAGCGGGGAAAAATAAACAACAACATCACGGACAGCAAGAACAACCAACCACAGGAACACATGAGCCTTTTCTTTCAACAGAGGTATAAGGTGCACGCTACATTTTGAGGGGGCTGATAGCTCTGTTATGATTGAATGTCGGTACTTATTTGTCCTGTCCTATTTGCTTAGAATCAGCAAGGATAGCCTTTGCCTTCCTGATGGCTCTGACCTTATACCGCACAGAGAGCTCCACCAGACGGATGCCTGCAATCCGGCTACACATTTTAGCTATTTGGTTCAGACATTCACTGTGAGGGACCAAAACCGGTGAGGGAAGAACATCTCTGATGCTTGTTTCATTTACGTAGCAAACTGTCTGCTTTTTCACATAGCCAATGTCATTTAAGGTTGTTAAAATACTGGAGGCCATTGCTTCTCAAATCTTAGGGCATGCCGCCCCAGGAGCAATGCCAGGGGGGGCACAGGTGACCCTGGGGAACAGGCGTGGAGTGCAGTGTGTATGGTCTAGGTTTTGTTTTGCACCGAGCATGCGCACACACAGCGCAGAGCAGGAAATATGAAGTGAAGTGAGCAAACCCCCAAGAGACACCATGGAAAAATATTTAACGGGGATGATAAGAAAGGCGGAGTGAGACGGAGAAAATGAGACAAACGAAAGTCACTCGAAAGCTAAGACGAGGAAATATGACAAAGCGTATGTAGTGCATAGCTTCACTCTGACTACGGCAGAAGACGAGGAAAGACCGCTGTGTTTACAGAGTCTAAAAATGTCTGCAGTAGACAGCATGAAGCCAAATAAATGAAGGTGTCACTTAAAGACATTACACCTCTATTACGCTGATAAGCCATTTGAGTTTTTTCATCAAAAATTGCCAACAATCGTCCTGCTTTGTGAAAGCAAGTTCTATAACGGGTCAAACACTGTGCTCAGCGCCTCCAACTGTTCTGAAGTGTTGTTGAGCAAGACACTGAACCTCTAGCTGGTGGACAGCAGTGTACTGCTCATGGTTCAGCCATGATGGGTTTGATGCAGAGAACGTTAAATAACGTACATGTTAACAAAGTTCATTTCTCTTCTTTAATGTTAATAAAGATACAGTGTTATGCAGGGGTGTACATCGAACAATTTTACAGACAAATTATACTGTTTATAGTTGCAGTGGAGAGTGGGGATGCTTGCATGTTTTCTTCTTCCTAACAAAAAAGAATCGAGAAGCTCTGCTCAAATCAGGGAGCGGGAAATGTGTTGCGCAGACCTGGAAAACTGACATTACTTCAGGTAGCCTGATAACCTGCTGGTGGACACCGCTGGTGAAGGAGGCTCTCCAATAGAGGAAGGAGAGCTGTTGGCCCTTTGTCCTACATGACATGTTGTTGGGGGTACTGTTATCGATTGGGGTCTCAGGGTTGTTGCTATGAGCCATCTAGTCTCAGTGCAAACATGATTAGAACTGTCTTTGCACTTTCAGCAATATGTCAAACTCATGTCCAGTGGGCATTGGTTCTGCCAGAGCTCGCCCTTCGTCACCAATTCCGTTTGTGGTTTTAATAGCTAGGATCTCTAGTTGCAGTCTGGGGAAGGAGAGTATCTGATATAGAGACCTCAGGACTTTCACAGGCAGTGTGGTCTGGTCGGCTTCATCAGTATATGACCTTGAGCAGGCACTGCGTCTGTGTGGCCAAGTGTGCGGCAAACAGGATTAAAGTTAACCCTTCCAAGTCAGAGGTCATGGTTTGTTCTAGAAACTGGTGGATTACCCCCTGTCGTTCACGATCGGCGTAGTATGGTGGATAAATCGGTTGGCAGCAGCAATGTGTGTATGTGTCAGACCTGTGAGGATGAAGAGGATGATGAGATGTGAAGCAAAACTCTCCAAATGTCAGCCGTCGACACAAACTTCGAGTCATGACTGAAGGAACGAGTGTATGGTGCGAGTCGTTGAAAAGAGTTTCATTCGTAAGGGAGCTCAAATATAATCAGTGTGGGGGTGAGCGTGGAGCGGGGTCACCCCTCTCAGTTGAAACGCTTGAGGCGTCATCTGTCGATGCCTCATAGATCCTTTGCGTTATAGTTTTCCCCACACGTCCACCTGGGAGGAGGCCCTGAGGTCAGCTCAGCTGTATGCTGTCTTATCGACGCTCTCTGGCCTTGGGACACCTTGGGATACAATAACAAGGGTGCATCATTTGGGACAGGGATGTCCGGGTCAACACACTCGGTCTCATGCCACCGCTGGCCAGTCTTTGGTACAGAGAAGATGAAGATCTGTGACTTGGAATAAGGGCACGGACTTCAGCGGATGATTGAAGGTCTTGCTTCACACTGATACATTTCAATTTGACTTACACCGCTGGGTCAGGGACTTGTAGAGATTTTGAGATGTGATTATTGTCACAAAAACTTGCATGTGCGTAGGAGAAAGAAGCTCTCTCTTTGAATAGCTCCGGAGTTTGTATCATTGCTCGATGCCTGTGTGAGAGAACGAGAGGTGTGTGTTTGTGTGTGTCTGCATTCACTGTGCATGTATGTGTGCTTCAGAAAGAGATGTGGTATCTGGAAATAGCAGCGTTGGGGCTTGCTCTGCTGTTTGCCTTCCCAAGTTGATTTGACATCCTAATTGCTACATGGAGGAACAAAATACTCTGAGGTTCCTCAAATTGATGTCGATGTCGAACCAAGCAGGCTATGTTTAGCGGCCTGGGCTATCTGTGGAGGACCTACATTTACTGTTGCTCACGCTTCCCTCTTTTTTTCCGTGTCTGAGTGTATTTTTCTGCCTCTATCTTCTCTTGACTGAGGAAATGTGAAAGTAGAGAAGGAAGACTGACTGAGGAGTGCCATTACAAGAGAAAAGAAGGTAGAATGAGAGCTGAAGATAGAGTGAGAAAGCAAGCATGAGCAGCAGAGACAAATTGGAAGATCACTGCTTTTTATGCAACCCTCCAGTGATTTTCCCCAGCCGGGCCAAACATGCACACACTTTTTCCTCTCTCTCCTGCTTCCATCCATCCCCAATCCACCCTCTCTACTTTGTATCTCTCTACACCCTCTAGCAGCAGCAGGCAGCCTAGGCAGATAGCTGACAGGCAAACTGAAGCCTGGCAGACTGGAATAATTACATGTGGCTGTCTGAGTGGAACATGACAGCTCTACCTTCAATTAAGCCAGGAGAATGCATTTTCATCACGCACCGAGAGCTCACAGCTTGGCTGGTCTGCATGCCTGCCGACCGTCCACCGCAGGCCTCTAAAGGGGCATGAGTGTGTGGCAGCGGTCATCGATTGGCTTGCGTACCATTGTGAACACATTCAAATTCCCCAAGATCATGATTGTTAATATGTTCGTCGCGCCATTTGTACATGAATTATTGATCTGAGTCACAAAATACGCTCACCGGTAGTTACATCAAACTTTGATGAACAAGCACTTCAAATGCAAGAATGTTCTTAATGCTTAATGCTGTCATTTTAAGTAATTCATGTATTAAGAAACAGAGTAATTAGAAAAAAAATCATCCGCTCAAAAGAAAATACTTGCTAGGCACACACACTACCAATCGCTTTGTAGGTGTAAAAAGCAGTGATGGGCTGTCAGGGCCTGCAAGGCCTTCTCTGCTGGCCTAAAAAAATATCTGAATCACAGATGTTAATTATATTTTGTCCATGTATACTTATTAAATAATTCCAAATGGTCTGTTCACTTCCTTTCACAGCTTTTCCTCTGGTTGTGCCGCTTCCAGACATGAATTTTCAAATCAAAGTATTTAACCAATCAGATTTCGTCATCATCTACCCTGCCAGGCAGGGTCAAAGTCAAGAAATCTGCCTGGGGGGGCTGCACAATCAATTCTGCTAGCCCTTTACACACAAAAAAACCCCAAAACAAGTGTTGACGATGCTGTTGCCTCAACCAATCAGATTTTGAGTTGACAACATCCAAAGCTGTCAAGCAGGCTACAGCAACATCAGCGTATTCACACCCTCTGATTGAATAGTCAGAGAGTAGACCAGTGTATTAGCGAGGAGAAGTGTACTAGTGAGCTGGGAACAGAAACATAGTTGTGTTTGTTTAATATCGGTTTTGTAAACCCACAGTGGCTGCAGGAGGAGAAGAAACGGATTTAGTTGCTAATATATTGCTAAAGCCATTTTCTGGATGGAGTTTTGAGGAAAAGATGGACTTAGTAAAGAAAGTTTGGGCAACTCCTGAGCTAGTGAACCTGTCCAAATCAGGAAAAGGATTTGTCCGCCATTTTCAAGCCACAAACTATGACCTGGCACCCAGGCTCCGAGGTACACTGCAATATGTATTGCTGGGAGTGCATGTTATTTGCCACTGATCAACATGGTGTTTGGAGCCACACTGGATTTGCAAATCTGATTTCCTAAGTGAGGCAGCAACGCGACACCAAAGCACTGCTGGACACATACAAGCAACTGTGCTTTCCAAAACTATTGGGGAAACAAGAGTGGATTCACAGTTGAGCGAACCAGTGCGCAGGGAAATGGAGCTCCTCATCGAAAAGGTGAAGAAAAACAGGGAAATCCTTAAAAGACTGATAGACTGTGTCATTTTTTTGGGCAAGCAGGTGCTTGGTGCTTTTTATGTGTTGCAGCTGTTTGCTATAAAGGCATTTATGGCTACACAAGTTACCTATCTGCAATACACCTCCCGTTCTACTGCATTTCTGCATAATAGATGTTTTTTATTGCCATAGACTAATTTTTGGGGGGGTGGCTTGATTGACTACTGAAGGCCTAGGTGTAAAATGCACGGCCCGCCACTGGTAAAAAGCTAATTATGACTGCCAGTAGGATGCACAGGATTTACCACAAAAAGGATGCCGAAATCTTAATTTACATTTTGAAAGAATAACTGAAAACCTACCTCAAAACGTGATTCAAGCAAATGTCTCTGACCAAAAAAAAAAAAAAATGGACGATGGGAGAAAGCACTTTATGATGATGTAAAATTATCTAAGCTCAAAATAAATCATTAGTGGGAAAGGAACTGTTAAAAAAAATTGTTAGGTAAAAGCATCTGTTTTATAGCTTGAATCAGCCCCGGACAGGGCTATCTAACCCTTGTCTTCACTATTCTGGCACCCAGTTTGAGTATGCAGAATAAATTGAGCAGCAAGGTCAAGTAGGTGCGAATTAATGGTACAGATAATCAATGGGTTTGCCGAGGCAGCCTTTCACTGGCGCTCTCCCCTGCTGTGCGACCCCAGCAGTACTCAAGGCTCTCATGGCAGCAAGGGTAAACATGTGTAAATACTCTTTGCTTTGCACTCACGTGTATGGACCTATTAATATACTCAGAGAGTCAGTAGCAAACTTTCAGATAATGTAGGTACGTACATATAGCTCAAGCCCAAAAAGTGCGTGCGCACACACGCACACACACACACACACACACACACACACACACACACACGCACACACACACACACACACACACACACACACACACACACACAGTATTGGTAATGCAAGAATCTGAGAGCGCTGACAAAAATGCCTCAGGTAAAATGAATTGAATCCAATGAGATGTATTGGGAAGATAGATATGTAAAGGGCTGCTGCTGACAGCTGCTATTGCTCCCTCGGTGGCTGGTGCCAAATGACAGGCCTGTGTGTTTGATAATACAATCGTTGCATTCCACCAGAACTTTCCCCCCCTTCAGTCTATTTATATTCCCTGCTTTTTTTTTGCATAGTTGTCAGTGTTAACCTTAGCTCAAAGAGTCTTCTGCTGTTTTACAAGCTCGCATTTGCAATGCATGTTTTTCTATGTGTGGGATATGAGTTGTCATTTAAAAAAAAACAAAAAAACAAAACAACAGCATTGTCCTTTTGCACATTGAAATGAAACAAAGAAAAAAAAAACTGAAAAATTGACTTCTCCCCCTTCTATTACGTTGCAAATGAATATTCATACAGGAGTGGGTTGAAGGGGGTTTTATAGCTTGGTGGGGCGATGATGTAACGTTGGGGTCCTCAAGTAGTGAGGACAATGTCTAGGTCCACAGTTCCCCTATTAAAGCTGCAGCCTCCAGGCTAGCGGATTAGCCTGAA
This sequence comes from Fistularia commersonii, assembly GCF_037954325.1. Classification (NCBI taxonomy): domain Eukaryota; kingdom Metazoa; phylum Chordata; class Actinopteri; order Syngnathiformes; family Fistulariidae; genus Fistularia; species Fistularia commersonii. The sequence goes on along the minus strand of NC_141291.1, from coordinate 19,729,270 downwards.
TAGGCTGTGCTCCCCCAGGTACAGGATTTGGTTTACATTAGCCAGCTTTGCCCTTGGCTGTGACTGCTAACTCCTGTTCAGGTCACTTAGCTGAAGGTCTCTTTGCAGGACAATTGTTTTCCCAACATCATTTAAAAAAGAATGTAACTGTTCCATCCAGTTCCATTTATGTCTTGGCCATTATTTATAAGGGGGTTAAAAAAGGATTATCTGTGCAATGGTTATAGCAGATGGTCGGAGAGCAGAGCGCGAGAAGAATAGTCCCACTTTCCTACATTTCTGTCTGCATGATAGTGAGAGGGCATGTTGCTCTGGGCAATAGTACCACTTTAAATTTTAAACACAATTTCAGCTTTGCCTTATTTTAATGTAGTATGGCTGGATGTGGAATCAGAGTGCATAAAATTGAATGCATGAAAAGATAATGTATAATAAATATATTCAGCACTGCGCGCCAGTGGATCGAATCATTGATTCGGAGAGCCAAGCCCAGTGCTAAACAACCTTGTTTCATACATATTTCATTATTGCTTTGACAGCAGCTGGGTCTTCTGTCATGGGACTGCGACAGATGTCATTAGTTGGACCTGGAACCAGTGAAGGGGGCATCCTGTTAACCTGGACCACCAGAGATCGAGAGTTCCAATCTGGACAGGTGGCTCAGTCATGTGACTGTGACTACTGTCACAAACATGTCACTAACTCGCATTATTATCTGACATGCCACTCAGATAAATATAGAAATAAATACAGACCCAATGAAGGAAAAATAAAACCAACCAAATTTTGCTAGTATCCTTTCACTTTTGCCAATTGATTTATGAAATAAGCTTTAACAATCTAGGCAGTGGTCTTTTGTATTTACTATGGTGTTAACTTTTACTCATATTGACAAGAATTCCTTTTTTAACTCTTGGCCATAAATTATAATATTCCTCACCACAGGAAAGTGGACAAATCATTTACATGATTGTCATGCAGGTTTAAATCAAGCCATATTGCCATTTCACAGGTGTGGAAATAAATGACCTCTGTCACCTGTACACTGCTACCACTGTTTAATGAAATGAAAGCGTATTCTATAATTTCAACCCATTTTTAGACACGCATCAATTACAATGCAAAGTTTGTGCTCAACGCTGCTAACTCCATTTTGACAGTATACAAATGTACGTATGTCACAGAAACAAAGTTGCATAGCCACTCTGGAAGGAAATCATTTGTAAATTACAATTGGACACCCAACACCATTCCCATATTCCAATTCAGCCAAGGAACTTTATTTGCTTCTTTTCTGTTGATATCATCATCAGGCACTTTTTCCAGGGAGCTTGTTTATCATTGCAAGACAACATTGTATCTATTTTTCCTCATGTATGTTGCGATTATGTTGTGTATATGCCTTAAAACAGTGAATTAAGACAGTAAAGATAGTGAATTTTTGAATATGTCTGTATATATCTATCTATTTTCTCATTTGTTGTGTTTTTTACAATGTGAGTACAATATATCAGGTGAGGACAAAGGAAAAAAATGACTCCAGCATAAAGGTCTCGCACACCCTGTGTGTGTGTGTATGTGCATGTGAGTGAGTGAGAGTGTGTGTGTGTGTGTGTGTGATGGAATCTTGCCTGTCTTTATTTGTGGAACAGGAGCAACGTCTCAGGGCTTTGCAATTCCCCACTAATCAGGTGCTCCCAACCTGCCAGCCAAGGCCAGACGCAAGGCCTTTCAAAACACTCTACTAATTAACAAGCTCCCAATGCTTTTAAAGAACTTGCACATCTGCCATAGAAACTCTGGAGAAGAATAACTACATTATCATCAGCCTGAGTGGCTCCCTTCACTTTTTCACTTTGCTTCAATAGATGTGTGTGTCTGTGTGTGTGTGTGTTGTGTGTGTATCGCAAAGGTGTGCACAAAGTTCTTCTCACAAACTTGTTTTTTCTACTTCTTTACTTTCTTTTTTATCAGAGCTGTCATCCCTTTCAATAAAAACGGGTGACGGCTTTGCATTAGTCCACTGCTTGTGTACACATTGGCAAGTCATCCTGCATCTAGCAGCAGCTGAAAAGCGTGAATAGAGTTCCCACCATATGACTGTTTACATCTTCCCAGCACAGATTAAAAGATGTTACTGGTCTTGCATTCGGTCTTGCTGCTACACATCTCCGACAACCCTCTTCCATGATTATACTCAAAACTGTACTAATTTTCCCTGAATTCTCCTGCTGGAACTTTTTCTGGATCCATGCATTTCAAATTAACATTAGAAATTAGGCATGAATTTGAACTATTATGTGGGTTTCTGAATTCATAACACTGACTGCTGCAATACAGTGAAATAATTGTGTTTCACCACACGGTTACAAAACAGAACTGGTTCTGCAGGCCCTTTCATTCAAATTTAAGCCGAGCTGCCCAGCTCCACCAGATGCAAAAAAAAAAAAAAGGAATGCAATTGGATATCTAGGTTTGTGTATTAACTATTTGTGCTTTCAGAAGAAGCGGGTGGAGCTCTGGTGTTATCATTAACATTCGTCAGCGGCAGTCCATCAATTTAATCTTGTCACAGACCTTTACTGTCACATTCAGCAATGCGTAGAACACAAAATGCCCCCATTGCATCTAACCTATCATGGATAAACCATGAGCAGAAGGCAGTTGGGTTATCAGTGTCTTGCTCAACAACACTTTGACAGGCTGGGAAGCGTGCAGGAATCAAACCAGGAATGTTCTGTTCCAAGGACGACTGCTCAAACCCCCTGTGCCATGCTGCCCACAAAATCTTACAGGCAGCAGTGGGATTCAAACCCAAATCCCTGATGAGACTGGCATGCCCTAGACCACTTTGGGCACGCTACCTTTTTCTTATGTTTCTACCACAGCAAACACATCAAATCAGCCTGATTAGGTTACTGAAGGTTACTTACCTTTATCTCAAAAGGGCTCTTTCAATCCAAATATTTTCCTTCATCCAAGTAATGCCCAGAGAGGTGAGGAAGTTTTATGTCTCATGTAAAAAGTTAGTAGCAAAGTCTCTTTTTACATGAAATGTAATTCACTTAAGGTTGTGGTCTTTGAAAACCACTGTATATTTCAATGAAGGAGTAGCTTTATTGACTTTTGAAAGGACCTCTAAAGGATACATACATCCACTGAGTTGATGGAGTATTACTTTTTCCAGGCCAGGAATATCATCTCCTTTCCATTTACCAGTTGCCAAGATTATTTTTTGCTATTGTTATTCTATCAATCTGCACATCCATTTCAAATAAAAAGGGTGACCACAGTTTCACATCTGACAACAGTGGTTGTATTTTATTTAACACAATAGAAGAGGAGCACTAACCTACCTTGGTTTCCCCCCTACAGCCTTATACTTCTGTCCCTTTCTCATCAGCATTGCTAAAAATGCTTACAGGTTTGATATCCACTGTTTGATGCCTGTAAATGATTGGATAGCACCCCTTTTCCTAATGATTTTCCCCAGGATAAAGTAAAACTTGTAAATAAATGCATCGTGGGAACTGAAACTGAAAATGCAGTCACAGCAGGAGCTACGGTAGTTGAATTCTAGGAGGAAGCACTGTAGACAGAAATGGATGTTTTTTTGTGTTAGAGGAGGGCTTGTTATTTTCCCATTCTACAAAGAGAAGGCCATCAGGAGGAAAGTCAAAATCCCATCATCCCTTTCCTGCCTAGAACACCTTCACTTTCCAATGGCTTCAATATGCAAACCAAGCTGTTTAGGGATGAGAAGAGAGGCGGCTAATGAGCTGCCTGCATCAACCCAGCAGAAAGAAGAAATCCTCTTCCTAGATGCTCAAGAGAACACTTCCTCTGGGCATGCTCAGAAATGCCAAAACAAAACAACTACCACTGTAAAGTCCTGGCAGCACAAAATGATGTGATTAGCTGGTGAGAATGCCAGCTACAATTGAAGGTTGCAGGCTGGCAGAAGCTTTACAGCTGAGTGACTCCATCATTGGCAAAGTTTATATGGTCAACTGTCAATTTAAAGTGTTTTACCTCTCAGCAACACCGTGATGATGATGATCATCATCTTTTTGCCATTTTACTTTTCCTGTGCAGTCAGTCAGTAGACGCTTGCAGACTTTTGTGCCCCCTCCCAAAAAAAAATTGGCTGCAGTCCTCAAGTGCAATCAATCTCCATGAGAATGATGAGCCATTACAAGATTGTTTGAGAAACTAACAGCTCTGCTGATAGAATTATTGCCAGATGTAGAAAATGAAGACTTTCCAAATTAGAAAGTAGCATGTTTTTGTCATAACAAAAATATAATTCTCAAAACTTGGCAGGAAAGCCAACCACAGTAGGGAGAAATAGATCAATTAAGCACTGGTGGTTGCAAACCTTATCCATTTTTTATGGATATGCTTATAAGCTCTTAAAAGGACAACAATCTCATTTGTGACGAACAGAGGGCACTTCCATTGCCCTTTTTAGACGCTCTGGTTTGAGAATGCGTACGTCAGATGGCCCTCCTTCATCCTCTGTCCGGTAGCATGAACTTTTGCACTTTCCTCGGTCTGACCAGGCTCCACCACAAACTACTCATACAAAACACAAAGGCAGTCCCATTTCGTATAATTGTTCAGCCTGAAAATGTCCATTGCACTGTAGTTTTCCTTTGCACACCGTGTAAATTTTAAACCACGGAGGAAAATCAGTGTGGGAAGTTCAAATGGTATTGTCATTAACGCCTCAACACAGTGATCATTCACAAGGGGCTTGCATGTACACACAATGCAGGCCTTTCTTACTGTGGCGCAGATGGCATCGTAAAAGAAAAAACAAAAAAAGGAGGCCTTCTCTGCAAACACCAAAAGCAAACACACAAACAGTGGTGACCCTCTGAGTCTCCAATTCATCTTTTCTCCTGTTGAGACCTTGTTGTCCAAGTAAGATCAAGGCATTTTCACTGAACTGCTGTTTTCATGCTGTTGTGCACGCTCATTTCAGGCCATTCTTGAAATGTAAATGGAAACTTTTTGAGATGTTATATATTTCATCCAGCTTTTGTTGAGACTTGTGCAGATTTTCAGTGCTTCTAGCATCAGGGTTTCTCGAAGCTTTAATGTTCAGTAATTTATTGTGGGTCATCAATCTTTGTCTCCACTTCAGTGCTTAGTTCAGGTTTCAGACTAATTTGCATGCATTTTGAGCCCTCTTTCACACTTTCCTGCGACGGTCACCACGATTTGTTTGCACGGCCAATCACAAGCGTGTTTGCTGAGCGCACAGTATGAAACCAGGCTATCGGTTCCATTCGGTTTGGGGCAAATTGGCTAACCTTATGAAATGGCTTGTGCTGGACCTTGTGTTTCCCCCTAAGCTGGTGGGTTTTTCCTGGATTGCCTTTCGAGCAAACAGATGTTCCGTCTCCCGAGTAATGCAGCCTTCCTCTGGGCTAACCCGTAGATGCTGGCACAGCCACAGCACTTTTCCAAACAGCGCTGCAGCACTTCTGTGGACAGCTGTGCTTCAACATTTGTAATGTCTTGTCATCAACTAGAAGAAACAAAGCTTGACACTGCTATGATGACATTGTGGACAAGTAAGGATTCAAATGCAGATCTTTACATACAGTATGACTCACAAGCACATGCAACACACTTACAGACACACATTATGTGCATGATATGTTCCATTATGTTAAGTTAAAATGCATTTTGCGATGCATCTTTTAACAATGTTGCAGGACACTTTGTCACACTTCCCTTCAACGTTCCTTCAGCGCAAAAACGGTTGAAGGGACATCATTAACTCTTTTTCAGAAACCATGGTTGTCTTCAAGCTGCAGCTGGAAAGATGTTCATTTTAATTAATATGCCAGGGGTAAGCTTAACTAAACTAAATATAACAAAGGCAGGAAGTGAGCTTCTGATCATGTTCAAACAGAAGAAAGCTGGAGATATGATCCCAACCTAGTTTCCAAACAGCAAAACATGAGCTGAGTGAAGCGACTGATTTATAAAATGTTTGCAAGTCTTATTAAATGCTAATTGTGTGGGATTTCAAACAGACACAGGAGAGCTTAGCTGACCCTTCATACATGCAGGCACACTCTCCCTGTCCATCACAAATGCACAAGGTCCTTCCTTCCCCCACACACACTGCACAAACAAACTTTTGCCCAAAAAAGATTTCCACTGAAGACCCCCCGCCCCACCACACACACAACCAAAAGGTGGAAACCAATTGTCTTTCCAGTTTTTAACACAAAGGTAAAGCATATTTGTTTATACATATATATATATATATATATATATGTATATATATATATATATATATATATATATATGTGTGTGGTGTGTGTGTGTGTGTGTGTATGTGTGTGTGTGTGTGTGTGTGTGTGTGTGTGTGTGTGTGTGTGTGTGTGTGTGAAAAACACACCAACATTGTAAAAACAACCCAAATTATTTTCTGTCATTTTCACTGTAATCAAGCAACCATTTTCTCTTTTTCCATTTTTAATATATGACTGCTCTGGACCAGTGTCAAATGCCCACAATTTTAATTTCAGTTTTTCAAAACCCAGATTTACAGCAATGATTTTTGCTCTCCTCTGTACTGCAGCTGAACCCAGAGGAAAATTTCAATTCCCATAATTTGTTTACTTTAACAAGAGTTACCAAAACTGTGCACAGTAGAACCAATAGTTTTGGAGGCAACAAGTTGTGTTATTTGATGTTATCTGCATTGGAAAATAGCGCAGTGGTTCAGGTCAAGCAAAATACACCCATAATTGGTGGTTCCATTATCAGACATGGAAGATTACATGAACACGTCAATCAACAGTAATCTGCAATTGTTTTTCATACATTTCACTAAAGTGAAGCACACAATAACATTGCACCATTAATATCCATTTGCTGCTTATTTATATCCCAGTGATTGTAGTTATTATCATTTTTATATTATCTCAGACACACAGACACACAGGCACACACACACACACAGACACACAGGCACACACACACACACACACACACACACACACACATATATATTTATACTCACACTCACACATACAGTATGTGCTAGTAAACAAACACAAACACACGCACACACACATTCACACACCACCATTGACTTGGATAAGGATCCAGCATGTTGTTGACTTCTTTTGCAGTCTGTCGAAGTTTCATGAATGATTAAAACCATTGGGCCCAGACCTGCTCATAAATATACAGCAGGCAATAGGACTGAACAGGTTTCTTATGGACAGAGAGAACTGATAGATTGGCTTCTAAATAATAGCACTCAGTACCAGTGTATTCACTATATAACAGAATCATGCAGGAGCAAACTGTTCAGAAATCAGACATATGCACAGTGGCTGGAGAGGATGTGCTGAGACGTGTATGCCTGTATAATGTACAGTTCACAATCCCCCTGCTTTTGTTTTCTGTTTTTTTTTTTTTTTCTCTTTCCAAAGTACACACAGTGTCGGAATGCAAATTAGTTTGTTTGCTTGAATGGTGCCACACGATCTCTTACAGTAAGGGCCGGTGTAGCGCAATGGGTCGTCCGTTGAACCGGACATTCGTGGTTTAATTCCACGTTTCGCCTAGCCTGTCAAAAAGTGTTGTTGAGCAAAACACTGAGCCCTTAACTGCTCCCCTGCCGCTGTTCTTTCTGCTCATGGTCCATCCATGAAGGGTTAAATGCAGTGGTCAGCTAATGTTGTGTTCTGTGTGCAACTGCATGTGACAGTGCAGCCATTTCTTCGTCTTAAATTAAATGTCATCCGCATTCAAGAACAAAAAACAGTCCTCTTATTACCTTGAGACATTGTGAGGTTTTGAGGATTTGAGTCAGTCCCCTCGAGGGTTCAGGGGTCAGCACATCCATTTGTGGCCCTTCCAGCTGCTCTCCTGCAAATGAGATCCAAGGTGCGATAGCACAACCCTCCATCTTAACCAAGCAGCATAATATAATGAAAGGTGGTGGGCCAACCACCCTGCACATGCTGAAGTCATGCTTCAGAATATGAGATTGGCCAATTCACGCCCCTGCAAGTTCTATGTTCACCCTAGGGTCAAGAGCTTGGGAATAGTTTGCTGTTTCAAAACAAATCAGTTATGGCAAAAAAAGGAATTACTACTGTAAAACCCTCACTCACTGCTTCTCCTGCCGGCAATTTTTCCCAACTAACCTGCTGCATGTTTTTGGACTGTGGGACGAAACCCACTCAGACACAAGGAGTACATACAAAGTCCACACAGAAAGGTCCCCTTGTCCGAAGGCCAAAGCGCTAACCACTGCGCCACTATACCTAATGTAATGCATTTCCTAAAGGCTGAATCACTGTATATTTTTTTGCATATATATATATATATATATATATATATAAATATATGAATCATACCAAATTCCCAACACAGTTTTTCCATGATGCTGTACATATTAAGCAGGTCTGCACCACACTCTTTAAAATGGCTTACAGAAACCCAGCATTTCCCCATGAGCAAGCACTTGGAGACAGCGGTGAGGAAACACTACCAGCCCGAAATCTTGACCTGGGATGTCGTTAAGTTGACGCTCTTGAAGAAAACACTGAACATTGCTGCAGTCTCGTCATCAATATTCTTTACTTGAATGGTTCCATCCTCCATGTTTCACCATCTTTCATGGATTTGGGGATGGTGTGGTTGCACCCTCAACCGATTCTTGAAATGGTCTGTTCTGAGCAAAACAAAAGTACTGGGTTGTAAGTCCTAGGTAGGAACTGATTTCCTTCCAGCTGTGGAAAAATAGCTTTCCCAACCAGGTGCTACCTTGATGTCCCACACAGAATGATGTCGCACACAGAAAGGTAACATCATTTAAGATGAAAACACATACCCCCAGACCAGCTGGATAAAGGAAATGTAAATAAAGTAATAGATAAAATAAATAAATAAATAAATAAATAAAAATGCCCCAAAAAAACACTTGACATTGCAACACAGAGCGTGGCTCATTAGTCTTGGGGTATGACTTTTGTGTAGGGTGCAAGACATCCCCATGGTTCTGTCCTTTGCCCCTGCAATTTCAGAGCAATGTCACGTGACCATGCAAACTTGAGGAGACTGCAAAGTGGTGGTAGGTTACAGTGTAGCCTGACAGTTCAGAATGGTGGTCTGTAGGGTGAATCTGGTGACGAGGAAGCTGAAGACGACAAATGCAGGGCAGATGATGAAGTGCGGAAACAGAAAAGGGAGGAGTGTTGCATAGTTTTCAAGGAGAAGTTGAGAAAGACTCTAGGTCGTCAAGATTACTGGGCAGCTACAGCTCATGTGATCAGGGAGACAAAAAATATGGACTTGGTGTATCCTCTGGAATGAAAGTAGATAAGGAGACTTGGTGGAATTAGGACGTGCAGGAGTATACACAGTAAATGAGGGGACTGAAAAGAGCAGACAGGAGTACAAGGAAATGTGGCGCATGGTAAAGGTAGACATGGCAAATGCCAAACAAAGGGCATATAATGACTTGTATGCTTAGTTGGGCAGATATGAAGATTTGAAAGGTGTTTGGTCCTGATTATGCACCTGTGGAAGTATGGAAATGACTTGGAGAGGCAGCAGTAGAGTTTCTTGTTAGAATTCTCAACAGGATTGTAGAGAGGGACAAGACGCCCGAGGAATGGAAAACATGTGTGATAGTGCCCATTTTTAAGAATAAGGAAAATGTGCAGAATTATGGTAACTATAGGGGAATAAGGTTGATGAGCCATACAATGAAGTTATGGGAAAGAGTAATGGAAACTACATCGAGAGCAGAGGTCGGTATTTGTGAGCAGCAGTATGGTTTCATGGCTGGAAAAAGTACTACAGTGCTGGAATGCTGGTAGAGAAGCGCATAGGAGGTCAGACGGAGCTGCATTGTGGCTTTGCAGGCCAAGAAAAAGGAAATGACAGGATCCCGACAGAGGAATGATTGTAATGTATAAGGATGTTTGGAGTGGGAGAGAAGTACACTATGTTAGGCTGGTGTACAGTGGCTGGTGAGACAGTAGTGAGGTGTGCTGTAGGTGTGACAGAGAAGTCGAAGGTGGAGGTGGGACTACATCAAGGCTCAGCTCTGAGCCCCCTCTTGTTTGAAGTTTGATAGATTAGGCTGGACAGGAATCTCCATGGACCACGATGTTTGCGGATGACAATGTGATCTGTAGCGAGCGCATCTGAATTGATCTGAATGCTTGATCCTCTGAATATCTTTCTATGGCATGGTTGCCATGGTTACATGATTGCCATCTCTCCATCGCGCCAGAAACTTTTTTAGCTTCCAGAAGTAAATTAATAAACAAACAAACAAATAACTAAACAGAATATAGACAAATACATAGATTGATTAATAAATGAAAATAGATTAAAAAAACATTATAGAGGTTAATCATGCTCAACATTTTAAGTAGGTTGTCATTCTCTGTCTCATTGATGTGGAAATTCAACGGTTATAATTGGAGCATAAGCTGATAACTCAACCACCATTTTTAGTCAGATTTAAGAAAAAAAAAACAATATAATTTGGTTCATTTTAAAAGTTTACTCACTTTATTCCCCTATATCATGGGGAAATCCATGACTGAATTGTGAAAGGTACAGGGAATCAGTAGTATTGAAAAAAAATATTAACACAATCTGTTGCAATTCCTGGAAATTAAAAAAAAAAATCCTACATCACAATTAATTATTGTACATTTTTTAACTCAGGAATCACTAATTCCCGAGTTGCTTCATTTGGAATAAATACTTTTTGTAATGCATTCTATACTGTTGTAGGAACTGGACATAAGTTTCATGAAAACATTTGGGATATCATCTGAGATGATTCTATAGTCCAGAACATGACTTGTTCATGTCTTGAACATGATTAAACTAAAAAAGTTTGCTGCTCTTGGATAACATAATGGGCAAAAAAGTAGCAGCAACAAGATTATACCAGGACTAAAGGAGCCCCTTTGACATAAAGCAGAGGACGTGACAGGATAACACGACTACCACGATGAGTTAGAACCATTGTAAACAATTTTTATGATGTTATCACAGAGATGACAGAGAGGGGATATTTGATGTAATGCTCCTTTGCTCATTGGTGTTTATTCAGTCTTTATTCTCAAGGATAGTTGCTTTGCTTGTTAATTTCAAAGACCGGGCGACGATAGTGAATCTGTCATCTTAGATGTATTCATGTGGCATGTCCACTAAATGAACTAAACCAAAAAAAAATGTTGGTAAATGCAAAAATAGAGCTGGAACTGCAATTGACTGTTGCTCAGGTGCAATGGATGATGACATTTCAAATAAGCCCTTTTTCTCCTATTGTGATTGAGCAGTGACACCTGACACTCTGCTTTTCTTCCGCTTATTTGCCGTATCAGTCTAACCACATTTGTGACACAAATTGGGATATTATGACAATGACAACAAGGGTTAAATGTTGTGTTTGCCAAACACTGACGGGTTTCCCTACTTTTCACCCCTCCCAGTTCTCACCCCATTCTCTTTTCAGCCCATTATGTCGTGGCACCAAACCTGCTCAACACATTTCTAAATGACAGTTACTGCATTTTTCTTCAAAGAAAGCTCAAGATGTGGATTTTCCTCGCCTAATGTGGCATCTTTGGTTGTGCAATAGAATGGGGGGATAAAGGTGGGGCCTTGGGGCACAATGGTGGTTTGTGCAGGGAATGGTAGGGAAGGGGTCAAGAATCAGACTGTGGGGGACATTAGCAGGCAGCAGATTGATTCAGGACCATTAATTCACAACTTCTATTTTCTTTCCCCTGAATACAATCTGCATTGCAAATGTTGATTCTGTCGCATTAACCTTTTCTCGAGTCAGAAAAGGTGGGGGTGTGTAGGGGAGGTTGAACCCGGAGATCTGGGGTTCCCACAACATGCTGGCCCACCAGATTCTGTAACCTTACACCCCTCCCCAAAAGCCCTCAGCTTGCGCGGCTCCTCCCCGAGACCGAGCCCATGTCTGGGGATCCCAGCACAGCTGCCTCTGCAGTCTCCCAGGATTCCTGCTCGCTCCTGAGGAAATACAACAAGCTCATTGTTCCATAGGGTGGAGGCATGGACAAGTCAACTGTTTCTGCGTGCATTGTCTGTCCTAACAAGCCCATAAGGTCAGAGAGGGTGCTACTCAAAGAAAGTGGTGAAAGTGAGTCCTCTGCATTTTACCTCTCAAATAAGAACTGCTGCTACTTTTAGTTTCATACCACTCAGTGGCTTCAACGTAACATTTATAGGCCTTGTGGATCTTTATTTCTCCACACCATTAGTTTGAGCAAGTATGTGATCAACACAGATTCTAGGGTTAAATATTATTGTGATTCACATATCTAATTGTCATCTCATTCAATTTATCAGGCTTAAAAGGCACATTAGATCATAGAATATGGGCACTCTTATCTGTGATTGGGTGTGGACCAGATAAAACTACATGGACTTTGGAGTAATATGCAATGTAAACATTTTGAATGTTTCAACAGACTACTTTCAGCAATTAAACAATACAAGAAAGGTTAAAACACAGAAAGACTGGGGCTTAATATCTAGTTTTAGTCAGGACAAGTAGATAGAGTAGGTAGTAGAATGGACACTCACCATTACATTTGATCAATTAATCACTCCATTCATTTATTTACTTCCTTTGTTCAGAATAACATTCATTAAAGTGCTCACACGTTAGTTAATTAAAATGCATTAAAATGCATTTAGGCTAAAACCACAGTAATAAAACATTTTTCAGCATCTCCCTGTCTTTATGATTTTATATATTCTTTTTTTGTGTAAACAAAACAAAACAAAACAAAACAAAACAAAACAAAACAAAACAAAACAAAACAAAACAAAACAAAACAAAACAAAACAAAACAAAACAAAACAAAACAAAACAAAACAAAACAAAACAAAACAAAACAAAACAAAACAAAACAAAACAAAACAAAACAAAACAAAACAAAACAAAACAAAACAAAACAAAACAAAACAAAACAAAACAAAACCATTACCCCCAAACACATTTACAATAACCAAAACATGAAAAAATAAATACATTGCAATTGTGATACCTTCTATTCAACAACCTGACAAAGTTGGCTAGGGTTAGGGTTACTGTGTTTTTTATGTTTATGAAAGAAAAGTAGTGAGCATCCTGTCAGATGGATTCCAAACCACAAACCATTCAATGGTTTGAATAGCTAGACATGACCTGTGTGTGGGAAGGTACGCAAGGTGTGGTTGTGTGGTCAGAGGGATGCAAATATATATGAGCCAAAGGTTGTGCCTTTGTCTGGCTTTTCAGGTGTGTAAACAGACAAAGTGAATCCCACTTTGATGCCAGAATATAGCCAGAAAGACTCAAAAAAAGATTCTGAAAGCAGGGTGTTTCAGACTGCACATTGTTTTTTTTTCCCAGCTAATAATGTTTTGGCACTGGAAGTGATATGCAAATGGGTCTTCACACAGACTGAGCATGCCATCCAATGCTCCACTCTCATGTTGCTACTGGCCACTTCTGAGCAATTAGCCCACTTCACATCTGACTCTCGAGCCATGTTCGGGTGGACTGAATGCAAGTAAGCATTGTGAATTTAATTACAAGTGGTAGCATCATTATAAATTTGTCGTGCATGATGGGCATAAATTGCCTTCCACTGTTCAAACACCCAGGAATCGGTATTTATACCAATACAAATGTGTCCCCAGTGGAGAAAAATGTCACAATCATGTGTAATAGAGGATCCTACAACAATTGGAAAAAGTTTCTGTGATATTTTCCATATTATCCATGAACATTTAAGCATTTTAAAAGCCTTCATCCGAAACCAGAATATCATCCAGTGTTCAACGTGCAATCCCTTGTGTGATATAAAAGTTGTCAGCAAACTTCTCAGACGATATCCTCATTGCAATGTCTCTTCAGAGACTGTTCAGAGTTTGCAGAAATCAGTAACTTTCTTGACCATGTATTGCCCCGGTATCTTGGTCACCAAAAACCGAAAAAATTCAATTTATTACAGCCATTAATGAAGGGATGATATCATCATTAGCTTGACAATAAACTCTTTGGATAATTGTACACCTTTCCTGAATGAAAATTAAAAATTAACATATAGATTTTGACTTGTCACATGTCTCATAAGAGCCATCACTTTGCAGAGCACTGATATAGAAAAAGAAAGCAAAATTTGAAATAAGGTGTGAAAAGTAAGTGACCGTCTCAATGCTTCTACAGGGATAAAGAGCGCTAATAGAGTAGCTTTGCAGTGATCCGGGTCTTATGTTTGTGCGTGACTTCCTTACATGGAAAATGCTCTCTGAGAATTTTGAGACTCCAAAGTCTTCACTGTAAATGTGTTTTATTTTCATTTCCTCAATGAAAAAAACATGTCTTCTGATACAGAGACAGAGATCTTGTACAGGTCATTTTGATTCTCCAAGGCTTCCTTAACTCTGAGGATGCAAAATCTTGTGACTTACACTTTTTCAGGTCACAAAGGTTTTTGTATAATGTGCTGAGTTCTACCAGCGTGCCATGCATAATAACCTCCTTGTCCACATTGCAAAGGACATATAAGATGTGAATTGTGAGTTCATAAATGCGAAAACCTTTGGGTCTGTGTAGCCAAATTAATGAGTTTTAAAGGGTAAACTGGTACCAAGTAAATGAAAAATGCTACCACGTTGGAGACAGATGTATAGATCCCAAATTTTGTACAGACAAAATTAGTTTAGTATACAAAGGTGGCCATGTGCAAAAATTGGACTGTTTGAGCAGAAAGAAAGGGCAAGATAGCAAGAGACCTAGTGAGCATCCGTGACATCTAAGCTGGGAGTCACATTCTGGCAACTGACTGAGGCGACACAGGCTTCACAGATGCAAGTCAAACAGGCCTCACTTCCAAGTCCTCTGGGAATGATATTAGGGGAAGCCAGAGAAGCGCTGCTCTCCCTTTAGGGCCTGTCAGGGGCTTTGACGGCAGCCGTAAATTTAATCCTTGGACCTGCTGGGATGCAGAGGAGGCAAGCAGCGGGAAGGCTTTTCCTACTTCAAGGACCTAGGCTGGCTCCGGGATAGCCTGCCAAAAAAGCTTTAAACCTAATGACAAATTCATTTTATGCAGCTGCATCCTCAGGTCCGCTGTGGAAACGAGGGTAAGTGATACCTTCACAAACAAACTTCAGACACAATTATGCGGAATTAAACTGAATTCAACAAGTGTCCAAGATATGCACGTTTTCTTGAACAAATCAGGCACATCAGGATACAATGCCCTCGCTTTCAACTGATCATTTCCTTAGATTTACAGTAAATTATTGTATGTATACAATAAATATGTTTTTCCTCTTCTGCTTGAAGTAGAAGGTCCAAGTAACGGACTCTTTTCTGGTGCCAGAACACCAAACTATTGCTCAAATGTGTGGCCTGTGGCACGGTGGGAGTCCATCAGGCTGGAGAGGCATTTTGATAGGAGTCGATTATATGGAGAGACAGTTGCTGAGACGGCACACGGACGAAACCAATTTTACAGCCATACAAACAGCATAATGCAGAAGCATCAGCAGGGTAACTGAAGGCCTGTAGGGAGAGAGGTTTATGAATATGTTTCCCCCTCTTCTTAACGGTGGGGCCATGCTAATCGCTTGGTGCTCTGACATCTGGAAGCCTCCCAGTGGAGGGCAAATCGCATACGTTTTCCACGCCAAGATTTTCCCATATATTTGAAGTGGTCACACCTAATCTATAGAGATGAAAACCATTAAAATGGAGGAAGGGCAGAATTTTCTCTCTTGCCGTTACATGGTGGGCTTATCTCAAGTAAGTCATGCCATCTTTGGTCAAAGAGAACAAACTGGGCCTTTGCCAGATTAGTCCCTCTGATTTTTATCTAATTTGAAGTTAATAATTATAACACCTGGTTTACTATAGAACCCCTTTCCCGCAGTCTTACTTGACATCACCAGTAAAATTCTCAAAAAAAACAACAAAAAAACAAACAAAAAAAACCAACTTACGCTCATATTTTCATTGACAGACATGCAGTGTTAGGATGTAATCTGAATAATATATGTATTCTCTCTTGCATTCTTTATAAGCTTTTGGCACTATGTCCTTCCTTCTGAGCTTTCAATCACTTGGCCCCAGGGGGTTGTGGATACCTGCTCTTTGAAGCACTCGGATGGAGGAAAGCAGAGAAAAGTCAGGGCATGAGAAAAAATCTCCAAATGCGATGTGTAACAAATTATATGGGTGACAATTGTTTGAAAAGGAAATGCATCGCTGTGCCACCTGTATACATTTGGAATGACATTCACTCTGCTGGCTACTGTTCTTAACATGCAATACTTTGTTTGTACTATTTTTCCCGAAACAAACAATGAAATGTCTTACATAAGGCGGAAGAATGTTTCTCGGGGTTGTTCCAGAATACTGATTCCCGTTTCCCCTTCGTGGAATCAGGAAGCTTTATTAGGTCAGCCATCTCAGTCTGAGAGCGTGAACGGCTTCCATCCTTTCCAACGCTGAAGGAATTACCACTCGCCTTTTGTATCGCACGGAAATGTTTCCTTCGGTCGTAAACGGAAGGGTGCCGCTTTTCACTGCAACCTTTTTTTTGATTGTTTCTTTTAATGGATATTAATTAAGATCATAGTATATAGTCTACACAAGATCCTCAAATGTATACCTTAATGTGTATTTTCTCTAAAGGTGACCAAAAACTGTCATTATTAATTACTGCCTTTCTCTAGTTCACCAGCGAGTTGTTGATAAATTAATAAGGGGTTAAGGGTGCCTTCAAAATTCGCTCTTCTGGAAGACGGTGAAGGCATCTTGGTAGACAGCAAATCGACGTTAGAGCCAATTCAAACAGTGATTTTATGTTCCTGTACAATTTCACTGGAGCAATGAGCCAGTATTTGTTTTATCAACCGTCTACTTTTTATACATTGTTAAACCCTTGTTTTGAAAACAAAACAAACAATAATAAAATGCACATGTTAAAAGATAAAACCCCAACTTAGGGCCACCCTCTGCTTATCTTGTAGAACCAGCTCAGCCACACTTCTTTGAATGGAGCATTAATTTCCTTTTGCAGTTTTGCTGGAATTTAGTGAAAGTTTTTCAGCTGGAGATCAACATGGAACAAAAAGGATTAGCAGCGATTGCCAACGATAGTCGAAACCATCACAACCTGAAGCGAGATCGGCACATATGCGGAGTGCTTTGCTGATGGTATTGTAGTTTTTTCAGAATGTCTACATTTTTAAAATTCCCTTTCTACTTTTCCAGACTATATTTTGATCAAAAGCAATGAACAATGAGTGCATATTAATGTATTTTATTTTCTATTTCTAATTTTTTAAACACATTCCCGGCCATTAGAAATGCCGTTCCTCACTCTGTCAGAATGTTTGCTCAACGCAGTGAAAGGAGTTCTGTTCATTATCAAACTGTTATCAAATAACAGTCACATGAGAAAAAAAACACATTGGAAATCCCAAGTGCGTAGTAGAATTAAATGAAATTGGTTGTACGCACACATCTCATTGACTCACTGAATGAGGAATCCCTTATCTTAACTCCTTTGCAAAGTCAATTGCAATTTTCAGATCCTACAGGAGCTTCCTTCCACTGCCATGACACTTCAAACAGCAGCACTCCAGTTTGAAAAGTGAAGGCTGTACTTTTTATTCTTCCAGCATCAAACACATCCTCGATCAAACATCAAACTCTTCAAACATGGTGTCATCTGCCGCTGTCCAGTTGAGTTTGATGTAAAGGGGTGTAATGATAGAAAGGATGTGCTGAAGCTATACAAGAATGAACCCGCTTGACCATCCTGCAGGTCTAATACCCAACTGAAATATCTCACGGCAAACCCAATGTAAACTGACACGTTTCTGATTCGTCACTTTATTCGTGGCTAATTCCTGTGGATCTTCCAATCACAAATAATAAAGATTTACTCATTCCTTGCCTGGCATGTTATGAATCCATACTCTGCGTTACTTGCAGACTGATTTGCTATTTGGCCGCCTTATAAGCCTTTGGCTAGATCGAGGGAAACTACTAATGCCATTCTAACATGGTCACAAATCAAATCCACCTCTCCAAAGACATAGCTGTTTACACAGAAAATTAATCCATTTGAACTATTTACAATCTGTTACAACACAATCTTGTGGCTTGCCGTTATTTTTGAAACAAAAATGGACACAAGCCGATTTGGTTACTCTGTGGGGCCAAGCCACATCAGCCTGCCTGCAGCCTTACAGAGGTCCGAAAAACACAAAGCTGCAGTTCAATTTACTACAGGTCTTCTCTGAGGAGCGGAGTGGTGCTGATTTTGGCACTCACTTCCAGTCCCTACCAACTAATCCTGTCTTTTTTTCCAAACATGTTGGCTCAGAAACTCATTGGAGAAATGAGGAAAATGGGAGGAAAAGGAGAGGAAGGGGAAAAAAATGCAGGCGGGGGGAATAACCTCAGAGCCGGAGGCAGATATTGTATGCATGTGTAGTCAAGCACAAAGTTTGTGGCCAGCTGCTTGAGGATTTTCTGGGGAGTCAAGATCATCCAAAGAGTCAATAGAGTGACGAAGTAAGTAAGAGACTTTTCTGCTTATTTCATTGCAATTCAAATCTCTTGGAGTAACAGAGAGACATTGTCAGCTCTCTTTTCTCCTTCAACAGTTCTTGGACAATTCATACGACATGCCTTCACTCTTTGGGGGTTTTGGGCTTAAGTGTGTCGTGGATGTGCATTTAAATCTATCATGCCGGGATAAACCAAACACGTTTTTCCCGGACTATGAAAAACCATCATGTTTAAGGGAAAAGATGCAAAATCCGGTGAGCTTTTATCTCTAATTTTCTCATTATCCACATCACTTTTGACTATTTTCAAACATTTCAGTATTTCATTTTTGAACACAAAGTTAGGGATCAAGCAATGAAGGACAACATCATCTCCTTCCATTGCTGGAACTGAAGCAGCATAGTAGCTGTTGCCAAGGTAAAAGCTCTGCATTTGCACAGCCACGGTTGTAAGGGTGAAAGGTTTCAAGCCCTTGAAAAACCTTCAGGCTAACTCTATAATTCCCTACGTTGCTTAAGACACAGAGAGGATAGCGTGCGCAGCTGTGAGGATGTGAGAGAAGTGAGGGAAATGTGTTTTTTACTGATACCAAACCCACACCACACCTCGGTAATTGTGAAGGGCAGGCTTTGGGCACCTCTTCAGGACGCGCACCAGAATAACAACCCTCCTCAGGCGTCTCTTTGCTAGTACTGTGCTTGGACCTGACTGCATTGCAATGCAAAACCAGTTAGCAAAGCTCATAAGCTGCCTACACTTGTTATAAACCACAGTTAATTTTGAAACCTCAAACTAGAGCTCCTCCCTCTTTCAAAGGAAAGACATTGGAAATGGGTACACTGAGATTATGCTTGCCAAAGGGTCTTTTTGGGCGCAGCATTGAGAATGTATAGCCATTTTAGAAGGCTACTTTAACAGTTTTGTGAGAGAGACATTTTACATTACTTTTCCAGGGGTTGGATCTGCTGTGGCTCCTGAATTGACAGAACAGTACTGCAAGTTTACTGTCAAACAAGTTGTGTCCAAGTCTCCCGAATACAGGTATTATCCAACTAGGGAGCTAAAAATGTAACAAGGTCTGATCAGAATGTAACCGATTACCAAATGCAGCACAATGGCAAAAGGATCTTTCCTTCCATGTCTTTAACGAGAGGACGGGACAAGAGAGTGTGTGAGCTGCGAAGCGAGCCCAAGGTCCAAGCTATCACATTGACCGGGAATGCAGACCGAACGGGTGAGTCGCTGTCGGACAAAATAAGAACTGGAAGATCAAGCAGAATAAACTAGTGACGGGATGTAGTGTGTACAGGTTACTGCATGTGTGTCGTGAAAGTCTTCAGTGCATACCAAGGCTTGCCTCTTTCAGGATGTGACTGACGACCTCTGAAACCGTGCAGAAAGTTCAGTTCAGAAAGACTGTGCAGTGTTGGCATGATTTTCGACTATCTATAAAAAGTAACGGGGCTCTTCTTAAATTTTTATGTTTGAATTCATGTTGGAGTTTTTCCAATTTGCCTGAGATATATGGCAGGTTATTTTCATTGAGCCTGTTAAAAGGAGAAGGGTTTCCCTTGTATGCCTACGCTTTGAGCTATCTCATTACGATTTGACCATACATAATGAGTTGTGTTATTTTCTATACTGTTTTCCTACAATTTTTTTCAATCTGAAATGAAGGGTATGTTTGTGTCAATCAATTTTGATTCAAAAACAACACCTGTGCTGTATCATTATTGTGATTGTCATGAAAATAGTGGGGGAAATAGTTAGACTCAGAAAAATTGGGGATGAATTTCATTCCTTTAATTCATTCATTCAGAATCAGATTTAGAATCAGAATCAGAATCAGAATCAGAATTTCTTTCATTGCCAATTGTATGCGCGTTATAGCATTCATTTATTCCTTCATTCATTTATTGTTTTATTCAACTATTCATTATTTGTACTGCTTATTCTGCACTCTGGATCACAGTGGGGTGGTAGTTGTTCTTTGCTGTCATTGGATGAAAGGCGAGATACACCCAAGAACAGTGGCAGGACCACATAAGGAGACATAAAACCATTTATTTGCTCTTTCACACATCTGGACAATTCAAGGCCTCCAATGAACTGACTGCATGTTTTTAGACTGTGGGAGGAAACTGGAAAGCCATTGGAAACTGTCAGGGCTCCACCTCCATGCACAGCTGTGCTCTTCACAGCCAGCATAGCCGTGCTTGTCTCAGGATGCACGGGGATCAGTGAGGGCTTGAAAGCCATGGCCTTGGCCTCACTGGCTGCTGGGTTGTGGTCACACTGTCACTTGGAGTTTTCATTGTGGTTATGCCTCAGCCTCTCGCTCATATCTTCTATCTTCTGTTGTTCCGAGCCTGTACGGGGGGCTGCACTTCTTCTCCTCTCACCGTCTGCCTTCCTCTCTTCTGTGCCCTCGCCTCGTTTCCTTGTGTCTATTGTTCTGGGTTTGATCTCGGGTGTTCACCTTTTGCTGTCCCCTTCGAAGTTTCCAGGGTGTTGTCACCTTTTGCTGTCCATTTCAAAGTTCCCTAGGTGTTGTTGCCTTTTGCTGCCCCGTTCCAAGTTCCCTGGGTATTGTAACTTTTTGCTGTCCCCTCTTGAAGTTCCAACTTTTGTTGTCTTGAGCCTATACAGGGTGCTGTGTCTCCTGTTTTGTCTTCCTTCTCTCCCAAGGACCAATGACAGGATTCCCTTTGTACCAGGTGAGACCTCCCAAACCTCAGCATACTTCTTCCGAGCCCTTACTGATTCCCTGACAATGAATTCAAGCACCATCTCCCCGTGCCGACCTTACAGCTTCAAGCTTCCGGCCCTGTTGGTGGACATCTGTGTCCCACAACCCTTCCTGCCCCCACCTGCCTTCGAACTGTAGTTGTTCACCTGCTGCTGGACACATGGTTAACTTCTTTCTGAACTCTCCATTGGTGATTAAACCTCGTTAAGTCACTGTCTGGTTGTTACAGAACGAAGCAACTCAAAATTTACCCAGCCGACTTGCTGGTTGTGGGCAAGGTGCTTGCAGGAGGTTCATCTAGACTGGTCAAAAGAGTGAATGTTCTGCTTAGACCACTGGGTGGGCAAGCTGGAGTCAATCTAGAAGAAAAACCATGTAGCCATGGCTACCCAGATGAACATTCTCAGTGCCCAAATTCAGAGGTTGGCAGTACCTTCAGTCAGCTTTCTGCTGAGTGCCCATGGTTGTGGTTCCTTCCACAGGACCCCGTCCTCCTATCCAGTGTCACTGATGGGGGAGATGCCTACATCTGACATTGGAGGGAATTCAGTTGGTTTTATTTTGGTTATCAGGAACTGTCCCTGGAAGGGAGGGTACTGCCTTGGATGTTCACTGTGTATATTGTCTGCATCAGTTTCCCTACGTCTCTTCTGGATTCTCTCCACCTGTTCTCCAGTGTAGTGTATATGTTGCGATAATCCTTTAAGTCAAGAGTGAGCTGATGATGTTGATAAGAATCCAAACGTACGACTTGGTGGTGTAAATCTTAGCAGTATCATATTGCAAAGGTAAGTCATTCACGGCGGGGAAAAATATCACCGTATATAGAAATCAAAAGACCTGACGACAGGACAGGGTTCTCATGGGTACTTGATAGTAGCTCAAGAGACAGACCAAATATGAAAAACCCTTAAATATGCTGGTCATTAAAGATTGACTCATTATTATTCCATTTGTGTAACTTTTATCCCAGTGCATGTTATGTAAAACAGTATGCTCAGAACTGGAACAAACCCGTGAATGACAGTGGAGTCACCAGAACATTTAAGACTTCATCAGATCCTTTTTGTTTTTCTCTGACATTCGCCTTCAAACTTCCCTGTGGATTCTCATATACAATGTATAATATGACCAACCATTCTCTCCTACTAGCAAACCTCTTTCATACCACAAAAAACACCGGCATAATAAACAGCAATCAAACATTCAATTTTGATTTAAAATTAGTGCATGATCTTCTATGTAATATATTTATATGTGCATAATCACAGAGTAATAAAAGATCAAGGATGTTTATTCATTTTTTCACAATTGTAAGATATGGGAAAATAGCTGTCATGCGAGACACAAACCAGGCCATTGGGAGCAAACTGGGGATCTGGTGTCTTGCCTAAGGATGCTTCAGCATGCGGACAGCTGGGGATCGAAACGTCGAATTTCCGATTGGAGGGACGCCCGCTCTACCAACTAAGCCACAACCACCCTTTAATACTACAGAGGAGTGTTAAAATATGAGAATAAAAAAATGACATCTCTTGCCATCATGCTGTTGTCACTCACTGACTGCTTCTTGTGCTGTTTCCCATAACTTGTTTTTTTCTGTTTTTGCATAAACAGAAATTTGCAGCAGCTAGAAGTTTAACTGCAAATTTACTGCATGCACCATATCTAATCTTAGCTATCAGCCACCAAGATCAGTGCAGATGTTACCTGCGCAAACAAACACAGCTGAGTGAGAAAGACTGAGCTCAACCACTAAATGTTGTATCCCAGCAAGGAAATCTGGGAAATCTGAAAATAGTTCAGAGGCTCACTGTATTATTGTAGAGATGGACGTGGATGATGCAGAAACCATCGGGAAGCCAAAGTGGGATGGTACTGGACCAGGCTTTGTTTGGATATACATGCTCTGAGATTATGTGGTTTGCCAAAGTACAGCCACTTGTTTTTGCTTGTTGAAACACTGGGGCTATTTTTCTTTGAAACTGCACAGGATTTTTTAAAAATGGGAAGAAAACCATACTTCATGCTTCTGCATTGTGAAAACGTCCACCTTTGTGAGTGATGTTTTGCCTGGAGTAGTGGCATTTTGTATGTAGGAGAAAAGAATAAAGATAGAAGGAAATAACCTGCAGAGAATTAGAACAATACTCAGTAAACTGGAGGAAAACAATATCAACTCGAGACTCGCTGTTGACTCTGGGGTTGTACAAAGTTGACACAAGTTAAGTGCCTACCTCAGCTAAAGAGTTAGAGACAGCCTTTATATATGTCCTGCTTTGAGAATCACAAATTGTACCTGCAAGCTTCGAACAGCGGCAGGCCTTCAAAGAGCGCACACCCATTGCCTCCCTTGAGCACGGACATCATAAGAAAAGCCTTCCTCTTGGCTTTTCATAAAAAGCGAGTTGATGGAGGTCAACCCTGATACGTCACGTCCGTGTCACTGGATTTCTCAACACCTGGCACCTGCTTCTGTCTTCACACTGAGGCTAGGAAAAGAGATAAAGTGGTGCTTGTCTTTTTCCTCCCTTCTCTTTAGATGGAGGTTGAAGGCATTGAAGTGAAGCTCCTTGCTTTTCAAAATGCCTACTTGGTTACTCTTTGCTGCCGGGGAGTCTCCTCACTTGTCTGCGCTGATTAACCAAAGTGCTCATGAGGGTCTCATGATTCTCCGAAGCCTTAGTTGAAAGTCCATATATCATCATTCCCTTAATTGAGGAGCAATAAAAATATGGGGAATCCATACCAAGCAATTTACAAGACAGAAAGCAACTCGCCGCAAATGTTCTGCCTCGCAACCATAGAAAGAAGTTCAAAGTCTGCCTGACGTCGTACGACAAATCACTGTTTTGATGTGATGACTCTGTTTAGAGATTACGTACCTGCACAAGACCCTCCTCAATGAGCAGAAAAGGCCCTTTGGGAAACAGTGTTGCTGAAGCACCTCATCATGGGTAGCTAGAGGCAGCAAACGGGGAACTAAGACTTCCACCGGTGTATTATACTGTACATAGAAGATTAGTTGAATCTCACAGCAAACTGTAGGGGGGGGACAGATATAGGTTGCTCAGTCACAAACCCTAACCCGAACCCTAACCCAGCAACGCAGAACTAATGGAATTTCAGTAGCAGCGGTTACAAACACTGTAAAACACAAGTTTAAAACAGAAATTGTTCATTTTGTGTGGATCTAATATGTTGAAGGACAAAAAAAAATCATCCAACCCCCCCAAACAAACCAAATACAAATGACAACATTATAGTGTGTATTTGTTGTATTTGACTAATGTCAATAACTAATTTGACCACTCAAAAAATATTTCCTGTTCCAAAGTCATGAGGCATCTCTTTTAGCGAAAAAGACTATTTATACTGAATATGTATGGCGTTTCTCAGGATCTCTCTGACAAGAAGTGAGAAAAATTATTGAATCATTGTAACTACAAACTGTCCCGACAGCTCTTCCTGTTTATCAGTCACTTCCCCGGTCCATTTGGCCATCCTACACCATGATGATTGGACGGTTCTTTCACTTCTGCAAAAGCCCATAAAGGTACAGGACAAATATGATATTTCTCCAATCTTTCTTCTCCGAGGCCTGATCTTCAGTTTCCTCGGAGTCATGTACTCCATAGATGTTTTCCTGGCAGCTAAAAAATTAGCTGCGTTACCATTCTCCAAAATGTAATATTATAAAGTATTTATTTGTCAATAATTGATATTTCAAGTGATTGTTGATCATTTTAGATTTACATTTAGGAGAGACTTACTCTAGCACTAGACTTAAAACCATATTTGACACGAGGCTGAATTTTTTGAGAAAGTAATTTGGACCAAAACGTTTTCATGAGTATTCTTTATTTTAAATGAACACAAAACATGCAGCTCCTTCATATTTCTTTTTAATATACTAAATCTTTGTATTAATTACAACATGTATATTGTTTGGACATTTTACACTCCGTGCAAAAGAGGATGCTTTCATTACAAATGACAGTAAAAGCTGCTATGGCAGGCTACAGGCAAAAAACACTCATTTTAAAAGACAGGTCCCTGAAGCAGATATTTCAAGAGCCCTCACTGGTGGCTCTTTGGTGTTATGGTTGAGTACAATGACATTAGAACATTGGTTTGGGGCCTTAAAAATAACTGGTCTGTGGTAGGTTGTTGGACACAAACTCCTGTAATTTTGCTCCATGTAATACTCTTCACTGTGCAGGAAAAGAAGAGATAGCTGTTCTTTAGAAAGTGTGGTATGTGACTGTGGGGTTGTAACCAGCAGCAGCACTGATAAAAAACCAAGCAGGGGGACAAACACAAAGTTGAAAAAAGGATGATAACATTCAAAAAGAAATAGCATCTATTGAAAATAAAAAATTACCCTTTATTGCAAGGGGGTTAAAAAAATATCATCAAGCATATTATTCAATCAAAACAAATACTCTATTTGACAATTTTCTTTTACTTACCTACATTTCCAACTTGGAAATGTT
This sequence comes from Fistularia commersonii, assembly GCF_037954325.1. Taxonomy (NCBI): domain Eukaryota; kingdom Metazoa; phylum Chordata; class Actinopteri; order Syngnathiformes; family Fistulariidae; genus Fistularia; species Fistularia commersonii. The sequence continues at coordinate 19,703,397 of NC_141291.1, read as the reverse complement.
TCAAGGATAGTTACCTCACAGCTGCCAAAAATCACTTTGCTTTGATAAAAAGCAAAGTCTCTCAGGATGCAAAGGTGAACACTTTAAAATGCTAAAGCCAGTCATCGCTGCTTGAAACTATCATAAGAAAAAATATATACATTTTGTTCATCAACATTCTATCTTTTTTGCTTTTTCTCTTTGTTTTTTTTTTCTATGAAGTGTGCTGGATGAATCGTGAATTAGTCATTCCAAATCCATCCTAATCATTTTTTGGATTGAATTTGTATATTTCCTTGGAAAAAAAAAATGAGCAGGAAGGACTGAGCAATTTGAGAGCAACTGAATTACAATCGTCTAGATCTTCAGAATAATATTTCCCTCTCACCCACCCTCTTGCCGCAAACCAGTGAGATCATTAGGTTTCAGAATTTATGTGACACAACTTTCTGCTCACAATAGGTTTTGTTAAGTTAGGTTTAGGTCAGGAGTTAGGTCATCAACATGTCTGTCTATGAGATAAAGCTGTTAATGTAACACTGAGGTAGATGAGGCTGGGGTAAATTTTTAAGGGAAAGGAAAGAAACACTGGCCCCTCTGAATTGTTTGAGCTCCCTTGTAGTTGAATTATGGATCTTCCGTAGCCTGTGTGCCTGGTTGATTGACAAAAGGCAGGCATATGTTCAGGCCCCTTGCCCCTGCCGTGAAAGTGAAATGAATTCTCAAAATGTATTACAAAAGTAGCATGACTCTTAGTATCTCTGTTATAGAGGCAATATCAATAAATCTCCTTATTTGAGCGTAGTGATTTTATGCATTAATAACCGTATTCCTTTCTGAAACATGGAGCTCATGGGAAAGGGTCCTCAGTGTGCCTCTCACTGATGCATAACTGTCATTCAACACATTTGTACATGTTTTCCTTAGCTGCACTTAGTCTTGCCGGGGCCAAGTAAGTACATTCACAGATGCTTCACTGTCAGTTACATCACAAGTATGGAATGCATCACGATGGTCATAAGTCTCTTTTTAATCTTTGAAAAAGAGGTACAGATATGTTACATGAAGGTACTTTTTCCTCAACCTGTGTCATTCTTTGAAAAGGTGACGGGATTATTACAATGCAAAACAGCATGCTCTGAAAATGATATATTAGTCCTTCACAGTGGCAGTCCTTCTCAGAGGAGCTGATTTCAAAACATTCAAGTCATTCAAGTTGACAAATTTAACTGGGACTGATGCTGAGTCTTGAAGTATGTTTGTAATGCAGATTATATATTTAATTTTTTCAACTCCGTAATCTCCATCCATCATTGCTCATTACAAAGCACTAAATTATGGTCAATATTTGGATAACTCACCAAAATACATCCTGGTATTTGCACTAAATGTCCACTACATTTTTCGGAGTATATGTTTAATATACATGAACATAAACACATATGTTATTTGAGACACAGAGAACAAAGTTCATCATTGGATTCCAAGAACAAAACCCCACAGTTGCGGTGCATTATTAAAATAAATAGATTTATTAACGTGTTTCAATAAAGAATTTTAGAATTTTAGAACAACTTGTGTTAAGGTATCCGAAGACAATGCCATAAGAGATGATGGTTGTCAGATCATGATAGAAGTTTTGAGCAGACCAAATGTTGTCTGAGAGATTTTTCCAGTGACAAAAGAACTTGCAGAGATTGTATACTTAAGGAACAAATGATTTTCCATTATGAATTTAAGTGTGTTTATATCCCTTCAGCATGATTTCTCTGAAAAGACAGTGTAGACACAATTATACAATGTTGAAACTTGAAGCTTCAAATGTATGTATAAGTAGAGCACGTCATGTGTCCAGCAATTCACCATTCACCTATACAAAGTACAGTATATATACACAGACACATGCAGTATACAGTACTTGCATGTATATGGAGTATGTATCAAATGCATTGCATCATGGAGTTAGAGACATGTGGAAGATGTCTTTTAGTTACACAAATACTGGTACTGATTTTTATTCTGCTTCATGCTTAAAGTTTCTTATACTTAGTATTCTGACTACAACAGCAACATGGAGCTTGTAAAGACCTCTCATCATTAAAGTTCAGGCAGTCTAAGTGCCTTGACTTACTCCCTCGCTCAGCACATCACGCTTCTTCAGGGCATATGGTATTTAATTTTCTCCAATCTTTATAAATCAGCAAAACCATTCTTCATCTTAATGGAGAGGAAATGTGCACTGCATGTCAACTACTGGTTAAGCCAGCAAAAGTTGTACAATCCTAATCTTGAAGGAGCATCTAAAAAGCCAATTAAAAATCAATTAACATCTCTGATTTTTTTGAAGGAAACCTGAATATGTGCACCGTTCACAGCACCATGACACCCATGACTGTCCCCAAATTATATAATACGCATTAATTTCCCTATGTGATTCTTAGGGAAACAAAAGAATGGTTATTTTAGGAGAGCAGTAATTCTACTCAGAGCTGGCGGGGGTACTGGAGCTGCTGTAGAACCACCTCCTTTTCTTTCAGCACCGTGAAATGAAAATTTACATTCACTGAGAGGAGCCGTGGTTCTTGGTGGAAGTTGTGTTTATAATAGTGGTGGTGGTGGTGCTGGTGGGTGGGTGGTGGTGGGGGTTACCTCTGTTTTAGCAGGCAAGACGTCTGTGGTACTATAACAAAAGAGAGACGGTGTGAGGAAAAAGGTGGCAGATGCCATCCTCTCTGGCTTCCCAGGGGCCAAATTGGGTTAACTGCATTTAATCCATGTGTATTCCACTTCAGGTATGTATTTCCAGTGTAGACTAAAGAGAGAGTGATGGTCGGGGTGGGGTGGGGGGGTGGGGGTGGGGGGCATATGAAAAACAAAATAAATACATACATAAAGCAGCTGCATTATCCACAGTAACACATTTATTAGTTGTATATTAATGTAAATGTTCATGTAACTTATTTTCCCCCCAAAGCTTGGATTGATTGAATCAGGATACTTCTACAAGGAGACATGTAACTTTTTGGTACACATTTTTACTGCCGCAACAGCAGTGCGATCACAACAGGAAGTCTGATCTGGTTATCAGTGTTATATATTTGGAGGTAGGACCCAGATGCAGACACAGGACTGCACACCAAAATGGACAGGGTTCGAAACAACAGGTTTACTTAGATTAGGGGAATAGGTACATGCAGAACAGGCATGGGGATGCAGGGCAGGAGCAGACAGTCCACATAGGGCAGGAGCTGGCAGTTGAGGTAAGGGGAATGTAGGGCAGAAACAAGCAGCTAGGCAGAGGGCGCTAGCATCCACCAATGGGAGAAAGGTCCAACTGGGGACAGGTGGCAAAGCAGAAGGCACTAGCATACACCAACAAGGGAACTGCAGTTGTGTCAGGGGTGGCCAGGAAAGAAATGCTTGGGTACACTGAAGAAACCTGGTCAGGAACAGGCAGAATGCTGGGCAGGAACAGTCAGAGCAACACTGGACAGGAACAGGCAGAAGAACGCTGGGGAGGAACAGGGAGCCTAGTTGGGGGTGGGCAGTCAGACAGAAGATGCAAGCATACACCGACAAGGGAGGTGGCAGTCCGGCAGGACACAAGGGATTAGACCGCTGGGAGTGAGTGGCAACCTAACCCTGAAAATGAGCTCAACAACACTTAAACTTGCAAGATTGATGGGTTATTCTGCGACTTCTTCGTACTTTCTACTTACTTGTAGAATCAGTTCAGACATAAACGGTATTCTCTGTCTTGTATTGCTTTGCTTCGTCACATACCATTAAAAAAAAAACATACCATTGGTGAGACTGATATATTATCTTCATCTTCATTCCCAGAGATTAATCAATTTGTCAGAATCAATGCGATGGTATTGTTGTTAGTACATTATAGATGTATCCTAATGTAAGTACCAGGACTTGTAGCTTCAAAAGTAATTCTAAGTAAATGGATTTGCCAGCATTCAAGTGTTGATGGAAAGGCTTGAACTCTTGATGGAAATGTAAACCATCAGTTCTTTTCCTTCCAAACTTAAATCAGTGTTTTGACCATGTGAACAACATTAAACATTGAAACTGCCAGCTTATTTCCTAATAATAATTATACCTATAAATAAAAGAGAACAATCTAACCAACTTTAGCTGATGAGAACAAATATGTGTATCTCACATTTAATTTTAATACAATAAATCTGTTCTTCCACCTTAGATGTCAAAAAATAAATCAGGAAAGTTTATGTTTGTCCAAAAGTATTTGTTAGAGGTATTGCTTCTCATGGCAGATAAATATACAGAGGACGGCACATTGGTGCGGTGGTTAGCCCTCCCAACTCACAGCTAGAAGGCTAGAAGGTGTCTGGTTCAATGGCGACAGAAATTTGTAGGTTGTATCAAAGAGAAGAAAATCAGTGATAGTGATCTTTCAATAATGCATTCAGGTAACGTTGTTGTAGGAACATATCCAAGTATTACATGCTGATGAACTGCCTTGCCTGCCTCTGCTTTTCTGTTTGAAAAAGATCTTATGGTTACTGAAAAAAAATAGTACTTCTTACATGACAGCATTATGGTTATGATCTGGTTTGGTTTGGTTTGGTTTGGGCGCAAAACGTACTTGACAAAATTTAGGGATTGTGACAAGTACTTTGTAAAGTAGGAGAAACACTGTGGTTTGGGTTGAAATGATGGCAGTAAGTATGTGCTTATTTTAACATTTGGAGATGTTTGCCATTGAAATTACAGTGACAGTCATGGCTAAGGTCATGGCGGGCGACTTTAAAAGTTAAAATAACATCTGTCTGTTAAAGAAAGAAAGACTATCGTGAATGTTTACAATTTCTGTGATTTGCCTCAGTTTTGCGCATATTATTTTGTATATCATCTTTCATCGCTAATTAATTAGGTCTAAAGTTGGAATAAGATACCCCTTGATTGATTGCTTGGTTGTTTTTTTTTTTTGAATTAGATATGATTTAACTGCTTCAACCTATGTAAATAATGTTAATGTTCTGACACCCTTGTTCCACCCTCTTGTCCCTCCAATCCAGCTGATCTGTATTGGGAGTCTTATGAATAACATGACAACTTGACAGTGGGTGAGTTTGCACGCAAACCGCTTGAAAACTGATATGTACAGTATGTCTCCCAGATAATACCTCAGAAAAAATAAGTGTCTTGCAAAACTGACAGTTTCAACTTCTTGCAAAGTCATTGGAAAGTCCAAAGCGCCAACAAACACTATGACTCAGATCGCACACTTACCAAGACAAAAAGTCAATTTGATCCTGACTTTGATACCTGCTATTTTTCATCATTGTTATTATTTTTAAATGCTATACAATTTATTTGTCCATGTTAATCAGACTAAAAATGAAAAAGTATGGAAAAGTCACAAAACAAAAAGAAACCAGATAGGTACATAAGAAAAAAATACACACCAAGCAGTAACAGATATACTGAAAATATACTGTATATCGACAGTGGTTGTTTCTTCCTCTGTCCTTGTGTCTTTTTTTTGTCTAACTTCTTTCTCTCTTTCTCCCTTCCATAATAGATGGATAGATAGATAGATAGATAGATAGATAGATAGATAGATAGATAGATAGATAGATAGATAGATAGATAGATAGATAGATAGATAGATAGATAGATAGACAAATATAGAGGCAGGCGGACAGACGGCTAACTAATGAATTAATTGGTTGATTGATTAATTCCTGGTATAGTTCAGATCTAGTTGCATTTTCAAATTATCTTTACAAAATTATAATCAAATTATACTGGTAAGAATGGACCCAATCCTCAGTGGCTAAAGGATTTGCAGAACATATTTTCTGTACTCATCTACTTGTTTATGAAAAAAATACTTTCAGAGAATGCAATCCAGGCAATTGTTAGAAGTATTTTTTTATAAATTTTTTGGACAAAGAATAAAAACATGACCAGTGAAAAATTTAATAATTGCTACATGGGTAAACTTGCCCGCACAAATCTTCATACTAAACCATTTTTAATGCAGAGGTTTATTATTTATGAATTTGCCGGCTTGGTATTTTCATAATTGAAATTTATAATTCAGCTAAGTTGCAATTAAGGAGATGTTCAGCAAGAGGCAAAATTCACCTCAAGCTAATGTTTATGATATTCAAATAGCACCATGGAATCCATTCCTCAGTGTTATTATGAGTCCTTGCTCACTACATTTCCGAGTCAAAGACGAGAATGGTTGGAGGCAACGTGTTCCTTTGGGTTTTGCAAAAATTAAAGTTTTAGAAATTGGTTTATGCCAATCAGTGTGTTGGATTATCTGGACGAAGGAGGAGATGAAGGGAGGCGGAACGGGAGAGAGACGAAAAAGCAAAAATAATGAGTGCACGAACTGCAATGATGATGGGAGTGACAGTGATTGAGAGGGGGGGAAGACAGGGAGGTAGAGGCACAGTGAGTTCCATTTTAAACACTCATGGAGCCAAACTATTACACAGCAATTATCTCTTCACAAACTGCCAATCTCACTCCATCTGACCCTCCCACACACATTTGCCACCATATTTTCTTTTTCTCACCATCTTCCCCTCCCTTCTCCTTCACTGTGTTTGGATTTGGGCAGAACTGGACTTCCCTTTTTTGTCCCCTAGCCAGCAATGAATCACACAGAGGCAAGGGATCCACAGGCTGCCAGGACCTCCTGATGACTCCCAGCCTGACCATAACAAGTGGCTAGCAGCCCTATTTAAATGCAGAGGGCTGTGTGCAGACCGGACTGAAAAGCAGGGAGATCTGCACGCACATCCTTGCGACAAAAAAGCTTGAAATATCTTATCTCTTATGACGAGTGGATGGACCTCTTTGAAGCAGTCAAATAGGATTGATTGCTACTGGATGAAGATCCAAGTGTTTATTTGATTTTCTGTTTTTCTATGTGAGGATAGAGAATGGCGGTTCGGTTTCCACACAAGTTATACATCTCTCATCACAAGATGTCAAAGGAGATAGGAGTGAATCGCACCTCTGTGGCTGCAAAAACAGTGCTTTTTTTGTCACTGGACATGAGTTGTAACCAGTATATTGAATAATACTGGTATAACTTCATTTTCTATGAGGTACATGAGGTCATCATTTGCAAGAATGTTGTGTATTTTTATTGGTGAGTAGCTAGGTTGGGTGGGGGTATAGGATCTGCTCCAGACTGACAGCTGGGGAGAATGTTTATGAAATAAACATGGACTTGATGCAATGCGCAGAACCCTGCTCTGCTGTGGCCTTGGAAGCTTCGTTAACCCTCCCTTCCCTTTATTCTTTTCTTCTTTTTTTCTTTTTGCTGCAGACACACACACACACACACACACACACACACACACACACACACACACACACACACACACACATAACACACACACACACACACACACACACACACACACACACACACACACACACACACACATACATATTTCCCTGAGTGCTCATGGCCTTATGGGGTTAAACAGAATGTAAATCATTAGTTGAACCTTCTTTCTCCAAAGCACAGTCCTGCAATTGACGTTCTTTGCTGAATGCCACACGTGAGTATACAATGCATGTCTAAAACACATTAAACACTTTGACGAAGAATTTTAAAGTATAAATTGTTCAGAATGATGATGAATGCCCCCATGGGTGCTGTTGAGTCACAATACACACTGATGACAAGTGTGATGGATTCAGTCCATGGCTTGGAAATCTTTGTAAACTCACTGTACCTTCCTTGAACTCATCAGACATGAAATCATTCTCAGACTATTTAATTGTGGCTTGATGACAGCCTGAAGTAAGATGGTTTGGCTTTTATATGTTTTTTATAATTCTAAAAATGTAACAAATTAAATCAAAGTCTAGGCAGCCTTGCAGTTTTCGTAGAAATGGTGCAGCTGATAGATCCTAGCATTCCGACAGCATTGAATCACAGAAAAAGAAAAAAACAGAAATCTGAGAAAACAATAGTATCACTTGTCGCACACTTGACCTGTTGAGGCCAACATTTTTTGGTAAGGTGTTGTTGCCTGAAAGAAATACAGTAAAAATACATCATTAAAAATGCTTCACTATTTGTGAATGATCTGGATTTGCCACGAGTTATTGAACTCTTCCATCTGTGGAGAATGAAACTTCAATGTAGTGGAGAGTGAAAAAAATCCTGGATTTTCAATGGCTCATATGATGCATAATTGCAAAATTGTTCCCTAACTCTGACTCTAACATTACAATATTGCCAAATACTTTTTGCTCAAAATATATCAAATGTGTCTTTGATTATTGCTCAGCGAGTTGCTCCTCACGATTCGGTTGTCAAATCCTTAGACTGAGAAAATATCAGGTTTAGGTCATGGAACACTATTGTTGACGCTTTTCATGATGTTTGATACAAAACATACAAAACAGTAATTAAAGATTGATCTGTTCAAACAAGACTCCGGTGGCCAGATGAAGTTGACTTATAACCTGACACTGGCATTTCCATTATGGGTTGATTCCCCTTCATTTTTATCTAAAAACCTGCAGTATTCATTTCATTTGAATAGATGGTTACCTAGTAGTTCCAGTTGAACGAGTCCCGTCAAGACCCCAGAACAAGGTCTTTTCTTAGGGTTTGACGGATCTTTCAGCAGAACAGTGAAACTAAGAGCAAACTGGATCTCAGTGACAAAAGTCAATGTTATCCCCATTGCTTGAAACAGGTGTCAGTTGTGAAAATAATACCAGATGATATATAACATGAATAAAGGATCTGAAATCAGCAATCATTAGCCATCTATGTTTATTTGTTAAAATAATAATTATCATATGTGGTGCAATACAAAGAAAAACATAAAAAATATATATTTTAAAAGAGTGAGACTTAAAATATAAGGTTAAGTATCAAAACCAAAAATAAATAGAACGGAAAAATAATTTTAAAAAGCTGACACCTGTGCAATTAGTAAAATGACAAAAACACTTAAAATTAACTGTAATAAGGATATTATTTAGGATAATAAAGCACTAAAAAGACATTTTAATAGCAAATCAGTAGGACAACATTTCAATGACGGCCTTGAGACACTTCATTACAAATTAATTGGTATCGAATTGATAAATCATTTAATCACATCTTCTTCTTCTTTCGGCTTTTCCCCTAAGGGGTCACCACAACAAATCAACCTTCTCCATCTAACCCTATTCTCCGTATCCTCCTCTCTCACCCCAACTACCTTCATATCCTCTCTCACTACATCCATAAATCTTCTCTTCGGTCTTCCTTGAGACATCTTGCCTGACAACTCCAATTCCAGCATCCATCTACCAATATATTCTCTATTCCTCCTCTGTACATGACCGAACCATCTCAGTCTGGCTTCTCTGACCTTCTCTCCAAAACATCTAACATGTGCTGTTCCTCTGATAGACTCATTCCTGATCCTATCCATCCTGGTCACTCCCAAAGAGAACCTCAACATCTTCATCTCTGCAACCTCTAGTTCTGCCTGCTGCTGTCTTTTGGTCATTGTAACAGTTTCTAGGCCATACAGCATCGCTGACCTCGCCACTTTCTTGTACACCTTTCCTTTTATTCTGGCCGATAGTCTTCTATCACATAGTACCCCTGACACTTTTCTCCAACCATTCCAACCTCCTTGGACCTGTCTCTTCACCTCTTTCCACACTCTCCGTTGCTCTGGACTGTTGACCCTAAGTACCTGAAATCCTCCAGCTTCTTGATCTCCACTCCCTGTAGCCTCACCGTTCCACCTGAGTTCCTCTCATTCACACACATATATTCTGTCTTGCTGCAACTAACTTTCATTCCTCTCCTTTTCAGAGCATACCTCCACCTCCCTAGATTTTCCTCTACCTGTTTTCTGCTCTCACTACAGGTCACAATGTCATTTGCAAACATCATGGTCTCTGGAGATTCCTGTCTAACCTCATATGTTAGCCTGTCCATCACCATTGCGAACAAGAAGGGGCTCAGAGCTGACCACTGATGGAGTCCCACCTCCACCTTGAACTTCTCTGTTACCCCTACAGCACACCGTACCACTGTCTCACAGCTAGCATACATGTCCTGCACCAGTTTAACATACTTCTCTGCCACTCAAGACTTCCTCATACGATACCAAAGCTCCTCTCTTGGCACCCTGTGATATGCTTTTTCTAGGTCTACAAAAACACAATGCAGCTCGCTTTGGCCTTCTCTGTACTTCTCTATTAACATTCTCAAAGCAAATACTGCATCTGCAGTACTCTTTCTAGGCATGAAGCCATACTGCTGTTCACAAATGCTGACTTCTGCTCTCAGTCTAGTTTCCACTACTCTGTCCCATAACTTGTATGGCTCATCAACTTTTATAGTTGCCGCAATTCTGCACATCCCCTTTATTCTTAAAAATAGGCAACGTCACACTTTGTCTCCATTCTTCAGGCGTCGTCTCACTGTCTAAGATCCTGTTGAATAACCGAGTCAGAAAATCTACCGCTGCCTCTCCTAGACACTTCCACACCTCCATGGGTATATCATCAGGACCAACTGTTTTGCCACCCCTCATCCTCTTTAATGCCTTCTTCACTTCACTTTTACTAATATGGGCTACTTTGTGGTCTACAATAGTCACCTCCTCTACCCTTGTATCGCTTTCTTTTTCCCCCATACATCAGTTCTTCAAAGTTCTCTTTCCATATTCCCATCACTCTTCTAGCGTGTGTCAATACATTTCCCTCTCTGTCCTTAATCACCCGGACCTGTTGTACATCCTTTCCATCATTATTTCTCTGTTTCGCCAATCTGTATAGATCATTCTCACCCTCCTTACCATCCAACTGAGCATACAAGTCATCGTACGCCCTTTGTTTTGCCTTTGCTACCTCTATCTTTCCCTTCCGTCGTATCTCCCTGTTCTCCTGTCTGTTCTCTTCAGTCCTCTCAGTATCCCACTTCTTTGCTAATCACTTTCTCTGTATATATTCCTGCACTTTCTCCTTCCACCACCAAGTCTCCTTATCTACTTTCCTTCCAGATGACACACCAAGTGCTCTTCTACCTGTCTCCCTGATAACACTGGCTGTTGTTGTTCAGTCATCTTGAAGCTCACCCTGACCACCCAGACCCTTCTCAACTCCTCCCTTAAAACCATACAACAGTCCTCCCTTTTCAGCTTCCACCATTTTGTCCTCTGCTCTGCCTTTGTCCTCTTCATCTTCCTTGTCACCAGAGTAATCCTACAAACCACCATCCTATGCTGTCTGGCTACACTCTCACCTGCATCTACTTTGCAGTCACTGATCTCTTTCGAGCTTATGCATATAGGAGAGGGACCTGATCCACTACCACTCCTCTTCGACGGCACCCCTGTCCACTTTGTTGCTACCTTCAAGTACCTCGGCTCAACCCTGTCAAACACTGGAGATCTCAAAGTTGAGATTGACCGGCGCTGTGCCCTTGCGGCGTCAGTCATGCAGTCCCTGTGGAGACCATTGTGGCGCCACCGGCACATATCCCGGGTGACAAAGCTCCGGGTCTACAATGCCTCAGTCATCTCTGTCCTACTCTATGGCTCCGAAATCAGGCTTGATGGATTTGACTCCAGGGCCCTGAGGACATTAGAAGGCATCAGCTGGACCCAGCATGTCACCAACAAGACCCTAAGGAATCGAACCCATCAGCCCCCAGCATCTCGCCTCGCAGCAATGCGGCGAGTTCGATGGCTCGGCCACATCATCTGCTTGCCTGCCGAACATCCCACAAGCTCCATCTTGGCCTTTAATCCCCAACTAGCCGGATGGAGAAGACCCAGAGGTGCCCCCCACACCCGCTGGCTTGATGTTGTGGCCCAGGACCTCAGGGCCTGCGTTGTGAGCCTGGCACAGGCACGGCAACTTGCCAACGACAGACCCCAATGGAGAAACCTGGTAGCCACGGTTGGCTCTACGCATCTCGTGCAAGAGGACTAACTGACTGACTGACTGATCTCTTTCAGATTACCTTGTCTATACAAGATGTAGTCTTCCTGTGTGCTCCTACCTCCGCTCTCATAAGTTATCCTATGTCCCTGTTTTTTCTGGAAAAAGGTGTTCACTACAGCCATTTCCATCCTTTTTGTAAAATCTACCACCATCAGTTCTATCCTGTATACCAAATCCTCCCATCACTTCTTCATCCCCCCTATTGCCTTCACCAACATGTCCATTGAAGTTTGCACCAATTATCACTCTATCATTTCTAGGAATATTCTGAATCACTTAATCTAACTCATTCCAGAACTTCTCTTCAAATTCACATCCCACCTGCGGGACATAGCCACTAACAACATTTAGCATCACACTTCAATTTCAGTTTCAGACTCATAAGTCTATCTGACATTCCTTTCACCTCTAGAACGGTCCTAACAAACTCCTCCTTCAAGATAACTCCTACTCCATTTCTCTTCTTGTCAGTACCATAATAGTTCAACTTAAAGCCTGCTTCCAAGCTTCTAGCCTTACTACCTTTCAAACCTGGTCTCCGTTCTTCTCTGCTTCATTTCAACGAACTCTCTACCTTTTTCCTGTCATAGTCCCGATATTCAAAGTCCCTACTCTCAGTCCCAGACTCTTTCCTTTCCTCCTCTCTCTGCTTCCGAACACATTCCCCTCCTCTTCTTCTTGTTCTTGTTCTTCGACCAACAGTAGCCCAATTTCCACTGGTACCCTGTAGATCATCAGTATCAATGGCGGCCATTGTTAACCCGGTCCTCAACCGATCCGGTATGATATTGTTATGATTGACCCTTCCTGACGCAACCCTCTGCATTTTTCCAGGCTTGAGACCGGCTCAGGGAGACACTGCTCCGTGCCCCCCCAAGGCAGGCTTGGGGAGACACGGGCTAGTGCTGCCCTGAGGCTGCATTTAATCATTTAATCACATACATTTGTAAAAGGGCATACAGCCCTTCCCAAGCTCAACATTGAACAAGAGTCCATAATTGTGAGTAATGCTCTGAGCAGGCCAGGACTAACAGAGCAGAGTCTCTCTGGAATGATGGCCTCTATGTGCCGTGATTCACGCTACAGGGGTGGAAAGAAAAGTCACATGCTGCAACAGCTCCCTGGACGTGACAAAGTCATGCAGCCTGTGAAAAAGAGACAGCTGCTTTTACTTGCCGAGCCAGCAAAGGAGAAAGAGAGAAACAGCATTCAGTTTGAGAGCTTGCCGTGTGTCAGATTAGTGGCCAGGGGTTTGTATTATACCTGAGGCATGATGGAAAATGATCCGCGCTTAACCCCTAAACCATAATTTTCTCTGCAAGCAACAGTTCAGCCCAATATGAGAGCCTCAAAAGATCCAAAGAGGTTCCATCCTGGTTTTTAAGCTCCACCGACGCAGTCAAAAGATTGTTACTTGAACATTTTTTGTCACATTTTCACCCAAATCACTGCACACTACAAATATTAACACATAGCTGTTTATATAAACACATGGAAGAACAGATTAAAAAACAAGTAAATAGATGAATAAATAGTTGGATGAGTTAATAAATACATAAATAGATAAATACATGTAGATAAAAATATTCAAAAAGGGTAATTAATGGAGACATTAATAATGTCAATAGAAATACTGAAATACACTGCAATATTGTGATTGCCCAAAACAACTTTTCTTCAATACTGACAAGGCACATTTGGAGGGACAACTATCAATGGTTGCATTCTTTTTAACTGCAACTCATCATGCTATCATACCCAAAAGTAGAGCCCTGCACAATATTGCACTTGGTTTTCCAGGTCAGTGCATGACCAATATAATCATGTACTATAGGTCATCTGTTACATGGGAAGTGTGTCAAGTAGCTTGGATCCAAAACTTTATAGACCTTTGGAAGAAGGTCTGATTGCAAATCTGATATGAAGCTCTGATCCTCAGATTTCTCAAAAGGCACAAAGTCAGCTCAACTGACAGTGAACTCCAAATCCCGGCTTATTTTCTCCCAAAATAATCAGTTATTCTTCAAAGTTTCAGATATAAGTAATGAGCATTTCAATTTCTGAAACAAAATCTGCCTACTAATAGCACATGTTAAATTATCAATAAATGTCCAATGGCCTAAATTATATGTTTAGAATTCCTCCCCCGAGAATCCTGCTCCACCATTTTGGTCTTCTAAATAACTTCTTGTGCACACCAGGGTTCTCTCAGAACACATTAGTAGCATGGAGAAATTCATGGTTCCAAAAAGAAAAGAACTCTCACACTCACGCTAAGTTAAATGTGCCTGGTTCCGCTGCTTCAATTGAATGTCTCTAAGCTCATCGTTGGAACTGAAACGTTTATGGAGTTCTCTTACTTTTAGGGAACCCATGTTTTTCTACCTCCTCTCCTTCAGTTTCCTCCTTTCATCGACTCACCCTTCTCACTTGCCGGCCCCACAAATCCTCATAGACATATATACATTTTCATCAGAATGCTTCTGGATAATCCACATATGGAGCTCTGTGTTGAGATTAACTAAAGGAATAAAACTGAAACATAAGTCTCTTATGTTGTTCTCATGCCATCCCTCAGGGTCAGGTCTAGGCGCCTGCAGGACATCCCCACAGATTGTATAAGATAGTAAGAGTCAAATCAAGTCACCCTTCAATTCACGGAGAGCTGTTTCAAATTATGCATATTTGTAGCCTTAATTAAAAAAAAAATTGCCAGGACATAGGGAGTAACTCACACTAACAGTAATTAGTTTGTGTTCTTATGTTGTGCACTGTACTATTGACCCCATTTTACATAACGTTGTTGCAGAGACTCATAAAAGGTTTTATGCTATGGAAAAGTGTGGAATTGTTGGTGAAGTAGAAATAAAAAAAAAAATCATATTTTTCAACACGCTTTTGACTTCCAAAAACCTCAAGGATATAAAACTACTAAGATAACACCACAGCTTAACTTGACCAACAGCTAAAGGTTCCTAATTCTCCTCCTCTTTGCACTAACAGACAGGATTGGACCGCCATCATGAAATCTCATTTTTTTCCCAGACGCAGTCATCTTGCTACAATCAGCTATCAGCTACCTTCACTTTGACCTTTTTTGTTAGCTACAGGCAAATTAGTTTGGCAGTGTCTGTTTCTCACTGAAAGCTGTAGACAACTCCTGACAATTTAGAAAACTAGTCAATAGCTGTCAAAACTTGGTATTTATATCTAAACCGGTATTCATGTCACCCTGCAGGCTATGACTTAAGAGACTGAAGTTTTTATTCACCGTAAGGACCTGCTACACTCATTCA
The DNA here is from genome assembly GCF_037954325.1 of Fistularia commersonii. Taxonomy (NCBI): domain Eukaryota; kingdom Metazoa; phylum Chordata; class Actinopteri; order Syngnathiformes; family Fistulariidae; genus Fistularia; species Fistularia commersonii. Next base: position 19,688,140 of record NC_141291.1, on the reverse strand, counting down.
ATTTTCACCGTATTGCATCAGGATCAGAGATAGTGTGAATACAGACAGCCAGTCAAAGTGGCTGTCCTGCAATCTCAGATTCATGCCATTTTTCTCCATTGCTATAAATCTCAATTCTAGATGGATGAAAATAAAAAGTAAAATCATAGGTCAAATGGCAGTCAGGAGTTCAAAGAAAAGCCACATGTTTTGACACATTCCCATGTTTCGAGAAAGAAAAAAACAAACAAATAAACAAACAAACAAACACAATTGACAATACTAATAGATACCATACCATACCATACCATACCATACCATACCATACCATACCATACCATACCATACCATACCATACCATACCATACCATACCATACCATACCATTCTGTCTCTACCTTATTTTACCAACATTTGACATTATTCTTACTTAATGACCTACAAGTGCAGTGCACCCAACCATGGAGCTGTTGGAATAAATTTGCATTAACAGTAAATTAAGCAGTGATATTTCATACCTGAGACTGAAATTTTTCCTATCTTGTAGAATTTCATGAACTTTTTAGCAGAAGCCTGATACATTTGAGAAAGCTTCACCCATGGCTCAAGGAAAGTAATAATGCAAAGCATATTGGCGGCAGAGGCATCTTACCCACCCCCAGTTACACTGCTTCTAACTGTAACACTTCCATATTCCTCCCACGGGTCCCCGTAAAGAGTGCAAACCAATATTTATCCATCCATCCATCCATCCATCCGTCCATCCATCCATCCATCCATCCATCCATCCATCCATCCATCCATCCATCCAACCATCCATCTTCCCCCGCTTATCCGGAGTCGGGTCACTGTGGCAGCAGTTGGAGCAGTGAGGCCCGGACCTCTCTTACCTCCGGTACATAGTCCAGCTCCTCTGGAGAACCCCAAGGCATTCCTGGGCCAGCCTGGAGACATACTCTCTCCAGCATGTCCTGGGTCTTCCCCTTTGTCTCCTCCTAGATGAATAACTCCCCCGGGACGCATCCTGACCAGATGCCCGAGCCACCTCATCTGACTCCTCTATGCGGCTCTACTCCGAGCTCCTCCCGGATGACCCAACTTCTCACCCTATTTCTGAAGGAGAATCCAGCCACCCTGAGGAGGAAACTCATTTCGGCCACTTGTATCCAAAATCTAATTGTTTCAGTTACTACCCACAGCTCATGACCATAGGCGATGGTGGGAACGTAGATCGACCGGTGAATTGAGAGTTTCACCTTCTGGCTTAGATCCCTCTTCACCATGACAGACCGGTACGGAGTCCACATCGCTGCAGATGCTGCACTGATATGCCTGTCCATCTCCCTCTCCATCTTAAACTCCCCCACTTGGAGCAGGACCTCTTCCCCGACAAGGAGTGGGTATTCCACCCGTTTCCTGTTGAGCACTGTGGTCTCGGATTTGGAGATGTGGATCCTCATCCCGGTCACTGTTCTAGTGAGAGCTGGAGATCATGACCTGATGAAGCCAACAAAACCACATTATCTGCAAAAAGCAGAAACTCAATCCTACGGCCACCAAACTGGATCCCCTGGCAGCGCCTGGAATTCTGTCTATAAAACTTCAGTTACAGACTCTTCAGAATCGGTTATAAAGGGCAGCCCTGACAGAGTCCAACTCTCACCGGAAATGGGTCCGAATTGCAACCGACAATGCGGACCAATCTCCGACACTGATCATAGAGGGACTGAACAGTAGTCCGTATGACAGGGTTCAGTACCCCATACTCCTGGAACACCCCCCACAGGATTGCCTGCGGGACATGGTCGAATGCCTTCTCCAGATCCACAAAACACATGTAGACTGGTTGGACAAACTCCCATGCCCCCTCGAGGACCCTGCCGAGGGTATAGAGCTGGTCCACTATTCCACAACCAGAACGAGAACCGCACTGCTCCCCCTGGATCTGAGGTTCAATGACCTGGCAGACCCTCTTGTCCAGCACCACTGAACAGACCTTACTAGCGAGACTGAGGAGTGTGATCCCACTGTAGTTGAAGTACACCCACCGAGCCCCTTTTTTAAAAAGGGGGATCACGATCCCTGGCGCCCATCCCAGCGGCACTGTCCTCGACATCCATGCAATGCAGCAAATGTGTGCCAGCCAGGACAGCCTGACAGCATCCAGAGGCTGGGGAACCCAGCGCGGACTTCATCTACCCCTGGGGTCCTGCCACAGAGAAGCTTTTGGACTACTTTGGGAACTTCAACCCTAGAATTAGGTTTGTCTGCTCCAGAGTCCCCCGGCTCTGCTTCGTCACCGTAAGCCGTTTCAACAGGGGTTGAGAAAGTCTTGGAAGTATACCTGCCACCGATCTACACTTCTTGAGTTGAAGTCAGCAGCGCCCTGCTCCCACTATACACATATACGCAGTGTGGACAGGGCACTGCTTCCTCCTCCTGAGCCACTGGATGGTGGACCAGAGTCTCCTTGACACCCACTGGAAGTCGTTCTCCATTGTTTTCCCGAACTCTTCCCATGCCCAAGTTTTTGAAGCTGAAGCTGCATGATGCTTGGCCTGGCTGCACCTGTCAGCTGCCTCTTGAGCCCCACAGGCTAGAGAGCAATGATAAGACTCCTTTTTCAGTTTGATGGCATCCCTCAATGCTGGAGTCCACCTGTGGATTCAAGGGTTGCCACCCCGACTGGCGTCAAGCACCTTATGGCCGCAGCTCCGGTCTGTCGCCTTGACAATGGAGGCACGGAATATGGCCCATTCAGACTCAACGTCCCCCATCTCCCTCGGGATGTGGTTGGAGGTCTACCGGAGGTGGGAGTTGAAACTCCTTCTGATAGGGGACTCTGCTAGACATTCCCAGCAGACCCTCACCTTACATTTGGGTCTGCCATGTCTGACCGGCATCCTTCCCCACCATTGGAGCCAGCTCACCACCAGGTGGTGATCAGTTGACAGCCCCGCCCTTCTCTTCACTCGAGTGTCCAAGACATAAGTACGCTTGTCAGACGATACGACCACAAGGTCGATTAAGGAACTGTGGCTCAAGGTGTGTTGGTACCTTAATGCTTGAACATAATGTTTGCTATGGACAACCCTTGATGAGCACAGAGGTCCAATAACAAGACACCGCCAGAGAATACTGGGTCCAATGATTGTCTTCTTCATGGGGGTCTTCTGAGCCCATGTCTGGTCTCTCATCTGGGACCTATTTACCTTGGGTGACCCTTCCAGTGGCGTAAAGCCCCCCAACATAGCTCCCTAGATCAATGGGGTGGACAAACCCCTCCACCACAGTAAGCCGGCAGCTCATGGAGGGGGTTGCCCTCTGCCAGAGGGGGACCAATATTTATGGTGACATTTTCAGATCTGAGGAAAGAAAGTAGAACACTGATATGTCATGAATGTCGCTTAAAACTGGCCTTTTGTATTAGACTCCTGTTCAGTATTAAGTGCACCTGCCAAGAAATTTTGATAGTCAATTAGAGACTATCAGGGAGGCAAGAGGATTATGATACATGACATGTTAAATGTTTTGGAAATAAAGTCAGAGACACCAGGAAGAGATGGTTTGGAAATGTACAGTGGAGAAATAGTGCATATATGGGTAAGAGGACGTTGGAATAACTAGGCAGGTGACCTAGAGAAAGAATGAATATGAGATTTATGCGTGTTATGAAAGAGGACGTGAAGTTAGTTGGCAAATTCCTCCAATCATCTTTTTTTTCCTGACTTTAAATGTTAATGAGTCATCTAATTAGAAGGATCTGTCTGCTGCAAGAATTAATATCACTCAATGTAAACAATTATATGATAACTGATTGAGCTGGAAATGATTATGTTTGAAAACGGTAACTGTAAATTTGTTCTCCTCACAGAGATTAATGCTTTATCTTTTACAACAAATAACATGCATTCATTCCTTCATGAATTTTTTTCCCAACTCATCCTGCATTCAGAGTTGCAGTGGACTAGAATCTATCCCAACCCATCTTCATCCCATCGAGGCATACAACCATTCACTCCCTCATTCAAACGTCAGGGTAATTTAGGGTCTTCAATCACCCTAATGCATTGGTTTGAATTGTCCAAGGAAAGGGGAGAACCTGGTGGAATCAAATGCAGACACACAGACGAAAACGCAAAGTCTACACTGAAAGGCCCACTGTCAGAATCAAACCAGGAACCTTCTTGCTGTGAGGTGGAAGCACTGACCATGACGCCATTGTGCTGCCCTATGAATAATATTTTATAGTTTGATAATGCAGACTAAAAAAAACAAGGTACATGGATGAATGCTGAAGTAATAAGAATAATGAAGTATAAACAACTAGACAAATATGAAAACAATCATATTGGTGGTAAATTCTTCAACGCTGTAAAGCTTTTACATATTGGAATCTAGAGAAGAGAATAATTTTAAAGAAAAAAAAAAGGCATTTTTTTTTTATATTTGATTGAAGTATCACTTGATAACTCATATATCAGTCCCACCTAAAGCCCCCCCCTGATATTTGTGGAGGGGTTTCCTTGACTCAATGATCCAAAGAACTCGGTTGTCGGGGACTTTCTGCCCCTGGTAGAGACATCCAAGTCCAATTTTGGTTTGGATGGCCTCCTATAATGAAGGCAGATGGGTCAGGGGGTGGTCTCCATCTGCCTTCGGGTGGGGGGATGGACTCTGCCTGTTGTTTTGCCCATTTTTGGAGTCCTAGAGTGGTCCTGGGGATTCTTGTTCACCATCCGGTGGCTAGTGCACATCAACATTTTGTATGAAGGGGATTGGGTTTCCTGCTGACCTCGACTTGGGACACTCTGGGTCGTGGAGGGGATACTTGGAAGACCTCAATCCCAGCAAAACGCCTTCCGGTGAGAAATCAAAATCTGGGGACTCAGAGATGGGCTCTCCTATCTCTGGTACTGAAACCTCTGCTGTGGTTAAAAAGCTTGCGCTCCATCACTCACTGTGCTTCACAGCCAAGTGTAAAGCAGTTGGATGAGAATCAGCACTGCGGTACCTCCTCCAAGTCAGGAATGAGAGCAAATATTTCTGGGTCTTGAAGAATAGGGGGGGGGGGGGGGAGATCAACAGGTGGATCAACTCTGCATCTTTCTGTCGTCATCAAGAAGGAAAGGCAAAGCTCTCAATATACCTGTTAATTTGTTTCCACCTTCACCTATGGTATAGAGCTGTATTTGGTGACTGAAAGATCCCAGATAGAAGTGGCCAGAATGAGTTACCGCCGCATGGTGTGCGGGCTCTCCCTCAAAGGGATAGGGTGAGAAACTCAGAGAGACTATTGTGACAGGTCTGGAGCCATGGGGAGTGGTTGATGATGCTTTGAGTATTGAGAATGACTGGAGGCAGAGTGGGTACTGGCTTGTATAGCATTGATGTAAAATTGCTTGGTTGGTGGAACAATAACAGAAGATCTGGCACTGTTGATGGGGCAACTGTTAACTTGTGTAACTGATTGGGTGGTGGTGAAGGAAAGTAAAATGTCAGGGCAAGTGGAAGCCGATAATGTGGATGAGTGGGTGCAAATGTCTCAGTGGGTGGGGGCAGGAGGCTTGGAGAGTGGAGATGTCTCTATGGGTGGAACAAGATGTTGCAGATGAGTCAATGGAGACGTCTGGGAGGAAGGAGATAATTTGGTACATTGAGGATGGTGTGGCTGAGATGACACAGCAGTCGGAGGCTGGATAAAATTACAGAATGTAACTTGATTTGGAATGATGGTACTGTATAAGGAAGTTTAGAGTGGCAGAGAAATATAGTATCTTAGGCTGGTGCAGGAAATGTACTGTAAGTGAGTTGTGAGACAATGGCGAGGTGTCTGGTAGGTAAGACAGAGAAATTCGGTGGGGAGGGGGTGGGGCAGGGCTACATTGGGGATCCGCTCTGAGCCCCTTCTGGTTGTAAGTTGTGATGGACAGGCTGACGGGTGAGGTTAGACAGGAATCTCAACGGACCATGATGTTTGCAGATGATGTTGTGATCTGTAGTGAGAGTAAGCAGCAGATGGAGCAAAATCTAGAGAGGGGGAGTTATGCCCTTAAAAGGAGAGGAATGAAAGCTAGACGCAGCAAGACATAATACATTGGTGTGAATGAGAGGGACTCAGGTGGAACAGTGAGGCTACAGAGAGTGGAGGTAAAGAAAGTAGAAGATCTATAAGTACCTATGGTCAACTGTCCAGAGCAATGGAGATTGTGTAGAAGACAGTGGTTAGACCAGTGATGCTGTATGGTTTAGAGCAACGGTTCTTAACCTGGGTTTGGTCAAACACCAGGTTTGGTGAGTCAGTCTCCGGTTCAGCAGAGGTCAAGACACACACCCGACTCAATTGGTGATGACACACTTTGGCCATCATTGGCCACAGGTGATCACGCTACATGGCTTGGCCGATTTGTGCTGCAGGGATTTTGGTGTGCTCAGAAGTCAACTTGTGACTGTCATGATAGTATGTTGTGTGATTTTTTCCTTGATATTTTAATCCCTTCGTACAAGGCGAGCGAAAAAAGGAAGTGGTCAGACGAATATGTACCATATGGATTCAAGTGATGGGAGTCAGTATCCTATCTGTATGACTTGCAATGACCAGTTGAGCAATTCTAGTCTTGCAGCGGCAAAACTAAGGGAACACTTCCTTATTCCTTCCTATTCATTTTTATGTTATTATTTTTGTGTGAAAATCACATTTTGCTGATTTTGTTCTTTGAACGCAGTGATGTTGATGCACGGTTCATTTTGTGAACCAGTAACGTCTTGAATTAAAAAAAATAAATCACATTTTATTTTTCCAATAAAGAAGGGTTAAGTGAATGCGCATCTGAAACTGGTAGGGTTCTTCTCTTTGGAGATGACAAGAATGAATAGGACAAGGAATGAGTCCATCAGAGGGATAGCTCATAGGGATGGACGTTTTGGAGGTAAGGTTAGAGACGCCTGACAGAGATGGTTTGGCCATGTCTAGAGGAGGAAGAGTGAACATATAATGTAGGTAGAAGGATGTTGAGGTTGGAACTGCAGCACTCCAAGAGAAAGACCAAAGAGAAGATCTATGGATATGGAGGAGGACACTTGTGTGAGAGAAGAGGGTGGAGATAGTAGGGTTAGGTGTTGGAGGTTGCTCCTTAAAGGGAGTAGCTGAAAGATTCGGATTCAAAGATTCAAAGAGTTTATTGTCACATGTGTGACGGGAAACGCCGGCCCTTCAATTTTTAGGCAGCCTTAGGCCATGTGACGGTTTTCACGTGGCAAAATGCCGAAAGGCTAGGTCCTGTACAACTTAGGTGTGCCAACAAGAAAACAGTACAACAAGATTTTAGTAACTCGAATTCAGTTGAATGTGAAATAGAAGGAAAATGGCACTTTAGAACAACTTTCTCGAGGGACTAAACTTTACAGAGGCTACTAACCATCTAACCATTTCCTTGTGCTGATCGGGACAGAAAGCAAAGGCAAACTACACAAGTCAAGACAGTTAGTGTAACCACTGTGTTTTTCCCACCATTATTTTGAGGTTCTGACACTTAAAACCCTCAACCCAGTGATGTCTAGTATGTGTTAATCTGTAGGCCATCAGGTGCTTGCTATTCTGTCCTGTAGCTCCAGCTGTATTGTGAAACCACCTCCACTTCATTATTGTTTATTTCTGTCTCTTTGTTTCTGCATTTAGTTTAGTCTAAGCTGTGGCTCCTGTTGCTGTGTGGTGAATAACACTTGCCATTGTTATCCGGCTATAATTTGTGTGGAGTGAATCCCCAAAAAGGTTGCTTGTTTATGGTTGGTGTATAGGGTAATATTTAGTATTTCCTCTGGGGTGTCGCAGTCACAGCTGACTGGTTATACTTATTTTGTTTTCTTGTTCTCCATCCTTGTCATCTGCATTGTTTTTTTTTATTTTTATCAGAAATCAACATATGAACACACAATTTTACCTGAATTATAACTTAATAAAACTGAATTATTTCTGCACACATTTCTGCTTCCTTCCTGTCTTCATTCATTCTATTGAATAACTCAACCTATGTAAAACTTCTAGTGGCCTTTAGGTGGGTTACACATGTACAGTGCAGAAACGTGTTTCCATGCACAGTGAAATTCCTATTTTGCTGTATGCAGTTCATTGGGATATGTGCTAGTAAAGAGTGTAAACATTGTTATAAATATGATTCTAGATATGAATGTGAACATTGCAATAGAACAGTGAGTAGAATACAGAGCAATAAGACGTTTGATGGGTTTTCACTGATGTTTTGCAACACAGCTAAGAAAGTCAAGGCAAATAAAGTCGTATGAGTCACATTCTTATCAAAGAATGGAACTATTTCCATTCGAATGATACATACTATACCTACACAAGAAATATCTGACCTGCACAGTCATGTAGTTATGTTTTACTTGATATTCAGCGAGAAAAACAAAAAAAAATGTTTCGAGGCTACAATGTCAGATAGATAAGAGAACATGTACATCTCCACATAGTTGTCCATCTGAACAGTATTCTGAGCCACGCAATTCCCAGGCTTGAGGCTGATCTGAGTTATCTGATGTCTGACCTGTTCACTCACAATGTAGCTGGATTTGTTGCATTTCCATATTTGCTCTTGTCGCCAAGGCATCAGCTTCCAGCAATCCTCAGAGCGAATAATACGGAAGGGACTATACGCAGGTCTTCATTTGGACTACCTCTCTTGTTGCTTTGCCACCTGTTGCAATAGTCTCCACTTTATTCAGTCTTGGTTTTACAGAGGATACCACAAACCATCCCTAAAGAGCCTGCATAATTGTACTTATCTGAAACAAAGCTAAGTGCTGCATTAACCATCACTGCAAACAACAGGGGCAGACAGTAATTGATTTTTGACATTAATAATGCAATGAGTCCATTTTACCTTGCATCCAGTTAAATTGACATATATGTCTTATGGTTTTTCGTTACATCTCAAAGGTACCGTGGACCCTCGCTACTTTGCAGTTTGGCTTTTGTGCCCTCGCTACTTCGCTGATTTTTTTTTGTAATTCGGTTCTTGCAATTTACCGCTCTTTAGCGTTTTTTTTTGCAGTATTTGTAATCTTTTTCTGTGATGAAATAAGAAGAAAAAAACAGTGAAAAATACAGTCAAATGGAACTAAAATTCTTTTTATAAAATAAATAAATCTCACTCCTACCCTTGTACCCACTCACGATGTGATACAGAATAACATTGGCTTGTTTTTCTGCTCCTCATGTTGATTGGTTCATGGAGAGAAGCAGGAGATACCCTTGTAAGTTGTGCCCAGCATACAATTACCTTGTCCATTTCGCTGTGTAAATAAGTGTAAATACTGTCCACTTTGTTAAGAAAAGTTTGTGGGAGGTATGTAAAGGGTTGAATGAGGTTGAGTATAAATACCATCGAAACCATCCCGTCTTTACTTCACAGAAATTCACTTTTCCCGGGGGGTCTTGAAATGTAACTTGCAAAAAGCGAGGGTCCACTGTAAATTAAGAACACTCATTTAATCACGTCTTTCTTGGCAAATGTTTCTTGTTTAATGGTGTGACTGAAATGGCTGATCTCTCGATCAACTGAGGGGAAAAATTAAACATGTTTTCTAATTTTTGGGATGGAAAATTGAAAATGATTACAGACTACAGTTGTCCCTGTGAATCGTCTTTTATTCCAAGTCTCAAAATATCCCCATCACACCTGGATGAAATGATTTTTTTGACAAAAGAAAATGTCGAAATGCAGGTTTTGATGCTGACAAGATTGAATCAGTATTGCATCAAACATATCAGGTCAAATTGATGAACCCTTTGCAAAAAGATTGGGCTGTTTGCTTCATCTTGAACTTCCCATAATCCATTATTTAAGCACATAAATAAACCATCCACCGTGTGCAGCGCAATCTAAAAAAAATGTCTTGGGCTATAAGTTTGAACAAACAATTGAGTTTTCTTTGCTGGTATTAACCAGCAAAGTTAATTTTGCCCAATTCATACACTCCAGGAAACCATAGAGGATGTTTTGTCTCTGGCTCCTGCCCAGGCTTGTTTCTGCAAACATAGTATCGCAGCAGGCAGGATATTATGACATGGTGAGGGGTAGCAAACAAGCAAGACTTCTAGACAACATTTATTTAACAATTCAAAACAATCAACTGAATTACCATGGATGTGTGTCTCTGGAAAGCCCATTTTTGTTTATTTATTTTATTCATTACTATCTATTTCTGTCACTATTTATATTGTCGTTTAGTTCTGGTTGTGTATTTTTCACCCTCACCGTTCCTTAATGTTGCCTGTTGTTAGCCCATTGGATGTTTTTCTTTAACTTATATTCATATTCATTTCCTTTTTTTTTCTTTATAACTGTTACACTGCCGCAAAGGATTTCCCCCATGGGGATCAATAAAGTTTATCTTATCTTAAGCGAGTGGTGAAAAAAGTTCAGGTAGGTGAAATTATTGCTATTTGTTGAGAAATGTATTCTTAAACATACAATGTCCCTTCAGGTGTGAATGCAAACAAAAGAAATGGTTACTTGTTCACCTGTTATACCTTTAAAGGATGACACAAGATATTTCCTGTGAGAGGCCCAAGGTGGAAACCTTAGATGGCTTTCGCTGATTGTTATTTTCATATATTGTTACACGTCCTAGAGAAACAGTTAAATAAGAATGAGCAGATGGCTAATCTACCTGTGAAACAGTTTTTTTTTTTGTTTCTGGGTCATTTTCCCACAACATTAAGGGGTCTTACTACTTTAAAGGATGAGGAGATTCTTTGATGAAAAAAATATATATCACAGTGAAAAGACAAGGAATCTTGATTTGCTTTTATTTATATCCTGATAAGCACTTGGATCAAGCTGCAGCATCGTCAGCTGGGAAGTGTGAAAAGAAAGCCTGATACTTTATCTGAGACACACCTGCACTCAGCAGGTCAGCTAGTTTGTGGAAATCAAACCTTGTTTCATTGGCAGTGTTTAGAAAAGCACACCGTACCTTCCACAAACGCTGACAATAAAGAAAGCAAGAACAGGAAGCCGTATTTTTGTTCATTTGACCCTGTTGTGTACTCCCTCACTTTAAGTTTGAAACACCTTTCTCATCAAAGGAACACAGGCCTTTTTTGGAGACCCACCCTTCCGTGGGAAGATATGTAGGGAGACGTTGAAAGATTATCCCACTGACCTCCACTGCTTGAAAAGTTACCTGTACTCAAGGGTGCTGGCTTTTCCATTATTTTACAAAATATATTTAGCACAATGCATGTATTTAGAAATTGTTGCATTTTGAAATAATTTCATTTCATAAATATGCAAACAGCATCACTAACTTTTTGAGCAGGTAATGTGTTTCATTACAGAAGTGTCAGTATTGGACAAATCCAGACAGCACATATTTGAACAAGCAACTGGACAAAGAGACAGGTTGTAACCGCAAAAACATAAGCACACCGAGCAGAAAAGCAAAGAAAATAAGAGAAGGAAAACAAAAATATCCACGGTTGGGGATGATATTTTTGAACCTGACTAAAATCAGGCCGGAGAATTTATCTCTGCCACATTATCCATGTATTGCTGATACGTTGAGACAACAATACTATTATCTGCAGATGATGATGAAGACCCCAGCTGCTCTACCGAGCCTGAAACTTCCTGCTGTGGAAATCCAAGCTTAGACCAGTGCATGTCTCATCATTTAGCTCAGACACAGATCACACACTGAGGAAAATGGGCCTCTGTCAGTAACAACTGTATTGAAACAGATCCTGAGTATCAAGGGAGCAGCCAAGGCAGTAGCACATCCCTGTATCTCCAAACTCTGCCACTGGCTTGTATTCAACTGTGGCTGATTAAAACTGATGGGGTTACATGGCTGTGACCTGTATAGATTTCTGTCACTCCCAGTTTCACTGCTTGTATACTTGTCGTTTTCTTCTTTGACAAATCCACCTGGGAGGTACCAGGATTGTGCAGCAAAATGCATAATTTAAGGGGCAGCAGGCAATCAATACAGAAAAAACAGCAAGGGTATAACCGGCAGAGAGAGCTATGAGAAAGAATGGAGGGTGAGAGGGAGGCATCAAAATTTGATACCATGTCAATCAGCAGCTGTAGTAAGTATTTACTTCTCATACAGGTGTGTATTTCTCATCTTGACTCTTAACATGAAAGTCTCCCACAGTAATTCCCTTCAGGATATAAGTCCAAATGGAAACCTGCATTCATGTTCAGTGGTTAACATGTTATAGTACCGACCAGATCTGCATTTTACGCCCATTATTATTCACTTGATAATAAAACTAACAAAAACAACAACAATATTAATGATACATTTAGCCTTAGGGGGGCACAAACCAGTGTCTTTTTCAGCCAGCCACAAGCCTGGATAAATGCAGAGGGTTGCTCCTGGAAGGGTGTAAAACCAAGCATGCAAATCAAGCCTACGACTTTCATAACAGATTGGTCTAGGCCTGGGTTAACAATCGCTGCTATTGGTGACGATAACCTATGGGGTACAAGTGGAAATTGGGCTACTGTTGCTTGAAGGAGAGGAGGGCGGCATGTTCAGAAGCACAGAGACACGATGAAAAGGAAGAATCTGGGACTGAGGGTAGGGACTTTGAATACTGGGACGATGACAGTAAAAGCTAGAGAGTTGGTTGACATGATACAGAAGGAAGGTGAGTATACTATGTGTCCAGGAGAACAGAATGAAAGGTAGCAATGCTTGAAGGTTTGGTTAAGTACTATCATGCTATTAATAGGGAGGAAAATGGAGGAGTTTTTTTGGAATGTTCTGGAGGTGAAAAAATAGGATGTGAAATAGAGGGGAAGGAGAAATTCTTGAGTGAGTACAATGAAATGATGAAGAACATCTCCGGAGGTGATAGATAGGAAATTGGTGCAGACACCCCTGGACATGTTTGTGTAGGCAATGGAGGTGATGGACAGGTTTGGCATCCAGGGTAGGAGCACAAAGGGACAGATGATGGTAGACATTGCAAAAAGGTTGGAAATGGCTATAGTGAATGCTTGTCTCCAGAGGAGGTAGAAACATAGGGAAACTTAAGAGCAGAGGTAGGAGCGTGCAGGTAGACTACATCTTGTATAGATGATGTAGTCTGAAGGACATCAGTGACTGCAAAGTGGTGGTAGGTGAGAGCATAGCAAGACAACAAAGGTTGGTGGTTTGTAGATTGAATCCAGTGACAAGGTGAAGAGGACAAAGGCAGATGGAGGATTAAGTGTCGGAAGCTGTAAAAAGGAGTGTTATATGGTTTTCAGAGAGGGGTTGAGAAAGGCTCCGGGTGATCCAAGAGAGGTACCAGATGACTTGACAACTAAAACTAATGTGATCAGGGGACAGACACAAGATTATTTGGTGTGGTGGAATATGGAAGTGAAGGAGTACGTACATGGAAAGAAGTTGGGAAGGAAGTGGGACTCTGAGGGGACTGAACAGATGGGAGGATGGGGAAATGCAAGGTAAAAATAGAGGTAGCAAAGGCAAAACAAAGGGTGTACGATGACTTGACTGCTTGGTTGGACAGTAAGGAGGGAGAGAATGATTTAGACAGGTTGGCAAACAGTGAGATAGAGATGGAAATGATGTACAGCAGGTCCGGGTGATTAAGGATAGAGAGGTAAAGGTATTGACACATGCTAGAAGAGTGATGCTTTGTACGATAGGTTGGACAGTAAGTAGAGAGGATAATGATTTATACAGGTTGGCCAAACAGAAAGATACTGATGGGTAAGACCAGCAGGACCAGGGAATTAAGGATAGAGAGGGAAATGTATTGACAGGTGCCAAAAAAGTGATGGGAAAATGGACAGACAATTTGAAGAGCTGATTGACGAAAATGAAAGAGAGGAAAGAGTAAGAGAGGTAACTGTTGTGGACCCACAAAGTAGCAGAGGTTAGTCAAGGTGAAGTGAGGAGAGCATTGAAAAGGGAGAGTGGAAAGGCATTTGGTTCTTGCGTGGTCAGGATGTCTCCCGGGGGAGGTATTCTGGGCATGTCCATCTGGGAGGAGACCACAGGGAAGACCCGGGACACGCTGGAGAGACTGTGTCTCCAGGCTGGACTGGAAATGCCGCGGGGTCCCCCCAGAGGACTTGGACCATGTGGTCTGGGACTCACTGCCCCGGCTGCTGCCACCGTAACCCAACTCCAGATAATCGGGGGAAGATGGATGGATGAATGGATATTGAGGAATAAAGATGATGTGCCATACCAAAAATTTATGGGAAAGAGTAGTGGAAACTAGACTGCAAGCAGAAGTCAGCATTTGTGAGCAGCAGGATGGTGTCATGCCTAGAAAGAGAATTACAGGTGCAGTATTTGCTTTGAGAATGCTTTCAGAATGCTGATAGAGCTCAGAGGGAGCTGCATTGTGCCTTTGTAGACCTAGAAAAAGCATATGACAGGGTGCCAAGAGAGGAGCTGAGATGAGAGAACAACTTTATTTATCCCGAATACTGGGAGGCCCGCAGTGGCAGAGACCTTTGTTAGACTGGTTCAGGACATGTATGTGAGCCGTGAGACAGTGGTGAGGTGTCCTGTGGGTGTAACAGAGAAGTTCAGGGTGGCGGTGGGGCTTCATCAGGGATCAGCTCTGAGCTCTTCGTTTGCAGTGGTGATAGATAGACTGAAAGTTGAGGTCAGACAGGAATCTCCACGGACCATGATGTTTGCAGATGACATTGTCATCTGTAGTGAAAGGAAGCAGAAGATAGAGGAAAATCTAGAGGGGTGGGGGTTAGTCCTGGCAAGAAATAGTACATGTATGTGAATGAGAGGGACCCAAGTGGGACATTAGGATTACAGGGTGTAGAGATAGATAAGGTGGAGGGTTTACTTCAGGTAAATCCTTGTGAACTTTGGGTCAATAGTCCAGAGCAATGGAGGGTGTGGAAAAGAGAACGGGTTGGAACGGGTGGAGAAAAGTGTCAGGGGTGATGTGTGAAATAGGGATATCAACAAGAATGAAAGGAAAGGTATACAAGACAGTGGTGTGACCAGAGATGCTGTATTTTTGGAGACAGTGGCGTTGAGGAAAAAAAAGGACGCAGAGATGGCGGTAGCAGAGATGAAGAAGTTCTCTTTGCATGTGACCAGGATGGAGAGGATACGGAATGAGTCCATCAGAGGGATAGCAAATGTTAGCTGTTTTGGAGAGGTCAGAGAAGCCAGAGGTTGGGCCATGTACAGAGGAGGGATGGTGAATACATTAGCAGAGGGATGTTGAGGTTGGAACTGCCAGGCAGGAGGCCAAGAAAAAGACCAAAGAGAAGATTTGTGTGAAGGAGGACATGCAGCTAGTTTGAGTGAGAAAAGAGGAGGTTTGATGGAAGAGGGTGTGGTGACCCCTGAAGGGTTGAGCCATAAGCAAAATGATAATAGTAATATCCATTCATTATCTACACTTAGGGATGCGGGGGATGCTGGAGACAATTCCAACTGTCATTTGGCGAGATGACCAGTTGCAAGTTGATCCCAGGGGCCACATATAGAGACAAACAACTATTCACAGCAGGGCAATTTCTCCAATTTTCTGGACAGCCAGAAGAAACCGGAGAACCCAGAGGAAATCCGCGCAAACATCGAGGCAAACGCGCAAAAGAGAAAGGCTGGCTGTGAGAATCGAACAAGGGTCCTTCGTGCTGTGAGGTGGAATCACTAATCATTGCCACCTTACTGCCTGCAACAGCAGGAATTAATAATGACACTGTAACCCCGATGAATATAGGGCTACTAAAATGTAATGCTGCCCGGAGAATGGTGATCAACTAGGTTCTCCTTCTACTTTTTGTTTCCCCTCTTCAGCCCCCGCTTTGAACGTGAGTTAATGAGCTCCCTCCTCTTGAATTGAAAAAAGATAAAGGATACTTTAAAAGTGATTATTTTCCATCCACTTGGTCTTTTCAGTTACTTTTAAACCCGAAACGAAGGTTGATACAAGAAAGCAAGACTGTGGTATCGAGTTCTATCGAATTGAGAACTCTGGTGAGTTGAGTGCATTTTTGTTTGCTGCTAAATCAGCCCTTGCTAGCCATGCAAGGAGAATAACCTTTAGCTTACTGACAAGAA
This sequence comes from Fistularia commersonii, assembly GCF_037954325.1. NCBI lineage: Eukaryota > Metazoa > Chordata > Actinopteri > Syngnathiformes > Fistulariidae > Fistularia > Fistularia commersonii. Next base: position 19,672,070 of record NC_141291.1, on the reverse strand, counting down.
GAATTCCTATAAAACCAGTCGGAGTAGATGTTGAGAATTGTGTTATGAGTTATTACAGTTACAAATGCGCTTAGCATTAATGTTTAATCCACTTTGGTATATCATATGTAATTGTTCTTGTCTGATTAGCGGTAGCTCTAGTTGCTGGTGCTGCATAATAGCGCGGCTATTAGCCTACTGAACCTCCCCTGAGCATTAAAAGGAACGTGGCGCTTATTTTGTTTATGCCACTTGGTTTACGCCAGTTAGTGAGCGGTAATGGTTTTCAAGTTAAAATCGTACATTTAATTGAGTGATTTATGCAATATATTTTCTTTACTGTGAGGAGTAACTTTATAAACAAGGCAAATGCTTATCATAATATTATGGGTTGATGTGATGAGCACTTCATTGCATTGTTAAAAAAAGGCTGCATCCTTAGTTATTGGTGATACAAATGTATAAGAATATAATTAAAATGGAATCATTCATCAGTCTGCATTCAGTGTAGCTTGGTTTTCTGGTGAGCAACAGATTCAGATCCAAGATGGCGAGTGAAGTGGCCAGTGAAGTGGCCAGTGAAGACTGAGGACGGTCAAGTAAGCGGTTTGGTTTCCTCAGAGGAACCTGATATTGGTCCAAGTCTACAAGCGCTACAATAATAATAACAGCAACAGTAATTACAGCAACGATGCACCAAGTTTCCAGTTGCTTTACTTTTAAATGAATTGATTGTATTGGATGATTAATCCACTTTACTGGCGGATATTCTAAAATCAATTTGAAATTAAGTGTTATTTGCAGTGTTTGAATTAACATCTCTTTCCCTCTCACAGATTCCCTTCTACCCTGCCACCACTTCACCGCCCCTCTCAATTAAAGCTGGAGCGAAGCTGTGGTTTTTGAGAGCTTAAGGGCCGTAGCTTGCATATCCCGCAAAACAAACTTCGTAATCGGGAACAAAAACACTCAAGGGCAATGGGAAACAAGTACACAAGCATTTGTGGTAAGTATAATGATGCATAATCACTCATGCTTTTACCTCTGGCAAACATACTGCTGCAGCAAAAACACCGCACGTTCTCCATCACCCCACATGGAAAGGGCCAAACCTCTCGAAACCAGGCGGATTTGAGTCCGATTACAAAACCGCTGAGTATGTAACTATTCTGCATGCTGGATTTGATACAATTTTGACCTCTTATTATTGGCTGATCAAATCGTTTGATAATGTGCTTGAAATGGCAACATTGCTGCCCTGCTTAAGAAGTTTATTTTTAGTTGTTCTTGATGCTTAAAAGGTTTCCATCATTAAAACCACTCTTTGGAAGATTTCCATTTGTACAGAGAGTGGTAGTACTGGCTGATGTTTAATTTTAAGTTTAGGGTAATTGCATTGGAATTCTCTAAACACATATTCACTATTGCCCTTTGTGTCATCCATGTCTTTCCTCATCTTTTCATTTCTCTGCTTCTGCATATGCACCATTTTATGGTGTCAGTTTTAGACAATGTATCTGACTGAAATTCATGATTATATGTCAAACCCAAATCAAATAACTAAAACTGGTCGTCAGAGAAGACAGTTTCATGATTTGGATTACTTTGTATTGGGATATTTAAAAGTTTGTTCTAAACAGGTAAAGTTCAATTGTGGAATTGTTTCCAACAGGTAAAAATCCATTAACCATTGTCCACAGTTATACTTTTTAAATGTAAATTTTCAGAACAGGTTATACTCCTAAATGACTCTTACTATATACGCTTTATATTAATTTGAACTACATTTGTTGGCTGAGGAAAATATTTGTAATCATAGGACACTATGTTGCTTGCTTGTGCTGTGAGGACTACAGAACTCCTCAAACTGGACAATCTTGTTGTCACGTTTGATATCTTGACATATCCTAAGATGCCGTGGAGGGTCAAAGTAAGGCATAAATTGCTCCAAAAGAAGATAGGTGAATACGCAGAGGGCTTTTCAAGCTGTGTCATGGTCACTGACTCACCCTGAACTGATTTTAAAGTCCATGCAGCAACCCAGTAGGGTCCAGGAGTCTGCAAGAGTGAGCTGACTGGCTAAATCTGGACTGAGATTTGCTGCCTCTTGTGTCCACCCTTGGCAATCATTTACAGTGAACTGAGGTAAAATGGTGATTGCTCAACAGAGATGTGTGTAATACCGTTGAGTTGTTTCCACGGTGACACTAGGAACAAAACTTGTCACCATCAATCAAGTGCTTTGTAAGTGGAAACTTTTTTTTCTTACTTTCTGTCATTGTCCATGGTAAGTTGATAACCATGAATAATTCATCATATCATTACAAAGGGATCAAAATTAAAGAAAAGAACAGCATCCTAGTCTTAAACCCATATAGCAGGCATATGTTTTGACTGTACTTCTGTGCTGCAATTCCACCAAAAGAAACAAGAATGGCTACATTTGCAGAATGGTGGTCAAATATAACTTCCTGCAAATCTTATAGAATACTTGAGGCCACACTGGACAAAATAGTTCAAATGACTCATACCGGGTATAAATTCACAAGACAGAATAAATTGTAGAAGAGAATAGAAGTGAATAAAATGAATCGAAATGCAATTATGAAAAAAGAAATAATAAATAAAATATATGAAACATTCCATCATATACTGCCTATCCTGTCTATACCATCTTATTATTACCTATGAATATAATGTATTATAAATAAAGATGGAACTGCAATTGGGAAATTCAGTTGTCACAGTATCTTTAGAAATAGTGCAAATGGTAGTAGTAGAAAAGAGGTAAGTAATGATTAAGATACAAATGAACAAAATTATGTACAATATAAACAACAGAAAAAAAATATAAAAAAAGTATAAGCTTTAAACAAAAGAAATGCATTGTGCAGAGAATGGTCAGAAATAGCAGGTGCATGTGCTCCTGCATACAAACTAAGTTGACTTCCTTTCCATTTCATTGTAATCAGTCGATTATACTGGCACATGTCTAATGTTTATTTCAATGTATACTTGGCGCTATGGAATCATTCTTTGTCAAGTCATTGTGTACACTGTTGTTGCTGTAATTATGTTATTTCTTTTTTGTTCTTGTATTACCGTATAACCGTTATATCATAACTAAGTGTGGTCACAATTTGTTTTGTAGATGCATCATTAGCAGAGACAACATCTCTGAGAGAGAGAACTTGAATCTTTCAATTTGATCAATAATAAACAAATGGAAAGTTTTCCTCTCTCTGGGGGCATATAAATGTCGTTTAAGTTTAATTTACGGTTTAACATAGTTGTAAATCATTATAGTATCAGCATACCCCCCAAAACATGAAAGGTTATACCTTGTATACCACACATAAATGGAAAATAATATTATTGGTATTCATATAAAAGACACATTTATAATGGTCAGTGGTGTGCCCATTGCTATGTCACATTTTTCAGAAAATGTTATCTCCCCTCCTAATTTTGAATTGTTTGCAATTGCAATTTTAACCTAATGTTCTTGTTGGACTTAATTTTTCTCTATAAGGGACCCGATTCTAGCAAAATGTTGCTTCTTTCATTTCTCCTTTCATTTCTCCTACTTGCAGCTTTCTCCTTGCAAACAAGTGCTCCAGGTTGATCATAATGCTCTAGATTTTGGTTTGTTTATGGTTTGTAGGCTTTTTCTGATAAAGTCATCAATAACAAGTTCATCTGCCAAGTGAAACTGTAATTTTCTGACTTTCTGTTTAAGTTTAGCTGCTTCTTGTTTAAATATTCTGTACATTTTGACAGGTAGGTGTGTTTAGGAGGCCCCTTTTTTGGAAATGATATGGAAGGACATAAATCAAGGCTTGGTTCATATTGCTGGTCTTTTACATGCGTTGCAGTCATTTTTTCCACTGTAGATGGCAACTCAGAAACAGAAAAATCAACAAATACCTTCTGGGGTGGGTTTTTATGGACATTTTCTGCTACTGTGCATTTCACTATATTGTGTGTGAAAAGCAATACAGTGAAATGCCTACTTGATGTTTTAGCATTGGATTATCCATATGACAATCTTTTGAAATCCAGTCTTGTCCTCATTGAGCAAACTATCCTCTTGGTCTGTTTTCTAAACCTAGCACCAAGCTTTTGGTTACCATCTCCTGACAACATTGGATACACTTGGACGTTGCAACATTGCAAAACAGTCCTGCTGATGCCGGAAGATGAGGAAATGCTCGAGTAATGCACTCCCACAAGTCCTTCCTCCAACTCAGCATTGGGATGTCCTCCTGTCTCCATAAATAACCTTTTGTCTTTCCTTCACCTTCCCTTTAGATCTTTCTCAGTGAGACTGAATTTATTTTGGCATTTCCATGATAAATGCACAAAATATAAATGCGCTCGAAAAACAAAAGTGCACCGACCAACGAACCGATGCCGGGCTTGCCAAAATGCAAGGCTCATTAGACTGGTTTCTGGCCATTTTTTTCCCCCAAAAGAGTCATCTGCATTAAAAAAGCATTTTAGGATGATCACTTGTAACAATTACCCCTCAAAATAGTGGCCAGTGTTTGACTTGACAGGGAGAAAACCTAGTGCACCATCAAAATAAGGCTCGTGGGAGATCGGGTTCTCATGCAATAATCCTCTAAAGATATATTCTGAGAAACATTAGTTTAAAGCTATTTATAAATATTTTTAATGTCCATTAATGTTGATGGGACAAAACTAACTCACATCTCATGAATAACTGTTTAAATGCGATGAGAACTGAACAACGATTTTAAATGAGTTCAAGAAAAGTCAGCGATAAATGATTTACTAGTGATTAGTAAATTGTCTTGAAATGAACTGGAGAACATGAGCAAGAAGAAAAAGTGTGGAGGCAAAATGGTGTTAAAAATGAGAACTGTAGTATATGATCGTTTTGGAGAGCAGAGCCACTTCCTCGTCCTTTGTGGCAGATGAATCCATTCAGAGACGGCAGTCTAGATGAGGGGTTACAGGACCAAACAGGTGAATGACAAACATGGCACAGCTCCACCCTGGGGAGCTTCTGCCAGCTTCCTCATTTTTAATTAGTCACACTGAAACCTGTAACTGGAGCTGAGGCTTAAACACATGTAATTGCTACATAATAGCTGGTTTAATACAATTGTGGAGCAATTAGAATGAATATTTGTTGCGGCTGGCACAATAATGCTGGGGGTCCCTTGCTTTCTCCCCCCTTATCTCTTTGGAGTACTGGAATGTTTATTCCAAGGGATTTCTCCTTGGGCACCAAGCACAGATGTGCTCCTGAACACGCCATATGGGGCTCTGGTTCCATCAAATAACACTTTCCCAAAGACACAGTTACTCAGACATTCCCCAGTTCTGCTGCAATATCCCAATTAGATTTAATTACACCGAGCCTCTTTCTCTCCCTCTTGTGTGGCTGTGGTTTGATTTCTGTGAATGTCTAAGATGAGCTTAGCATGCCATTTGCAATTAAACCGTGGTTACATTTTTCTGCCGGTGTATCTATTCAATATTTAAACTGCAAAGCATTCTGTAAATAACCAGCTACTCGACTGCCCTCTTTGTAAAATAAGCAATAGCCCGGTCCAATGACAGGCGAGGCACCCGAGGATGTAAACACAATCAGAAGAAATCATGCTCTCTTTTCATAAGGACTTTATCGTAGAATACATGTAAGTGGTAGAAAGAAAATAAGTACCATGACATACATACCTGAACTGGCCCGGAAGTATTTGTTTATTTTTTATAGTTTGAAAAGGGGTTTAAATCAATGTCTCTGACCCATAAACTGCTAAATGGGGCCCTGAGTGGAGAACGAGCCTGCTATGAATCTAAGCCAGCAAATGCGGAAATATTATAATGAAACAAGTCCTGAAAGTAACTGAAAATTGTATAGTAACAATTTTTTCCTGTGACTTTGCACTAAGCACATGGTATGTCTCCAAACAGTGATGTTGTATTGTGAGAGAGAAAGAAAAGTGTTAAAAATAGCTCAAAATATGCCAGCATTAATTTAAAAGAAACTGAAAACACATACTTCAAATATATCATGGGAGGTAAGCCATGCAGAAACATGATGACTTGAGATTTCGAGAAAATTCCACAAACAATAGGATTACTGAATAAAAATTTGGATGGAATATTCCAGGCTCCTGGGATTCAATTAAAATTTGTATTTCATTCAACAAAAGTCTAACCTTGCCTGATTCCAATTGCTGTGTTGGGTCACGGGAATCCTGGTTTCAGCTGCTCTTTTTAGATATTTCTCTCTGTGGACTGACTGTGAATGTGAAGTGATATTTTTAAATTAATGAATTTTTTCCCTTATGCAAGGTGTGAATAGCATGTGACAGGAGTCACAGATTTAACACTTGTTTACTCTTATTGCAGTTATTATAAAGCTCTTGTGAAATGATGTAGCTTCTCTTGAGTGAAATTCTAAAGAGAATCAGAACAATGATTGCAGCGGACAGAAAGTGGCAAAATTGGTTAAAATGTATTTCCAAATAAAATACCAAATACACAACATGCAAATGTATCAAAGTAAGCTACATAATACAAAAGCCACAAAATATATCAAAATAAAAAAATAAATAAAAATAAAAATCAAAATAAAAATTTATTTGCAATAAAAAATGTATTTTTGTTTTTGCAAAAATCTTTAAAGTAACCAACCATGACTCTGCAATAACTTAATAACCCTATGCACTTAGTCTACTAAAATATTGTCAAGACAAGACCTTGATATTGTCTTCATCTTGATACATGTCAGGATATTGTCAAAATCTTTATTTGGTTGGTTTTCAAGCAAAAAGTGCTGTGAGGAGGTATTGATATACTAATGAACTTCTGCAGGGGATGGTGAACAAGGTTGCCAATCTTAGCTGTTGTTGAATCGGTTCTCAGTACACTAACTAGTGACACTCGGGTACAAAACTACCTTGCATAAAAAAAAGAAACAAAAACAGTGGAAAAGTCTGGTGAAACCAGCTTTAAAATGCAATGCAAATCATGCAAATCAAACCAAAAATCAACAACAGTTAGCTAACATTCAGAGATTAAATAACCCCGAAAAAAAGAAACAACACTCAATTTACCTCTTGCTTTGTAAGCTTTGCTGCTCAACAGAACTGCGCACCGAACACCAACTAGCATGTGCTTTAACCTCCAGCATACTGCTCTGTGGTGCCATTGCACTGTCACACAGAAAGTATTTCAAGGTATTTTGAAAATAATGAACTATGAAAATGACTCACATGAAGTTGTTAACACAATAATCAAGGAAAATAAAGACTAGCATGCAAGAAAAAACAAGTGGGTCTTTGGCTTTAAAAAACAGAACATGGCCGCCTGATGTTAAGAGGCTGTTCCACAGAGACGGCGCATGAAAACAAAAGGCTCTCTTGCCAAGTCTTTTTTTTTTACAGATCTTGGGGACATACAAAAGCCTAGAATCCTGGGAGCAGAATGTAAGTCCTGGCACATTCAACCTCAACAAGTCAGATAAATTGTCAGTCAAGTCAGATACCGTAGACTGTTTGACACAGGAGAAACACCCAAAAGGTCTGTTCTGACTTAAACAGGAAGAAAGTAGAGCATGGCAGGCACCCATGCAACATGATCACATTGACTTGCTATGGTCAAATATGTGCTGCTGCATTCTGAACCATTTGTATTAACTAAAATAAAATATCAATGCAATAACCTGCAATGAATACTAAATTCATTCAAAGACAGAATAAAAGTATCATAAAAGTGATGCAAGGGTAAATTGCCAAGGGCAAGGGTGAGTTTATCAATGTTCCAAGTGTTTCAAAATTAGGTTTTTGCACAAATCGGCACAGTAGATGTCATAGAAACACTGGTATTTGCATTGAACAACCTTGGACCCCCAAGCAAAAGTAAAGGGTCTGTTTTTATGATCTTAAGCCGAGTTTGCAGTGTTGATGTTGAATTATCATTTGGTCAAAGATGTGGTGAAGATACCAATGAACCTAGAATTGTCCAGTCCAAAGCAAGACAGAACCCTTCTATGATTTGGCATTTGAGAGCAGATGGATAATAGCCTCTGTGGAAGGTGAAAACCAGTAATGTTACTTGCACGATGAAATAATCTCTTGAGATAGATAGCATTGGAATACTATGAGAAAAAGCTGTAGCGTAAATTGATTAGTATGTATAAGTGTAACCTTATTCAAAAGTGTGTTGTATGTGTTGTATTTTGTGCTAGTCATTATCTTGTTCTGCTGTGACGATTACACATAAACAATGCTATCGTGGCAATGAATCATTTTGCTTTATTGCGTTTTTGTGTCCTTGTTTCCAGCTCCAGCCAACAGAGTTTTGAGTGAACTTAAGTGAACAATGGTTACACTCGGTTTAATAATTATGAATGAGACGAAGCACATAATTACAATTGCTCAGAAGATTTCTACATCTCAGCATACAATGCACACTGTGGAGGCAGGAGTATTTAAAACAGTAAGTGCACTTAGTTCCTACGGTTTTGGTATTGAATCATCCTCGGGACCAAAAACATATTGATTTTGGATTGTACAAGGCTGTAAAGACTAATGCCAACGACATTTCACACAATGCTGACTAAAAAATGTTCCCTGTTAACGAAAGAATGGTTCAATATTATCAAATTAGGGGGAAAAAAAGAGAGCGGGAGAATGATATACTGATGTTTAAATCATTGATACAAATTCTAATTACGGTATTATCAAACAAATGTAGCTCAGTATTTGAGGGCCACATGGTGGAAGCTTTGAAAGCCATAATTGGAATCTGATGGTCAGCGGCTACTCATTAATTGACCCCTGCTGATCTGTGCTGAACAGAACCATCAATAAAGGGCCATTAACCATGCAGCATTGATGCTCACTAAAGCACTGTAAATGAAGATGGCAGCAGTTACTCGGCTGGAGCTCATGTCAGCTGTTGCTCCAACTAGATGACGAGGACGACCTACTGACACTCTTTTCCAAAACCCATTCCAAGACACAAGATCATGAACAATGAGAGAAGACAGTTAACAGCCAGTGAGTTTCTTTGAAACCAAAGAATCATGCAAAGAATAGCAATTCGGTGCCAGCAATGAAAGAATGAACCTCTGAGCTATGAGGGATTTGAACAGAAAAAAAAGAAGTCCAAGTACCAAGGCAGGGTTATGCCAATGGAGAGCGCAGTTTTGGGAAAATTCATTCAAATTAAAATCAAATACACAACTTTGATTCCATACCAGTTACTTGGAAAAATGACTGCACTTAAAGAGAAAAATACCAATAAACTATTGAAAACTAATAAAAAAAAAATCTAATTTTCTCACAATATTGATCATGTGTCATATTAATCTGAAATTACAGAATGTAAAAAAAAGAAGAAAAACAAAAACCTGCCAGCCAGCGAGAGTTACGTTCAAGTATGCGATTGGCTTCTGAGTTTCTCGGGTTTGGGAGGTCGACCAAAAAAATCACAGGTTTAACAAAAAAAAAGAAAAAAACATCCATCGTCTTAATAATGTTAGATAAAACTGCAGGCATGAATAGAAAAGTGTGCGCTTCTATTTAGTGACCCCTATGAAGGAGCAACATTAGAAGAGGCTGAACTTACTCTGGTGTTACACAACATCATGCCTGCTGTGCCGCACTACATGTGGGCATGGAGAGACAAAGAAAAGGGATGGAGTTGTAAAACATGTTAGTTTGATGTTCCCTCTGGAAGCAGCCCAGTGGCCAGGCAGCGGTCCAGTAAGCTGTCCAGCCACCTCATCAAGCAGACAAATGAACAAAGTGTTTGTGAAAAGACATCTGCGGGGGGACACTCCGCACCTGGGGCTGAGTAAACGTTTTTCATGCTTTTCACCAACACCCTCTATTTCTTTTGGCCTTGTTTTCATCAAAAGGGAGCAAATATCTTCAAAAAGACATTTCCTACCGGCTTGCAACAACTTCACTTTTACCTGCAGCCTCCTGGTGGTTGAACATGGGTAGATAGTCTGCCATTAATGACACCTAGATGTTAATTCTAGTCACTTATCAGACAGTGGTAATGTTTGCTTTTTACCATTAATGTTGAAGTTCTCCAAATGCCTGACACGTTGAACCTTGAAGCATACAGACTACAGCAGGATAAGACCACGTTGCCATTTGAACAAATTCACACCATTTGGTTACATGGGAATAAAACATTTTCTGTAAAGCAGAGAAACATCCTAAAACCGAGGCCAAAATTTGCAAGGGTCGTTGACATTGAATGACATCAGTTTAGAAAAACATTGCACGGTCTGATAAGTCCTGATTTATGACTGCAACATTGAGATGTTAGGGTGAGACTTTGGAACAAGCAACACAAATGCATCAATCCATCATGCCTTATATCACTTGCTCAGGCCAGTGATGGTGCTGTGATGGTAATTAGTGCTTACACAACTGAGTATTATTCCAGACACTGTTGATCCTTGGTGCACTTTTGATATGTGTTGGGATCAAAGATTTGCAAAATGTATGTAAAGCCAACCGATTTGCACTGACCACGTACATGTACATATTACCAAATCTGCAACGACTGAAGATACGAGACAGTTCTCGAAGCAAAATAGGGGTCCGATCTGGTACTAGCAAGGAGTGCCTAATAATAATGTATGTGAGTGTATATTTAGAAAAAATCGTCAGAGCAGCAGACAAGCTAGAGCAGAGGCCAGAGTTTATGTCCCTTGTGATTATAGCTCTGGAGCTCATGACGACAGGAGACATTTAGATAATTCACATGGGTCTATCCTCTTACTATATAAACATTAAGTCAACAGGGCCATTAGCATTAACAATTTGCAAACTCTGCAGCATACTAACTTCATTGACCATATGCACCAGTGACCTTGTCCCTCCATCATCGTGCATCGTCCCCAAGCCAGCAGCTATATACTTTTGCTGACTTTTCAAAGCCTAAGTTTTAGATTTGTACTTTCATTGAGGTGAAACCTCTTGGTGAAACCTTTGATTGATACCTATTGATATGAAAAAAAAAACAAAAAAAAACTTATCTTTCATACATTCTACCTTCACCTTCATACCCTCCTTATGTAAGTCTGTAAAAATCCGGAAATGAAAACATACCAAGCTGTGATTGGTCAATGTTGATTTTCAGAGTTTTTTCACACCATGTTATAAGACAGTGAATGCATTTAATGAATGAAAATATGAGGTCCAGCTCAGGATTCCCTCTAGGCTTTTCCTTCAATCCAAATCCTGGGGTTCAGAGAATGATATGGTGTGAATCTAGGGGAACATCCAAATACCTGCCTCTCAAAATATATACGCTAATTTTGGGGGGGCAGTTTTTTATGGTCAGCGTATGGATCTTTTTCACTGTCATTAATAGAGGTGTAACTGGAGTCAAGCGTGGACTGATCTGGTTACCCTGACATTTCTCAAGAGAACTACAGCCATATGGACGGCAGACTATGGAATGTTAAGCTACAAATAAAAATGGATATGAAAACACTCTCAGCCATTTAGAGTGATTATATTTTGACACAATAAAAATGAAACAAGTATTTAGCAGCTTTTGTTCACATGCTTTTTTATTGTGCATATCGGTGTTCGTATGAATTTGTTAACAGACTTTGTAATGCTTCCTACTGAGACTGTCATCACACTGGAAGTATGAATAAGAGACTCATTCTTCATTGTCCCAGACAAGTCTAAGAGGGAGTTCAAGCTCTGTGTCTGCAGTCTGGAAAATTGCACTGCAATTCAGCTCTCCAGACCAGGGAATAGCTGTCAACTCCTGGAATGTTCCTGTGAAAATAAACAATACCCAGCCTGCGTTTCCCTATATTTCCCCTCTTCATTTTAACCCTCTGTGAGTGTCTTCACATCTTGTATGGTCACAATAGATGGGAGAGGGGAAATAAATCATTGTAATGCTGTGGGCAGTCACTTCCAAAGGTGCTGTAAAAGCAGCTCCTCGAGGAGAAAGCCACATTACAGATTGCATTAATCACATGCCTTTTGTCTTGGCTCAATTAAAAAAATAACATTATTTTAGGAAGCTGTTTGCTTTGCAGGTTTAGTGGCAAACTCTACGTAGAAACGCGTTGCTCTGTTTGAGAACTCAAGAAAGGAGTTGAATGCACAGTAGATTGCAGAAATTAGGAAATGATGAAGTAGTTCATTGTATTTAGTTAATAATGTGCATGCACCCCTCGTGAGAAAGTTATCTTACATCCATTCATCTATCTTCTGCCACTTATCCTGCACTCAGGGTTGCAGGGGATGCTGGAGCCTTTCCCAGCTGTCATCGGGTGAGAGGCAGGGTACACTCTGGACCGATCGCCAGTCAATCACAGGTCCACATAAACAGACTCTCTCTGTCGCACATCTGGGCCATTTTCCCGATTAACCTCCCACATGTTTTTGGACTGTGAGAGGAAACTGGAGAGCCCGGAGGAAACCCACATGGACACAACATGTTTCTCTGCTGGAATGGAACCAGTCCTTCCAGCTTTGAGGCAAAAGCGCTAACTACTGCACCACCGTGCTACACTATGATTATAAATATATTAATTGCTATAATCATATTTTTAATTATTTGTAGCAATAATAGTAATGCAGCCCCAGGGTGGCAGGGGCCAGTGTCTACCTAAGTTGGTTCCAAGCCCTGATAAATGCAGAGGGTTCTGTCAGGAAGGGCGTGTAGTGCAAAACTTTTGCCAAAAACAACCTGCGATACAATCTAACAATCCCATACCGAATCGGTAGAGTCCCGGGTTAACAACGACAGATGATCTACGAGGTACCAGTTGAAACTGGGCTACTGTGGGTCGAAGAAGAAGAGGAGGGAGGCAGAGACAAAGAAGAGGAAAGGCAAGAGTCTGGGACTGAGAGTAGGGACTTTGAATATTGGGACTATGACAGGAAAAGGTAGGGTTGGTCGACATGATGCAGCGAAGGAATTTGGATATACGCTGTGTTCAGGAGACCAGGTGGAAAGGTAGTGAGGCTAGAAGCTTAGGAACAGGTTTTCAGTTGTACCATCATGGTACTGACAGGAAGAGAAATGGAGTGGGAGTTATCTTGAAGGAGGAGTTTGTTAGGAATGTTCTGGAGGTGAAAAGAGTGTCCGATAGACTTATGAGTCTGAAACTGGAAATTGAAGGTGTGATGCTCAATGTTGTGAGTGGCTATGCCCTGGAGGTGGGATGTGAGTTAGTGGAGAAGGAGATATTGTGGAGTGAGTTAGATGAAGTGATGCAGAATATCCCCAGAAATGAGAGAGTGGTAATTGGTGCATGGTAGTGAAGGCAATGGAGGGGATGAAGAAGTGATGGGCAGGTTTGGTATCCAGGATAGGAACGCAGAAGGACAGATGGTGGTAGACTTTGCAAATAGAATGGAAATGGCTGAAGTGAACAGTTTTTCACAGAAAAGACAGGAAGATAGGCTAACTTATAAGAGCAGAGGTAGGAGCATGCAGGTAGACTACATCTTGTATAGACGAGGTAACCTGAAAGAGATCAGTGACTGCAAAGTAGTTGTAAGTGAGAGTGTAGCCAGACAGCATAGGATGGTGGTTTGTAGGATGACTCTTGTGATATTTTTGGACAGTTGGAGGAAACTGGAGAAACCAGAGGAAACCCACGCAGACATGGGCAAAACATGCAAACTTGTAGAAAGGCCCCCTGTGGGAATCGAACCATGGTCCCTCTTGCCATGAGAGGAAGAAGTGCCAACTACTGAGCCATATATAAATATAGTAGAAGGACAATAAAATACATTGTTTACATCTGTTAAACCTATAAATAAACTATACTGCCTCAAACTGATTTGATTTTAATGAATCTTGCAAAGTTGTTAGAACATTATCATCACCAAATAGAACTGAATGCAAAATGTCTTAGGAAGGGAGCATTCATTGACCAGTGACTGGTGAAATGGCCTGGGCCCATAAGGCCTGGTAAGGCATTGAGGCTTGAACAAGCAACAAAAAAGGAGCTCTGTGGGTTTCTCGCCCATGGGGAGCAGCAACAAGGCTGGGTGTGATGCTTTTTGGCTGGCAGTTAGAAATGGAGACCCAAGTGTGCCGGCCCCTGGTGAGGCAAATGTAGCTCCTGCCAAGGTCATGGAATAGCGATCCAGTTCTTCTTTCTCACAAAGATCCTGGAGGGTTCGTTGGAGTACGCTAATACAAACGAGATTATAAATCAGAAGAGGGTATATAACCACATCCCTTAGGGTGTTCTGTGGGGCTGCTGTGGAAGAATGGAGTACCGGGCCTCTTGTTTTAAGCCATCCTGTCTCTGCAAATACACTGCGAGAGTTCTCTCTGCATTCTCGGCACGACATCAAACATGTTTCCAGTGGATGCCGGTCTCTGCCAAGGCTGTCCTTTGTCCTCAGTTCTATTCATGGTCATTATGGACATGATCTACAAGTTTAGTTGTTTTTTTTTTCTTTTTTTTGCAGCATGGGGTTAGGTCTTATATAGGGATCTCATGATTGCTTCTCTGATTTTGGCCCACACTGCCGCCCTGCCGTATGTCTACAACACCATATGACCTCAGGCAGGCACTGGTATTTGAGTGTGAGACTACTGGGATGTTTGTTACCAACTCCAAGTCAGAGGTCATGGCTATGTCCCAAAAAGTAATGATTATCCTCTGTAGGCTACATGGAGTTTCTGGTTCACTTTAAGGAGTGGGTAACCTGGGGACTTGTTCACAAGTAAGATGAGGATGGAGCATTAATTTGGGTAGGTTGTCGAGAGTGAGATGAATACTGTATTGATCTGTAGTGTTGAAGAAGATGCTGTGTAGGAAAGCAAAATTCTCAGCTCACTAGTACACTGTTGTTTCAACTCTCATCTATGGTCATGAGTTTTGGATCATACAAAAAAAAATGAATTGTTGGACACATGCAAACTTTAGTGTAGTTTCCAGGATTGCCCGGCTTAGAATTATAGATTGCAGAGAGCTTGGAGTGGTGCCACTGTTCCCTCACCTTGAATATCAATTGAGGTGGTTTAGGTATCTGATAAGGAAGTTCACTTGATGCCTCCTGTGGTCAGTCCAGAACGAGTTGGAGGGAAGACATCCTGTCAACAACTTGAGGCAGCCCTGTCACTGGAGACAGGGCTGCCTGGGGCAATATTTTCAGTCTGCAGACCCCACATAAACTGAAGAATAGAGACTGATCAATGAATGAAGATGTACAAATTGTTGCGTAATATTTGCACAAAGACTCAGTAATTGAAAAAGTTTGGTAGTATGCCCAAAAGTTAGCTTTCAGGTAAAAATAATCATCATGTCAATCAACTACGGCATCACTTTCTATCATATAGCTAGCACAGTCGCACAGTGAGCTTTGAATTCTATGGTTTATTTCTTTATTTTTATCTTATTTAAATAATTAATGTACTTTTTATTTTTTATCGTTTTACCGTTTGCAATTGAAATTTCCCTGTGGAAATATATGTTAGCTAGTTTGATGATCCTTCATTCTTTGCTTGAGGGCATTTCACTCACTGAAACTCCCAAGACATAGAACATGCAAACAAGAGGCTTCCTTTTTGGTTATCTCTGTAAAAAGGTGCAATATATCATACAGGATGTGACATTTACGGCATTCTATGACATATTAGCACACATTTTTTATTTTATATTTTTCATATGTTTTCTGCATAATAACGCTACATAGACAAGATGAATGATCAACTCAATGGACTTGCTTGGCACCCTGGGCGTCGCAGGTCAGAGTGGTTGGAAAATTTGCTCCAACTGCAGGGGGAAATTAATACAAGGGTCCTGGATCCGATATAGAAAACTCAGGATTCCCTCTCTGCTTTTTGCAGACGATGTGCCCCTTTTGGCAATATCACCAGATGACCTGCAGAGAGACTGTGACTTGTTTGGAGTGATTTTAAAGTGGTTTGGATGAGAGTCAAAAGTCACAGGCAATGGTCTTATCCTAGAAACCTTACAGCTTAACAGATACATTTTTTATCTATGTATCTAACCTCTATTTCATGAAATATGTCAGTTGTGAGCCAGTTCTCATTTACAATAATACTGAGTGAAGGAGTTTAAAGACCTTGGAGTGTCTGTAGTAATACAAGCACTACATTATTACGAGCACTGCAAGCACTGCATTATTCGGTCATGGAGAAGAGAGAGCTGAGTCAAAAAGCATATTTCCAAACCCAGCGTTCCTTTGCTGTTCCAACATTCGCCTATGGTCATTGGTTATAATTAAAAGGCCAAGATCCAGAATGCAAGTGGGTGAAATGACTGTCCTCTTCAGGGTGGGTAGAGTTTACCCTCAGAGATGGAGTATTGAATACTGGCATCTGGGGAAACTTGAGGAGAGACGCTGCTCCTTCGTTTTAAAATTAGTCAGTTGAGGTGTTTTAGACACTTGGTAAGGATACATTTTAAGTGACTCTCATGACGGGTGTTCCAGCTGTGTCCACCTGGTAAGAGGCACCTTGGTGGATCTAGAGGAAGAATGAGGGATTAGATCGTCTCTCAAGTCTGGGAATGTCTTTGGCTAACACAAGAAGAGCCAGTGTGACATGTGAGTTGACCTCCTCAGTCACTGTCAAGGTTGAGCCCAATAAATAGCTGAGCAATTGACGAAAAGATTAATGAATAGTGTTACTCTGTGAAACAGTAGTGCTAGACTTGACAAAGCATCAACAATGCGTTGCGCATCATATAATATGTTGTGACATCAAATATTTTCATTTTTATTTCCCCTCCAATATGACGCTCATGATTGTTGCCTTCAGAGAAAATTGTCATTGGGAATATTATAACATCTTGGTGGGATGCACATGCTGTATGTTTTGCTGCAGTTGATCCACAACTGTGCAGGTTCAACACACCAAGCCCAAAACAAATATGGCTCTTTTAAAATCTTTGAGGATTTGATTACTTCTCTTCTCTATTTCTTTTTCATTATCTTTGTATCTTTTATCATTATCTATGCATTATCTTTTTGTAAGTCGCTTTGGATAAAAGCGTCTGCCAAATAACTGTAATGTAATGTAATGTAATATTGTTGCGTCTGTCCTTCGCCCCTGCGAAGTTTGCCTGGATAGATATTTGTGAAACCTAATAGCCTTCATTTAACTCAAAGAAGCACATTCACATTTGTTGTCAGACAATATTGGACTTTTATTTCAATACCTATATATGTGATCATGACATAGAAAAGTGAGACTCAATGTTGCTGGGCTTTTGCTAATGGGAATCAGGGGAGAAATGCAGCTAAAGGTTGGAATAAAAATCCTTGGGCCTTGGATAGGCCATGGACTAGACAAATGCACTATGACAACTCTGCAGGATTTCAAGAGGTCCTTTGTTAATAATGTTGCCGTATTTATATCCATACAAGTTTACAGTCAGGTTTCCTTTCACTTGCTACAAAACCCAAGTTCTGGCAGGGAAGGATACAAATGTGAGGATTTCCCCTGGTCACAGCAGCTGGAAGCAGGTCCACAATATCTATTTTTGTCATATTTCAAAATTTTACTGTGTTCATTCAGACATAAGGTCTGTATTTGAGTTGTCTCCAGCCAAAAAAATATTGACTTGCGAAAGAGCAACAAATAGTTTCATTGATATTAAAAGTGCCCCCGACTCAGTTTGCTGTAGTTCACAACATTTCTGACGTTTATTTCTGAAGAAAAAAAAAAAAATCACAGACATCTGATTATTTCGTTCATTAACACATCTAAGAAATAATTACGGCCAGCAGAGCATTCAAGGTCAAGTTGACTTTCCCTGTCACCTCCTTAACATGGCGTGAAACCAGTAATACATTCTGTTTAATTGAGTGACACAAGGCATCGCTGTGGGCTGGGCCAGACGGGTTTGATCATGATCATCGAGCCAGAAAGTTGGTGCTGAGCAAGAGAAGGCACACCAGGAGCCCTCTGCTATTTCAATGCAAGGCCTGACAGCCCACATTTTGCCGATGGTGACCTAATAAGGCCTGGCGTGGAGTGACCCTGCTTGGTGCTTGCTGACAGCCTGCAATGCCACCTCCCCCCTCACAAATCATTGCCCGCCGCCGTCCCACTTGAGCCATTAGGTGGCCTCTTCATCAAGGAGGATATGTCTTTGGAGCACACTCTGACTCTTATCATAGGGGGCCAGCACTCGTGTCAGATGGGCTTAATGACTCAATCTATCTGATCAAATACAGGGGAAGGAGCTGGTATGCTTGGAATGGAATTGAGCCCAGGGCAATTTGTTGTGGGGGGTTAGGGTTTTTTTTAATCCCCTGGGGAAACAATAGATGTTTTTTCTGTGACAATGACTGTTTTTTCATCTCTCTCTCTCTCTCTCTCTCTCCCTGTATATATGTGTATACACACACACACGCACACACACACACACACAAACACACACACACACACACATACACATAGATATATATACTATATATATATATATAAAACAAATTTACACTTACATCAATGCTTATTGATCCAGTCATGCGGCAACACAAACAAACATGAAATCTAGAAAAAAGACTCCCACATGCCTCCCAGGGCTCCCTCAGTTCAATGTAATTTGGGACGCAAGTCAGTTTATTATCCTTCACAGCCTCTACAAGAATCATTCAACAATGTTTCAAGAATAATCAACATTTTGTGAGATTGAATTTGTGCTTTAACAAGTGCTTAAAAGATACAGTAGGTTTCCCCATTCAGTGGCACTTTGAGTGTTTTAAAATTGATTCTTAGATTTGACAGATTCATTCTTAGGCCTATCATGGTCTCCTCGATTCCCTGCTGGATAAATGTCTTTTCATTCTGCTTGTCAGTAATTTGTATACAAGTCCTGGCTAAGAGCCTTTTTGTCTGTAACAAGGTCTTTGCTGGATTCCAAAGGGTACATCGACTTTATCGACATATACTTTGCAGTAATGTTGACAGCAGCATTTAGTTCTTTTTAATCTCTTTTTATCAAAGTAAGCTTTATAGTCAATTTCTCCACATGTACATACCTCTGGATGATTCCTCTGGACATACAGGGGAATCGAAAAGACGTTTCTCACAATCCCACGGTGACAAAGTAATCAAAACAATTCTAAACTGCAAACTAGAAGTAAAGTGCACTTTGACATTAAACAGCAAATGTTAAACTATGAGGTATGAAGCATAAAGTGCACACAGTACAGACTGATGACAGAGTAGCAGCATTTTTTTTTTCTTTTGTGCACAGTTTAGTGTAAAGGTCAGTAGGTAGAACCATAATGGTATATGGTGCAATTCAAGCATGATGATTTTCTCAGTGCAAAGTAGCAAGAGTGCAAAAAAGAAAGAAAGTGATAATGTTTCAACATATTATCAGAGTCCAGTAGATATAATGGGAGATTTTGATAGCCAGGGGTATGCCTGGTGAGTCTGATGGAGTTGGGAGGCCTCCTCCCTGAAGGCAGGAGGCTGAACAGGGTGTGTGCGGGGTGGCTGGCGTTGCTCACAATCGAGAGAGCTGCAGAGCTTTCCTGATTTGGTCCGTGCAGCTCCTTCCCCAAACGGTAATACAGCTGGTCAGGAGGCTCGAGATGGTGCAGCGGTAGTAGGTGTGTATGATTGTGTGGGGGGGCATGGTCGAGTTTACGAAGGAAGTACATTTTCCGCTGTGCCTTCTTTGCCAATGATGGGGTGTTGGAGGTCAAGGAGCGGTCCTCACTGATGTGCACCCCTGGGAATTTGGTGCCGCTCACTCTCTCCACAGCAGCGCCATGTGGTTAGAAGGTCGACCTCCTTCCTGTAGCGGGTTTCATCGTCCTTGTTGAGTTGTATCGTCTGCAAACTTCCCCATGTGATTGGTGTTGTAGCTAGGTTTGCAGTCGCAAGTCAGGAGGGTGAAGAGTAGGGGATTGGCATGTTGCCCTGGGGGGCCGCCAGTGCTGAGTGTGATGCTACTGAAGAAGTTGTTGCCAACTTGTACTGCTTGTGGCCTCTCACATAGGAAGTCCAGCAACCAGTTGCAGATACAAACATATTTTTACCAAAAAGTTTTGGATTTGTTAAGAATTCATTTCCCTTGAATTGCATGTTTTCACTTACCTGATCAGATTTTGTCCACTATCTTGTTGGCATCCTGTCTAAGGGTCTAAAGTTTGCAGTCACACCAGATCGGATCCCAACAGCAGACATCATCACGGCAACTGAAACAACCATATGCAACGACCAAATCTCCACAGCTAAGCAAATCCAACTCAAGGTCTCAGCAGCAGTCTCCAGTGCCAAACCAACCCTTGTCCAATCTGACACCTGAAGAGAAGACAGAGTACAAGTTAGATGTACAGTGTTTCTGGATAAAAAGGATTACCAAGCAAAGATGGACAATCTCTTTGGGGACACAACAACGTATGAAACCCTCAAACGGGACCTAACCAACGCATACAAGAAAAAAAGACGTCAGCTGTCTACAGAATCTAGAAAAGGATGCGACCATAGACAAACCACTTTATTATCGACTGGAGAAACCCATGTTAAAACCATGACTTGCATCTAAGGACTCCCGAAAATTCACAAGGAAGGAGCTCCTCTCAGACCCGTTGCTGGCAGCATCAACTCCGTCACATTCAACATTGCCAAACACGTGGCAAAGATTTTGTCACCTTTGGTTGGCACACACACCATATCCAAGAATTCACAGGACTTTGCCAGGAAGGTCAAGCAGATCAGGCTTGACCGGGATGAAACCATGGTGTCGTGCGATGTCACTTCACTGTTCACATGTATCCCCATATTCGATGGGATCACAGCAGTAAGGGGAGGCCTCGTTATAGACAACACCTCAAAAAACAGAAAAAAACTCATCACAGATCTGCACCCAACTGGACCTTTGCCTACAGACCACCTATTTCCAGTTCAACGGCGCTTTCTACCAGCAAAAACATGGATGTGCCATGGGCTCGCTCGTAGCCCCCATAGTGGCAAACTTATACATGGAGATGGTTGAGAGGAAGGCCCTCCGTCCGTTCAGGGAGACACCGCCAAGCCACTGGTTCAGGTATTTGGATGACACATGGGCCAACGTTAAGAAAAATGAGGTAGAAGTGTTCACCACTCACCTCAACACAATTGATATCCACGTCAAATTCACAAGGGAGGAAGTCACCTCTTACCAACTCCCCTTCTTGGACTGTTGTGCTCACATCCAACATTACCTGAGTTGATTTAACCCTCTTATTATGTTACGGGTCAATTTGACCCATTTCACCCATTGACCCAATGGGTCAAATTGACCCTTAACATAATAAGAGGGTTAATAAGTATGTATATTTCTGCTTTGTGAAGAGCATTGTTTAACCAATATGTGTTTAAGTGTTCATAGCAAAAAACAAAAACCAAAACAAAAAAGTTTATAACCCTTTACCCTTGCTTGCTTCTACAGCAAGGTGTTCCTGTTGGTTACATCCTGTACACCCGGGTGTACAGGTTGTTTTTGTTTATTAATTTATGTTAATCGTATTAATTACACTACAATATCGTCATGGGGTTATATTTAGACGAAAAAGTAGATATCATAGATGTTGATCATGTTGCCTGGGGTTGGGTCAGACACAGGCTGATGGTATAGTTGGGGTTGAGGAGATTCTGGGGAAGGAGTCAAAAGGTGACCAAAGGTAGGCTGACACAAAGAGCACAGGACCTTTTGTTGTCCTAAAGTGGGTAACAAGGCAGACTGGGTGTTAACATGCAAATTAAAGAAACTTTAGAATAGACATTAAAATAGCAATTTGGGGAAAGAACTTTATGTATTCGGAACCAGATGTAATAATCAGAAGGCTTCGGGAACGTGTTAAAGTCTACCAGTTGAAAAGGACAATCTGATGAGAGATTGTAGCATGATACTGTGTACACATGGAGAGCCCAATTAGCGTGGGATGCTTGTCTGTCACGTCAGCCTTTTGTAGGGAAAACACAGCAATACTTCTCCACTGGTGTCCCTGAAGGAAGCAAATAGGGTACAAAACAAAACAAAAAGGTGAGCGCGGCAAGTATATTCTAATCCTGAGAAACATTTTTTAATGACTCTTCTTTTTAATTCCGGGCTTAATTAACTGTGGTTCATTAAGAGGAAACCTCTCTTTTACAAACATCCAAAAACAACATTTTCACTGGTAGCAAATGAGCTCCTCTATTTGTCCAGTCTGGGTTAAAGGCCTTTTCTCAAGGGCAACTCAGATGTGGTAATGAGCGTGCACTGTTTCACGAGCCTTACAAATCAAATATCTTTGGCCATGGCTTCCCTGGGCCGCTACCACCCCTGCCATTCATTGATATAGATATTATTTTGCTACAAATTGTAACACTGTGGTACTATAGAGATAATCCTCTTGCACCTGTCTTTGTACAAGATACATTTTGAAGAAGCCCATTTCTTTTCAATAGGAAGACATGTAGAATAACCTTTTAGTTTGACAGCAACCCTGTTCACCGTTGATGCTTAAGAGTGGTTGCCGCATGAAAGCGGCTGAAACCCCTTTCTGACAAGTGCTAATGAATGACATCGCCAGGACCAAGAAAAAAAAAAAAACAACACTTGGAAGCATAATCTCTGCGGTAAGGTTAATTTAATCCATCACTCTTCCCATGCCACAATTGTCTTATCATTGTCATCATGGGAAATGTAAAATCAAACTCAGGATGAGTTTGGTAACTGCCATCTAGATGGAAGGGCAGGAGGGAGAGACCACCTGGTGAGAACATGAAATGGGATATTTTCACTGCAAGAAAGGTTAAGGGCTCCTCAGAGTGCAATTCAGTTAATAAAAAAAATGTGCTGAAATGAAGATTTTCCTTCCTTTCATGATTAGGTGGGGGAGCCAAGGCTTTTGTCCTTGTCAGTGTGGCACTGATTGATTTTGTGAATTTTGTTCAAAAACAAAATTACTGCAGGGAGAAAGATAAATTGTCTTCCGTTACCACTCTCCTTCCACATATAAATGTTACATGGTGAGTATTGTTTCTCATTACGAAAAATATTTTCTCATTTATTTGTTCAGCTCCCATAATCGTGTTCCCTCACATTACTCTTTGTGGTGATTAATCTCTAATTGCATTTGATATCTCCTGCAATCACAGTTTGACGTCAACCAATTAAATTGTTTCAAAATCCATCCACTGACTTTTGACTTTTGTTTACCCCCTTAAAGGGTCAGGCCTATACAAAGCATCTGTGAATGTTGAGTCATGTCCATTCATATTACTGCAGCTCCAACTGATGAACTGCCAGTGACACAACAATGCACCGGACATTCTCTATAATTATATATAGGGAAATTAATTTAGTGCTGTTAACACGACACACAAGGAATATTTGTTCATAGAACCGATTTTAAAAAGGTGGCAGTTTTCTTTAATAATGAAAAAATCTGCATTTATTTGGCTTCAAGGAAGGAAAATTGCTTGCATTGCATCATCAGCATCAAGTGAAAAAATATGCAAAGAAAATGTAAATACTCCCCCCGCAACCACCACCACACCCACCTCCCTTTTTTAAAAAAAAAAATAAAAAATGACTTGATCACTCTCAAGCCAGATGTGCTCTTTCAGGCTATCCCCTCTGTTGTAATTTTTTATGGTCTTTTGGAAAACACAATATACAAACTATGTTATAAGGCATGGCCACCTAGTGAGATGGAATTACCGGTCCGTGAGCACAAAGTGCTCCATTCAGAGAAAAAGTGCACGGAAAATAAACATCCGCAGCTTGAGAAGTGTCGTATAGGCTTTTGGCAGCTGGCCTAGTATGTCCATAGAATGACAAGCAGACACGCATGCATATGTGTGGTGTTTTTTTTTTCTCAATTCTTCCGTAATTATAATTTGTTTTGGTATCATACAAACTTTCAAGAGCTGTGCAATGAACTATTAAACTTCTTTCTGTTTTCCCAGGTACTTTCAATCAACCTTTACATACTTCTTTGCCTTTCACTTTAAACTCAGTTTTATCCAATTTATGAGTTTTTATATTGTGTTGTATCAAAAAAACATGTTGGCATGATGCAATTGTTTCCCTGTTTATGCCCAACTTGTTAGATTTTTTATTTTTTTTTTATTTTTTTATTAAAATCCATGTCCTCACATGTTCTTGGTACAAGACTCAGAAAATATCACGGAGTTAACACCCAAATCATAAAACATTCATATTTTCCATCACAACTGTTGTAAATTTGCTGGAAAGATTTCAATCGCTTTGACATTGAACGTCAGCGTGAAGTAACTTGCTTTTGTTGCAATTAATTAGGATGGAATTACAGAGAGTCGGAGGAGCGATTTCAAAAATGAGCGATCAAATACAGTTCAAATTCCCCCAGATTGTTTCATTTGCAATATCCCAATACCTCACGGATTTTTATTGTGTGATCAATTACTCTTTATTTGATCAATTTTGACCAACAGATAAATTCTATACAGTTTATTGACCCAGAGCTTGCATTTATAAAGGAGTTTTTCTCATTTCAGGTGAAAATCCATTTGACTGCTGGATTTCTGAACAGGTAGTGCAGCATTTACGGTGTGATGAAACAAAAGTATTCACCTTTGACCTCTGCCTTCCAATTCATTTGCCCTCAGCGTGTGTGTTTGCTCCATAGTTCAATAGAAGCAGAGCAGCAACATTCTTTGAGATTCTTCTGGAAACTGGATCGCAACGCCAGAGGCCAAATAAGCAGTCTTATTAGAGAAAATATACGTTGCCAACAGCAGCCTCTTAGATCCACAAATGAAAGTCCATTTAAATAATACAAAATTGGTTCTCATTTTCTTATGTATATTCTTCGTCTTATGTTTTTTTTTTTTTTTTTAACTGCAGTTGTCCCTGACAATAACTCGGGATACATGTTTAGACTTATCACCTGAGCTGGGGTTTAACATCCGTCTTCATTTCAAGGTCTTTTCCATTTACACGTGGAACTGCATAGATGGTTTTAGATGATGTTAATAAGGTTAAACATTCTAAAGGAAAGAACAACTCTGCACGATTATGGGATCTGCCCTTTTCTTGTTGTTGTAGCATATAGCTTTAATGAACCCATGGTCATAATCAAAACGCGTTTCACTCAATTGTATTTAATAACTTATAAACACATATTTCATTTGGACACATGTTGAACAGGGATGGACTTTAGCTGTAGTTTCCCAGCCCAGCTAATATTGTTGGGGTTGTTTTGGCGCTGTAATCATCACTTACAAATTTCAATATGTTGTAACCCAGGTGAAGATCATCATAAGTTAATAAATACTTGAATAAATAATGTAGAATTCAATCATTTTTTAAAGGAAAAACAAAACATGATGTGGAAAATCACGCTTTCGAGTTGATCGAGTGAGTGAACAAAGAAGGGAACAGATATTAAGTATCTCTGACGTTTATTTTATCTTTCAAAGTGTTTTATTTAATGTTGATAGACCGTGGTTGCTTTGAACATTTTCCTGCTAAGTTTAATGACTTATAATAATATAATAATAATATAACCCTACCTGTTGAAGCGCATGCATCCCACGCACAGACAATGCACTACATTCACTTGCTAACTCACATTTACTTGCTAAAAGACTGATTGAGTAGCAAGATTTTGAAAACTTTAGATGTGCATATTCACTTCATGTTTCATTTTATGTGGCATAACTTGAATATGTTGACGTGCAAATCTGAAGTGTGATTGCAATTGAAGCAGTTCATTTCCTATTGGGTTAATTGAGATGCTTAATGTAAGTCAATGGTTATTATAGTTGAAATAACCTGCTATTAAGAAGGTAATACCAATACTGGATTTCTTTACACTAAAATAGGCCTATGTTGATATAAAGAAAGATAACTAGTTGAAACAAAATAACCTACTGCTTAAACATTTAAAAGTAGAAGCTGAATAAGAACCTATGATGGACAAGACCGAAAGCAGAATTCAAACTGAGCTCAATTTAGATACTGAAACTAAAAACGTTTAAATCTGTGGATGAATAAGAAATCCATATTTGTTTCTTTACTTCAAGGGAAACAAGGGTTGAAACTAAAACTCATATTTGTATGTCTATGCCAATGGTTTTGTGTACTTATTGTTGTGTCTGTGTAAATGTTGATATGGTATCGATTTCTAATTACTACTATTTCTAACTACTTAAATTCTTTTCAGTAAACAAAACGATAAGCATTTAAACCAACTATTGGTCTTTGGTGTCTCTTCAAATTTTAACCATTTTAACTGCTCTTCCTCTGACTCTAACCCTGGTACAAACCCCATTATAGCTGTAGTAAGTGCTACAATGTTCTTAAAAGTGATCATATCTGCTCCAAGAAACTGGAATTGCATGCAATCAACGCTGCAGAGAAACCTGTCTCTCAGCATATCTGCAAATGATCAGAGCTTTTTCCACTCCTCTAGCACTGCAGCCCATCAAACTTCAACCTTGCGTGAATGTGTGAACAATTTAAGACACTTAATTTAAGACATGATGATGTTGTAATATTGTCAATGGCGCTGGGTTCATCTGTGTTGCTAGATTAAATATCATTTTATATATTTAGCCCTGCACGTATTAAGGAGAATCTACTTTTGTAACCGTTGTTTTGTAATATTATTTACCTTGAAATAGGGCCGCAGTTGTTCAAATGCACAGTGCTTGCAAATCTGTGTCGCCAAAATATATACCACATCTCTCAAAAAAGGAATTGTTTCTTAATCTAGAAAAATCCATTAGTACAAGTACAAAACCTTGCAATTGGAAATATTAAAAGGAACGGTGTTTGAATATAAACTATTGACCTATTTAAGAATATGTTGTTAAGGTCTTTTAAAAAGATATGAAAGGATTTTTGTTTAAGGGGGAAAAGAACAGTTCTGGATTTCTCTCCAGGTAAGGACCTTCCTCAGAGCCTTAGACACCAAACTGAGCCTTGAGAAAAAAAAAATGATTGAAAATATTTTTCCAGCTATTGGAGTCTGATCACTCAGCCTCAACCGTTTATAATATCATGGCATTGTAGGAATTATGATAGCTTCCCGGCAAAATGATAACTGACATTGAATATGACTCATGGGAATACATGATAAATTACAGGGTGGTCTATTCACGTTGCCTGGAGGTAAAGTAATATAATATAATATAATATAATATAATACCATTCACTGATTAAAACACACACCAACACTGCTTCATTAAAAGGGTAATCAGAAAAAGATGTGTTAAAGATTTAACACAAAATAAGTGATATAATGAATTTCATTTTGAGGCTGCTCAATAGGTTTTCTGTTTTGGAAAAAATATGTTCTAAATATAATAATTATAATTGCTGAGACATTTTCTCCGATAAGCTTTGCTCCCAACATATTAATTCTTTCTTGCAGGCTGTGACAGGCCTGTGAAGCATACACCATTTTGTTAAGATACAATCCATTCATGTGTCAACCCTACTTTGTCAAAGAGATTACTGACCGTGACAAAAAGTAGAGATTGCGCAAAGTCAAAAGGTTATACAAATTTGCCTTGGGGTTGTCACAACCTTTCAGGAATCTTGAAAAAAAAAAAAAAAAAAAAAAAGAGAAACATGCTTTCACGTCCAAATCATATTTGAGTCTTTCTATTCATTGGAAGCTTGTTGCAGATTTTGTGTTAGAATAAAACATGAAACTCATCAGAATTAATAGTGTGTTTTTTAAAAAAATATCCAGATTTTTGTGCTGTCAATATGAGCAATTGTATCGCAATTGAATCAAAACACCAAAGTTGTGTTTCTGACATTGCCTTCACATTTACAAAATATAATCATATGAGTAAATATTTGCTCACAGACCTAATATTTTATTCATGCGACAGCTGTGCTACTTGGAATCAGCCTGGAGCTGCAGAACCAGCAAAAAATAATGATATGATTAAACTATGTAAGAATAAGAGTCAAATGTTTATTTTTTTAGTTTGGAAGACTGTACGCCATAACGATGCATCAGCTGTCTCTCATTGCTGCATCATCTCAACTCCAAGTCAAAGAGGGGACGGGGGCCTGCTTGTCCTCAACATTTGAAATATTAATACAGCTTAGCCTTGTGAGATGCAAAAAAGTAGACAGGGGCACATGTTGGCACCAGCAGCAAGGCCATAGCCTGACAAGGCAAACAAGAGCCTTTTCAATAAATGATGAGGTTAAAGGTTTGAAGAGGCTGTTTGACATAAAGTAACCATAGTACCACGAATTGAACTTGGATTACAACCTTCTCTATGTAGCTTGAACAATCCCAGCTTTAGAAATTATACAACACTTGCGCACTTTCACAGTCAACCTCCCTATATGTTTCTGCGCATAAAGTTGACAAGTCTGAGCCGAAGTGAGCCAGCTGCTCAAAATGGGGAAAACCCACTGACAACAAAACCCAACCGCTTTCAAGCTCTTCTATCTCGTTATTTCTCCGCAGTCCGCAAATATGGAAGCCCATTTACACTGACAGGCTCTGGGCTCATTCCCTGCACTCTGCAGCACCTGCACCACAAACGACCCTGCCTCGCAGAAGAGTCAATTAAAAGGACGAGTGTGTTCAGAATGCAAGCGAAGAGTCATAGATGCTCTAAATTCCAGCCTGCACTATGTTTTATAGGAAGTTAAAGTACCTGGTGTATACATTGTGAGCTGATGAATTTTCCTGATTCTTTGATTCAAGCACTGCTGCTTCAATGACTGAATTAGGCATTAGGCCATTATGCAGAGGCTGGAGCAGTGATGCCCTAAAGCATGGCTCCCAGGAATTTGTTCACCTGAGAGCTGCACAAGCAGAAGACTAAGTATCTTATGAAGGCTTCCAAATCCCATTGCATTAGTTTGCGTGAGTATGTGTGTGTGTGTTTGTGGCACAGAGAAAGAGAGAGCAGACTTGCCCCCAAAGAAGTTTAGTTGAAAACAAAATGTTTCACTGCTTTTTGAGGGAAAAGACAGAGGAATTTGATCCACTTCAGGTTGACACGTTTTCATATACAGATGTCAATAAAAACATGAAGGCCAAGCCTATTAATTATGTTGTATGAATAATTGTCAGTGGTAAGCAGGACAGTGAAAAAAAAAAAAAAAAATCAATAATTATTGCGACAACACACTAAGTCCCTTTACAATAAATAATTAGTACAGTGGCCCTAAAATATATTGTAGTGCCAAAAGTATTCGCTCACCTGCCTTGACTGGCATATGAACTCAAGTGACATCGCATTCCTAATCCATAGGGTTCAATATGATATTGGTCCAGCCTTTGCAGCTAAAACAGCTTCAACTCTTCTGGGAAGGCTGTCCACAAGGTTCAGGAGTGGGTTTATTGCAATTTTTGACTATTCTTCTTGAGGTGGTCACATTCTGGTGTTGGCCGAAAACGCCTGGCTCTCAGTCGCCACCCTAATTCATTTCAAAGGTATTCTATGATGTTGAGGTCAGGACTCTTCAGGCCAGTCAACTTCATCCATACCACTGTCTGGCATCCATGTCTTTATGGAGATGCTTTGTGCAGTGGTCTACAGTCATGTTGGAAAAGGAACGGTCCAGCTCCAAACTATTCCCACAAAGTTGGGAGCATGGAATTGTCCAAGTTGGTATGCTGAAGCGTTCAGAGTTCCTTTCACTGGAACTAAGGGGCCAAAAGCAAGCCTTCACCAAACTTCACACTTGGCACAATGGAGTCAGACAAGTAGCATTCTGGCAACTGCCAAATCCAGACTCGTCCATCGGATTGCCAGATTGGTCACTCCAGAGAAGGCATCTACACTGCCCAAGAGTCCAGTGTCGGTGTGCTTTACGTTGCATCCCATGCTTTGCATTGCACTTTGGATGACTCTGCTCGGCCGTGGAAGCCCACTCTACGAAGCTCTCCGCGCACTTGTCTTCAGCTCATGTGAGGCCAGATAAAGGTTGGAGGTCTGTAGCCATTTACTCTGAAGGAAGACGGTGACCTCTCAGCTCTATGCGCGTCAGCGTTCGCTGACCCGCTCCGTCAGTTCACGTGGTCTAACACTTGGTGGCTGAGTTGTTGTCGTTCCCAAACACTTCCATGTTCTTCTAATCCAGCTATTAAAATATGGAGTAGCAACTGATCAACTAATCACAACTAATCACATGTGATCAGTAGATATTTATGTCGAAATCAAAGAGCATCAGCATGTTAATTTGTCATTACTCCAGTTAATGTTTGGTTATAGAGAGAGTTTTCAAAAGTAGTAGCTAGTTGTATTTTTCACTGTACTGCTTTACATAAGGGCAATGCAACTGTTCTTTTGTGCTCAGTTGTATCTGTTTGCCAACAAAGGGCAAAAAAAACAACCTATTGAGCTGTTTTTTGATAAAATGAAAATAGGATCCACCTTTTCCCACAGTAACAAATAGTAATTCTGGGGATATAAAATGGGAGATTAATTCTTCCATCTGTTACAATGCGAGGTTGTATTTTGGCGCTCTATACTGGGACTTTACAGTAGGTCATGCACATCTATTCTAACAAGGCTGTCATTAATTTGATGCTATTTTTTTGACGTTTTTGTTTTGTTGTTATGGAGCCAACAAGAAAAAAAGATCAAAA
Source organism: Fistularia commersonii (assembly GCF_037954325.1). Classification (NCBI taxonomy): domain Eukaryota; kingdom Metazoa; phylum Chordata; class Actinopteri; order Syngnathiformes; family Fistulariidae; genus Fistularia; species Fistularia commersonii. Next base: position 19,641,516 of record NC_141291.1, on the reverse strand, counting down.
AATAAATACTGAAACCTCTGAGACTGGATGGATAGGACAGTGACATGCCAAATTAGGGTAAAAAAAAATAACACTGTGCAAATAAGGCCTGAGCCTATTTGTAAGGGATTTATCTCCCTTCGTTAAACCTTGCCTGTATCATAAGCCAAACTTCCTTTAAGCCACAAAAATGGCCTTTTGTTGACTTTTTTTTTTTTTTTTTACATTTCCTTCACCCAGTAAATTATTTCCATCTGAAAGCTGAGAATATTGGGGAGAAAATAAACCAATTACAACCTACACTTCGGTGTGCATGTCAGGGGCTTTTCAACATCGGAACCTAATTTAATTAAGGGGAGAGGGACTGGAAGCGTGACCAGGGCACTCTGTGCGTGTACGATGATTAGGGCATTGATTTATTAAAATAGGCCGGTCAGCCAAGACAAGACCCTTTTCCCACTGGGGTCTTGTTTACTCCAGGTGGACACTGTTAGACTGACTGCTGAAGGAGATAATTAGATGTGAATATGAAAAAAATTCTGAAACTATAGTTGGAGCTAGAAACGGACTTTGCTTTGTTCACAGGGGTTTGGGAGGAGAATGAAAAAAAAAAAAGATGTCGTTTTTGGTGCCATGCTGCAGTCAGATGTTTAAAAAAATGGTTGTAAATTATCTCCACCTCAAAATGTCACATTCATTCCCTGTTAATTCTTTGAATTATTTCCAAATGGCAGATTGCTGTAGAGTGTTTACATTGATGATTACTCCATTTTTCAGAATGGAATAAACAGAACCTAGCTGTCCATCATATCAGGAGGTAAGTTCAACTAAAAATACTGTTTTCTTAAATAATGTTTAACAGAAGACAGATTTAAGTTGAAATGAATGACACGTTTACACTGTTAGTTTGTACATCTTCTTAACCTTTCGGATATCCCCTTCAGGGTTTGCGACGGCAAATTGTCTGCATCCGTCCAACCCAAGTGGACCAATTTCACCTCAAAGTTTTAAGATCTGTTCATATCGAGGCCTCAGAAACATTTCTCAGGTGTTCAGAAAGTTCAGGATTTGGGTTTACAGATGCACTTTTAGTAGACTTAGTAAGCAAAAGCGTTTGAAAAGACGATTTGAGGCATTTTATTCCACCAAAGATATTGTTTGCAATGTTCAACAACAGCATTTCTAGTTTAATGATTTGACACAAAGGTATGCATATGTACATGAAGTCTATTTTATAACACACATATGAAAACAAACATGTAATAACCAACATGAAAAGATCAATGTCATACAGCTTGTCGTCAATATTTAAGTATCTCTGGTGACTAACTACTGAAAGAAAAATGTTCACATTTGTGCCTTATGTCCTACTAATATAAATTATTGTGTTCGACCAATGAGAGGGAAAATACAGTTAGGCTTAGAAATATTTGGACAGTGACACAATCATCATGATTTGGGATTTGGGATTAGGAATTGTAGCTATATTTATACAAATGCTCCTCATTACAGGGGGTCAAAAGTAATTGGACAAATAAACATGAGTCCAAGCAAAATGTTACTTTTAGATATTTTGTTTAGAATCCTTTGCAGGCAATCACTGCCTGCAGTCTTGCACCCATGGAAGTCACCAAATGCAATAATTGTCCATCTGTATTGTGAAGTGCCGTCCAATCAACAGCAACAGGTTCCAAAATGCAAACGCCAGGCCTGGAATCAACTCCAGACCTTTTAACTGCCTCATTGTTGACAGGTTACTGAGGGAAGAGCCCATGCAGCCTTATTTTTTTTTCACTGCCCTTGAAGAAGAGGCGGCTACATATTAAAGAGCTGTAATTCCTAAACCCTTGCACCAATTTGGATGTGAATACTCTCAAATTACAGCCGAGACTCTACACTTTATGCCCATATTGATTATATAATTGTGTCCTGAATATGTTTTTGTAAGTAGCTAAAATAACAAAACTTGTGTCACTGTCCATATTTTTCTGGGCGTAACTGTATAAGAAGAGGGTCATATCAGCTAGAAAGTAAATGGCTCTTCACGAATGTTAAATTTCATAGGGGTGGCTCATTGTCCCTTGATCCTGATTAAAACATAAATACACGCATAAATAACATGCATATGTAGATACATAAATAAATCAATGGATAAACAAATACATAAATAAATAAGTGAACAAATAAAACCAAACTGATGAATAAATAAGGGAATCCTGATTAAGCAGGGGAGACATTTGAAGGCAGTCCAAGTACCCGCATAGAAAAATCTTCATATTGGATTGGCATTTAAAAAAAATACGGCTACATATATTTGCTAATGAGTCCATTGACGATTGAGTAATCATGTCATTATAAAACGAAGGGCTGACACTGAATTTTATTTAGCCAAATACAAGACACAAGTAACTAGATGCTGTGATCAACAACAGGTAGGACTGGATATGAAACACTGTAGCTGCGTATGTGAAGGGGACATGCAGTCTGTGTTATTGTAGTTGCTGAGATCCTTCAACAAGGATAACACAGCTTGTGTGCAACAAGATGTTGGACATGTCCCACTGGTCTGTTGTGGCCAGTGCCACATCAGAGCACCGTCAGAGCTGGCAACGCTAACAGACTTCAGTGATTATTAAGTTTGCTGGCTCTGTCATTCGTCTCAGGCAGGACACGGAGGCGGAGGGGAAGACATTGAACGAACCAATAACCATCACGGATAATCCCGACCAACCTCTCTACCAGGCGTTGAAGAGGAACAGCGGAGCACATTGTCCAATAGACCGTATGATTCCGCTGTTGAACGGACAGATTCAGGAAATCCTCCCTGCGACGGGCTATTCCTTTTACATTATTCTCTGTCCGGTGCATCTGCACTTAAAAGTTCAACTTACAGCTTATTTTGAACATGACAGATGACATATTCAGTACTTATCCATTTGATGTGTATACATTCTAATCCATTACTCGGGTGGAGGACAGTGATCTCTTTAGCATGATCAAAACAGAGATGTAATCAAATATCGGATACCTGACAGGTAGACTTTGATAAATATTGACCTGTATCAAATGGGTGCCCTCCTTAAACAGTTTCCAGGTTTTTTTGATTCTCAAGAAGTACCCTCTAAACTATTGATTCGAGAGTATCGAACTGCCTTTTCGGGCCAACTTAAAAAAAATAGAGAAAGTCAAAGGGCCAAGCCCTCACTGTACGTCTGCACCAATCCACTACTTTCATCCTATTTTTCTTTGAAGTATATAAAACACAACATATCTAATAATTTTCAACATATGAATCATATATTATTGGACTTGTCACAAATAAATTAAAAGCACCATTTCACATAAGGTTTACTTTAACACCAGGGTTTGCTGTCTGATGTACAGTTTCTGTTTTTTTTTTGACTATTCATTAAAATAAGTGAAATTCCATTAAATAGTATCTTCTACTTGCAACAAATGCATGTAACTTATTATTTTATGCCTCACTTTCTCACTTCTGTTCATTTCTCCACCTGTTCGAAAAAAAACAAAAAACAAAAACATCATGTTCAGCTTTAAATAACCTTGGACTCACGGTGCGGCTACACAGATATTCATTCTGCCTTGCCAATGTTACTCATCAGTTCTGAAAAATGCTGGTATACAAGCAATTGAAAACAAAACAAAACAATATGCATGGAAAATGTTATTATTTTTACTCTTAAAATCCATTTCTAAATGTGTTTCATTTGTGTCTCACCACGCATATGCCTTGCAGTGGGAAGAATGTTGTACCTATGGACATTCCTTTTGTGTTATTAGAGGAACTATTGTATGGGACAATCCAAACCTTGTATAAGTACAACCAAACAGGGAGGGCAGATCTTAGGCATGAGTGTACATTTTGATGTTAAAACAACACCACCATTGATACTTTTATTTAGATATATTCTTTGACTGGCTGTTATCACCCACAATTATGATACTGTTTGAATTCCCATAGTGCTGCTCATATTTCCAGTGGATTGGCAGCTATCTGATGGGGGATCTTCTCTTGGGAAGGGGAGAAATGCAAGTGGTTTCGATGTGTCTCATCCTGCTTCTCGGTCCTGCACCGACAGTTACTGGCAGCCTCTCCTTTTCATTGAGTTACTAAATTTCCCCTTTCGGCTATCCCATTCATCCCAGGGAACACTTCACACTGTGAGCTGGTCCCATGAGTCTCCCCCCGCCCACAAAAAACTGAGACCCCTGAAATATAGCCATAAGCAGAATGAGAACCACTGGCCCGCTGAATTCTTTTTTTTTCCCAGTGTTTCCCGTTGTATAAAAAAGACACAAAGAGGAAAATAAACAACGCATTATCATTTTTGGTCTCCTTGGTGTCTACGATTAACTCCTGTGAGCATGTATTTTATAATTTAATAAAAGGATAAAGGATAAATGCATTAGCACATGGCCCTTGCTGTTCAAAGACACCACCATGAAAAAAAAGGGAAAAAGGTTTCTTTTTTCTAGAATATAACATGTCAACTTCTCATCCAATAATCTCATTCCATTTAGAGTGACTTTCTTTTCCTCCGTGGTTGCACATATTGGAAATGTAACTTAGTTTTCTTGCAGCCACTGTCAGCGCAAAGCAAATAAGTTCCCGTTTCCCCAGGGCAGGTTCAGCGTCTTTCCGTGCTGAAAGGTAAAGCAGTGGGAGGCTGTAATCCGTTTCCTGCATGTTTTCTTCAAGAATACTTGCAGTTTGAATGGATAAGAGTTTTGTAATCTGGCGCTCTGCATTCCTCTCCGTTCTCATCTGCGAATGGCAAGTCCCATTTTGGTTATTAGGAATGCAGATGCGATTGTCAAGAGAGCATGGACTTACGGAAGAAAAAAGAAATAAATGTTTACCTGGTCAGAATTTGTGTGAATCAACCTGACATCCAACATCATCCTCAGTGTCAGGATTTGAAATAATTTTCTCATAATCCAACTGCTAAAGAAAATAAAACACAGGCTTTCTTTTATATTGAAAATATTAAAAACCAGGGAACGGTGGTGCAGTGGTTATCGCTTCTGCCTCACAGCATGAGGGCTACTGGTTCACTTCCCAGAATTCCCTTTCTGAGTCTAGTTTGCTTTCTTTGTCTCTATATTGGCATTGCACTCCTCCCACAGTCCAAAAATCTGCAGGAGTTTAATCGGGATATATTGCAAAAAGTTGCCTTGATGTCTGAATGTTTGTTTGTCTATACATTGCCCTGTGATTGACAAGTGACCAGTCCAGGTTGTGATAGGCAGCTGAAATAGATTCCAGCATCCCTTTGACCCTTGCTGCAGGATAAGCGGTAGATGACGGATGGATGACAAAAACAAGCGATACTTTCAATCTGTGTAGTTTGCCAATGAAAATACTCATGGAGATAAAACCCATGCAAGAACATTGCATTGCATCGCAGAGGAAGTATATTATAAACAAAGGGTTATGCTTGTATGTAATGAGAGGAGCCTGATGTCAGATACGTAATGTAGCCTCTGGGCAGCACGGACCAGTGTCTTCCTTAGCTGGTCTGAAGCCCAGATAAATGCAGAGGGTTGTGTCAGGAAGAGCATCTGGCGTTAAAGTTTTGCCAAAACCAAACATGCGAGTCAACCAAAACTATACCATACCGGATCGGTTGAGGCCTGGGTTAACAACGACCACCATGGGTGCCGATAACCTACAAGGTACTGGTGGAAATTGGGCTACTGTGGGTTGAAGAAGGAGAGGAGGAAGGCATGTTCAGAAGCAGAGAGAGAAAAGGATTGACACGAGTCTGGAACTGAGAGTAGGGCCTTTGAATATAGGGACAATGACAAGAACAGGTAGAGAGTTGGTCAACATGATGCAGAGAAGGAAGGTGGATGTACTGTGTGTCCAGGAGACCAGGTGGAAAAGCTAGAAGCTTTGGAGCAAACTTTAAGTCTTACTATCATGGTACTGATAGGAAGAGAAATGGAGTAGGAGTTATCATGAAGATGAAGTTTGTGAGGAGGGCTCTGGAGGTGAAAAGAATGTCAGACAGATTTATGAGTCTAAAACTGGAAATTGAAAGTGTGATGCTCAATGTTGGTAGTGGCTATGCCCTACAGGTGGGATGTGAGTTCGAGGAGAAGGAGAAGTTCTGGAATGAGTAAGTTGAAGTGATGCAGAATATCTCCAGAGATAAGAGAGTGGTAATTGGTGCAGGCGATAGAGGGGGTGAAGAAGTGAGGGGCTTGCATGGGCGAGGTAACCTGAAAGAGGTCAGAGATGGCAAGGTAGTGGTAGGAGAGAGTGTAGCCAGACAGGTTAGGATGTTGGTTTGTAGGATGACTCTGGTAACAAGGAAGATCAAGAGAAAAAGGCAGCACAGAGGACAAAGTGGTGGAAGCTGAAAATGCAGGAGTGTTGCATGGTTTTCAGGGAAGAGTTTAGAAAGGCTCTGGGTGGTCATGGAGAGCTTCTAGATGATTGGATAATTATAGCTAATGTGATCAGGGAGACAGGTAGGAAAGTACTTGGTGTATCATCTGGAAGGACAGAAGACAGGGAAACTTTGCAGTGGAATGAGGGAGTGCAGTAGTATATACAGAGAAAGTGGTTAGCAAAGAACAAGTGGGATACTGTGGGGACTGAAGAGGGCAGACAGGAGTACAGGGAGATACAGTGTAAGGTAAAGATGGAGGTTGAAAAGACAAAACAAATGGCGTACGATGACTTGTACGCTTGGTTGGACAGTAAGGAAGAGAATGATCTGTACAGGTTGGCAAAACAGTGAGAGAGAAAGATGGAAATGATGTACAGCTAGTCTGGGTGATTAAAAATCGAGAGGGAAATGTATTGACAGATGCTAGAAGAGTGATGGGAAGATGGGAAGAATACTTTGAAGAGCTGTTGAATGACAAAAATGAAAGACAGGCAAGGGCTGAAGAGGCAACTATTGTAGTGAAGTGAAATAAGGAAGACATTGAAGAGAAAGAAGATTAGAAAAGGCAGTTGGTCCTGATGATATACCTGTGGAGGTATGGAAGTGTCTATGACAGGCAGCAGTAGAGTATCTGGCAAGATTCAACGGGATCTTAGCGAGTGAGAGGATGCCTGAGGAATGGGGATGAAGTGTGATGGTGCCCATTTTTCAGAATAAGGGGGATGTGCAGAATTGCGGCAACTATGAATGGATAAAGTTGATGAATCACAAATGAAGTTATGGGAAAGAGTAGAGGAAACTGGACGGAGAGCATTTGTGAATAGCAATTTGTGAACAGCAATATGGCTTCATGCCTAGAAAGAGTACTACAAATGCAATTTTTGGTTTGAGAATGCTAATAGAGAAGTACAGAGAAGAACAGAGAAGAAGGAGCCACATTTTGCTTTTGTAGACCTAGAAAAAGCCAACGACAGGGTGCCAACAGACGAGCTCTGGTATTGTATGAAGAAATCTAGAGTGGCAGAGAAGTATGTTAGACTGTTACAGGACATGTATGCTCGCTATGAGACGTGGTGAGGTGTGCTATTGGGGTAACAGAGAAGTTCATGGTGGCGGTGGGACTTCATTAGGGATCAGCTCTAATCCCCTTCTTGTTTGACAGGCTGACAGGGATCTCCATGGACTAGGATGAAGATGACATTGTGATCTGTGGCGAGAGCAGGGAACAGGTTGAGGAAAATCTAGAAAGATGGAAGTATTCTCTGGAAAGGAGAGGAATAAAGTTTAGTCGCAGAAAGACAGAGTATATGTGTGTGAATGAGAGGAACCCGGATGGAACGATGAGGCTACAGGGAGTGGAGATCAAGAAGTTGGAGGATTTCAAGTACCTAGGGTCAACAGTCCAGAGTAATGGAGAGTGTGGAAAAGAGGCACAAAATGGGTTCAAGCAGGTTGGAATGGATGGAGAAAAGAGAAGGGATAGTGAATATATTGGTAGATGGATGCTGGGAATTGGAGTTGACATGCAGGAGGTCTAGAGGAAAACCAAAGAGAAGATTATGATAAAGGATATGACATTATTTGGTGTGAGAGAGGAGGATACAGAGAGAAGAAGGAGAAGAAGAAGAAGTAGCCTGATGTCAGATACGTCGGATCTGACATCTGATCCAATATATCTGACATTGTACATTTTGTTCATACTTTCTGGATCAACGAAATGGGACCCTGCATCTGCCTCTTCACTTTAAGTATCATTTGGTAAATGTGGCTTTACTTATAAAGCTGCTGGTATTTTCAACTTCAACAGGTTTCCAGTGTTTATGTGTGTTCCAGATGAGATTCCATTACTAAACTGCTTTGTAAACAACATGATACATGGAACGGAAGAAAACATTTGAGGATGTTTATCAAACAGAAAGCTGGGCTATGGATTGTGAAGCGGGGGCTGAGGATGCAATATAATACCTAAAGGATAATAAAAGAAAAATTAAATCCTAGTCGAGTTGTCGCGTCAAGATAATTTTGACAAGAAAATAAACACTTGTTTGTGCAGAGTATACAAGGCTAAAAGATGATAATTTCAGTTTTGATCTTAAAATTCTTCAATGGGCAATGCAACAGGACACTTTTTCATCATTCATGGAGAATAGATGTTAAGTTTTTATTGACTAAAATGTACACCCACCCCACTTTGTTTATTTTACTAGACCTAACACATTACGATGATTATTTAAAAACATGCTTTCATATCAAATTTGGAGGCTTGTTCTTGTCATTATGACGTTATTCTGTTATTGTTCGAACTACTTTCCTCGATAGATAGGTATTTTTTAGCTCCAGTAAGGTCTTCCCCATGAACGTTTAAAAACCAGCTTTCTATCATTCATGTAGTGAACCTTGCGACATGGCTAAGGCTATTTACGATATAAGTGATGCATCAGTTCCATCATCACCTTTACCAAGCATCTTTTTCAGACATCTGGAAGAGATTTCTTTAGTGTCATCCAAGAGTTAAGGACTGTCATTCACTTTCATTTTCGTTTAAATGTTTTATCGTACAGATATACGAACATCTAATCCTACCATCCTCCGATGTTTGGATCACTATCGGTTTGATGCTGTTAATCACTTTGTATCACTCTATGTATTTCATTCATCATGGCCTATTATGTATACACAACTCCGTGGATCTATATGGTTTGAAAATTAATATCTTTGCTCCACTAGGGTTCTGTGAAGTACAAATCTGAAGACTAATTTTGAGATGTACTATCCAGTGCCATTTCCGCTCGCATACTTGTACAATTCATGTGTGCTACTTGCACTTACTAAACTTAAGCTTCTCAATTATTCAAGCGCAACTCAATACTCAACATACTCCTTTGAGGGAAATTTAAGCTTGAACCCGGGTTATGGATTTATATCAATTTATGTGTGCCCACTCCAGCGAAAAATCTTTGGAGAACACAGTAAAATAAAGCCAAGTTGGAAAACTGGGGGCTCTGAGCCTCTGCCCATTTTTGCTCCTTGTTCTTTGGTGAGCCTTTGTGGCCAATTATTACACAGCCAGCGTTGGTCTGTCAAAGGCGCCTTTCTCATTACCTCGTCCCCTGTTCACCCCACAAAACTAATGAACAAATCCTCTATTACCAAAATTTACCTCCAAATTTAACAACAAGTCTGTGTTGTGAGTGTGCATAGACAAGACAAAGACAGGTCACACATCAGTGGCAGCTCTAATGAGAAAGACAGACAAGAACTGTCCTTTTATGCAAGCTTAGTTATGAAGGAATTTATATTTACTGAATATTTGTTGTGATTTTCTGTAATGGCTTGGCTCCCCCTAGTGTTTTCTTTTTCTTTTTTACCCCTTTCTGACAAACCCCGTGTCGTATCTCAGGCAGCTTTTTATTATTGTTGCGCACATTTGTTGTTTCGAGAATGACAGTATCTTTATTGTGTGCATTTCCAACGAGCAGATGATAAGGAAAGACGTTAGTGGTTTGCTGACAGCAGAAACAACACGAAAGAGCAATCAGACTATTAAGAAAACGAGATTTCCAATGTCATCTGAATCTTACTGAGCTTTCTGAGGCTTTACAAGGCTGAATGCTATTTACTTACAGTGTCAAAAGACACTGAGCCACCTATGATGTGCACAGTAGATATTTTGGACTGGCTTGATATCACAATTGAAAATCCTAAATTATCTATTTTCAATGAGATTTAATGTATTGTAGAATGAACTTCCGTGGAATCAATGCTCCATTAATGCCTCATCGTATCTCTTTATTGAAGAGCTGTGGCCAATACAACGTAGTGTAAAGTTTGTGGTGACGGACGCTACCCTTTAACCACAAACTGCGGTCCTGTGGAAACAAAACCCAAAATTAGAAATGACGGGGAAGCCTATCATAGGCCTCCGTTGTATTTATATTGGCAGATGAATGACAGCACTGCTAAATCCCTGTTTGCCTCTTCTTGTTAGTGAGAGATGCACCTGTAATACTCATATAAACAAAGACTAAAATGGTCCACCGTTGCCCTTTCTTCTCCCTGTTGGCCTAAGAAAGGCCTGTACATGCATATATTTAGATACTCAATTGGAGGAGAAGTCATTGAAATTACATTTACCCATTTATTTCTAAGTCACAAATGAGTTTTTTTTTAAATCATCTCGATCATTCAGAGCAGTAGTATCAAATTGATATCAAACTAATCATAGTGTTTAATTTTAGATCCACAATCCAGTAGCCACATCCTGATTGTCCTGGTGGGAATGTGATTACACCTCGGATTAGTAAACAAACAAACACTTGTAGAACTTTCTAACCAGTTTCTTTTCTCATATTTTAAACATTTCAGATCCCGGCTCTGGGCAAAATACCAAAAGTAATATCATAGCAAAATGATTAAAGGAAAAACCCAAAATGAAAAATAATAACAGAGAGAGGGTTTAAAATAGAGCAAGTTAAAATACGTGGCAGGGAAATCCTATCCCAGAGAGGGTCAGACATGTAATTTGAAAAAAAAAAAAAAAAGGAGTTAAATGACATGTAGAGAGTAATTATAGAGTCTGAATAAAAAAAATGACCTGAAATAATAAAATACCACCTAGGCCTGTCAGCAGTGGTCAGCGCACCAAGAGAAAGTACTCTTGGTTTTAAAAGGCAGGATAGAGTCCCTTCCCTCCGGCCTTATGGGACACTATAAGGAAGATATGACTCACAGATATTGACCTGTGAGGCTCTGCATAATTTGAGCAGATAAACCTGGTATCTGGATACATTTTCATTTAAATGTGATTTATCTCAAGCAAGACAAATGGGATTTAGAAAACGCCATGACTGAAGAAGGCAATTTAAAAATAAACACATAAACAAATAAATAAATAAAACATATTACATCAAATAAAAAGTCAAATAACCTGATAAAGTTCCAGTTGCTGCAGTAGAAGATTGAATGAAGCACCTTCTTCATCATCATTAGTCTGCCAAAGGTGTCACTTAAAAAGAACAGTGTAATTTCATTTGACATAATCTCTCCATCTGTCTGGAAAGGTTGCAAGAGTCAGATTAGCTTCAGGGTGACGGATATCATCCTCTGCCATCTCGAGCTGCTGGTCCTTTATGGCGTAAAAGCTCGTTTTGTGTTTGATCACATGTGAAATGAGAGTGGAAAGTGATGGATGACATTGTGTGGTTTGAACAAGTCTGGTCATGGTATCATATTTTTAACCTGCTTAACCTGCTGGTGCTGTGACATGTTTGTAAAAGTGCAGAGCAATAATAACATTTAGGTGACACTGTTGGGCATCTGCTGTGACAACATGATCTAACGCCATGAAATCCTGCAACTCCTTGCAATTTGCCTCTTTTGGGGTCGAAACCCGACGTATTTTTTTTCCTGCTCTGTATAATAAAGAAATAATCATATAATTTGGGGCCTTCTTATGTAATTGTAAGAGGGAGCCCTTCTCTTTCAAAAAAGAATAATAGATTGTTTAAGTATCTAGTATCTTAAATTTGTAATGACTGTCGAGATAAAACTGGAGATGAAATATCTTGCCATTGCATTTGCTGTCAGGATAACAGTGCAAAATAAGTGACCTGCACACAGATTTTAAGCTTTGTAGGTTTTCTGATACATATGGACAACATCTACACACCATCTGCCCGCCAAATGTTATGCAAATGTCTTTAATGGTAAAGGCATAATATTTACCAAAGAATTACAAAGAGGTAACATCTGTCCATATATGGTAAAAGTCTATCAAATGCAACCACCTATCCAAAAGAAATCACTGAAACAATCTTTGAGTTGTCGTGTGGATAATGACATTTGTCTTTTTGGAATAACATGTTGAAATGGAATATTGAGGTATTAACATCTTTTTGGAACTGAAATATTGATGGGAACTTTATTACAGTAAGATTGTTGAGCTGTTGGGGATATTTTAAGTCTCAGAGGAAGAGTGACTGTTGATGTCATGCTTTTTAGTAGATATCATGCAAACACCTGGAGCATCTTGGTTTGACTTATTTAGCAGATGCTGTGCTGGGAATACCAAAAGCAAGGAAGGCTTTAGAAATGAAAGATGGAAGAAAAGGCATGGCTGAAAATGCTCTTCAGTGAACTTTCCCAGAGCACACCACTGAACACATTGCGAAAAAAGTGACTGCAAAAGGAGCGCTGCTGGGGAACAGACAACCAAGTTAAGATCCAGGTAAAACGGGGCTGTGTGGTCAGCCTGGCCCAGCTGTGAATGATCAGCACATCTTTACCCAGGGATATCTTTCATATCCCTGGGTAAACAGGCTGCTATAATCCTAAAGAATGAAATAATGCCATATAATAATGTATGTAAGAAGTACGGTGGACCCTCACTACTTTGCAGTTCGACTTTCGCCCCCTCGCAACTTTGTGTATTTGAATTTTTTTTTCTAGACTAAGACGAAAAAAGCATGTTGTAAAATAAAACTAACATTCATTTTAGAAAATAAATAAAATGCAAAATCTTCTTTGCTAAACAAAGATTCCCAGCATTGCATGTACCTACACAAGATCTCATTCGGAATAACATTGGCTAAGTCGATCCATACTTGGCATGCTATTGGCTGATTGAGCATTGGTTCATGAAGAAAAGCAGCTGACCTCCCTCTCATTCTCCTCTCTCATTCACAACTCTGGCCAATTTGAGGTCTCTTAACCTACTAAAAGCTTTTGGTATGTCGGGGTAAACCTAAAAGTAAGTAAGTAAGTAAGTAATAGTAATACTACTAATAATAATACTACTACTAATAATAACAATAATAATAATAATAATAATAATAATGAATATAATAATAATCGAATAATAATAATAACAATCATAATAATAATTTATAATGCACAACATATAATAATAATAATAATAATAATAATAATAATAATAATAATAATAATAATAATAACAATAATAATAAATATTATTATTATTATTATTTATAATAATAATAATAATAATAATAATCATAATAATAATAATAATAATAATAATTATTATTATTATGATTATGATTATTATTATTATTGCTCTTGTTGTTATCATCCATCTATTATCTATATAGTTGGGGTACAACTTGGTTACCACTCGATCGCAGGGCTATATATGGACAAGCAGCCATTCACTCTCACAATCAAATGTTAACAATTAACTTCCTGCATGATTTTGGACCGTGGGAGGAAACCAGAGAACCAGATTCCAGGAGAACATGCAAACTCCACAGAGAGATATAATTTCTTCCAATAGCCAATGCCAAGTAAATATTTGTCCCCAACTTTTCAAAGTGGGGGATTTGAAAAAAAACCTAAACATACTTCACCCACATTTTTTTGTGGTTTATTCATTCTTTCCACATTTGAAATAGCTCATCTTCAGTACCATAAGTTCAGTTTGTGTGAAAACGATTCAGCCTTGTAGTGTTTCTGTGTCCCTGAAAAAAAGATTTCTGAAATTGATAGAGCTGACGTGGACAAAGCAGTGTGATTTTTTTCTCATGTACCGAACTAAGTGTAGAAGTCTTTAAAAGAACGACCATAAATCACAAGTTTCCCTGGACATTCAGTGTTCTTATTAACATTGAATGTCTTGTGTCATGAATAACATGCCATTCAAAGGAAATTAAATTTTGCAACCATCTTTGCGTTATATCTGTCACTACCAGTCTTAATCCATTAAAAACAGGTCATCTAATTTTAATGCTGTGTTGTCAAATGCTGTGTATTATTTGTTAGTCATGATTATTTTAAATCAATATCGTTTTTCTGCAAAATCAATGGATTTACAATTGAAATTATTTCAATTCACTGCACAATTACATTGATATTGTAAGTTTTACTTCACACATAAAACACCTTGAGATTTGTGGTTTTGAGCTGCAGCAATTTATCAGTCTTTTGAATTGTCTCCAATTATTTTCATTGCTGAAAAATCATTGATTTCATTATTGATGAAAGAAAAAAAAAAGTTCAAAACAAAACCAAATCAACCAACCAACCAACCAACCAACCAAGTCCTTGTTGACAGTCCTTGTTGACATATAACATATTTTATACTCAAAACAGTGATCATGTGAAACACACCAATGCATCTTTATGAAAAATAACTATCATGCATCCTACAGGATTTATGCAGTTTGAAATCTTTGGAAGTCAGACAGAAAGAGTTCGAGACCATGAAACATTTTATCAAAGTATCAAAGTAAGTAATTCCATTTTAGAAACGTCTACGGTATGACCTCCGTTTCATAAGCAATGGTCTCATCGTATCTGTTGATGCATCTAGAATGTCCTGATAGCCTTCAGGAAAAATGTCCACATTCCACATTCATGGCATCCAAAAGGAACATCTGGCCATGCGGATGATGCTCATAAACCTTCCGAGCAGGAAGGGGAGAATGTAGGCAAAAATAGTATACACACATCCTGGGATCATGGAAGGCGGTGTTGTTATACACACTGCTGTGGTTAAAGAATTTCCTTCCAGGTGTGTTTTTCATTTAACCTGTAATGTTTATGGATTCATATATTGCTAACCTCTTATTCACGTATTGCTAGGATATAAGGTTAATGTTCCGTATAATATTCTGAAATTTGCAGATACATAAATAACCAAGTGGCCATACACAAAACACATACATACATGAATGCACAAATAACAACGTATAGTACAAAATCAATAAGAATGATTACGACAATATGATAATTAGGGATAACACATTTTTGCATCGAGACGTGAACATGCACATATGATGTAGCAAAATGTACCATGCCCTTTTACTCGGTCTGCGGAGGAATCTGAGAGGACTTGTTGCACTCCAACCTTCGCGCTTGCTGCAGTTCTGTTTCGATTGATGGTCTTCAGGGATCAGCCCTGCTCAGGTCTTGCAGGACGGAAAAGCTCTTTAGGGATAGCGGCTTAACTGCGAAAGCAGGCTGTCTGGCTGAGTCTGAACACTTGGCAGTGAGAGCATATAATGGATTTTCTTTGTGTACTTTTATCGAAGGATTTTGCAGTTTGGGTAGAGGCTGTGTGCAAACCTTGGATTACAGTTTGTCATTTTCTTTTCTTTTCTTTTCTTTTCTTTTCTTTTCTTTTCTTTTCTTTTCTTTTCTTTTCTTTTCTTTTCTTTTCTTTTCTTTTCTTTTCTTTTCTTTTCTTTTCCTTTCTTTTCTTTTTCTTCATCTTTCACAACAAAATGTTGGGATGAAAAGCTCAAATTAAAGGGGAGGTGAAAAATGCATTGCATATTAATTACCACACATACATTCTTCCATTGAGAATGCAGTGGTATATTCTTGTTATTTAATCGATGTTGAAGCTGACATCGAGAGACATAGCGTAGCAACTCTGGCAGACTATTTTATATTTACACCCCTCCAGAGGCCAGCCCTGGTTTGCCATTTTACATGGCTCATCCATCACAGCTTGCTGCCAGAAGCTGTTGTTGGAGAGTGCAAACCTCTAGTTATGTGGAGCCACAAGTGCCGTGCTTCATGATGAAGTTGTATCATAGCTCAGAGCTGTCTGGCTGAATGAAAGATTGTACATAACTATCAGATAAAGTAGAACCCAACCTAAAACTGGAGCTGTCATCTTGGTCTGAAATGCTTCCCTCAATATTTTGCTTGGCTTAACCCTTTGTGTAGGTAATGATAGACCTTTGAGGCATAAGCCAGATTGATATACCAAACTCCATAAAAGTCAACCACAGCATTGTACACCACCAGATGTGACAAAACAAAACAAAACAAAACAAAACAAAACAAAACAAAACAAAACAAAACAAAACAAAACAAAACAAAACAAAACAAAACAAAACAAAACAAAACAAAACAAAACAAAACAAAACAAAACAAAACAAAACAAAACAAAACAAAACAAAACAAAACAAAACAAAACAAAACAAAACAAAACAAAACAAAACAAAACAAAACAAAACAAAACAAAACAAAACAAAACAAAACAAAACAGGAGCTAAAGATAAAAGAAAAGAGGGGGAAACTCAAGGACCATGGTCTCTAATACCAAATCTCTAATGCCAAATTGGCTCCTCGGGATGCTCTGGCTGCCAGCCTGAAGTCTCTTGCTCATCTTTTTCTCTGTATCATGGAAGTCCACCTGAAATACTTTACTGTGACTCTTGGCCTTCCAGGTCTGCTCGCACAGTTTAATTAGCATTTTTGGACCTTATATCCATTGTAAGTCTTTCCTGTGCTTTCCTGAGTTCAATGAGAAAAGGTTGTGAACATATAAACATGTCAAAAATGTTTGAAAAACAAAAATCAAAAAACAAAACAAATCAAAGAAAACATAATAAATATTAATATCAACCTCTGGTGCTCATTGAGTTTTTATTTTGTAACATGCACTCCCTCCCACTGGGCGGCAACATGGCGCGGATGTCTACGCTTTCACTTCACTGCTTGAATGCCTGTAGTTCATTTCCAACAGGGGGTGCTTTTGTATGGAGTCCCTTTGTGTCAACAAGGGTTCCCTTTCCTTCAGGTCCAATCCAAAAAACATGCAGGAAAGTTAGTTGGGAACCTTTAGCCCTATTTGCACCCTCACTAAAGAGTTGATGGAATAAATGAATTTAACGTGTGTTTCTTTCATCCATGTCCAACTCTTATACCCTCTCATTAGAACAGCATTTTGATGGAAAATACTTTGTAATAATGATAATATTATTATTATTATTATTATTATTATTATTATTATTATTGTTATTATTATTATTATTATTATTATTATTATTATTATTATTATTATTATTATTATTATTATTATTATTATTATTGGTAAACCGCTTTCGGTGCTACTTTGTGCCTGCTGCTATCAGACTGTACAACAGCAGTCAGGACAGAATACAACTCTGGCCACTGCCTGCAACTGTCCCTCTCTCGTCACTTTACTCCTGTACTCTTGTAGTGATATATAAAAAAGATAAAATAAACTTTATTGATCCCCATAGGGTAAGTTCCTTTCTCAGCAGCGTAACAGTTATAATGTCAAAAAAATGTAAAATAAATATGAAAATAAATATGAAAATAAATATACACAGACAGACAAAAGATAGAAGATAGCAAGACATCCACAAATAAATAGACAGCAGGTAACAGCAACAACACAAGGGATAACAATGGGCAACAACAAGGAACAATGAGGGTGAAAAATACACAACCAGAACTAAATGACAACATAGTGACAAAAATAAATAGCGATGAATAAAACAAAACAAAAATAGGCAGGATTTGTGTGGGCTGCGACAAACAAGGATACATATTTTTAGACGTGTCTCAAGAATAGCATCAGTACATTAAATCATCTGTTTTTTACAGTATTTTACAGAAAATAATCATTTATAATAACAAAGAAATCATGACAACCTTTATCTGGGTAAATTACTAGAAAGAGATATAATCTGTACTCTAAAATACAGGGACACAAAAAGCCTTTGGATAACAACTCGGGAAAAATGTAGGAAAAGTAGGCCAACCCAATGCCCGAGTTTAGTTGGGGCAAATTATTTGACATACCACAAATAACTTCTCTACGAAATTACAGACAAATCCCAGAGTATTGCCCAGTTTGACAAACATGAAATCAAGGACATTCTTCTCCATTGGCTGCAGTGACCATCTCTCTTCTTGATCTTTGCTGCCACTTATGTCCCACTAATTACCCCCCAGCAGAGAGACAGTGTTGTTCAATGACATGCTGAGGCCCAGTCCATTTGACGGGCCTGTCTGACAGCTTGTCACACACATGATGCACAGAGTTGCTGTGATGGCACATAGTGGTGGGAGTTCTGGCCTCTAACCAAACAAACCAGCCACCCACACCCCACCCCATCTATCTCTGTTTCTCTCTCTCTCACACACACACAAACACACACACACACAAACACACACACACACACACACACACACACACACACACACACACACACGCGTACTTGCAAAAACAGGCTCACTGACACTCTTCTGCATTGCTGCTGTCTCCAGGTCTTCTTCTCCCTCTCTGTCTGCTTGTTCATCTATCCGCCTCCCTGTTACTAATGAGGTTCTTCATGGCTGTCAGTGAAGCCTGAATATGCTGAGTGTTAAAATGGAAATAAACCCAGAAGCTGCAAACAGAACACGCAGACCAGGGAGCCAGCGGTGATGTGGTTAATTTCATGAATCAGCCTATTATAATAGAAGGTTATTTGCAAATGTTTGATGGGGAAGTATTTTCAGATTTTTTTTATTCCTTTTTATTTTTGCATTTGAAACCGAGGATATCAGAAAGCAGTGTGTAGCCGCTAATTGTAGCCTCACTGCCTGGCATGCTCCTTCACACCTGCTGAGACAAACCCTGCTGACGGAGATACTGAGAGATCATTAGTGTTAGCCCCCTGACAGGAACAAGCCTGCTCGCCTCCAATCTGCCCCACCATCACCTGCCCAGCTTCCAGCTTTGTTCAGTTTGTCCCCTTACCCCCCATTTCATCATGTTCCTGTTACTAGTATTGGCCTCTGTCAGGCAACCTCTTCCTTCCTTTGAGTCACAGGAATCAGGGCACAGCTCCTGTGTTGCTTGGATTCCTCGTAAATTGCACAAGAGACTGGAAAGAACTGCTTCAAACTTAAAATTAAATCGGTCTTTTGAGTCTGTCTTTGCAGTAAAATGTTGTGGTTCGACGCACAAACTGCTGAGGGATATAAATCTCACCTGTTTTAACTGTTTTAACTGACTCTTGTGTAGCAATACACAAAGGTAATGTTACTTAACAATGCTAACATGAACAATCAAGCATCCTCCAGCCATTGGTGCAAAATTTTACCTTCTCACGGCGCTACTTTTGATGTTCTATTGAAATCTATTGAAAGCAATATTCTGCCGTCCTAGTCTTCAGTGTTTTTTTCTTTTTTAATGAAAACTGACATTTTGGTATTTTGTGATTCCTTGCAACAAGCTCTGCATTAACTCATAGTATTTATTATTACCTTATAGGATTTTGTACACTTTCCTGGTGTAAAATGTCTCCCTTTCTTTGGCTATTATTACAATACATTTTCTTTTGGACGTAATGTTTCAAATAATCAAATATTTAGTATTAAATGTTTAAATATTTTTAAAAATTTTAATGCCATCTATCCATCTTTACATCCCACAGCTAGTGACCATAGGTGAGGGTAGGAACGTAGATCGACCAGTAAACTGAGAGCTTTGCCTTCTGGCTCAGCTCCCTCTTTATTGCAGATTTTGCACCAATCCATCCATCTCCCGCTCCATCCTTCCCTTTCTTGTGAACAAGACCCTGAGATGCTTGAACTCCTCCACTTGGGGAAGGATCAGTTCCCCGACCAGGAGTGGACATTCCACCTGTTGAGCACCGTGCTCTCAGATTTGTAGGTGTTGATCCTCATCCCTGCTGTTTCACATTCAGCTGCGAACCATTCCAGTGAGAGCAGGAGATCACGGCCTGATGAAGCCAGCAGAACCAAATCATCTGCAATAAGCAGAGACTTGATCCTGCGGCCACCAAACTGGATCCCCTTGACACCCTGGCTGTGCCTAGAAATTCTGTCCATAAAAGTTATGAATAGAATCAGTGACAAAGGGCAGCCCTGGTGGAGTCCAACTCTCACCGGATATGAATCTGAATTACAACCGGCAATGCAGACCAAGCTCCGACACCAATCATACAGGGACCGAACAACCCGTACGACGGGGTACGGTACCTCATACACCCCGACCGGACTGCTTACAGGACATGGTCGATCCACAAAACACATGTAGACTGGTTGGGCAAACTGCCATACCCCCTCCAGGACCCTTCCGAGGGTACAGAGCTGGTCCACTGTTCCACGACCACGACGAAAACCACACTGCTCCTCCTGGATCTGAAGTTCAACCACCTGCTGGACCCTCTTCTCCAGCACCACCGAAGAGACATTACCAGGGAGGCTGAGAAGTGTGATCCCCCTGTGGTTGGAGAACAACCTCCGATCACCATCCCAGTTTTCCAGTCCAGCGGTACTGTCCTCGACGTCCACGCAATGCTTCAGAGGCATGTCAGCCAGTACAGCCCTACAGCATCCGGAGCCTCGAGGAACCCAGGGTAGACCTCATCCACCCCGCCACTGAAGCGCTTTTTGACTGCTTCAGCAACTTCAACCCCAAAATATATGGAACTGCTCCAGAGAGCCCGACTCTGCTTCCTCACTGGAAGGCATTGTGACGGGAGGAGGTCTCGGAAGAATTCCTTTCATCGATCTACAACGTCTTGAGTTGAGGTCATCAGCGTCCTGTTCCCACTGTACACAGCGTTGACAGAGCACTGCGTCCCCCTCCTGAGCCGCCGGACGGTGGACCAGAATCTCCTCAAACCCCACCGGAAGTCATTCTCCATGGTCTCCCTGAACTCCTCCAAGGCCTGAGATTTTGCCTTGGTGACAGCCAAAGCCACGTGCCACCTGGCCTGCAGCTGCCTCCGAACCACCACAGGCCAGAAAAGCCTGATATGACTCCTTCTTTAGTTTGAGGGCTTCCCTCACCGCTGGGGTCAACAAGCGGGTTCGAGGGTTGCTGCCCCAACAGGCACTGTCCGCCTTACGGCAACAGCACCAGTCTGCCGCCTTGACAATGGAAGCACCTCCCTCGGGACATGGTGGTAGTTCTGCTGGAGGTTGGAGTTAAAACTCCTTCTGACAGGAGGTGAGAGGTGACATTCCATGTACCAAGAACTACCCTCTGCAGCTGAGGGTCGGACGAAGCACTCCGGGTCCCACTGCACCCGACCCCCCTGGCCCTTCCTTTGGGGGGTGAGCCCAGGGGATAAATATGATGTAAAATTTAAAATAGAAAGTCTAAAGTCAATAGCTAATTTATACTTAATAAAAAAGCAGAAGAAAGAAAATACATGCAAAGATGATACTTACATAACACCCTGCAGGTCAGAGGCCATTTGAAAGTCATCCAAATATTGAGCAAGCAGATATGCAGTACAGTTAAAGTATTTTAAATTACCCTCATTTTATTTAACATAAGTAATTGAGAGTATTTGTTACATACAGATGTCATCGCATGTATAGCTGAAACCCATTTCTGTTGAATAATATTATTTTTTAAGAAGAATTACAATTGTTGGAAATTCCACAGCGATTGATTTATGTGCAATACCTGTCATTGAAATGTTCCCTGTGTCGGCACTTTTTTGAGTTTGATTACAAGGTACAAGTTGTCGTGACCTCAGGTTAGTTCAAGCCTGTTCTTGAATGACATTTGTGACATTGGTGTAAAGTGTCCAAGCAGAGGGGGCGATCTAAACTCCATACTTTTAAACCTGAGTTATTGTGGATCACATGTATAAATGTAAAAAAGCATCGATCGCAGAATGTTATAATGTTAAAATGTTCAAAGGACATCATATATCCAATAAGGGGTGCAAAAAAAAAAGAAAAAAAAAGGGGGGAGTCGATCACATGATCATTCTCTTCTCTTTAAAAATGGTGCCACATTAACATATTTGCTAATACATATTTTTCTGAAAAGCATCTTAGGAAGAGCCTACTTTTTGTTCCATGTGTCATGCATGCGAGAATACGTGTTTTGTGTTATGTGTAAAATAAATCATCTTTTCTTTTTGGAGCATATTTTTGGTGTGCGGATTTTTTTTTTCCAAACTCTTTACTCTACTTTAATGACAGTCTGCCAACTTCTGAGATATAGGCACAAGGCAATACCTGCTTTTTTAGCAGTAGTTGGTCCCTGAGTCTTTGCTTACGTATTTCATTAAAGGCACTGTTACAAGCTTTAAATGGTCGCTGAAGCACCTATTAATTTGCAATTTGAATTGTTTATCCTTGTTGTTTCATTAAAACATTTCCTCATGATATATCACATACCTGAAGGGAGAGCATCCATTAAATGCACACTCCTGCTGCAATTTGAATAATATCCGATTGTAATGGACACAAATATTTCAATTTAAGTGGATGATTGACTGCAAAAGGATACATTTCACATAAATAGGTATGAGCTTTATATTGCTGCTAATTAGAGATGATGCCATGTTGATCTTAATACATGATAATAATGTAGCAATGTGAATACAATTTATTAGCTAGTAATTGTATTATGAGCAGAAAGCTCTCAAGCTCTCTAACATAAATGTTAAAAATGATTATGTCGGCATTTTTATTGTTCAGAAACTGATACAGAAGTAAATCAAGCAGATTCATAAACCGGTCATTTAACTGGCCAATAAAGCAACGCATCTTCCGTAATAATCATATGTGCCTGTCAGCTAGATAATACTTACATAACATGTGCTCAAAAAACAAACGAGAATGATGTCATGTGTGATATAATTTTGTTACTTTAAAACCAAGTCTAAGAAATAACTATGCTCGTCTCGACATGGGACTGGGGGTTTGCTCCTATAAACTCTTACGAGGATGACACCATTATTCAGTAGCCCCCCGAGTTTATAAAAGAGAGTAAATCTTTACTCGCCTCACTTGACATGTCAGTGGATTTCTACAGGTAATTGCTTTTCACACATGCAAGGTTTCACTTGTATCTCCCAGCTTTCCTAATAAGTCATCATTCATCACTTTACAGTTAATTTCAATGACCTGCTGTCATTCCTTTAGTAATACTCATAAGACATTTCTATTTTCTATCACTGGTGATCTTTTATGTCTACATTGTAATAAACAACAACTCTTATATCTGTGTCTTGTGTGACCAGGACTGCTTTTTGTTTGTCAGGTTGTTTTCAGTCATTACAATGTCTGCTGGTGTTTTTTCAAAGTGTTTTGCACCCGCTACCTGATCAACTATATTACTGTCAACATTTATTCAGTTTGGTGTATCTGCAAGTGTTGCGTGGTGGAGATAAAGGGTATTCACCCAAAAATTTATGTGAAATTTTCTGGTTCAAAATGAAAGTTTCAAGGCTGATTGATAAGTTTAAACAAAAACAGTTGTATTCTTATTCTTATTCTTATTCTTATTCTTATTCTTATTCTTATTCTTATTCTTATTCTTATTCTTATTCTTATTCTTATTCTTATTCTTATTCTTATTCTTATTCTTATTCTTATTCTATAATGATATAGTGACACAAAACAATCTAACAGTGAAAGTAAATCCAAATAATTTCAATTAAAACATATAACTCGTTTACTGTCTTCAGATTGGACTCACAAATGGTGAATTTGTCACTAATAGTGATTTTATGGACCCCTTTTCTTTAATGCTGTTGCATTTTTTTCCACTAGGTGGAAACATTGGCCTCAATATGATTTTTTTTTTTTTTTTTCAGAACAAGCGAAGGGTAATTCAACGGTGGAAGCTGTAACATATATTCCAAATCATATCCTCAGACATGAGGGACTGACCATCTCCCTGCTGATGCTTAGCAGAGAACAAACATTCTGATTATCGTTTTTTTTTTAAATTTATTTATTTATTTATTTTTTTCCAGTTCTGACAATCTTGGAAAGGTTTGAAATGCAGTGTGCCTTTATTAGCTTGGAAAATTAATTAGCTCTCTAGGGACCCTGGAATGCCTGTATGGTACCGTTCACTCCAGACGCATCCATATGGATACCCAAATCCATATGGAGGCACAAAGGCAAAGAGGTCAGGCAGGTGTTCATGTGACGTAATATAATCTTGCACTTGCTACAGCACCACCAGAATTTTATACACTGAGGTTTCAGCCCTGCTGCACTTATAGGCCCCAACAGTGTTACGAGCAGACAGGTTGTACTGGAGCAGAAAAAGGCCACATGCTGGCAGGAACCTCAGCTTTGAACTTCTGCCGTAGGTCCTGCAGAGAGGAAACAGCCTTGATAAAAAAAAAGAAAAAAAAAAAAAGAGGGTTAAGTTCAGTAGAGTGAAATACTATGAAGGCGCTGTATTACTGAGCACCATGACCATGTCAAACTGCATTTCACGCACACTGTGAAAGGTAAAATAAATATATACATGAATGAATAGATAAATACATATATAAACCTGAGGACAATTCTACAATTTCTATATGTTTACTTATAAATAAATTTAGTTAAAAATTGGAACACTAGGAGAAATTTACATAACGGAGGAAAATGTCAAATATAATTTGCTTTAGTATTTATGACATTAATTGTAGTGCTCTGAGGAACATTGCTTTGTTTTTTTTTTTTTTTTTTTGTCTCCCTGACACTTTGGCATTTTCAGGCTTGAAAGTTAAATGGATTTCATGAATTCATCCGTAAACTATATGTTCTCTGGTCACTTCACTTGCAGTCTTGGCTTTTATTGTTGCAGATGCCAAATTAGATTTTTCTGATGGCTGAGCAGGGACTAACCTCTGCTTTAGAGCAAATCCAGAGGAGCTGCTTTAATTTGATAAGAGAAGCTGTTATTCAAGCAAACGGACTGACTTTTGTCTGACTCCCTTGATAGGCTGTTTTCCCTCAACAGTTTTCAACAATTCAGAGATTCTCAGTACTAAACCTTTAAATCCATTAGGGGGCACTAGATAATAATAAAACACTGTCGTAGAAACTAATAAATGGCCTGATAAATACACAAATAAACAAATAAATTGCAGGCACAGGTAAAAGACAGCTGGAATTTGAAATGAAGTTACAATCACATGAAAGTATAGTGTTTTTTTTTCAAAATTACAAAAGCTAATATTAATGAAGTGCTTGAATCATTTATTTTCACTTATTATAGAATAAGTGCTGTGATATGAAAACAATGTGACAGCTTTCATTTTTTTTCCATTACTACTTATTACTACCACTACTGCTATAATTGAAAAATACATTTAATAAATAAAATAAAACCTACATTGATAAAAAAAATGAAAGAATGGATGAATTACTCCATTGATTGAGTAATTCAATGATCCGTCAATCAATCAATCAATAAGTGCAAATTTTGATAAGAGAGCAACATATAAAAAAAAAAGCAATGATAAGAGGGAGATGTGATTCTGATTCACAGTCCTCAGGTAGGATTTGACCCATTTGTCGGTGATGCATCTCCATTTAAATGCTATCTGACAACTTCCTGCTTTACACCATGACTATTAAAGCGGGATGAGGTCTCAGACTGAATGTCTTCGCCGGACATCTCATCATTATTCTTGCATTTATTAAATTAGGATGATTTATGGCCGGTTTGTATGGAGGAAAGTATATAACCTAAATGACTATTTAACTGAACACAGGAATTTCATTAACTTCTGACCTCCTGAGTGCAGACTGTATTACATCAGCACAGTCAGGGGGAGGAAACTTCAGTACATGACTTTCGTGCCAGTGAGTTGAATATAGATCTCATCTGCACAAATATTAAGGCATCTGAAATAACTGTCTTCAATCATCTCTGTCTTTATTTTATTATTTGATTTACGAGATGTTATGCCTGGCTATTGAACCTGTGTTCCCAATAGTGAAATGTATTTCTGTTCATTTTCATTTTTTTATCTGTAACTATATGTCGATGCTTCAGAGTTCCCTGTGACTTTTGTGTGTTAAACATATACAAAATTATACTTTCTTCCCATGTTTCTCTTGTGGCTTACACATATGTATTTTTCCAAAGACATGTTTTGATTTTCACTTTAGACCTGACATGGTTTCCAGCTGCGCCCTCGGACGGCACATTTTTAACTGACACAAAAAAGACAATGTTGTCAAATGTATTCTATACACATGCAAAAAGGCTGAAAGGGGCAGTTAAATGGTTTGGGTCGACAGGGAACAAAATGGAAAACGAAAGACTCAAATTAACGGTAAAAGACTCGATAATTAAAAATGATAACTGTTTAAATCCACTGAGGATGCATTCCAACACCGCGACTCGTCACTGGTTCCCAGGGAAACAAGCCCGGCAGGCACTCAACTTTCCCAAGAAAGAAATTTGATTGATTGTTACTGACATGATGTGACCATAATTCAATGTCAGGAACATATAAGATCAATACAAAATGTCAATTTGTGGTGAGAAACTTCCAACAGCTGACAGTGAGTTGCAGATTGTATGCCTACTTTTGGTGTTTCACCTTGCAGCAGCACTTTAGACAGAATATAAAGTCTACCTGACAGTGAGTCCCAAATCTTTCAGATGGCTTATTGAAATTGTATCACATTAGGTAAGCATCCAGGTCTCAAAGAAGGTTCACGGTAAACGGAAGCAAGGTACGGCGTTAGTATACTACAAGTGGTGCTGGATCCACCTCCATATCATTTTATGAAAAGTACCTCAGTGCCATAATCCAAATAATGTTTTCTGAAGATGCAAGAGCCCTGCATTTAACATCCTGGTTACCCCTCTGCTTCGTAAACAGAGTGTATATTTGTCAAAGTTCCCGCTACCTTAGATTTTGAACATGTTTTCAGACCAACTCCAATTCAATATTTATGTATGAGTGCTTTGTCAAGTGGATTACGCAATATATCATATTTTATAGTGTGGCCAGTGTCAACGTTTGCATCATTTCCTCCTGAATCTACTCTTGATACGTAAATGGACAGAGGAAATGAGAGTTAAGAAGCAGATGGATGGTCAGTCATCTAAACAATTATTTGACAAAAAACAGCCCTTCCACGGTAGTAGAGTTCTTGCAAGGGGTTAACCTGTTATGTTCCAGAAGAAGCAATTTAAAAATCACAACATGACGCCTGCCAGCAGGAGCTTTATTTCTTCACCAAAGTTCTTACGTGAGGTAGCATCTTTTGGAGCATAATGGAGATATCTGAGAAGATTTGGGGCACTGTGCGGCACATCAGGGACAGAAAATAGGACCACGGTTACCGGCTGGTCATATTGGAAAGTATAAAATACTTGGAGGGATGAAAACGTCCTCTTTCGTCACGGATTAATGACGACAATGTTTCAAAACTGCCCTGCTATTAAAGGCCGAAGGATGAACACGCAGTGGCAGCCAGTATCTGAATCAATCGGCAGCATGTAAGCGATCTATAGGAAGAAATACATTTTTATAAATGACATGAAAGACATTTTGTAAAACACAATTCAGGATGTTTCACTACATGTATCACGGTAGAACTGTGTGAATCACATTCACTACTACAGCTGTAGAAAGGAAAATATTACATTGGAAAAAGTGTTTTGTTTTCATTATTGCCTCATTAAATATATAGTGTGTGTCAAACCGTGATCGTTGTTATTTCAGTGAAACAAAGGCGCAGGGCTGATTGTATTGAACAACTGACCTCACTACTAATGTACGTACACTGCTGAAATATTCAGTATACTATTTTCTGAGACTAACTTCACCTATGCAGTTCATCAGCATTTATTTGATATGCAGTACATTTCCCGGTCAGCCTTCGACCGACGCATAATATGTGTTTGATGTTTTTTTCCATATTAGGTCGAACTCATTGAGCGATTGTGCTGTGACCATATATGGGATGAAAAGAGTCACAACAGGGTAAAGACACCAGTTTATAAACTTGCTCGATGGTCGGAGGAGGATCCTTGATGTTCATTTTTAAGAGTAGGGCATCCTATTTGAAGTGAATTTGCAGACATACGTCAGGATTTAAACAGAAAGCTACTGTGTTTTACCAGCGGTGTAAAAGGGGATGCATTTATAGAACCTTGTGCTGTTTTGTCTGAAACAAAGTCAAACGTCAGTATTTGTGTTGATACAAACATTTGCCATGCCTAAGGTTCTTCAGACTTTTTTTCATTTTGAGATCGGTTTTTGACATTAATCGTAGTGGTGGAATGTGACATAATACATTTAACATGGAGCTATTTAATTAGCTTTTGTGATGAAATTGTCATTTGAACAAACTGCATTTCTAAGGAAAACTTTTTTTTTTCTATTGCAAAAATAAAATTATTCTAAATGTGGCTTACAAATATGATTTCCTGCAATTACTTGATCACATATTGAGATCATCAACTTCAAATGGTGAAAAGCTTGGCTGTGAAGATGCTCAAAAAGCAAATTCCATGGAGGTTTATTTGTGTGGACTTTTTATGTTTCTTCTGTAGCTTGATCCCATGAACCAATAACAGGCACGTTTGCATAAGTGGAGAATCTAAATTGCCCAAAGGATTTAATATGAGAATGAATAATTGTCTGTCACAAGTCAGCGTCTGACTGACAGGTGACCTGTCCAGGGTGAATCCTGTCTCTCACCCCATGTCAGCTAGGATTGCCTCCAGCTCTCTCTGCGACACCATGCATGCACTAATAAACATGCAATTTCTTTAGAAAAAAACGACTAACTAACTTGTTTGTTTTTTTTTGTTGTTGTTTTTGAATTACATTTTGCACTTGTCACAGTGTCAAACTATCCATATGTATCACAAGTTTGTGTTTCACTGAATTCAGAGTCGAGCTTGATTTTTTTTCCTTATTATTTCATGACATTATTAGTTTATCTCGGAGCTTGACTTTAGTCACATTTAGTTTTGTTGACATTGCTTGTAGATTTTCATTAAATAAGCACCTGCTGGGCTCTGAAGCACCATGGATATCAAATGATGCCTGACATTTCTTTAGAAGCGTGTTTGCGTGGAGCAATTCACATAGAGAAGTGCCGATACCAAGATACATAAATGTGAACATTTTCCACACCGCCGTGCATAATCAGCCACCCATGTCACTTGATTGTTCTCCCAGGAACCTCTGCTGAATTCAAAGTGTCATTTTGGCCATCTAATGCGGAGTAATTTCTCAGCTGGGATGTGTGAGATTTGGTTAAGACTGTGTGTATTTGTTCCTATGTGGCCCGAGGTCATGTCAGTCGGACAGGGTGGTGATATATAAGGCTATTTCACAAATCCAGAGCCTGTGGTTGAAGGAGCATGTCAGGCATCGCCCGGCATCCTCTCAGGGTGACTTTGCTATGAAAATTACACTCGCTGAGAATAAGCTAAATGTGCCTCATGACATTTTCTGTTTCCTGCACTTGTGTGGAGGTTAGTTTGCTCAGAACAGCGTGAGGTGCATTAATTATTTGCTCTGAAACCTGCCCTGAATTTGCATCTGTTCTGTATGTAGACATGACGTTGCCTGTAAACATCACTTTAGATCTTTTCTTACTACAGCTTACACACACTGCTGAGAGTTGACAGGGCTGTTCATTCCACTCCGGGTGATGACGTTGACGTCATGAATTGTATTGGCAGCTGCCAATGTCGATATAGCATTACAGAATGAAACAGTGTTTCACATAGTATCTTAATCTAATTCTTAAGGCTCTCTGCTTCCTGGGCAGCCAGGATGTTGCAGGGTCGGCCAAAGACGAAGAAACAAAGTATACATCATGGACAGAATGTCCTTCTGCTGGTCAAGTTGAGAATCCGAAACTTTGCATGGCAAATGTACATGCTTTTTTTTCTTGTTTATGTATCGTATTTAAAAAAAAAGAGAAAAAAAAAACAAAAACAGAAAACATCCTTGGGTCAGTTGATCGGAACATCTTGGCCCTATCTGTTTGTGAGCGTGTGTGAGTTTTTCCAGGGTTTTCTAGTTTCCAAACACAAGCAAAAGTTTAATCGAAAGCTCTAAATCAACCAAATCTGAGGATGAGGGATTTTATGGTTACATGTTGCCCTGTGATCAGCTCGTCCAGTTCAGGGCGCATCCTGCCTCTTACCCAATGACAGCTTGAATCGGCCTCCGCCCAGCTGCAACCCTGGGCAATATAGATAATGAATGGATTAACTGATATCTTCAATCAAGTATTACAAGGATATTTTGCTTTTTGGACCATATAACTATGGCAAACAGAGGTCAAAACTGTAGGAGTATGTCAAGGCATGAAGGAGGGCTTGGTATGCACTGATGAAGTGTATTTGCAGCTTCCTATCCACATTGTTGATTTCAACCAAAGCCCTTATGGAGCGGCAGATTTTGATTTAGAAATATCTAGATTGTTAATCCAAAGCTGATGCATTGGAAAAAACAATGCGTTTGGCTTGTTCCTTTGTCAGCGGGCCAACAAGCAAAAAAATCACTCATGGATGTCATCATATTTCCTCGCTATTACAGAAAGAATCATTTTCCCTTAATTTAGTAAGTCTGGTCCTCGGTGACAGTGAATAGTGAGAGGCGGATGGTTGGAGGGATTTCTTCTCTGTCCACCAGGGGTATAATAAATTAGTGGGGATCTTTATGAATACATCAACTTGGGGCCATTTGCAAAATCTCTCCATAGTGCAGGGAAATCTCAAAGTGAAGTGTACTTAATAATTACTGCATGTCACACCATCTCTGGAGCATCCCTTGGTTTGGTTGCTCTGATGAGGAGGGATTTAGGAAGAGTATGGGGAGGAGTTATTACCACTTAGTTGATCCACCAGCTAGTCTTCTGAAAAAAATAAAAATAAAATAAAAATAAAATGCTACTACTACTACTACTACTACTACTACAACAACTAATAATAATAAAAATAATAATAATAATAATAATAATAATAATAATAAATAAAACAATAACAATACTAATAATAATACTAATAATAAAAATGATAATAATAATAATAATAATAATAATAATAATAATAATAATAATAATAAATGAGGTTTTATTTTTCTATATATTCTTTATAACAAAATACAGACAACATTTTTTTTTGTTATCCAGCTTATTTTTAGACAGCTTTGGGATAAATTACTGTGCATTAAAAAGGAATAAGCTTTTTTCTTAATTAATAATAATCATTAATAATGTAATCTTGTCCAATTTGACACAAAATGACTGACCATTTGTAAAATATTACCATACACAATAGTACTGTATACAGTACTTTGATATTGTGAAGTTTTTCTTCATCAGTGGCCTGTTTGGCCAAAGTTGGGAAGTAAAGTGTCGAGAATCTTCCTTGATTTGACATTGTTGTCAACATTACACATATCAACATAATAATTCTGATAATAATGCTGATGAAAATGCTGATAATAATGTTGATAATAATGTTGATAATAATAATAATAATAATAATAATAATAATAATAATAATAATAATAATAATAATAATAATAATAATAATAGTAATAATAATGCTGATAATAATAATAATAATAATAATAATAAATGCTGGTCCTGAACCTGGACAAATGCAGAGGATTGTGCCAGGAAGAGCCAAAGTTGTGCCAAAACCAAATTTGCAAATCTAATTTTTTAAGTGATCAGTTGAGGCTCGGGTCGACAACCATCACCATTGCTGCTGATAACTTACAGGGTTTATAAATTGAATACAAACCTACAAACAACTGAAGGAGAATAAATGAGAAAACCACTGGTTGAAGGAATAAAACGTACTTTAGAGGTATATGTATCATATAAATCTCTGTGTAGCCACTCAGGATTGGAAAACAGGTACGTTTCATTCCATCTGGTGGTGCACATGTATCCGCATAACAATTTCGGCTTTTGAAGCCTTTTGAAGCAAGAGTTTCTTGTGTTTATTGTCTGGCTGAAACCCAAGCCATCATGGCTGCCAAATATCTCAATTTTCTGATCAGGTTCATCTGTTCCTGTATTTTCTTCTGATGTTCTGTGGGAGATGTGATGCATGACTAATGTGTTCTAACATAATCTAATGTGTACTAATGTAACTACTTCACGGTCATTCAGCGTCAGAGGACCTCTCGCCTTCCTTCGACTAGTTTCTCTGGCGATGAAGACTACCTGGTGCCTCTTCACCAGTCCTCGTCCCCGCTCTCAGCCACTTCTCATCTAAGAGCTCTGTTAAGCCCTGATAAATAACATCCATCTTTTTCAGGTTCTTGTCTTAGCTTTGAGGGGAGGTGTGTGTGTGTGTGTGTGTGTGTGGCAGACACAGGGAGAACGTGCAAAGGCTCACTGTCAGGATTGAACCAGAGACTTTCTCATCGTGGGGTGAAAGCGTGAACCACTGAATGTGTTTTTCTAGTTTCATAAACACTGTTGTGCGTCATTGATTCACTGAAGAGGTTCTTTGGTCATAAAAGGCATTGAAAAGGAATGCCTTGCCTGAGAAAAAAACAAAAACAAAACAAAACTTTACTGTGTTGGTGTGTTGTATTAAAATAACCAATCAGGAAAATAACACGCAGACACAGAGAACCGGCCTCACTTGTAGATTTACAAGGAGCAATTTAGAGCTAATAGAAAAAAATAACACATACAAAAGGAAGTTATTTTTGTGGGTTGACTATTTATGTGTGACCTCCATACATTTCTGACAACAATTAAAATGAAAAATAAGCTTTGATGAAAATAGAGGCGTTAAATAGGTCTGCCGTTGATGACTCGATGCGGCGCTCGTGGGTTTGAGACGTGTAAAAGGGAGAACCCTCTCATGTCACGAAGCCCAGGTTGTATTTGGGTCAGGCCAGGACTCTGACACAGAAGTGTGACATACTCACTTCATGCCAGAACTCCCACATTGCTGTAAGCGGCTTACCTAGCTCTTTCCTACCCATGCTTTCAGTGTCTCAAGTGCGACTCACTCATTTGGAAAAAAATTTTCCCCACAAACCCCATGGCCGCATCGCCTCTTCCCTGTTCTCAGTGAACGTGTTGACATGGCTCACAGAATCACCTGATGGATAAAAACAGACTCTCCTGAGTCACCGGCCCAGGGCTGGCTCATAAGCGTGACAATGGGCAAAGGCATCAGGCTTTGGCTTTTTTTCATGTTCTCTGCCCACCTTGTCCAAAAGGCTGGAAATGAAGTGCCATCAGATGAGTATGATCATCAGCTAAATGCTTCGCTTTCCGTAACACACTGTAGGTTATGCATATTTATGAGGGTTCTGAAATCTGTGGCGGAAAATGACACAAGCCTTAATGTACTGGCATCGGTGTTTTCCCGTGCAGGGAACTAATTAAAAACGAAAATAAATCACGGGGAAAGAGTGAAAATAAAATTAAAGTGCGGGATTTGAGCACTGGCTATGTCTCTTGGGATTCCAAACCACAAGGCACTGGCCTCTGTTACATAACTGATTTCTTTATGCTTTCTTAGGCCAAGAGAGAAAACATCACTCACGCATTCACGAACCCGAATGCAGACTAAAAGAAATTAGGACCAAGGTAGATAACAGGGAGTTAAGTATAATTCAAGTCTTTCCATCATAATGCGGTTGCTGGAGTATCCATTACAGACACAGCGGCTGCTCTTTTATGTAATTTTTCCTGCATGTTGGGCCCACATACAAACAAAAAAAATGAATGACTTATGTATTTTTTATCAGGTATTGAGTCAGATACATTTCTCAAATATGAAATCTGTACCCCCCCCAAAAATGTATTCTATTTTATATTACACTGTAATGACTGCAATGAAAAGATCAACCTTTATAGTACTATTCCTAATTTTCCAACATTGCAGTTTTTCAAGTTAGTAATACAGTTTGCATATACCTAATATTGAACATGTATGACCACTGAAAGAGATTTAAACTTTCTCATCTATTTATCTTGTCCAGTTTAGAGTAACAAAGCAAAGTGATTCTTTTTTATACTAATTTATGTATTGTATTTAATTTCATGGAAATAAATAAATGAATATATAATGAAAACTGCGCAGTGGGTTTTCTATTCAGCAGAACCAGAACAGTGATTAGCGATTTTTATTTTTATTTTTTGCTGTCAGTTTTTAAAAGTTACTGCATCTGTGAATGGAGGAAATTTGCAGTGCGCTTAAAAGGAGAAAAAAATAGTTGAGTCTGTGTATGTGTGTGTGGGTGCATGTCCTTGGCTTATGGTCAGTACCCACTGACTCACAGGTCCAGTCACTTGTTTAGCACTTCCTTTCCCATCCCCCAATCACCCTCCATCCTCTGAGTCACAGAGCCAGTTTCCTGTGACACTTATTGGTCCACACACACGTACGCACACATACACACACACACACACACACGCACTCGTGCGTGTGCGCACTGGCGCTCTGTGTTAAGTCCCTGGTTTAGTCAGCCTCTGAACAGCGCCCAAGCCCTGCTGGGAAGGGGAGGCTAGGCAAGCCCCAACAGAATGCTAATGATGTCATTAACCTCTGGACTCCGGGTCGCAGGGAAAAGTGGCTTTGAACGGCAAAGATCACGTCACTCTTCCACTTACTCATTACATAAATGTTTTGTATTAGATTTGTGTGCAGGTGCCTTGGTAAAACAGGCCTGCAAGGAAATGATAATGAAAGCTTTTTTTTTATATATAATGAGTATAGACAGTACAATTTTCAATGTGAGAGGAAAAATATTCCTTGTTGTTGTGGTTAAGGTTGTTTTTTAATCTTTTTTAATCCCTTTTTTTGTTTTGTTTTTCTCTGTGCATCTCGAATGACTACACTGTCTACGCATTTACAGAAATATGTTGAGTACTGTCAGCAAAATCTACTCATGTATGAATCAGAAAACCTTAATTTGTCTGGGAGTTGCGCATGGGGTAGCAGCATCAAGAATAAAATAAAGAATTAAATATTAAACAGATATTTTATTTAGTTTTTCATTTAATATTAACTTGGTTTTTATGATATACTTAATTCTTATCTAGTTTCCATGAGACTCATTTCTGATATTTACACCTCCACCTTCTTACTAAGAAAAAGAAACATTTACTCTGCAAGCTGTTCTAAAAGGAAATTAAGGTGTTGGAGCTGAAATGCAGAAAAAGACAATTTGGTTTGGATGCAGGCAGGCAAGTGAAAAATAATACTTCACCTTTAGAGGCCTGTCCTACATTGAACTGGCCCTGTTTAAAAGGCAGAATCATCACTTTTTCAGTGTTGCGTGACTCAAAATGACAGAATGTCTGATCTAAGTGCAGGGCTGACAGACACACTGGATGGATTCCTATAGGATTCTGAAACATCTGTGCTATTCCTCATTTACAACAAGTGTCAATGTGTATCCAATGGTGTGAAAAGATTAGACATGAATCCTTTCTAGGATAGGTTAGTTTTAACCTGGTCATCCTAGGCTACTTTTCATATCTTATCCACCTCTTCTTGCACTCGCTGAAAAAAAGAAGAAAAAGCATTTATTCTGTAAATACTGCAAATTCTGTACATATGCTTTTCTGCTACTGCTACTACTACTTATAATAATAATAATGGTAATAATGGTAATCCTCTTCTTCTTCTTCTTCTTTCGGCTTTTCTCGTCAGGGGTCGCCACAGCGAGTCAACTTTCCTCCATCTAACCCTATTCTCTGTATCATTGATAATGGTACTAATGGTACTAATGGTACTAATGGTAATAATGATAATAATAATAATAATAATAATAATAATAATAATATCTGTATCATTATGATAATATAATATAATATAATATAATATAATATAATATAATATAATATAATATAATATAATATAATATAATATAATATAATATAATATAATGCATTAATATTAAATATAT
Source organism: Fistularia commersonii (assembly GCF_037954325.1). Taxonomy (NCBI): domain Eukaryota; kingdom Metazoa; phylum Chordata; class Actinopteri; order Syngnathiformes; family Fistulariidae; genus Fistularia; species Fistularia commersonii. The sequence continues at coordinate 19,605,683 of NC_141291.1, read as the reverse complement.
ATAAATATTATATATATTCAAAGTCAAAAGACTATTTACTGCACCATCACTCACGGTATTGTTTGACCGGTTGGAATAGTTCCTAATCAAAATTTATAACTCAATATGTCCCAATTCAAGAGGTATTCACTCTTAATACATTCCTTAAGGTGGAAATTATGTATGGTGGTCAGCGATCATTGATTAAACTCCAGTGAACAATGGATAGCAGGATTTTTGCAAATGCGAGAAAATGCAATTGCTTAACACACCTGTGTTGCAGCCCAAAAATAATGATCGCAGATATGGAAAAATAAGCAGACTCAGTCAGAGGTGTGGAGGATTACAGCAGGAGGAAGTGGCAGCTAAATAGAAGGGAGGGTGCACTGGGCAAACAACAATTAGTGCAGGAATTCAGGAGCACATAGGAAGGTTTCCTTTGAGGAAGGAAGGAAGGAAGCCCACGTGTTTGTGTGAACATGTGCGAAGGAGGTGTGAATGTAGCGCTGCGGGTCCGACCCACCGAGAACACAAGCCGGATCTCTTCTCCGTATCCATATCAGAAACTGTCCTTTACGGAGTGAAATCTGGTCAGGGGAAACATCTGGTGTCTTTCAGCTCTGCTAACCCCATCTATAGTCTCAAAATTGAGGCAAGACGCTTTTGGTAATAAAAGCCTTAAATTGCACCCATTTCCAAATGCAAATCCATATGCGGGTTTTTATTATGTGCTGCCAATTTGAAAAGCTCAATTAAATCATGGGCAAGGGCACAGATAAGCCCAGGTGGCAGTGAACACAGCGAGGTGAAAAAGTCTATTATAAAAGAACCACCTCAATATGCTTTTTTTCACCTTTCTGCCACTCTCTGCATACTCTCTGCATGTCAGAAATGAGTTACATCACATTTTCCAATACCTTTTTGTTCAAGAGTCTTCAGAATCTTGTCAAAAGACATTGTGATTTCAAACCAAAATAGATGACTTCTACATTGAAAATAAACCTTGCCAAGTGATGATTCAGCTGTAACTTCTTATATTCTCTCAAATATGTCTTAAAGTGTCCGATAGGGGGTTGAATAAATATGAAACTGTCTGTCGGTGTCGCGATAGCAACCCGTTGCAATCCTGATTCCATCTATGTTACAGCAACGCGTTTTGACTGGGGGATATTGAATGAAAGAAGACAGACGAATAAGCTGAAAAGGAACCCGATGAGATTTAACTCTCAACAGACGAGTTAAATCTCTTCGAAAAATTCTTAAAAAGTCTTAAATTTTTCGAATGTGAAGGTCAATTGAACTGGAATTCAATTGCAGTAATTCAACTGAATTCAGCTCTGGAACTCAAATTTAAGCTTGTTCAAATTGTCTTCACTTTGAAAAAAATGGAGAGAAATGTAAAAATAAGAGTTTCTTTATCTTTTCTACATTTAGATTTGCATATTCTTATGCTGTAAATACTAACTTCATTGCATGCATTGCAGAATATAGGGATAGTTACTCCAATGGGGATCAATAAGGTATTATCCAATATCTTCAATTATGCAGTAAATCCTTGTGTGATGTTAATTTAAAATCACATCAGAGAATATGAATGGAATCCAGATCTTTTTTTCTCCAATCCAGGAATACGATACGGTAATCCGCCGATCTATACATCAATTCGTCTGTTTAGCTACATGACATGGACTCTGTATTTTACACTGTAAGAAAGACATCATTCCAGGAGTGGCATAATTTTCAATCTTCAAGGGGGCTACTTATTTATTTATTATTACCAGCGAATGTCTCGTTCATCGCCGCCACTCCCTCTCCTTTCAGTCCTCCACCAAAGTGAGGTATTGTATGTCATCCAGTCCATTTCTCACTGTCAGTAATGCACATCAAATCCCACAAGTAGAGGGGCTAAGAGGTTTGATGGCTATAATGCCTTTACCTACAAGGAGGGCTTAAAAAGAGGAAATCACATTCAAAGTTGCCCAGGCCCTGTACATCTGCTCTCCTTTGGCTTTCAGCTGCAGATGGAAATCTTGTGGTTCACGTGGCCTCAAATAGGGCTCCTGATCCATCTTGATCTCATTTACACACAAGCGGCAAGTTTTGACTAATATTTTCCTTGATATTTTGCCATGACAGGACAAGAAATAGCTGAGGAGGTCCAGTTTGCGTTCAGACAAGGTTATATCCAGACACGCTGACTGCTTTCACGGGCCATTCTTTGTCATTCTAGACCCATTTCTATTGGACTAAAATGACATTTCTACCAAAAGAACAACATTCAGACGGGTTTTCCCTCAACCTAAAAGTCAATGGCTTTAAGGGCGTTTGATGTGTTCTGAAGCCCCTTTTTTTGATATGATATGAATCTGTTTGGATTTAGTGAGTGTTCATGTTCAATGCAAACTTCTCAGGATCATTTTCATTCAGTTTTTATTTCATATTTTTATATCTGTTGGTGGCGTTTTGAAATAAAGCGCATCATTTAACCAAAAAAAAAAAAAAAAAAATCAGATCGTATACTTACTTTTGACAGCTATTAGGATAATCATTAAGATAATTATTAATATCAATATAAATGTCAGCGTCAAGGGGTGAGGGTTGGTCACTGCTCGTTGATGGTGATGAAGATGGCTATTATTGCTATGATTGGCCACGCATTTATTTTATTGTTGTTTTAACGCTTATATTGTAAACAATGTTCAAGAGTACAAATAATGAACAAGACGTAAGGGTTAAACTAGTTGGGGTGCACTAGATGGCACTGTTTACAACAGCACCGCCTCAGCTGTGAAAGCTTGATCTCACAAATACTGATTTACAATAGTTATAGTAATCTAATAAATTGCACATTATACAGTTTATAATTATACAACCACAACACACAGTTAACAATGCGCATCAGCTCCGATTTCCACAGCTGTTACTGCATTAGATGAGGAAAGATATGAAAAAAGATATCAGATATGGCAATCAATGTGAAACAAGGGGATGATATGATCGGTCCCTTTTTTTTGCCTTCGTCATTTTAATGGCCCATAATGTCATTACATCTGACTGCCATTATTTGCAAATACATTAGCTGCTCCACGGGGGCTGATTAATGAAAACGGCTTTCTTATCACGTGCTGACAGCATTTGTATAACTTGAATATGAAAAAGGCTTTGACGCATTCTCCGCCAGTTTATCCCGTCCTCACTTTTTAGTCTCTTTGTTGCTCTTTTGTTTGTCTGTAACTTTCCGTCTGTTTATCTGCCTCCTTATACTCCTGCATCTCTTTGTGTCTAGGCCTTTGGGCAGGTGTCTGACAGGGGTTGCTCTGTTTGAGCCGTTTTCAGGCATCAAAAGGCAAAGAGAGAGACAGGCTCTGTCACATTATGCAGACCCTCCTCTCTCGGCTTTGATTGAGAGTAGTGATCCAAAACCGATGCTGAGAGGAGCAGGAGCTCACCTCTTGTCAGCGGCGGATATTCTCTGCAGGCAGACAGGCAAGAAGCAATGACAATGTTGGAAGTGCCTTGTGGGCTGTGACAACCCCTTTCACACTTTGACACAGTTGGTGATATCTCACTCAATGTTCGGCCTCGCCTCGAAATGCCATCTACATTAGAGCTTTAGGAACAACTCATTTGTATGTTAAATGTTGGCCGCCTTTTACATTTTTATGTTCTTCTTCAGCGAGGATAGAAAGTTCTGCACGTAACTAATTTACCGTTGTTCGGGCTGCGCTTTCTTTATCAGATCATCATGAATTCACACTGTGAAATTGCAAACATAGAATGAAGAGTAAAGTGCATTACAATGTACTTCGTTGAAAATACAATGTATTTACCACTTTCCCTGAACGATTTAATGGAGAGTTAGGAAAATGTCAAATAAAAGTCATTGCCTGTGTAAGTCTTGCTTTTCCAATTAAAAAGATTTTGATACTGAACCCCGAACCCGACACACTTCTTTCAGCTCATAAAGGACAACGCAATCCGTCAGCGGCGGATGAAACACGAAAATCACCAAAATTGTGGTAACAAGAATCTTTTGACATCAAAAGGCAGATGGTTAAATGATAAAAGGGAAGATGGAGAAAAAAAATGCTTGTTTTCATTAATTTCCAACAGTTTTAAAACACCGCTTTCACATGCACACAAGGAGGGACGGGGATTGACGAACCTCCATCCCCACTCCCTGTCTGGCCAATAAATGTGTACGGATCTTGCTCTGAGCCTCATTTATAGCGGTTTCACCAGACATCACCAGGAATCTTGGGCCACATATTAATAACCCAGCCATCTGCGTCAAATATGCATCTCTTAAGAGATGTTGTGCAGGCTGCAAAGTGCCATTCCCATGTGTCAAACCATCACAATTAAATGTGTTTGGAGAAGGGCTGATTGACATATCTCCCAGCTCCAAAGAGCCAGTAAAGTGATTCTTTTTTTCTTCTGCCTGTGTGTTAAATAAGCGGACCGTCGCAGTGAAAGAGACAACACGTTCCCGCATGGCTTCTGGCTTCTTTAAGATCTCGGGCACAGTGCTTTTCGAGCACTGAATTTGACATTTTGTATAAAAGGAACATGTTTCCACTGAAGTTCTCTCCACAGCTTCTGTCTTTCAGTCCTTGTGGTTTCTCCATCTGTGGACCCTGCATGGCTGTACTGCAAGTGCTTTTGTCTGCACTTTTTTCCCTTCTGATGATTCTTAACTATAGCACATGTTGAGATCATTAATTCCAAAGCCTACAAAAACCACTTCCCACACACGCATGGCATTCAGTCCACGGTATTTTGCCTCCCCAAACGCGCACTATGCTTCCTTCATTGCTCTAGCTGTCTGAGAAGGGAGAGTAATCCCTTTCTTTCCCGCTGAATCAAAATTACCACTGTATGCACTTTTGTTACAGGAGGCATGAGATGGTGCTGAAAGCTGCATTGTTATTGCCTTATATCATATAAAAATGTGCAGCTTTCACAGGTTTGTGCACATAGGAAAAAGGCAAAAAAAAAAGAACTGGGGTGAAATGAAGAGGTAAGGATTTATGCAGACAGCATTGGCAAAAATCCCCCCAACCCCCCTTGTTATATCTAACATGGAAAACCTGCAACATTTCAAAGCGGCGGCAAATATGAAATATTCAACAGCTGTATTACTATTACAACACCAAAAGAGGAACCGTGCACTCCTCTCACAGTGCACTTTTAATTTGGAGAACATGATGGTTGATTGGTTCAAATAGAACTCCAGCTGAAACTCTGGAAGTGTGGTTGCATCTTTAACAAGTAACTCAACTTCTGCAAGAAAAAAAAAAAAAAAAATCTCAGGGGTGGGGTGGGGGTAGAATGAAAGCATGGTTAAAAAGTGGTGAGAGAAAGTGAGCAAAAGGGAGAGTGAGAGCAATCTGCTTGAGAATGTGGCAGTGTGTGTGCGTGTGTGTGTGTGTGTGTGTGTGTGTGTGTGTGTGAGTGTGTGCGTGTGTGCGTGTGTGCGCGTGTGTGCGCGCTGCAGACAGCTCGCTGGCATGGCAAACGCCTGCTGGTCCTGAGCAGAGCTGATCTGGAAGCCTGCTCAAAGCCCTTCACCTTCACAGTGGGGCTGGCACGATGCATCCAGCTCGGCTGGCATAGTGCGATGTTTATCACACAAAAGGCACGATCAAAGAGCGCTGGTATCTGCCTGCAACACTTTCATCTGGGTTCCCACAGCTGACAGTTGCATTCACGAGGAGGGGGCGCCTCTCTTCTCCCTACCCTTACTTAAATGGTCTTTCTACTCATACCCGTCTATTATCCTACACTAATCACATGGGATAACACCTGGCTATGTCATTTTTTTCTGCCGATCAGATCGACGTAGCTTTTTTCACGTTCTTTCCGTCTGCCAGCCAATAGGCTCATCTCTTTTCACCTCCGCCGTGCTGCTTTTTTCTTCCTGCATTAACCCGAATCAAAACTAACAAACGACACAAAATCTTATCTGGACTGGCTACCGGCAACTGAGGCAAAGCGCCGACTACCCGTTGAAGGTTCGATGGTTGATACGTAGTTTTCGAGAGTTACAGATTCAAGTAGGAACGCTGTGGTCGGACTCTAGATTAAACGGGCAGTATTTATCATTCTCTAACTGCAACGCTTCACTTTTAGATACAGACATGCTCCGGGAAGAACCGCACTTTCCAATAAGTCTTCCTCTCGACTGATATGGGCATTAAGCATTCCCTACATATCTCACTGCCTCGCTTGACATTCCGCCATGCCACGGAAAAATGAAACTCCTCAATAAAACGGCTTTCGTGGTCACATCAAACTGCCTCGTCCACCATGAAATACCGAGCCCTTCAAACATACGGCTGCAACCCTAACGCAACTGACAGGAAATGCACCGTTTTCCCCCCATAGGTGTGTGGAATGTGTGGCTCCCGTTGTTACGATCAATCCCAATTTAACAGACACCAGCTCAAAGTCAACCTTCAGGGAACCATGAAAGCTGACAGGTGAGAACTCACTGCCGTCTCCCCAACTCACATCAAAGTGGCAGTTTCAGTGGAAGATGGGTACTTTTGGAAAGAACAAAGAGACTTGGATAGAGGAGAGCGGGACTTGTCCTGAGACAAGGGATGGCCGTGAGGCTGAATACCAAAAGGGCATGAATACTAAAGGAGCTTCCAACTGTTCCATGCAGATTCCGGAGAATCCGAAGTGAACGCAGCACAAATTCAATATGATTGCAGCCGCATGCGAGTCACTGCCTCTACAAAGACCTCGACTTCAGGTGGATTTTATTTCAACCCGCAACATGTTGCACTCTTGATATTTCAGTCTGGGAGTACAGCCTGTGCAAATAATGTTGTAACCTCACATGTCGCAACAGTTCCGAGTGCAAAACGGGACTTTATGTGTTTCAAAGATTCTCGTTGACCCTGGTTCCCAAGTTAAGAATGTTTTATAGTCACATGTTTTTATTTTAATTGGCCGGTAGGATTTCCATTTGGAGTTAAAAAAAATTGTCATCGAGGGATGTAAACTGCTGTGTGACCCGCTGGATGATAACTGACCAAATTTGACAGTGATAATCGACAATAAATAAAATGAGAGGTGGTTCTTGTTTTGCTTATCATGTTGTGTCACTATTGTGAGTTAGTGTTCCCCACTGAGTCTTGTCATAACATGCAAAAGTAACAGTCTAGACCGCTATGAATTGTTTTTCCATTCACGTGTTATTGTAATTACATGTAGCTTGCGCTGGCTTTTAATTGCGGCAAAGGATTTATTATCATAACAAGTGGCTGTACTTGTTTAGCTACGACCTAACCGCTCTACGTCACAGCTAGCTTGTCCTAAAAGGAGAAGGAAGATCAGTTATACTGGGTGCACTTTGTGAAAGAGAGGAAGCAGAATTTACTGCCATCTCTTTAGCCACACTTTTCAATTCATCTACAATTGCATCTACAATGTCTCATTGTAGATGCAAATCAGCTATTTTTTATTTATCATATATAAATATGTAAAATGAATGAATACATGATAAATATTACTATCGTATTTTTTTGACTGTATAGTCAATTGTGCCAATAGATGATCCTAATTTGCAATCTACCAGATTAACAGTGGAAATAATGATATGCAAGTTATTTAGACACTGACTGGCACTGGACAGCAGCCAGTAGTTTAATGCTGTGCTGTAAAAATACACACATAAACAAAGAAATAAATGCATGAATAAATCTTTTGCTGCAATCAATGACATATGCCTTATTACATGTCACTGTGACCAACAGCTACCAATTTTCAACTGCTAATTGAGCATCAATTTTCAAGATTTTACCAAAAAGCCTTTATCATTCGAGGGAAGTCATCACTATGTATGCAGGAAAAAAAGATAATTCATCGATTTCGAAAACAAAGACGTCTGTCTCTGATCTATCTATCTATCTATCTATCTATCTATCTATCTATCTATCTATCTATCTATCTATCTATCTATCTATCTATCTATCTATCTATCTATCTATCTATCTATCTATCTATCTATCTATCTATCTATCTATCTATCTATCTGTCTGCAGTTACTGAACTATTTTATAAATGTCTTGGTTAAATCTAACACAAACAGACCCAAGTATGTAAATCTTGAACATGATACAAGTGGTTAGACCACCACCACCACGTAAGAGGCAATGTTAAGTACTTAAGCTGCCATCGGTCATCTACATGTTTCAAGAGTCACCACTTGTTACTCTGCTCTAAACAGTCCACAATGCTTGTCGTCAAGTCAAAGTGTGTGAGGAAAAAAAGGGGCACATTTTTATTCAATTTATTCGTATTTTTTTCTTCTGCTTGGTATTTTTTTATGAATTGTGTACTCCCTGTGACTGATTTTCAAGTCAACATTTTTGTCTTTTTTTTTTTTTTAATGTGAACAATTAACTTCACCCTTAACTTAATAAGGATCTGGTGTATTATGAGTGGAGTGAATATTTTGCCATTTGGCTGATATCATTTTTGATCAAATTACATGCTACAGTGCTGAATTTAATACACCTGGGCTTCTCACCGGCTGAACACTGACCCCTTGGTGCTCCCTGACCACGTAATAAGAATGTATAACATGAATGCAAATATAAAGAAATTAAAAACTCCAAGGTGGTACAAAGGATTAGTCGTATCCTGTGCTTTGCTAACCTCTAAATGGCTTCGTAGCAACAGGTTACAGAATTGGGGTCCCCGGGTCCGAATAAACTGACAAGCATTCATACGTGTGTTCTTTATATGCATCTGATGCGAGCAAATATTCATGGATTGAAAGATAGGTAGTTAAGATAGGGACTGAAAAATTAATTAGGTCACTTACTTTATGGCTATGGCCATAACGTGACAGTCTTTCATAAAACTGCTGGAAAGCTTTGCAATCACAGCCCCAGTGCTCTCACTTTTTACTGTCGACCAGCTGTTAAAAACTTTAAGGAGAAAAAAGAAATTGAGGAGTCCTCCGAGGACCCATTTGTACAGCTCCAGCAGTTTATGTCTCCGTCTCTGGTATTGTGCGGCAGGTGTGCACGCTCTTTGAGTTTCTCCTTATTTCAACTTCCAGAACAAGACTACAGGAAGGAATAATAATTGTTCGGAAAGCCTTTACACGTCAGGTATTGTAAGAGCAATATTTTTACAAATGAACGTGTAGTGAGCCCTGCCAACTATGTGCACGTGGAGAAGATCAATACTCCGAAGACAAACCGACAGCATGCATCTTTTCAAAGTCGTCACATCGCTGAACTCTTCGCTAAAGTGACTTGACTTGAAGTTCGAGACTTTCACCTGACATGACCGAGCAGTTTGAAGCATTTGAAGTTTTGATTCAGTGTATTTTTATGATAACATTTCGGCAGCGAAATTTGCGTGGCTAAAAATCTGTAATGTTGAAATGTATTCATATTGGATTTTTCGTTTTCTTGACGTTTTTCAAAGTGGATGTCAAAAGCAGAGGAAGTCAGAAAAATCATTTCAAAAGCAACAACAATAGCAAAGAGCAAAAAAGGGAGAAGTCACTTTTACTTCTCAGTGGTGGCCACATGTATCCCCTATAACTAACTAACCAACCAAGTAAATAACTAAATAAAAAAACAACTTTCTGTGATGTTTGCATGATCTCCCTGTGTCTGTGTTGGTCTCCTCTGGGTTTTCCGGTTTTCTGCCACGGACCAAAAACGTGTAGCAGGTGCACTGGAGCCCCAAAATTGTGCGGAGGAGGGGGTGTCTGTCTCCATATGAAGCCGAATGGCCCAGGGTGAATCCCGCCCCTGGCCCAATGGCAACCGGGGCTGGCTTCACCCCCCCTCCTGCAACCCCGGTTACAGGACACGAGGTATAGATATAAAGAGACACCAAAAGGTTCAAGATCTTGTTAGTTGAATTGAAGCTGAAGTGGGAAAGATTTTCTTGAGAATAAGTCTGAAGTGACAGGCTAATCTGAGGGGAGTTGGGATCCGATCAGCTTTATTCCTATCTCAGTTGCTTGTCCTGTCATTAAAGGCCTGTATCTACAGAGCAGGAAGTAAAGATTGTGGCCCACAAAAAGCATTTAGTCCGCTTTCAGATCTGCTTAATGCTGCCCATTGATTGCTTCCCCTTTTTAACAACAATGGGCAACTCTGATGCTCTAAATGGCCCTTTTTCCACTTAGAGGCTCGGGTGGGTTTCACTCATCCTCTAGAAAGACACTGGCCTTAACTTCAGATAAGTACTTAGCAGCCTGTGATGCATTTGATGTCTTTTTTTTTTTCATCTAGCGCTGTTGCCTTGAGCCAAAATAACTTTGTTTTCATATTAATAGTCAGATCCAAATTAGGATTAATCTGCTTTTAATAAAGAATGATTCAGGGAGAGATAAATCATAAAATGGTTAAAGCACACCCTCCCATGATTACGGAGACCTTATCAAAGGCTGCAAACCCTCTTTCCCGACATGCAGCCCAGCAGCCCCTAAACACCAGGCCAGCTCTGCCTTATACTAAATCTTTGATGAGGAGCAGCAGCTACAGAATCCAAAGAGGGCATGAACAGGGAGCTGGAAGAGAGCAAGCTGCTGTCAACAAGCTCATATGGTGAACAGATGTGGGGGAACTCCCTCACTACTCCTTAGCCTGCAGCCATGGATACATACCCACCCACTCACTCAAACACACCCACACCCACGCGCACACACAAACATGCAAACTGGAGAGGAGGAGAAGCAAAACAATCATTTGGAGTAAATTCCGGAGATAGCTAGCAATGTTGTGGTGGGTTTTTTTTTTTGTTTTGTTTTTTTTCACACAGAAAGGCCAGAATCTGAGAAGACCGAATAAGACATTGGAGCTGAGGCCACGAAGAAGGGGTTGTGTAAAAGAGCGATATGCAATGTTTAATCCTGCTACACAGGCCGCCTTATTTGATAGCAAAACCGACATAAAGCAGCCGCCTCTTAAAAATGTGCTATCGCTCAATGGGCAATACTTCAGTCATGCTGTCAAATCCAAGTAAGGAGCGTTTATTGTGCATTTATGTTCACAGGGAGTTATTGTTACGCAACCGTGTTGAACCGCTGAATTCCATCTCTGGCCTGATCTGCAAACATGTGGGGGAACTCAAGACAAAGGTAAATTTGATTACACAGTGTGTGGCCTTCAAATTTGTTTTCCTAAGCTCTCACTCACTTTCACTAAACCAGTAATGGTATTTAAAACAGGACGTCTGAAGCTCTGGAGTTGAAATATTTGAGTTGCATCCTACTTTTCAAATCAGTTACTTAACCCTCGTATACTATATGACAAGCGCGTATTCCCCGTTGTACGCGTTGAGTACATTTTGTACTATGCACAGACTTCTAAACATGGGCTACACACACATTAGCCCTGTCAAGAAACTCCTGAACCAGACACAAAGTCAGAAGCGTCTTACTTGTGACTGCTGTGGTGACAACCGGACTGTTGCTCAATAGTCCCCTTTCAGATGAAAATAGATTTTGCATATCATTTGGAAATCAAGGTCCCAGAGTCTGAAGGAAAGAGTTGGAAAGGCAGAGAATCCACATTGTTTGAAGTACAGGGTGAAGTTATCACAGTCAATGATGATTTGGGCTGCCATTTCAATGTGTTTTCTGAGGTCCAGAGTCAACACAGACATCTACTTCATCCTCCCTTCAGCTGAAAAGCTTCACGGAGATGCTGATTTCATTTTCCAGGGGACCTCCCCGATATCCAAGGGCACCATCAGCTGTTTTAGTGCCCACTGTGTTAATGGCGGCAAACTGGCCTTGCCTGGACCCCACAGAGACTCTATGGGGAATTATCAACTGGTAAATGTGGGACGCCAGGCCCAACAATGCAGATGACCACCATCGAAGCAACACTAATTCATGCAAAAGGAGGCCCAACCAAATTGAATGCATGGAAATGAACATTCTTTCCAGAAGCCTGACATTTCTGTTTGATATATCTTTTATTTGTTGATTTCATGAAATATTCCAATGTTCCATACACTGAATGTTGATTTTCATTATATGTGAGCCATAATCATCGACATTTCAAGAAATAAAGGCGTGAAATATTTCACTCTAAATGTAATGAATCTACAGTATATAATACGGGTTTCACTTTCTGAAATTAATGAAACAAAATCATTTCATTATATTCTACATTTTTGAGCTGCATTTGTATATCTGGCCCTCTAATCGATTGGTGTACCCTGCCTCTTGCCCGATGACAGCTGGGATAGGCTCTGAGATGGCCTGAGTGCAGGATAAAGGGTGTATAGGTAGTAAATGAATGGGCAATCATCTGACATAAGCATCTTCTAATTCAGGTGCCGTACTTTTATACAGCATGGCCCTGGATAGTCAGCACATTTGGAGGTAATCTATAAAGCATTTGGCCCGGTAATATCATTGACCAACCAGTGTAAGGCAGCGTCCTTTCCAACTACATGTCAACACAAAGACCGGAGAATTGAACTGAGGACAGTTGCGGGTCACACACTGTTCGAACAGTCATTGCAAAAGAAAAGTTTAGCCAACATAACACGCAGTTATATACATGAGCTATGATGAATCACAATGAATCAGGGAATGGGCACAAAAAGGCTTAACCATCGATATTGCTCCACGTGTTAGCATTTTAAAATGATTCATGGTAATAATGATAACAACAATAATCTCAATAATAACAATCTTCATCGTCGACTGGCGACCGACTGTTCCAGGGTGCCTTTTTGCCCTACGAGAGCAAGGGATAAGTGGTATAGATAAGAAAAAAGAAAAAAAAAGGTCTGCTTCTTCACAGGATTTATTTCGAGCCTTTCAGCACAAACACACTCAGCTTGTGATTACATGGTACCTTGTTTCAAATAATGTGGAAGGCGGTGTTATACTGCAGCTGGTAGGGTATTTGACACTAATTATTTACATGCTTACCTGCTGCTCTGACTGTGATTACCCAGGCTGACCCACAACTGTGCATCCTTGTCACCAACCTTGGCAGGAATCCATACGCGAAATTGGATTAGTTGCAACTGCTTTTTTTTCTCCTGTAGCAGCACTATACAGTATGTAAACATTTGGTCAATGGACCTCCCAGCCCCCGCTGTTGTTAAGTCATTAACCTCTTTATAAGACCATGCAGTCATGCACTTTTTTTCTTGTCAGTGGGTTTTATCATCATTCACTTTACAAACAGCCTTTATTAGTCAAAAAGCCCTCTGCAGGCCCGGATTAGCTCAAGAGGCTTTCATTATACTTCGATTCTACCACCTTGATTACTTTCAATTGGCATGAACACCTCATTTTCTAGCATAATCTAATTCAATATCATCTCATTTAGTGCCTGATAGAATGGGACCCAAGATAATTTGCCCAGTTCAGCTTTGCAGTGGGGTGAAATGTTTGTCTTACCATGGAATGATGATGATGCGATGGAAATCTAAGATGCTATAAATAATGCCTCACTGCTGAAAGAGAGATAAAGACGGTTGTTACAGGGTGCATTCCACGGCCTCTCAAATGAAGGCATGCCTCACATGACCTAGTAGGTGTCATGACTCATATCACCTTAGGCAGCTTTGTACTTTTGGACAAGAATTCAAAATATGTAAACAGGTTTCTGGTCAGAGCACGTCTGGTCGATCATCCGCAGTCTGTCACGGAAAAAAGTGTGACAAGCGGTCATCTCTCAGAAAATGGTAGATTTAAAGTCAAAGATTTTTCTACTTATTTTAAACCTTTCAAAATGTCTTCTTTGGTTGAGTTGGCTGGCAAAATAAAAACTAAAGTTGGGACGAAGACAATACTGTTACTGTTACCATTACTGCCACCAATCTCACCAATCAGGCCCCAGAGAATGTTATACCGGTTTTGTTTGCAGGAGACAAGATGACTATCTGTTATCACCGTCGGATTTCTCTCATTCTTCTGGTGTCCACCATTCGTAGACAACCTTGTGTCCCGAGAGGTCAATATGTCATCCAGACAAATACTCGGAACTCCGCTCACACCTGAGGCCCAAACACTTCGATGTCTGCAGGGAAGCAGGACCACTTACCTTATCATAGTCTTTTAACTGCTTTACAGGCCGACTGAGTAGATTCTCAGAAGATATGAAAGATTTTCTGTGCCGCGCCTGGAATTCCATCAACAGTGACTTGATTAACGTTTTAACATAAACATATGGATATTAGTTGTTTTTTTTTAATCATTTTTTTAATCTTGTATAATCTCTCTATTTTGGGTTTGGGGGATTTTTCTTCAAAATTATATTGCCACAGTTTAGTATTGAAAAACTGGCATTTACATTTTAAAGTTATATTGTTACCATTAGAATGAGTGGCATGGTGATGGAGTGATTAGCACTGCTGCCTCAAAGTCAGTCTTACAAGGACATTCCCATGAGGAGGTTGCCTGTTCTCTGCACAGACCCCCCCGAAAACACACACATTCACACACACACACACACACACACACACTGACCAAGAACATACAGTACATCAATTGAAGAATCTAATGTGCCCAGAAGAGTGAATGTGAAAGTGAATTGGTGTATGACTCTATGTGGACCTGTGAGTGATTGGCGGACCGTCCGGGGTGTAGCCTGTCTCTCCCACACTGCCAGCTGTGATTGGCTACCCATTGCAACCTTGCAGGATAAATGCATTCTTTTTTTTACCTTAGAGAAAAGCACTGGGATTAAACCCATGCTTTTGTGCAGACATATAAGAGTGAAATAGATTGTATTTTCTGACTTCATTTGGAGGTCAAATGTTGACAAAGGATTTTTTTTTTGTTTTCAAACTGCATTTTTGAAGGTTTCTTTGCCCATTGCTTTACAAGATGATGGAACTTGTTCCTGTTAAACCTGTGATGTCATCGCCTCTATATGCTTGGGTACTTCCTCTCCTTTATCATGGTTCCTCAAGAAAGCAATGCAGCTAGATTGTCAAAGTCTGGCTTCGGATTATTTGCTTGTGCTGCAGCCAAAGGAGTTTGGCCAATTTGTGTGTGTTGAGATGTTATGACAGCGAGGCGAACCATGGAAAAATGTCAACAACTGATCATTGCCTCCACAATCAGTTTCTATAGGATTCCTCCCAGATGGAACAAAAGCATCTGATGTGCCTTTTCTGTCTCTGCATCCATGGCCATTGTTATTCTGGGATTGCTGAGAAATAAATGTTGCATGAATTAGAAATGAACCATATCTTAAGATGGTTTTATCACTTGGATCTGGATCTGGATTGAAAAGACTTCGATGTGAAACAGCATTAACTAATTCCATGTAGAGAGACATTATGGTTATTTTTCTCTACATTAGTCCTGCATTGTTAAGACATAGAGGGCATACAAACAGGCTTTCCACCACCCATATATCTGCTGGCACATAGAATGTATTGTGGCAGCACTAAATCCGTTTGCTTAATTGATATGTGCTATAAACACAATATAGTGCCATTCCACTCACAATTTTCATTGAAAATAATCTGTAATTAGAAATGATTTAGACTTCAGTTATGAAATGAGAATGCATATTCCACTTTGCATCTTTCACACAGTCGTTATGGACTGGGGAACTGCAGTAAGATTCTGGCAACATGATATTGCATACGTGAAACTACAAAAAGCCTTAAAAAGTCATCGGCTAAATTTTCTTGTGAAGAAGATCTGTGTGTGATTTTATTGTCATTTTTCCGAGTCAGTTCAGGTCAAGAAACACAAAGCACCATTCTAATACTAACAGTATACTTAAATAATTACTGATATATCCATCCACAAATCACTCCATCCATCTTCTACCGTTTATATACCGTGACACGAGATCGTGTCGTAGGGGCAGCGACTGAAGACGAAAGGCCCAGATTTCCTCTCCTTGGCCACTTGGTTCAGCTCCTCAGGGGGATCCCAGGAGGTTCCCACGCCAGCCTAGAGACATGGTCTCTCCAGCATGTCAGCATGTCTTGGTTCTTGCCTGGGGGCCTCCTCCCGGTTGGACGTGCCCATAACAACTCACATGGGAGACATCCTAACCAGATACTTGAGGTACCTCATCTGATTCCGCTCCACGTGAAGGAGCAGTGCCTCCACTCTGAGCCCCTCCCAGATAGCAGAGCTCCTCACCCTATCTCTAATGGAGAGACTGGACATGCTGCATTTCAACCGTTTGCATCCGCTAACCTTATTCTCCCAGTCACAATCCACGGCATGCGACCGTAGGTGATGGCAGGAACATAGAATGACCGGTAAATTCAGAGCCTCATCTTCTTCACCAGGACAGATAGGTGCAGGGTCCCCATCGCTGCAAATGCCCACAGATCTGCCTGTCGATCTCATGTTCCATCCTTCCCTCACTCTTGAACAAGTCCCTGAGATACCTGAATTTTTGCATTTTGGGCAGGACCTCTTCCACAACCCAGAGTGAGCACTCCACCCATTTCCAGCTTGGATTCATGATTTTGTTTTTTGAGGTGCCTGATCCTCATACCAACTGCTTCACATTTGTCTGCGAACTGCTCCAACGAGACCTGTAGATCATGGTCTGGTGGCGGAGTTTGATCCCACTGGAGTTTGAAGCACACCCTTGGCTCCCCCTTTTTCAAGAGGGGGATGACCACTCTAGTCTGCCAAACCAGTGGCACTGTCCCCATCTTCCATGCAATGCTGCAGAGGCGTCTCACCCAGGACAGCCCCACAACCTCCCGAGCCTAACGGTACCAAGGGCAGATTTCATTCAAACCCCGGGACCCCGCCACCAAGGAACTTGCTGAAAACCTCAGAAACTTCAGCCCTGTAAATCGGACAGTCCATCCTAGACTCCCCCAACTCTGCTGCCTGATTGGAAAGCATTTGTCAGGAGTGAAGAGACCTTGGCAGTATTTCTTCCAACAATCCACAACGTCCCAAGCTGAGGTCAGCAGCCCACCATCTCTACTGTACACAGTGTTGATGGCTTACTGCCTCCCCCTTTAGAGACATTGGATGACTAGAATCTCTTTGGCGCCTTTGGAAAGTCGTTTTCCATGGCCACACCAAACTCCTTCCAGCTGCCTCTAGAGCCCCACAGGCCAGAAAGGCTCGGTTGGACTTCTTCATTAGCTTGACATCATTCCTCTCCGCTGGGGTCAACCAATTGGTTCAGGTTAGCACCTCGACAGGCACCGACCACCTCACAGCCTCAGCTTGGTCTGGTGCCTCGACAATGGAGTCATGGAACATGGCCCACCAGGACTCAGAGATGTAACATGCCATGTTCCTAGAGCCAGTTTCTGCAGTTGCAGAAGGTCCCCCGGCTCCAGCCACCACCCAGCTCACATTGTACCCAGCCTCCATGGCCCCTCCTACGAGTGTGGGCCCAAGGGAAGGGGAATCCGATTTGCCCTTTTGGGCTGAGCCCATTTGGTGCAGGCCAGGCTGGACCACCATTGCACTCACCATCAAGCCGCATCCAGGGAGGGTCCTGGTGCCCTGCATCTGGGTAAGGGAAAACCAGGTCCACTTGTCTTTTTCATCATTAAGGGGTCTTACTGACATATAAATTGACCAAATCTACACCTGGCAGCCTCCTTGCAAAGAAACATAAGAAATTCCTTGATCTAATGCAACTCTGCCCTAAGAGGGGGTTGACTAAAAACATAACTTGTTCTGATCCAGAACATATCATTGTTTTATGATTGAAATCTGCAAATCCTCTCATGCATATGCAACCTCTTCCACATTTACTCTTGTCTGCGATGACTCCCGGAGTGAGCACTATGAAGGATAGCCCTTCCAGGATGTAATCCAATCAAAATGAATGGATGGAAGTATGAATAAATAAATAAATAAATGGGAAAAGAAAAAAAAAAAAAACACGGAACTGATTCCTTATCTTTGTAAGATGCTGCATTTCCCCTCATCTCTGAGAACACACAGCCAGCATTATCAGTCATTTGATTACTGCAAGTAAAAATGGATACAGAGCAGCAGCGGTTTCAGCCTCAAGAGCCCAGACTTGTACATATAAATCCAATTGAAAGCTGTACCTTATGTATTTGTTTAAGATTTGGAAATAATTAACTTGGGTAAAGGCTGTTATGGGCACACAATGGGATTAACTGAAACATCAAGGGTTTTCTGAGTTTAGGACAATCTGAGAGCACCTTTTTCCTGCCACTTAACTTCAATACACAATTACAAAAAAGCATCTGTATGTGAACATACATTTATATTTGATAGACATATGGCTATTAAATGCTATCTTTTTTTTTTTTTTTTTTTTTTAAGTGGAGTGTGTACATGCATTTGCACACTAAACCAGATCCAAACACATTACCCAGGCCCGCGGCATCATCAGGCAAACAGATGTTGGTCACAAAGGACAGCTGATCCTATGAACTGACTGCAGTAATAAATATGTGTCTGTGTGGCTTTCATATGGAGAGAGCGCATGTATGCTTTTTCCTGACCAGTGATAACATTTATAGACAGTGAAATGGATAACAAAGCCAATCCTGGGAGGGTAATAGTTTTTGGCATCTGGAACATTTTCATCTGATGAGTGCAAAGCTTTCAATTGATAGTGGTTGAGGGAATCTAATAATCCTGTTATTTGACCGAATACACTGAGTGTTACTTTAACGGCAGCGCAGCATCTATGTATCTCATTGTTTTGTATTTTTGCATCAAGTGTTCTCAACAATACCGTCTGTAATTGCCGACAGCCAATTTCCCTGGCAGGTTGCAATGAGGCTTTAGCTCCCCTGAGCTGCACCCTGATCCTTGCATAAGGATGTAATTAACCACCATCTTTTGTCATTAACTATGAGGATTTTTGGCAAGCATGACGCTCCGAGGATGTAATTGTCAGATCGGACCCACTGCCTGGTCAGGCTGAGGATTAAAATCCTGGTTAGAAGTGGCTAATGATTTAAGTATATCCAAATAAATGAATAGATAAATAAATACATGGATAAATTTGTGAAAAAAATAAATATTCTCCGCTACCTAACCACACTTATATGAGGAGACACATTACATGAGAGCTTAGCCTTTTCAAGTGTATACAGTGAGGTTTAGAACTGAATTAAATTTTTACATTTGTATTAAAGTGAATAAAATTAGCTGCTGTCAAATGTGAAAATTTGATGCCATATGGACTGATACAGACATGAAAGTATGCAAAATAAATGCTATCAAAAATGTATTACTCAAAATATGCTATACTATTTCCTTCCAAAAATTGAATAGATGGATTTTGAGTGATTTTTTTTTCCCTAAAACAATAAATGGCAACCTGCTTGAGCCACAATCTTATCGTGGTGGAAGGGTTTAAGTGTCCTAATGATCCTAGGAGCTAAGTCGTGGGGGTTTTATGTCCCTGTAAGAGTCACCCAAGGCAAACAGGTTCCAGGTGAATGACCAGAAAAAGGAAATCGAAGTTTGCCCTTGCCCTGGGGTGGGGCTGCATCTGGTGGCAGTGCCTGAACCCATGACGCTTGGCCAAAGGTCAATGTGGAATGTGGATCCCCCCTTTCCTTGAGCTCATTACTATACCAGGACAGTGAACTGGGTGGTTGCCAAAGTGCGGGACCTTAGCGGCCAAACTCTTGACTGCAGAAGCTGGCTCAAGGGACATGGAATGTCCCCTCTCTGTTGTAGATGGAACCCAACCTGATATGTGAGGCTCAGAGATTCTGGCTAGAAATAGTCAGACTCACCTTGACACACAGTTTGGGCTCTGGAAGTACTCTCTTTGAGAGAGATCAAAGTCTGTTCTATGCCGGGGGTTCCCTCATTGAGAGGCGGCAGGAAAGTGTGGGTACCCTGTAACCCAGCGCCTGGAGGGAGGCTACGCTCTCATCCACTGGGTATGGACGAAAGCGTAGCCTCCCTCCACCTTTGGTTTGGGGGATGGGTTATGACTGCTGTGTGTGCGAAAGCCCCCAACAACAGTTCAGACAATCTAATCTTTCCAGAGTCCCTAGAGGGGCTGCAACAGAGCAGTCCTACCGGAGACTCTCTCATTCTACCTGGAGACTTCAGTGCTCACGTGTGCAGTGCAGTAACATCTGGAAGGGTGTGATTGGGATGAATGGTCCCCCTTCTGATATGTATCTTGACTCCGGTACACCTGTCGGTCACCTGTCAGAAAGAGTTTCAACGCCCACCTCCAGCAGAGGCTTCGACTGCATCCAAGGGAGGGCAGGGGACATTGAGTCCAAGCGGACCATGTTCTGTGCCTCCATTGTCAAGGCGGCAGACCGTAGCTGGTGTGTTAGCACCTGTCGAGATGGTAACCCTCAAGTCTGTTGGTGGTGGTGAAGGATGTTGTTAAACTGAAGAAGGGTTCCCATTGGGCTTTTCTGTCCTGAGGGACTTAGGAGGCAGCTGACAGGTACTGGCAGGCCCGTACCCCCTGAAAAGTCATTGAGGGTGTACGGGAGTTTGCCCAACGAGTATACCTGTGTGTTTTGTGGACCTGGAGAAAGTATTCGACCATGTCCCAGAGGGAGTCATGTCGGGGTGCCCTGGGAGTATGGATTAGCAAATTCCATAATATAGTCCAGTTGTTTTTGGTGAGGGTTGGACTCTGCCAGAGTTTAACTTTGTCACCAATTCTGAACATAGCCTTTATTGACATAATTTCACAGCACAGCAAGGGGGTCGAGAGGACCTGGTTTAGTGCCTTTTTTTAAGATGATGTGGTTCTATTAGCTTCATCAGAACACGACCACCAGCTCTCGCTGGAGCAATTTGTGTCCGAATACAAACCCCACTTCAAAATACAAGAATATAGTTCTCAGCAGGGAGAATGCTCCCTCTGGGTCAGGGATGAGGTCATGCCCCATTGGAGGAGTTCATGTATGTTCTTCATGAATGGGGACTTTGGCCATCTGGGAGGGGCTCGCAGAAGAGTCACTGCTCTCCTTCATTGAGAAAAGTAAGATGAGGTGGCCCATGCATTTGGTCAGGATGCCTCCCAGACACCTCCCTGGTGAGGTGTTCTGGGCATGTCCAACCAGATGGAGGCCCTGAGGAAGACCCAGGACTTTCTGGGTCTTCCCTATGTGTCTTGGCAGATCTGGGAATGCCTTGGGATTCCCTCAGAAGTGTTGGACTAAGTGTCTGGGGAGATGGCAGTCTGGGCCTCTATGGTTCAGCAGCTGTCCTCATGACCACAAGCAGAAGACGATGGGTTGAACAAAGACATTTTCAATAACTAAGTATACAAACACGTTAAAAAAGAACAGAATTACTCCGAAAATTGACAAATGACTTTTTTTACCTTTTTTTGGCATTTTTTACAATTTACAGAAAACAGAATCAGCATTTGAGAAAATATATATTTGAACAAAAACATTTAGATAAGTTTCAGAAAAAAAAATCTGATATGTAATAATAATAATAATAATAATAATAATAATAATAATAATAATAATAATAATAATAATAATAATAATAATAATAATAATGATAATAATAATAATAATGATAATAATAATAATAATAATAAGTTGTCTTTCTCTATATGTGGGCCTGCGATTGACCAGCGAGTACCATGCCTCTCGCCTGATGACCGCTGGGATAGCCTCCAGCATCCCCGGCAACCTTGATTGGGCTAACCAGCAGACAAGGGATGGATGGCTAGATAATAATAATCATTATCAAAATCATAATAATAATATGTTGTCTGTCTCCATATGTGGCCGTGCAATGACTGGCGACCAGTCCAGGGTGAAACATGCCTCTTTCTCGATGGCAGCTGGATGGCAGCTCAGTAAGATGAGCAGTCGATAACGAATGAATGAATGAACAAACGATCTACAAGACCATTTAAAAAGGGAGATAATTGTCTCTCAGACAGTGACATACACATTTGTGATTCATTTGAACATGACAACACAATGGTGGTTGCATGGATTTTATCCTTAATTGTTTAGAATACCAGACAAAAATATGTACTGAGCAATAGTTTCCACAATATGCATATACCATGTAATGGTTTGGCAGATGCTAAGCTTGAAATTCCAGTTTTTTCTTCTGTTTGTTGTTTTTTGTTGTTGTTTGTTTTCAAATACCACACTGGAAATGGTTCCCTCAATATATAGTGTTTCATAACAAATCCAATGTGTCATTTTACTGTATACCCATGAATCTTGTCAGAAAGTAATACATCATTTTAAGATGTACCGATAAAGTCACATAAATCACCGTTTCTTGCCTGACACAGCTGAGCAACAGCGGAGATTTAACAGAAATGAAGATAGACATGGCAAGGACTACTTGTTTGTACACAGCATATCCGGCTACAAACTTGTGCTGGTTGTTCAATCGCTAGGCCTGAACTGGCAAAAGCAGGGCATCGATCGTTGTTGCCTTGTGTTCCCTCAGCAGACAGATGGGAGGTGGGGCAATCAGACCTCCATAGGAGCACGCTCAGAAATGCATATGCTCAGTGGCCTCCTGATGGTACTTAAGAGGCAAGCTCCGTTTTGCTTAGATTGCTTGAGGGACGGCTTATTGGAGCAGTTAGTGTTACTTTATAACTGAGCAATGAGGGAGGCGACAAGGGGAGAAAACACAGACACTCAGTAAATAATAATTAGACAAATAAACAAAATAAATAAAGAAAGGTCCAAGCTATAAACAATGAGACTATTGTTTCAACCATGGCTGACTTATTACATCCATAGCAATTTCCCTAAGTGTTTTTATAGGACTCAAGTCACATCTGCAGATGAATAGAGGCTTTGAGGGTCGACGTTCAGAGGATTTTTTTTTTTTTCGTGGATAGTGGGACATTTGCGGGATACTCAGAAGATGATAGGATGTGCACATACATGCAGTCGTTTTCATTCATATTCACACGTAGTCGGTCATATGGCTAGACGGGTGCACCGAAGCTCCCTCCATTGTAAACCCATTATAGCCTGTATTGTCTCTACATGGTCAATCATGACAGAATTTATACACAAACCTGTATATAAAAGACAGTGGGTGAACAAAACAAGCAGTCACATCCTCTGTATAGATTGGAGGGGGTGTTCCCGTTTGGGATGGAAAAATTAAATCAAGGAGGGGGAGATTGATGAGGTTTGGGCGGTAAATCTCTGTTTAACTGTTCCCAACCCTGGGAAGCCACTTCACAGAGAGAATAAAAGGATTTACAGATTTTTAACGTCTCTATGTAATGGAGGAGAAAAATGTCACCAATGCAGTCAAAGAACCATTTTTTTGGTGCACCCATGCTCGATGCTTCATCAGCACCCTTAAAAAACTAGGTGCACAATGTAATAAATGACATTGTAACAATGTAAAAAACGATCTGCACATTGTCATTGAAATGGTTTCTAGCCTACACCTCGCAAAAGATAATGAATAAATCGAGAACGGCTGAAAATTGATAAGACTGAAGACACATATCCAAAGCACTCTTTCTTTTTTCCATGATAATTTCAATTATTCCCTCATTCGACCGTGCTCTCCCTTACATCGAGTTTGGTTAAAATGGGCCGACGGATTTTTTAAATCTTTTTTGTAAGTCTTCTCCATGCCTGCAGGATGTGGGAATCATTATTGTAATATTGCATCCTGCTGTAATACAAATCCCATTTCAGTCATAGAAGCAAACAGCAATATCCTTTATGTGTCTATTGCTCATCTTGTTTTCTTCTACCCCAAGTAGTTTCAATTTATGGAAGAGTATATTTATCCAGTTTTAGTTCCAGGGCACTCAAAGACCGAATGCTGATGATTATGTTGTGATTCTGGGCAAAAATCATCAATGTTTAATTTGTGTTGATCTTGATTCTTTCTTGACACTTATAATGTAGTAAGTCAGCACAACATTATTTCATTCCCCGCGACCGTTATGCACACCAAGGCTCATTATTTTATTTATTCGTTTGGGTTGGTCACTCTAGATTCTCTTTTGATTTTTTTTTTCTCCAAAAAATGTGTTTTTAATCATTTCCAAGGTATTCGTTTTTTCACTTGTACAGTGTCACTTTCTTTTGGTCCTAACTGACCCTAATATGCTGTTAAATTTCATTGAAGGAAAACCCAGAAAGATTAATCAGATCTTTTCCCCACAAAAAGCAGTAACTACAAACCTGAGTGAGATTGAATTTTGTGCCAAGGGATCTTTCCATGTTATTCCAAAACAAAGCAACAAACAGTAATAAGAGAATGATGTTATAACCAAATGTTAAACAGAACACTACAACAATAGCCAGTGACCTAATCACTACAGCCAAAGGACCACTGGTTTTCAGCTGACTTTGACTGCAAGACTACATTCATTGTACTCAGGACATATTTGGTGGAAAATCATGGTAAAAAATGCTGTTGGTATGTCTTAATCATAGACTTATAAAGAGGAGTTACAGGATTTCTTTGAAACAAAAAAAGCCAAAAAACAACTTGAAACCAAAACCAAAACCAAAGCCAAGCCACGCATTTATTACTTATGTATCTCTTGCCATTTACACAGCAAATATTCAACATCTGCATTACGTCCACTCTTGCATGTCAAACCATCGTCATTGCAGGCTACGTGGGCTGCGTAGAACACGGTGAACATCCTTTTTGGGGTGTTTACAGTTGTTGGAGTGAGGAGAGATAAACGAGTGGACCTGTGTTTCCGTGTGAGTCACTCGAGGAAGATGAGAATTTATGAATAGCGACTTGGCTGACCAACTCAAGTTATGTTTCTCCTCCAGACTCAATGGAGTTTCGTCACTTGCCTGGCCTCCAGGAAACAGATGTGGCCCGATAAGGGAAGAGGATGTCAAATTGTGTGTGCGGGTTTGTGTGGGTTTTCCTATTGTAAATATGGTATGTGTTCTTCCCCTTCCAGCTGCTTCCCTGTTCCATGTGACCTGTGGGACAATTGGCTTGGAACAACAAAAGTAGCATGGCACTTTCAGGGGGGACCACAGGCCATCCTGACCAGCATCTCTGTCCTCCCTTGAACGGAATAAGACTGAGGTAAATCACAGTTGTTTATTCCATCAGGCAATCTTCCAGGAGTCTTGCTTAGTGTTAACCTGAACAGCCATTCTGTAGCTATGAAGCAGCCCGCCCCACTCCACCCCGCCGCCGGCAGCTTCTAAATGTGGGGTGTGAAAAGGAGGGATATGAGTGAGGCTCCTGCAATCTGCCGCTGCAGCGTGTTGGAGAAATGGAAACGTGAAGTCAATCACACCTGTTTATCTGCATCTCTAGCTGTTTGTATGGAGGGAGATATATTTGTGAGCATGCCTACGTGCGTGTGCGAGCGTGTGCGTGTGTGTGTGTGTGTGTTTGCCATTACAAGTGCACACACTTGGTCGCCTGTGATTGTTTGCAAGTGCAGACTTGAGCGGGTATGAGTCACTGTTTTGCTATTACACATAGCTTGAACTATTATGAGAAACAGAGGAGCAAACAAGCCATATTGTACAGAACAGTGACACATGTCTGAACAATTATATGAAGACATACTGTAGACACACTATGGCATTTGAGAAGTCTTTTTTATTGAAGAAAAACCAAATGAGTCCCTTGAGGACCGCTCATTGTGGGTGTCTCAGTTTTACTATTCAACACACACGCAGAAATTACACTCCTTGGGCATACAGGGCATGAAGCAGTACATCATTTTTATTCCAGGCTGGATACATGATCTCAACCTTTATCAGGCATATAAAAAGGTGACCTTTATATGAAATAAGCAAGGACCCTCCCTTATATGAAGTTAATTCTCGGCAACATGACAAGGGCGTGAGCGTGGAATATCAATGCTACTATCTTTCTTTTTTCCACAGGCTGCAACTTTCCCTCCAAGCAAGGAAACTTTCCCCTTGGTGATATGGACTTGGTGAAAGATATTCCTCTGTAAAATTCATGAATTCATAACTTTTGAGGGTATATTTCACTACTGATCTATTGGGATGTGATAAGAATTCAAAGGTGAATGGAGCTGGAGGACATCTTCAAAGCGGTCGAGGACATCACAAGAAAACCAATGAGGCAGGGTGCCCTTCTTCAACATCCTTGGAATACATTCCATGTGCCTTTCCACAGCGTGATGGACTGTTAAAGAAATTTGGATGCCATTGCGGTCTGCTTCCATTAACTAGATTTAAGGTTCTCAGTCAAACTTTGACAAAAAAAAAAAAAAAAAGTGGTCGTGTCAGCAAGTTTCATTAGGGCGGTTGTATTTTACTGAAGGACACAATGAATCACGGAGAGGTTGCCACTTGTTGACACACACATTTGTGGTAAATACAAGGTACAGAGAGTTCACGTCACGCTGAACATTAGTTCATCGGATCTGGATCTGCGCGTGCCCACACACACACACACACACACACACACACACACACACCACCCTCCTTCACCAGCTTGATTATCAAAGCTAACAGCCTTTAGGATGTGGTTGTCCGGGGAGATAACCCCTGGAAGATATTAGAAGACGGGGACAAACTCAAAGGCAGCTGGCTCTACTGGAGTTGACAGTGGTCAGCTTCTGGATGTGATAAAGGCTTTTGAACCTGAAAGCTTCTGGCGCTCCCCTTGCATCCTCCACAGCTCCCCTCAAGCCCATCATGCGGGGTCAGACTTTGATTTAGGCCTCCGGAGAACGAAGACAGTGCTTTTCCTCTCTGCTGGAGGAGAAAAGCAACAAGAGATAGAAATAAGAAAGCGCCCCTGTTAAATAACAATCCGACAGTGGTGGCAAATCGCAAGAGTGGCGCAGGTCACTGTGTTTGACCTCGAAACCTACTGAGCTGAAATGAGAAGAAAAAAAAAAAAACAAAAGAAAAAGAGAATGAGAAATCAGTAACAGCCAGGTGTCCAGTGCAAGTAAATAATCCCTGTGCCTCTCTGAGCCTAAGCAGTGTGGAACTGTATTGTAGTTTGTCAGCTGGATGCTTTCAAACAGACCCAAATCAAAATTCACAATGTCATTTAGGATTGGTCCTCCGAACCACATTGCGATTTAAAGCAGAGACCTGTGGATACACTCATCATCGCGAAAAGGAAATTGTGTTTTGTGATAGAAAAAGTTTCTTTCACAAACACGAAATGATGTACAGAGCAAGGTTATGGAATCTCAAATTGCTCGCCTGCTATTCCGGTTTACGACGCATCTGGCTGGTATGAGCGAGACCTGCACCGTAACACACGGCACAAGAACCCCGTTTCAGGCTGGATTGGAGTCCAAAGACGCATTTCAACCCTTCCCAGTATGATATGAGGAATTCACATTTTTGGACGTTGAAACGGAACACAAAGGTTGATTTTTCGGAATCGGGGAAGGTGAAAGGTTATGGGGGCAAAGGTAAACCCTGCCTTGAGGGCAGCTATCAGTCCTCAGGAGAGAGCTTGCAGTGTGCAGACCCGGCCAACACACTAATCCTGTCTGCCGTCTGCATGTGCACACAAGTCAAGGAAACAGAAAAGCATTGACAGTATGACAAGACATAGTTGCATCTCTGCATGAGAGCGTGTAAATCTTTTCTCGCCTAGTCTAAGTGATATTGCAGCAAAATCACAGGTTATTTAAGCAAGCTGCGTTACATCTGCTCGAGCTCACTGCTCCTTTTCAACCACTTTGTGAGTTCTACAGCTTTATTTGCTGAACTGTGCTGACTATTTTTCATGCAGTTGAGGGATGTTAAACTTTCATCCCCAGAAAACCAAAGAAAAGCAAGCTAGAGGCTGTAAAATTGATTCATTCAGTCAATGACACACAATATGTTGGTTCTTGTAGATGTGACCTCTTGGGAAGAATGACTTACCCCTTATTGGTAATTACCTGCAGCCCTCTTGAATATTACCTGCATGCAGAATAATTTATTTCCAATTAACAAAGAGGAACGATTGCACACTATTATGTTGTACCTGATGAGGGAAAGCGGCGAGAACATTTATTATTCAATACCCTAATCATAAAAATAAAGATGGTAAAACCTAATTGTTTTGAAAATTTCCTTGGGAAAAAAAAAAAAAAAACAAGATAAAAAATTATGTGGCCAACCATTCCAAAACGCTATTTGAAAATGCTCTTTGAAGGTAATGAGGCTTGCTCGTGGCAGACACAAGCCGGGTGTACCGCTGCGGTAAAGCGGCATCTTCTCAATTGGGTTTCTTTTTTGCTTACTTATCACTTTACTAAGACATTTCTAACGAAGTGTAAAACTGCACCCTACCCCCCATGAGGGCATGCATATCTGTTTGAGAAAAAGGAATCTTGGGAAAAAAGTTGGAAAATAAAAAGGAAAAAAAAGAAAAAAAAAAAAATATATATATATATATATGCCTTGGGGTCCTCATCAGCAGCACAGACTCATGTGACATGGACTTTAACGTGACAGCATTAACAGAGGGGACAGCCTTTTTTTTCTTCTTTTTTCCCGAAATAAGATATTCGCAGTTTTAGCGCGATTAAAATGTTCAAGGAAAATGACTTACCGTGAGTGGCTAGCGTGTTCTATTCAACAAGATCCGACACGACTCAGTTCATTTTTTAGTAGGTAATGAAATCCAAAGAATCTCCTATCATGTGGTTAATAATATTTTAAGGATAGCAGGTAAATTCATGATTATATTAGTTCCTAGAAGACTTCCAAATGTGATGAAGAAAGAAATACATTTGTTAGTGGCTAACATTTCCTGATAAAAAGCGTAGTTGGAATAATGCATTTATGTGAAGAAAAAGTTACTGATGTCAGAAAGCATTTATATAAGTGTATGGGGACCTTTCTGTTGAATGGAAATTACTGTCAGAGTTGACTTAACGAAACGGTAAATCACGAAAGTGAAGGTTGGATGGTCGTTTTTCAAAAATGTTTATACAGTATCCAAATGTTGTAATAAAAGGTTAAAAGAACCACATGGTTTTATCATCCGAATCAAAGAGTAGCATGCTCACTGTACAGGGCTCTACTATTATAAAAGGAAAAATGAATCTTTTCATGATGTTATTTTTTTTTTCTCTCTACCCAAGAGAGATTCAAACATGGTAAAATGGTTATAGTCCATCTAATACATGCTATGTTTCTCTCGCACTTTTAAATACATGATTACAACATTGGATACCTTGTTCTTAATCATGTGAAAAAAAATAAAATAAATAAAAACCTGACCATTCCAAGCCCCCAGCAAAGCAATTTAGACACAATATCTTGAATACAGCATATGGCAGAACTGTACTAATGGCCTTATGCCAAGATACATGCCGAGTTTTAACTCGCTCAATCTGGTATAAACAAGGTAGGAAAATCTGTTACTGTTTTGTGCATCATTTATTTGAGAAGCATCATTTTAGCCACTTGTATAATACTTTAAGTTTTTTTTAATAATAATTTATCCTTTATCAATCCCACGTGGGGAAATTGGTTCTTTGCAATTCAGCCATCATGGATGAACCATGAGCTGCAAGTTGCCGTCCTTCAGGAGAGCTGTTTGGAGTTCAGGTGTCGCTCGACAACATTTCAACATAATAGGAGGAGCCGGGAATCCAACCAGGAATATTCGGTTCTAAAGACAATAGCTCTACCTCCTGCTTCTCTCTCTCTAGCTCTCACTAAATATACATATATCATGTATTATTTTTTTTGTCATGCTTCTATCGTCCATCTGTCTATCTTCTGTCTTCCACCTTTCTATTTATATTTATATTCATATGTATTTCCTTTTTTTGACTGTTTTTTTTTTTTTAACTGTTATGCTGTTCTCTTATCTGTATATATTACTGAAATTGCATGAAAAAAAGGTTGACTTTGCTCTAGAAGACCTAGAAAATATAAAGGTATGACATACTATAATAAGTGTAGTGAGGATAATTCTTACAGAACATCATGTTAGCAAGCACATGGACGAACAAGAAAAACAAATCCAAATATATCCAGAGCAGCCATAGTACATATATATATATATATACATATATATATATATATATATATATATATATATATATATATATATATGTGTGTGTGTGCTCTACTTCTTAAATTTTATGCAAATATTTATTTATTTATTTGAGTGGCATCATCTCAATTCTTTTTTTTTTTTTAGCTTTTTTCCCTAATATTTTCAACAGACATTGAGTTTTAGTATTATTATTGTGTCAAAAAGTGGTTTGAAAAAAAAAATCTTGAAAGGCTGAAGAATGATTAATGTTGATTGACGTTCCAAGAATTATAATAATAATTACGGGATGAAATAATTGAGGAAACGTCTCGGGGTAAATGTTGTTTACATGAATTTACACAAAGTTACGTATCCTCAATTCATGTCAATTACATCATTTTATGTTTCAATTTGCCAACATTTTCAAAGAATTATTCTAATGATACTAACTGTGCCCTGTAATGGATCTCAAGGATAGTTGGAACATACCAATAAGGCTCTGTAGTTTGAGCCTATTAAGGTTGTCATTTGACACCCCATCCTAAAAGGTTAAATCCCGGATCATTAATTTGAAAAACAAATGACGCGAAGTGAAAACCAGCTAATCTCATAATGCATTACAATCCACATTGAAACAATGCCCTTCAAATCTGTCTTCTCCCAAACAGATGAAGAGGAGGAAACCAAATCCTGCTAATCTGTAATGCATTAGCAGGCACAGTAACAGTATGTTACAGCCCATTAGTGGTTAACAATGATAGCTGATTTTCAGATGGCACAGATAGCCATTACAGTAATTCTCTCCAACCTGTGTGGACTTCCCAATGACATCCATTGCTTCCAGCCCTGATATCAGATCAATAATGTAAAACCGTCTTCAAATTCTGCCCGGTGGTTTCATTTAAAAGAGCTTCCTCTCAAACTAATGATGCAGGTTAATTGCCTTGTCATTGTTTCAGAGTTTACAAGAGAAGAAACAGGGCTGTTTAAACAAAAATGCTCCAGGGATGTACCATGTCACCTCCATGCACAGCCTCTGTGGTCTTATTGATGGATTTCTCGTGTCTTGGCTAACCACCAAATTGCTGGACCTTACAGGGTCAATACATTTAAAAGGACAGAGTTTGCCAAGGAAACAAGTGAATCAGATCCAATCACAGGCTGACATAAGAAAATATAAGAACAAGAGCGAGAAAACGCTTCGGAACTCTGATGGATTCTTGAACGGAGAGCCTGACACCATCCCATCCCCTGAGGCTCCAAAACAACTTTATTGTCCATCGTCCAGCCAAATTGTCGTTGAAACACTTAAATCCTGTCTATACTGTCTGCACACACACAGAGATATATTCATGTATTCGGCTGGTCAAACATGCGGTCCATTATGTACGTGCTGTCCACACAGTCTTGTCACGGTTCTTCTGCACGGATCCCTCTGGGGCTGAGTCATCGATCGCCGCGCTTATTAATCAGAGTCTAGGTGGACACTACTGCCCACCATTTGTTAGCGGCTCAAAAACAGGATGCCATTACACACATACATGCATGACACTGTCGCACATTACACTGAATAAGTCATGAGGAGGCTGGTTAAGCTGCAACTTCCCCCCACATTACGATAAATGACTTTCAGGCACATTACATTAATATGCATGGGGAGGAATCAGGAGGGGGAGATGGGCAGAGACAAACAGCTAAAGAAAAGGAGATATGAGCATTAAGGACCAGGGCCAAACTAGAATCTCCACAGAGAGAAGGACACTCAAGATCAATTGCAGAGCAAAGATGCAGACTTGGTGCTTTTGTTACAGTGAGGAGAGGCAGACTTAGCACCGATCGCTCCAAGATACTCAGATCACCTTGAATTGGTTTGAAACACAGCAATTTTATTTGATTTATTTATTCCTTTATATTACATTTCTACAGGGGATTGGAAAGTTTTAGTCGGCCTGATTTGCCGACTCTGTAGACTATCATTTCTTTCTCAACCAACCAATGAGCCTGTTGTCCAGCTGCTCATAAGAAATAATAACACTTGTAATATTAATCAATAAATACATTTAAAAACACACAAATAAACTACGGGCACATTTACAATGCAAATGTAAATGTTACCGTCTCATATGAGTGAGTGTCTACCATATTAAGTGACATTTCAAATCCTGACAGCAACATATTAGGAAGATAAAGTAAAAGAAGATAAAATAATGAATATAAAAAATGATGCTGGCGCTGCTCAGTAGCTGCCGTCTCATGGCTCATGCTGTGGTCGAATTTCACTTATGTTGTGACAATAAAAAAATGAGCCGTTTCAACCGCCGTTCAGTTGGGAAACTATGGATTTCACCCCTTATTGAACTACATTTACAACATCTTTTGTAAGAATTGTAAGAATAAACAAATGAAATCTATGAAGTTAGACTGTGGGATTGTGGGATCTTCAACAAGGCTTGTTTCGGTGATAATACAATTCGTTGTTTATAACTTCTGCTAAAAGTACAAATGTGCATGAGCAATCGCTTATGTGAGGAAAAGAAAAAAATCCTTAGCTGCAAAGAGTCCAGCTTATCCTCCCGAAATACAGACTGGCTGTAACGGCCTGTGCTGGGTGGCAAATATTTTAGAGACGACGGCGTCTGTCGCTTGTAAAACGAGCCAATCGCCCGCAGAGACGGGTTTAGTTTCTGCTCATCGATAGACAGGGTAAATCCATAGTTTCACAGAAGATAACATGAAGGCAGATCTGCAATGTGGAAATATCACGGTGGCATTTACAGGGCAGGGTTGTCTGTTGAAAGAGGGCGTAATTAACTGACACATTGCAGAAGCAATTGAGCAGACCGTGTCTTTTGCCTCTACAGACATTAGTGTTAGTGTAGAGTTTCTTGTGAAATCCACCCTGATGTTTTGGATCCTGCTTCCTTTTCATTAGGGAGGCTATCATGCAAAGAGGATGCCCTTTGAAGACAAATAGGATCTTTTTCTTGTTCAGCTGAAGCAGTGGTTTACAAGAGGGTAATCCGCTTTTAAGGAAATAGGGGACATATGTCTTGTTTAAAGTTTTTTTTTTGTTGCTTTTTTTACAGCCGGATCATTTGTGCGAAATTCAATTCAATTTATCCGCGAATCATTTTTGAAGGCCTCTGTATTTTCAGGTTGCTCGGCACAATCGTACATGTAGCAAACGCTTATGACACCTTGTTTAGTATGCACGTGTTGTTTTTAGCAGGACGTTCGGCAGTTTGCTTCTTCTGAAATAATGAAACTACAAGCATAAGATGGCATCATCTCCTTCAGATCAAGGGTTTCAAGGGTATTGATGCTGAGTCTTAGACCAGACCCTCCTTCTGAAACAAAGCGCTCAACTAGAACCAAATAACAGAAGTGAGATTCTTCAGTGGCATTTAACGCTTCTCTAACATCAGCTGTAGGCCAGGCCTCATGATGAGACATTTTTGGACCTGTTTAGGATGTGAATGAATGAGCGACAGGCCAGATGTATCTGCAGATGAAATTGAAACTTGGCAGAGTTTTTTTGGATGAGGCGTAACTCATATCTTTGAATAAGGTTGAAGTTGGTGATTGTTGGAATATAAAAGCCTCGGAAATTGAAGAAAGACAATTTGTCGAGCTTTTGATGTCGCTCAGGTTATACAAGAGCAGTTTCTGTGAACAATAGCGGTCACCTTCATTTCTGCTCTCAGTCCTACAATGACTGCTTGTTCTGTGATAGAGGTTTAAAAGCCACTGTCTGAAGGTTTTGAAACAACGCAGTTGATATCATTACACTGGCTTTCATCAGCTGAACCAAGAATCATCTCGAGCTGAAAAACATTAAAATCACGGCTTAAATGGACTGAAAATGTATGCTCAATGATCACTCGGCTGGAATTGCTGCTCAGAAAAATGCAGAGATGAATTATAATTATTATTGTTATTATTGGTAGCAGCAGTAGTAGTAGTACTAGTAGTTGTAGTAGTTGTAGTGGTAATGGTTATAGTAATAGTAATAGTAGTAATAGTAGTAGTAGTAGTATCGGTATTATTATTGTTATTATTATTATTATTATTATTATTATTATTATCATTATTATTATTATTATTATTATTGTTATTATAACAACTCTAGAGCACCTCTGGGTTTGGCTGCTCTGGTGAGGGGGGATTTAGGAAGAGTTATTACCACTCAGTTGATCCACTACCAGGTCCTTTGAAAATAATAATAATAATAATAATAATAATAATGCTAATAATAATAATAATAATAATAATGCTAATAATAATAATAATAATAATAATAATAATAATAATAATAATAATAATAATAATAATAATAATAATAATAATAATAATTTTACCATCATCAGTATAAGTTATAGTAGTAGTAGCAATAGCTGTAGTGGTGATATAAATAATGAAAAAAGAGATTTGTTTTTTAATTTTAGGGAGGAATCATATTATTTGCATGTTAAAGAGGAAAGAATATTTCATTCCCAGGACTGCCCATCTTAATCTCCTGTATGTTTTTTCTTGATGCAATTATTGAACATAATATATATGTATCCATTCATGAATAATACTTACAACTAAACTTACAATCAGGGTCGTGTTGAGGCCGGGGCCTATGCCAGCCGTCATTAAGCAAATAAAACTATTTTGTTCTTTCAGTCGCACATCTGGCCAGTTGACGGTTTCCAACAAAATGTTGCTGGATTGTAGGATGAAATCCACTCGGACACAGGGAGAACACGCAAACTCCACACAGAGTAGAAGCAATGACTTTCTTGAAGCGCTAACCACAGTGCTACACTCATTCTTTGTATGTTCCACCAAAAATAGTTATTGCTATCTTGCTGGTGCCTTTACAAACGCCGAAAGACAGTAACTAAGTCGCACACAGAGTGATAGAACCTGTAATTATTGCTCATTCTTTGAATCGATTGGAGGGCAAATCTATCAAACAAACACCACATTGAAAGATGGTCAGTGAGATTTAATGCATAAACAAGAACATGAATTGGTTCAGCCGCAAATTAATCACAGTAGCTGGAATCAAAGTACTCCACAAAAGGCATACACCATCACTCGTCTCATCATTTCACACCATATAAAGACTCTCTGTAAACTGATTGCACTGTTAAGAGCCTTCATTTCATACCTATGTACATTCACCAATGGCATATCTCACAAGAATAGCCTCCCGCCTCAGAAGCCCTGATTTTCGTCCAGTTGGCGCGCGTCATTCGTGTGCAAGTCAATCGGCCCTCTTGTTGTAATCAGTCTCCGTTATATCACCCCACAAATAAATGGCACGGCACCGGAAGTCATATCAATAGGGAACAGGTGAAAGTGTCCCTGCTTCCCTTACCGCAGGGCAGAGGGGTTGGAACTGCAGCTGGGAGAGTGAGGAATTCAGAATAAACAGATGTTTTTTTTTTTTTTCTCTCTCAAGTGAAGGACTTTGCCCTCAAACGTCACCTTTGGAGCAGCAGAGGACACGCGGTATGCTAAATGGAGGCAGAAAAAGCATTTAAAGGTTTTGCGTGAGTGTATGAGGTGTATGAATGCTGTTAAATCTACTGCTAGATAACTGTTATTCCAAAATACTAAAATCTTGACTCGCCGAGCCATTTATTCCTTACACCTAGATAAAGCTGACATGCTCTATAACAACAGTTAAATGCATCCTCCTTCATTTGGCTTACTTATCTTAAATATCACTGTTGCTGTTTTATGATATTTAGAAGAGAAACATGATCAGAAGATAAACATGTGTCATTTGAAAGTAAGCTGTTCTTTATGGAGAACATTATCAAATTAATTTTCACACATTACTTATTACAAATCTGGAACATTGAAAACATCACAATACACATACTAGTATTACTGCACAAACTGTGTATACTGTATGTTATCATTTAATGTGACTGCCTACTTTGCAGGACAGTTGACTTTATATTGAAAGCGTCTATAAGGTGGCACGGCAGCACAGCGGTCGGCGCTTGTACCTCACAGCAGGACAGTTCCTCGTTCGATGCTGTGTGGAGTTTGTGTTCTCCCAGTGTCAGCGTGGATTACCAAGATGTGTGAATGAGAGAGTAAATAGTTGCCAACCGGTCATGGGTTAACCCTCCCTGCTGGCCAATAACAGCTGTGCACCCCTGTGACCTTGAGCGCAGGAGAAGCACCTTAACATCAATGCTCTACTTTTTTCATTAAAAGGAGTATTAAACCAGATCATTTTGCCACCATGGCTTTGTATGTATTTCTATTACAAATGACAAGCGATAACGTTGAAATGGAAACAACTGAAAAATATTTTGGAGATCAAATAAAACTTAATTATGTCTTCAATTTGAAACCGCCAAGCTTTAAAAAAAAAAGTTCTATTTTTTTCTTACAAATAAATAAATGGATCATTAGATAGAATAAGTTCCCTCGATGAAAATAAAATAATTCGACATGTGGTGTGATGATTTAAAACATAGTTTGATGATTTTTATGATTTCAAGGCTGAGTCACCTTCTGCTTTTCATATACACAATATTTGACCTTTTTCTAATTCATAGATGCCTTTTTGGCAGGCATCAATTACTCACTCAGATCTGAGCCCACGCCTTTTATGAAGCGGGTGTGACAACAATGCAACATGATGGCCCTTTTCCCTTTAGGAAGAAGTTAGTATCTCCATAGAGCATGCAGTTAGACAAAGTTTGTAATATGTGAATACACAATTAAGACAACAGAGGTTCAAACATTTTCCATTTCTTCAAGTGTTATGTTCTTATTCTGTGGTAAATCCTGACTGGTCATATGTTCATGGCAGATAGTTAATTGTTTTGCCATCCTTGCATCCTCTGATTACATATATATAAGTCATTTGTTTTTAGATTCTCAAGTTGGGTCGAGCGATAGATAGTGCCTACAGTACGTTACCTTGCGATGGGAGCGGATGATTGGCTCTGGTTACCAGGAATCAGTGAGCGCTCAAAAGCCAGAGCTTTGATTCTCGCTAGTTGCTGGTCATTTGCAGATTTCCTTTTGTCTCCCACGCCATCTCTCACCACTCGCTCCATCAGACTGGAGAACAACACACAACTCTGACCGGCCGGAGGTGCATCTGTGTTGCATCCACAATCTCTCACTCCCTCACCCGTTCACATGTCATGCTCTATAACTCTGCTGCCTCTCTTATCCTTGTTGATCCCAGCCCATACACATCCTGCATATTTTTTGTTCATTTATTCTATTCTTGTCAATGCTATTGTCACTCTATTTATATTGTCGTTCAGTTTTGGATGTGTAGTTTTCACCCTCACTGTTCCTTTATGTTGTCCCTTATTATCCCTGATGTTGATGTTGTTGCTGCTGTCTATTAATTCGTGGACATCTCGCTATCTTCTGTCTCTCTATTTATATTTATATCCATATTTAATATTTTATGTTTTGACTTCGTTTGTATCTGCCCGGTCTGCGTTTTCACTTGGTCAAAGGAAACCTGGTGTTTCAAACCCTGTTGTTTTGGTGTGGATTCCTGTGTCTGCGTCTGGGTCCCACTAAAACATCATGTTTAAAACTGAAAGTGAGGTTTCTGTCCACATGCATTTCAGTACTGCATTGACCTGGTTTGTCACAATTTTGTCTTTAGTACAATTTAAGCATGGGGTGCAAATTATCAATGTGAATTTTTCCCATTTTTAAGGTGAATGGTATAGAGCAGGGGTGGGCAATTTTTTGGGTAGCAGGCCACATTTCTATGACACATTCCTTCACATTTTTATGCGTGGGCCAACTAGGTATCACGTAAATTGAACAAAATGAAAATTGCAATTTAAATATTTAAAATTTTTTGTATTTTATTTCAACTTTAAAATCATTAATGATCATATAAATGTACCGACATTATTTTGTATGTTAATCATCCATGTAAAATTTAACAAAAGGAAAAAAAATCCTTCTAAATTCAAAACTGATTGAAAATACTTATTAAAAAATTCTAATAAAAAGCAAAATGGGCCGGAGGTGGCTTTAAAATGCCCAGGTCTGGTATAGAGTCTTTCATTAGCCGACTAGAGGAGGACAGAGGACTGCAGATCTTGACATGCAAACTCACTGCAGGAAGGCCCCAGTCAGAATCCAACCAGAAGTATACGCGTGGCAAGAGTGCTAACCGCTGCACTGCCGTGCAACAAAATGACAGATTACCTTTTGGAAATATGTTGTTCACCCCAATTCAGAACACATGCCAAGGCCCTCTGGGGCCATTCCAGCGCCTTGCGGCAGCCCAGTTTATGCTGGTTTTTCCTAATTTGTCACGGCCTGCGAGATCGACTTCTCAAGATGGTGCTGGAGAGTAGTGTGGAAAATGTAAGTTGTCAGTAAATGACAACGTTGGGGGACCTCAAAATACAAGGATAAGTTGTTGTGATACAGCGGTATCAAACTGCTCTCTCTCCCAGTCTCACTTTCTCATTTCATTTTCCTGTGATGGGCTGGGTAGCTTTTCTTCCTTTTTTCATTCTACCTAGCAACCCACTTACGGTCATTGTCATTTCATTAATTTGACATATTCATAGCAATCTTTGAATTGTAACGTCATCACGAGTGCTTCTTCAAATGTACCTAGGGATGAACACATGCACTCACGTTGCCTCTTTTTGTAACGTACAGTCCTTATAAATCAGTAGTAATGTTGGTTACATAACAGGCCCAGTGTTTTTTTTCTCCCTTTGCTGACAGCCACTTACACAAGAAATGATAAATGGATCTTAAAGCGACGTCAGTTAATGTACAGGTTCAGCGTTTAAAGATATATTTCTGCAGCTCAAATTAATATCTAAAAGATAGGCTGCAAAAAACTGATTACAAATGGATAGAATAAGTGGGCGATAAAGAGGGGAAAGCAAATTTGAGAACTGCGTAGCTGCCTCATGCCAAATTCAAAGTAAAACATGTTAACAGAGAAAATAGAAAATAAATGAATTCCACTGAGTAATATTTTATACAGTTTCAGCTCTGGGAGTTTCTTTGATCACCATAATTTTGAACATGTTGCTGTTTAATCATAGAAAATGCCCTCATTTTCTTACATGGCCTTTGGTGCTTTACGTCATCGATCAAAATAGGAGTTGAGGCTACTGTTGAGAAAAAATATCAGTGTAAAATCCTTGGCATGACCTGAATGTGAAGTCATGTTTGCCAGATAAAATAGCAGTTCACAAACTCGAGGTGTAATGGGTATCAGTGCCGAAATTCCTCTTCATGCTCTTACCCGGAAGCACCCTTTGTCACTTTGGTTTACGTATTTCCCACAAAACAAGGCGATGAAAGTCGACCCACGACTCTCTGACAACATTTTTCCTCGTGTTCAGAACAGGAGGGGTTCCATGCGGTACAGCTGGATTTACAGGGTTTTTCGGGGAGGTCCCCGTGCCCAGGGTGGGATCGCAGTGGATACCCAGCTTCGTTTCCCACGTTTCTCTCGGCCAACGGTAACATGAGAAAACTGCGCGTTCCCGTCAACTTAACACGGTGACCGGATAACCCTGAGGTAAGTGTGAGTAAATCCCCAGAAGAGTCTGTGAGTGTGGGGGAGCGGGGAGCGATGCCTACTGCCAGCCACCTGTGTTTCATTCAAATGCAAGAGCTCATTTATTTTCATTTTCTTACCCCACCTGTATTGCTTTCCCAGGCCAATTCTAGTGTCAGTGTAAGCTTTAACTGTGGTTAAAGACCTGCAAAGTATTTTTCATAGATTTCCCCGCACATTCCCTTACTTTCGTTTCTGTCAACAATGTTCCTTCCATGTTACGCAATAAATCATCTCAATTGAATGCCAAAAAAGGAGCACAGGAAAGCAGGAGATGCATTGAATAATCAAATTTGACAAAGCATTACTTAAACACACAATTCAATATGTATAAAGCATTGGGCTTGTATTGATAAAACATTTATCTGCAAGCCTGTAAGTAATATGTTTAAGGGTGATATTTCCATACGCCATAAATTATTATTAACCACTTGTTTTTTTTTTGTTTTTTTTTTGCAAAGAAAACAGAAAGCCCTTCATTTTGTCATATTCGGTTGTACATTTCACCTTTAGTGGATGAGCCGTGAGCAGGAGGCAGCCGCTCAGCAGCACCATGGGAGCAGTAAGAGCTTGAGTGTTCTGCTCAACAACACTTTATACACACATAATATTAACTTGTATGTTTTCTGTTATTCAGCATTAATTATTTATCTATTTTTTATCTTTCCATTTCTTTTTTTGGGAGCCTTTATACAAAAACAGATAGTCTGATGTATCAGTAAATGCAAGCTTTCAGATATGTTTTCTTTCCTATTTTCTAGCATCCTTTTACATTTTCCAGAACAGAAAGTGAGACGTGTTTATTTCTGGCCTTGTTTTTTTGCAGTTTTCAATTACGCTGTTATTGTATCCATGACTACAATCCAGATTTTCCCAAGTAGCAGTCTCCACTGTCTTTGTGGTGTAATACCCAGAAAAAGAAAACACACACACACATACACACACACACCCAACCAAACACAGACCGATCACTATTTGTAGCCTGTCTAATTGAGGGGGGAAAAAAAAGGAGCATTAATATGCTGCAGTGCATTTTGGATCAAATCACAACACATTTTCTTTGTACAGAGAGCATGGTTTCTATCTGTCAGCCTCAAGGTTGGTGTGTGTTCAGAGATACACAGGTTTGTTTCACTTGATATTCGACCGCATGCAATTAAGTTAGAAAGCAAAGCAAAGCGATGTGTGTTATGCTACGTTGCTTTCAGAGAGAACCCTCCCGATAGCTTCCGCAATATGAACCGCTCTCCAAACAGAGCTCCCCTTAGCTGGAAGCCATTTCTCCTTTATTTAGGAAGAATGAAACTAATGTGTCCTATTAAAACCGAGCATTCTAGCTGTTGTGTAATAAATGGATGAAATATTTCAGACTACTGACAAGAACTTTCCACGACATATTTCACATGTTTCCCATGTTTTAGAGGTCATTTGAGAGATTATGAAGACATCCAACTATTAATGGCAGCAACATTTAAAACTGACCTTAAACATTTCTGAGTGATGACTTCTTCAACAAGCTAGCATAGTGTTATCTTTCAACCAGTAGAGGGAGAGTAAGTGTCAACATTTTAAAGGCCCCATTGTGCCAAGACTGGAAGTGAAAAAGTCTTAACCCTTTATGCGCTGTGCAGTTCCGATTCTCTGACTGGTGTGAAGCTTTATATTTGAATTTGAACACTAAATGAAAACCTTACCCGTGCTTACTTCAGCCTTTTAAGGCAGCAGAGAAATGTTAGAAAACAAACAAACAAACCATTGATCATAAACTGGGCCAGTGTGCTGATGCTATTTTTGAAAAGGTCAGCTTTGCATTGAATTTCAAAGACGTTTGACTTTTTTTTTTTTTTTTTGAATGCTGCAAAAACATTTTTATCTATTTTATTCTGGGAGCAGCCTCCCTGTGCCTTAATACACTGTACACTGATATTGTAGTGGTAAGAACAAGCTACTTTGACAGGTCAGAGACAACCTTTTGGTTGGTTTTAATGACTGTAGGAATGCAGGAAAATACAGAGTGTCAACAGGGTTTAGCAAAGCTAAATACAAACTCACTTGATTACACAACACAAGACAGTGTGATGATAGACAGGGAGTTATTTGGGGATTCGCAGTGAGAAGTGAGCTGGCAAGCGGAGACAATGAACTGACAGCAAATAAACCACAGCATACTGTAGGATTAACAAAATAAAGTAGCAATAAGAAAATAGCCAGAAACAGTGCAACTATGGGAGAAAATTATAAAAAAGGAGGACCAAAAACTTCCATTGTCATAATTTTTATCCCAAATAAACACTGTCATGTATGCTAAAACCCACTGGTCTGAACAGAGCAGTGTTGATTTGTTTTTCCTTCAAAAGCTGTTTCATTCATTGTTAAACTGTAAGATTTGGATTTTAATTTGTTTGGTGCCTTTGCAGTGGTCCACATCCTGTAAAGTTTCCTTCCTTACATGATCACGTGTCTCGTGTACTTATGCATGAATTCCCCTTTCCCTTTTTTGACAATTATAAATGAAAGTGCTTCATGAAACTATATTTTTGTATGCACGACAGCACGTGCATAAGGCAAGTTTTGAACAAGCAAAGACAAAAGTAAAAATATTGTAAATCTCTCAATCATCACATGCTGCAGCTCTCATACTACTATTAATGTTATTAAACAATAAATACTCTGAAAAAATACATACTAAGATGCATGAATAAAGTGATAACTAAAAAAAATATACATACATGCTTAGATATGTGAAATCAAAAACTGTTTTAAAATCCCTCACAAGAAGTGACTTAAATTGCAAAAACTGATCTTGAAAAAACTTGAAGAAAAGTTCCCACTATGTCAAGTTGAAACTCTGATGTATCTATTTTTTTTATTTTCAGATGGATCATTGTGACCTGAACACTGCCTTGTGATTTAAAAAAAATATATTTAATTTCTTCAAATTGGCAATTAACATAAAGTAAAAAGGAATAGAATACATTTACATGCTGAAGAGTTCTTAGAACAATTGAAATGGGATCAGATGTTATGTTGACCTGATATGGCTCCAGAAATTTCACAGAACATGTGTGGCGAATTCAGCGAAGGCGTTTCCTTCCCAGAGAGCAGGGGCTTCCTCTGGTTCAGCAAACAGGACGGAGCGTTCTCTATGAACAGCAATGAGTCAGAGGCATTCACAAACCATTGGGGAATATCCCTGCTATCGCCGCTCTCACTCCTCTAACATCTCACCCAAAATGCATAGAGGAGGCATGTATGTGTGTGTGTGTGTGTGTGTGTGTGTGGGTGTGAGAGCGAGAGAGAGCGAGCATCCCCATCTAGATGCGTGCAATGTAAAACTCCACCTATCTCCGCCACACATTCTTCCAGCTTGATATTTTGCTATGAGTTCAGCTGGGTTTGGTTCAAAATTATCAACATCCCTGTCACTTTTGAGCTGAGTACATTTAAAAGCTTCCCTAACTACTAATGCAGGGAACAATTAAGTTATCAAATGGACACAAGCATTATGTAAAAGGAGGGTTATATTGCCAACTATTTCAACAATGTCTGCTTCCTGGAAGTGCAGACGAAATGTCAGGGGCACAATATTTCAAGGCTATTAACTTGAGTGCTTTTTTATTCAGTCTCATTACTTTTTAAACAGCATAGGAAGTCACGGAAATGTAATATTAATTTTTACACAGCTTTCATTTTCATTCCTATGAAGCTGTTTAAAATTCAGGGATTTTCTACGCAGGGGAGGGAAAGGACATATTATTCTATATGGACCAAGGCAGAGTCACATTGGTGCTGGATAATTGTTATTTTTCAACTAATTCTCTCTCCTTCTCTCACACGCTCCCTATATGTATTAGTGCCGTTTGGTAAATGGTGAGAAGATGGATGCAATGCTGGATGGGACCGTCTAGAGGGGAGGCAGGCAGGCAGTTTTCTTTGGCATGTAGGTATTGATGCACACCTTTCCATTGGCCTGTATTCTAACTCTGTAGCACTATTTAGTTCAGAGCAACAAATCTCACA
The DNA here is from genome assembly GCF_037954325.1 of Fistularia commersonii. Lineage (NCBI taxonomy): Eukaryota > Metazoa > Chordata > Actinopteri > Syngnathiformes > Fistulariidae > Fistularia > Fistularia commersonii. The sequence continues at coordinate 19,562,214 of NC_141291.1, read as the reverse complement.
GACAGAGATTGTCTCAGCTGAATAAGACAAATTGAGGAAAAAAGAGAGAGAGTTTTCACTCTATCTTTCTTTTGGGGGGAAAAAGGAAAAAAAAAAACCTGATGAGACCAATTTTGTTCGGGGAGAGTTCCCTAATTTAGGCCCTAATGAGAATATTTCAAATGTGGGGAGTCTTATCATGAAAAATGGCTGGAGAGCATTAATAGTTTATAGTTTGAGTTGATGACTGAAATGAGCTCTCATTGAGCTCTATGGAGTTTTTCTGTCTCGCGATCCTTTTCAGCGGATCCGAACATAATTTCATGGGCCTGCATGATAACCTGGGAAAAGGTTTGTGTCAGAAAAGAAGATCATGCTTTACGTTCAAAAATCTTAAATTGCCACAACCGGAGGTCAAATGAGTATATAGTAAACGTTATATTTCATTTTAGAAAGAAAATAAGAAGGAGGGGATACATCCACTCTTTACAGACAATTTCGACATGGTTCGGTTACCATGGAGATTTCATTTCCAGACCGAATTTGTTTTCGTGTTGAATTTGGATTCGTATTCAGGAAGTTTCCAGTCATTCAGCTAATCTGGGCTTTTTCGGTCAGGCTGCATTTTCCACCAAAGTTACATCAGCATGCATATTCATACAGAGTTATGGTCAAAGCTTATAAATAGGCATTACTACAATGGCGTGTCATGCGCCTGTTGCTATTTGGCCGCCAACCGTCTGTGCGGTAAACACACTGTTGCCATGGCAATAGTCTGAGCAGCTTACAAAACAGAGAAAACAGGAAGGGATTCCCTTTCAGCAGTGATGGCCACAGTGTCACGTGGATTCCCATCAACCTTTCCTTGGCACAGTCGTGGGCTTCCCCTCTTCTGGCTCAGTCAAGCCACTTGTCAGCAGTAAAGCCCCCAAACATGTGGTGGATCTAATTACTGTGCCACCCGGGCCCGAGCTTGGGAAAACCACAAGACGGGTTTTATATGGTTGTGTGCTTTCATCGTACAAACGGGCAGATGATCCCGGCTGGAGTTCATGGGGTTCACATCGCCGGCAAAATGTGCTTAATAATGATCATTTCCTATCTCCATCTGAGCAAGACTACATGGACTCTCTACAAAGAGGTGTAAAATATGGAGGGCTATATATACAGCTCCCATGTCAGCGTCTAGCTCTCAGACTGAGGGCACATTTCCAACATGGCAGATGGTGAGACTGTTAGCGGGGAGGAATAGCTGAAGAGGAAGCATGTGAGTGTGTGTGTGTGTGTGTGTGTGTGTGTGTGAGCGAGAGCGCAAGGGAGCGAGAGAGACAGTCAGATGTACTTGGTGCAACAGCATTTTTGGATAAAAAAAGTTTCTTCGGGGTCCTTTCACTGCTCATCCGTTTACCAAGGCTGACGATGGTGGCGGTGATATATCTGTTATCGCACCGAAAAATGTTAAAGCACAGACAACTCACTGCTTATTATGTATTCTGAGACTTACCGACATATTTATTCTTACACTTAAACACACTTCCTTCTTTCAACTCTAACTTTTGGGAAGCTGCGGCGCGAAGGGAATAAATAGCTTTCCGGTCCGAACTTCAAATAAACCCGGTGCACGATGTCATCCCAGGCGTCCAAATGCCTCTGATATGTCCGGGTTTTCCAAAGAAACATACATTTTAAGTGAAGCCGTCTGTGACAGCGGTACAAAGAAAACACAGCGTTGCACTCTCCAAACCCTGATGTTTCACAGAACCTAAAACCTCAGCCAGTGCCAGGAAGGAAATGTTATACTTCTTCTTCGTTTTTATTTGAATCTAATCAATTCCACATGGAAAAACCTCACGAAATACTTAATATTCCAGAAATTAACATTGTTTTCTGTAACTTCTCTGCTCAGTAGATCCGCAAGGATGCATATCTGAGCAGGGATCCCCGACGGGAAACACATTCAACCAAACCTCCGTCAGATCAGACCTGGCTCGGCTTCTACAACCGAGGGAAATTCTCTCAGAGAGGTTTGCTTTTTTGTTCTAGTGAGGAAACGAGGGTGAGATGAGAGGAGGGGAAGCGGGGGGTTGCCTGAATTGAATCACCATGGCAACTTCTATAACATATCTCTTCCGCAACCCCCGCCCTCCTCCCCTCGCATGCGTGCTCACACGGATTCGAGAGGAAATGAGTTTAGAATGGAGACGGTCATTTGTTTTTGACGACTGCCAAGCAACACAGTCATCGCTGACTTCATAAGTCAAAGTGCTTTCACCATTCTGCATTATCTTACACTCAAGAATGCTAGGAGCGGCTAAAATGCTAATTGTTCATAGCTGCTTGCTGCAAGCAACAAAGAAAAATTATGACAAAATCTTTATGCGTGAGCTAACCCAATTCCATGCTGTTGTGGCGGAATGTAAATGAAACTTGGTCTCCGAGTGCCGCTTTGCCTCTCGACGCAATCTGGGAAGTGAGTTTGCTGAAACAAAATGAGAACTCCGAGACTCCCGGCAGCCCACGTTTATACAGACTGGCAAGCTTAATGCTGAGTTAAAAAAAAAATCATCCCGCAATAGGCTTCAGAAGACATTCGGGAAACCTTTGTATCCAACTGGCAGAAGAGTAATTGGACCTTGACAAATGTAGTGGCTCAAAAGTCATCAGACCTCAGACTTGCATTGTGGGGAAGCAGAATCTGGGCCAATTTTTTATTTTTTATTTTTTTCCAACATAAAAACCAAATGTCCTATGCATGTCCCATAGGAGAAAAGATACGTGATACATGTCTGATGTATCGTCATTCCACCGAACTGATGTGTCATTTTGTAAGTCGCTTTGGATTAAGGCGTCTGCCAAATGACTGCAATGTAATGTAATGTAATGTAATGTAATGTAATGTAATGTCATGTCCGAACCCCAATCTCGAACCTCCAATCTGCGTAACGACAATAAAAGTCTCGAATCCTTGAATGTTTACCATCGGGGAGTGGAATACTTTGTGTTCTACAGACATGTGCTTTTTGAAATATACAGAAGCTGCGTATGCGGCTATTCTGCTATAAATAAAATCCGGTAGTCACAAAGCAAACATGCACACACGTTGAGGAATCCTACTTGTGGCCTGTCTGTGCAGTTTCTTTAAGGCAAAGCGTCGTCAACAGGCAGTTGTAGATACTTGCATGGGCGTTCCAGATTTTTCATCATCGACAGATACCATTCTTTGTTTCTTCAGTGTGGCAGTGGATGATGAAGCCTAAAGAGACCCGACAGCATATGTTTCCCTGCGCAGTAACGACTGCTCCTAGCGCTGTTTTTATGGCAGCCAACCTCTGGAGGCTCTGTGATCAGGGACATGTCCAAGCCTCAATTACAGCTGCCGTAATGAACCTTCCCCACTTAAGCGAGAGCCTCTTTTATGTGATTAACACATCAATGACAAGAGTATATTCACATTGTGCCGCAATATAAAATAAACACAATTTGCATGTCAGCAACAGTTTAAAATTTACGGGCCAAATAATCTATGAAGGACACGGAGAGGAAAGAAGCGCGGGGAAATCTACAAGCAAAAGGTGATGAGGACCAGAGAGAATGAGGGCAGAAAACGGAAAGAGCAGAAGGAGGGAGATGAAGACACAGAAAGAGAGAAATGAGAGAGACCAAAGGCATGTGGAGTTCACGATCACTTTGCTTGACTGCACTGTGATTAAAGCGAAGAGTCCCTGGAGAGAAAGACGGCTCGGGGCCTGCCCAGTCAGTTCTCCCGCTCCCTTGATCTCCTCGATGTCGCCCACAGAAACGTACCGCCAAACCTTCAGGAAGGGCTCCTTTTATTGCACCGGGTCCCACGTCGGCGCCAAAGAATCTGCAAAGCAAGCACAGATTGTTATGGCACAAGCTTCTCTCAATTTAGTGGAAGGAGGTCTGCCTTGGATGAACTACTGCCTGTATGGTTGGGGAGTCTTTTGATGTTTTAATGAAGATATCTTGCACCTTAAAAAAAAAGTCTTGCTGCATGTGAACTTGTCTCCCACCAAAATTAAGGTAAAAATTTGGCAATAGAGATGATTTTTTTCAGAAAGTTTCTTCTTGAAAAGTGCTGCTCAATTCCCACAGGGGCTCTATCATCATTTGGTTCAACCTGAGTGCCTATTCTTTGAGAAATAGAAAATCAAAATCTTGCAGATTGGGAGCAAGGGGAGAAAGACAGAGATAGGGACCGAAAATGTTGTTCTCGATCTTAATTAAATGCGCGCGTCAATGGCAGTGGGCTGATCGTTCTGTCATAGGCCCTGGTCTCCTGCATGACCTTTTTTTCTTCTGGTCAATGACCTTCACTCCTTGTCTGCGCAGTGTCTGACAAGGCAGGAAAGGGCCTGAGGGGGGGGTTAAAGGAGGAAAGACATTACACACATTGAAAGGTGCTGCTTTTGGGATAAGACACCAAAATGCACTCAGCATGCATCGCAGGCGGCCTATTGTTTATTTTTTGGTGTGATCTGTCTAATCATTATTTTTTTCTGTCCTTTATTTCCTTCTATCCACCTTTGGAGGCAAAAAAATAAATGACTAAAATGAAAATAACGACAAAAAAACAAACATAAAAATACACAAAATAACTATACAAAAGAAATATGTACGTGCATTCACCTAACACAAAGTGTACGTCCTTTTAGTTCTCACGCCTACGTCTGAGTGGCACATTGTTAGATGTTTATGGGATACATGTTTCAGAGAAAAGCTTAAATTGCCTTTTCACACCGGGACCAGCGGCTCTATTTAGTCAATGCATGTGAAAACATGCATGACTCGAAGAATTTCTTCTCAATCAACAAGTTATCAAATTGTATCACTGATATCTACAAATGTTGATTGATATCTTCGGGTAAGGCGTTCTTCAGTGATTTCGCCGCGATTAGTCTGAAAGCCAATGAACACGCACAACACAGAAAAGCAGGCGGAATTGTGATGGGCAGAAGTACAGCTAACGTTAAATGCACCATGTACCTGCTGTTGATTTTTCTGGGTCAGTTGTCAGTGGGGAGCCTCGTACGGCGTTCTAACCTGTCAACTTATTATGTAACACACTGGCCCATTTTACCCATATACACTCGAAGGATGGACGTTTCCGCCCCTGCGATCTATTCCACGGGTAACCCATGAATGGCGAAACGGACAGGATTTAAAGCTGGAATTTCTCGGTTGAAGTGCTCAGAATGCAGAGAAGCAGCATGAAAAAAAGTCTGACTCACAGCATTAAAGTGGAACTCGGTCTGTTTTCATCCTGCGCACATTCCATTTTCCATTCATCCGTTAGCTTTCACTGTACTCGTGTTTTTTTGTTGTTTGGACAAATTCATAGTACGGCTTGAGTTGACGAGAAGCTGGGTGACAAGGCAAACACAAAAAGGAGCAAACGCAGAAGTCAAGAAAGCGTCAAAACTCTTTCAGGAAAGCATGCATGGGGTTATGTTTCATCTGCGTAGCCGATCATGTACAGCTTTGCAAGGTTAAAGAAGGCTATTTTTCCATTTGTTTTATTTTGCTTGGGGTTTTCTTGGGTCTCACATCACATCAAAAATCAGATCAGATTTCTAACCCTCTAAACCTGGGAGGGTTTTCTTACAGCATTTATAGCAAGCTATCATAAAATTCATTTGAACCATGAAATGTAATAATTAAAGAAGGTATCGGTGAGACGCTGATGTGAAATACAGTGGCAGTAAAGGCAAAACAGGAAGCAGAGCATGAGGCACTAAACATGTACATGTTGAGGCACGCACAGAGGACGGACGGCGAATATATTGGCGGAAGGATGCTGAGTTTGGAACTACCTGTTCGGAGGCCTAGAGCACGACCAAAGAGGAGATTTACAGATGGAGTAAAACAGGACACACGGTTAGTTGGTATGTGAGGAGAGGATACGGTGAATGGGGTTAGATGGGGGAAGATGATTTGCTGCGGCAACGGGTGAAGGGAGCAGCCGAAAGGAAAACAAGGCACAGCAATAATTCAACCCACTCTTATAATCATGTCGCCGTGTCCATAGGAGGAGGATCGAACGCTTCTTGGCAACAATTTATAATAATAATAATAATAATAATACATAAAATCGAGAAGAAACACAAGTCCAATACCATGTGTGACTAGATAAGGGTAAGAACGGGAGCCTGCGTAAATATCTGCCGCCCCCTGTAAATCACCACGCAAAAAAATGCACAAAAAAGCCATCCATCACATTGGGAAAAGTCTCCGTTGAGGTTGAAAGGTCAGAGGGCTGGGTTTTGTTTGAAGGTCGCTCCACTCCCAGGGGATATATTTTAACATTCTCTCGGCGAGACGGGACGAGAGACCATTAGTTCTGTCCGCTTCCTCAGCCTATGGGTTTTCTGTACTGTTGGTCAACAGACTATGTTCCCAGAAAAGGCTCAGCTCCAGTGGCCCTGGCGTAACCCCTCTGCTGCTCGCCATCCTTCATCCTGAGTGATACCTCTCTCCCGTCGTGTCAAGTCTTTTAATCCAAACTCCCCGCTCACATATATATCAAAGTGAAAATGTTACACCGTGGCAATTTTCAGCTTCTTCACAGCTTCTTGGTCAATATATCTCATCAGGAAGCAAGAGACAAATGACCTCCTGGGCATTGACCTCGTTGAATTTTTATGGCAACTGGAGACAATAGCAAGAACCTGAAGTTCAATTTCTGCCCCAGGTTTTTTGACCAAGCTATTAAATACAGTATCAGCGCCACGTAATTAGATCATTACTGCATTCATAGACTCAAAGATTCATTCCCTCATTTAATTTCTGTATGGAGGAACTGAGATTACATACAAGCACTTAGAAATTTACTAAATTTGTAAATGATGCAAACCATGTTAACATAATCTGGCACATAAGGGTGATTTAAAAATTAATGAGCCTTTAAATTTTTCATTCCAAATGCGATTCTGATCTCACCGTGGAGCACTATCTTTGCAGCACAACGCAGATGAGCCGCAGACAGCAGACTTTGGCTGCAAAGACACGGAGACGGGATTCATGTGTAAAAATCCACTCGCCGCTGCCCGGGAGATATAACAACCAGGAAGCAGGTTTTAATGAAGTGTTGATCTCTAATGAATGCTGGCTACTCCCCATAAAATTAGCCTCTCCTGATAAGTGGCCTTGAATCCTCATGCTACCGTACCCTCCACACTGAAAGCTGCATTTTTAAAGATTCCTCCCATGTCAAACCCTCCTCCTCCACATGCAGTCTCAGGGGCTGGGGCAGGAGCACGGGCCGGTTGTGCTAAATCAGCATTTCAAACTTGCTCTCTTGTCAATTATCTGAGGGTGTGTTTCCCTCTGAGTTGGCGCACACAGGTTTCATTCGACTGGAGGGATGTAAGGTCAACATGGCGGTAGATGACATCACCCTCAACACAAAGAGGGAGAGCAAATAAACAAAGAGAGAGTGCTTGAAATCTGCATCGGCTATGTTGTCATTAAGTGGCATTCGAGCGCTGATGGTTACCATGGGAGGCATTCAAGTGAAGAACACAAATTAAAATTCCATCAGTCAGTGTGAAATGATGTGCTATATTGTTTCCATTCGCTCCCGATGTCCTATCAGAAAAATGTGTTAAATTTCTATGTACACAGAGGGGCTGTAGTACATTTCATAACTAATCTTATTGACTTCTAAATACTAAACGTGTTTAGTATTAGGGTACGTCTTGTGCGTAGCTGGTATGCTTGGCCTTTCTCTGTACTTTTCAAACACAGATATCACGGTAATATATCTCAGGGATTACAGCAAGGGGAGTAGGAGGACTGCTTGGTAAAAACGTGCCATCTTGCATTCTCAGTTTTGGTGGGAGTCCAGAAAAGTCCAATCTGAAAGGAGCCAGACACTCTGTAACAGTTCTGAGGAAAATTCTTCTATTTTTCTTCTGTGAATTTGGTTATGATGTAAGACATTTTAAAAGACAGATTGGTGTGTTGTTGACAGCAGAGCTGTTGTCATGCAATTTTATTTTATTTTATTTTATTTTATTTTATTTTATTTTATTTTATTTTATTTTATTTTATTTTATTTCATTTTATTTTATTTTATTTTATTGTATTTTATTTTATTTTATTTTATTTTATTTTATCCATCACAAACTCCATGACAAAGTTTGCAGATGACACCACTGACTTATCATGGGAGTCAACTTGATACTCTGCAAACAACCTTGCTCTCAATACCAAAAAAAACAAACAAAAAAAAAAAACAAAGAAGGATAATAGGAAAACAATATTGCTTTATACACTGAATAGAAAGAGGATCAGGATTTTCACTATCTAAGAATCCACCGGTAACAAAATAAGCTCCTGTTGTCCTACCGCTTATCCACTATGTGCTGTCATACTGCATCACAGTGTAGCATATCGGCTGTTCATCCACGGACAAAAAAAGGTTGCAATGCATCATAAATATTGCACAAAAACAAAAAAATCAGCGGCCCCTCCCTCCCCAACCATTCCTTCAGGAAATCGCTGACAAGCACTATCTCAGCAGGGGCAAAACATTGTCAAAGACCCTCAAATCCAGGTCATCATCTGTTTGACCTGTTGCCAACAGACAACTTCTATTTATAATTGTGAATACATGTGTATAGTATATGGATCTGTGTGAGTGTGCGTTTTCTTCAATACTGTACCAGAGGGTTGCAAAGTGAATTTGGTTTTCAATAACACAATGGCAATTAAGGCTTTTTTTTTTTAAACTTTTCCATCCATCCGTCTTTTGCTTCTTGTCCTGCACTCAGGGTCGCGGGGGATGCTGGAGCCTATCCCAGATGTCACTGGGGAGAGGAGGGGTTTGTCACCACTCGATCACGACATATAAAGACATACAACCATTCACTTTTATTCAAGAGTTGAAAGATTAGGGTGATAACCTAAACACAGCACAGAAAGCCCCCCTTGTCAGAATCAAACCAGGGACCTTCTTGCTTGAATGCAGAAATTCCTCACAATTTAAAGACCGTGGTAAAAAGCACATCTTATTTTTCCTCATAACTGAATTTCCATCGTTATATAAATATTAAAGGTAACTCCACAAGTTAACCCTCAATTCACTTCTTCTTTTGGTTTTTTCCTTCATGGGTCGCCACGTTGAATCCACCTTTTCCATCTAACCCTATTCTGTGTATTCCCCCTTTTTCACACCAACTATCTTCATATCCTCTCTCATTATGTCCATAAATCTTCTCCTTGGTCTTCCTCGAGACCTCCTGCCTGGCAGCTCCATTTCCGCCATCCGTTTATTGTCCATTATTTTATTGAAAAGATTTTAAACTTTTTTCTAAAAGTGACAGAGGAAAAGTTTCCATTTTAATTGGACAGACATGGATTTCCAAGAGCACTGCACCAAAAAGCAAATAATATTCATTATTTATTCATGTCAAAAAAAATCGAGAACTTTCTGCAGTCATCTGGATATTATTCAATGAGTATTTCAATTCAATCTTGAATTTCATTATTGTAATACATCCCTATACATTTATATATGAATATCTCTTTTTAGCTCCTATACATAAGTTTTATGGTGTAATTTGGATGGACTCTTGTGGAAAAACCCTTGTCTTACTTTAATAAAAAATAAAATGAAAAAAAAAAAAACCCTCCCATGACACACAAGAGCATTTATTTAGCATAAATCTTCGCTAACCCCTAAATGTGCAGCCAAACCCTGGCTTGCCACCGCACCAAATAGATGATATATGGAACATAAATTGTATTTACCATCTAAATTGCTTCCCTACAATGCCAAGTTGACGACAGAGATTAATCGGCTAAAGAGCTAAATCGTCCCCCTTTTCAATAAGGTGGCACATCTCAGGCCGCACGTTTCCAACTTAAAGGCAACATTTGTATTCCTGAGCAGCATCTTCTGCTTTATGATATTGCCACCAGGAGACTGCGAGCAGGGGCCTCGTCACCACGTGTGGGCTTCGATGCAACCATCATCCATTTCTCCCGCTATCTTTTTAACATTACACAGTCTAATAAATGTGCTGTGTGCTCTGTGATGCCGCCTCATACATCAGGCAAAGTGACCCGGGTCAGTGTATCGCCAACCACCAAGGTTACACTCACTCCTTCCGCGCCCACCAACAGGGGAATATTCCGTTCGTCTTTTTGTCATTCAGAAATATTCAGTCACAAAGTAACACCCTGTCTCGTGTTCCTTTTTGAGCGTCTATAACAACGTCTCCTCTGAAGGAAACGTCAAAGGTCTCGAACCACTGTTTTGATCCATCAGATCACAATTGAAAGAAGCCCTTGAATTGAAACAGCTGGTTCGCCTTCCTGCTGTTGTTGCTCTACACCGGGTTATGCCACTGTTCTTTAGTTGCTACATCAAACACACTGTCGCAGTTTCTATGCGTTTGGATGTGTGTGTGTGAAGCTGCACTGTTCACCATGCGCGCTCTCCTGCAGATGGAGGATGAAAGAACGTTCAAACTGGAGGCCGGCCAGTACAATTTGGTTTACCATAGTTCCTTGGCAGTGAACATGCTTGCACACACACACGCACGCACACACAGCTGATCATTTTGTTTTGAGATTGTGTTATTTTTCAGGACCGATCCCATCTTGGCAGCTCATGTCCGGCTGCCTCCCAGCGATCACTCATCGGAGGCGAGAAAATCAGCGGCGCCCTCGGAAACTCAACACACTGATTGGTGCCAGATTGGAACGAGGCCTCGGAGTCGGAGACAAGCTAAGCTACACTGTTGATTTAAGGGAGGTATATAATTGTCCCTGACCATTTTTACCTTTTTATTCCTTTCTGATGAAACACAGGAAAAAAAAATCAGAACTACACGACCAGGTCCAGTATGGACAACCCTGAAAACACAGCTCTGACAACAGCACCTCAGAGGAATAGACTACTTGATGTATGGTCGCTTGAGATACGTGCACTTTCTCTTTTTAATCTGCCAGATATTCTGCCGGGGATGGAAATGAATAGACCCCTGCTCTCTCTCTTGTGTGTGTGTGTGTGTGTGTGTGTGTGTGTGTGTGTGTGTGTGTGTGTGTGTGTGTGTGAAAAAGGTGGGGGCGTCTCACTCCCAGGGGAAAGGGTAATGACTGTGCCACTAATAGAGAGTCATTATAAACAACTTTAGCAGATCAAAAACAAGATGTATTCATTGAAGTCTGAGGAAGAGAAGGATGTCCAGTGGATCAACAAGCCTTTCAGCAGCTGCCCGTGTCTGTTGTAGGGATTCAACAAAGATCCTTATAAACGTCCAGTTCCTCCTTTGAGAGTGGGCCTCTTAACTTTTCAAGGTACGTGTTCCACGCATGCAATAAATAAGAGTGTACATCTGCATAAAAGGCATTTCGGACAAGATCTCTATGTTTTTACCGAGCTGGAGTTGAGGATCAAGTCTGATGTTAGCAGACACAAAGACCTGTCGCCAGTTACATTATCTCCATGCTCAATTTGGTTGCATCTAGAATATATAATACAATTGCCGATGCACCGTTTCCATGATATCCATTACCATTGCATCATACAGAGACGATTGTAGCCATGCTATTCTGTATTTTTTTTCCACCCTGCAAACGCTGAATTTCATCAGAGTGCCGGATGTGTTTTGCCACGACATTCTGTGTAAAAATGGCAGCAAATACATTTTTGCCTGAAGCGGCGTCAATGTATGCACTGGTCAGGAAGTCAGATCCAAGTATCCGTCTGATTTTCACAACAAAAGACATTATCATGAATGATATCAGTTTTGAAAACAGAAAAAAGGAAAAAAGTGACTCATCTGTGTGAGCGTTTCCGGTCCACTGCGACAGAGCATTTAGAAGAGAGATTCTGAATACGGGAAGTAGAAATAACTAAGCCACCAGATCAATGAAGGACAAAAATCAAGGGAAAAAAATGACCGCGTCTGAAAGTCACAATTGAACTTAATATCAGTCTGAAGATGAAACAAAATCAGTCAAAAAAGAAAAACAACCTAGAAGAAGCTGGCAAAAGCACTCGTCTGACGGTAACATTAGATTCTGAGTTTTTTTCTGACCAGAGGGGATCTGATTTGGTGTCCAGACCCAGTAAAAGCATTCTAGAATGCACCTCCAAAAGCAATTAGATAGTCTCACTAAAATCAAATCTGTCTCTCTGCATGATTCTTTTGGTTTTTCTCTGATTGACCGTATTCTATCACTTTCTACTAAACTATAAAATGAAATGTTGCATGACTTTGCAGATGAAGAATTGTACACAGGCTGATTTCAGATAAGCTACATCGAAAAGCCTTTACACCTTTAAGTAAACTGAGGAACTGATAAATGTCAATGCATTGAGTGATGAGTTCATGTTCTGAAATGTCCAGCACGAGAATTTCTCATTTGACAATAGCATAGAAATTCAGTAAAAAAAAAACATTGGAGATCAAGTATGCTCTACGGTTGTATTACACTTTACTTTCACCTTAATGCATTTTGAACATGCAGAAAATAGTTTTAATTCCGCCTTAAGGTTAATTTGATTACAGGTACAGAATTGGTGGCCAAATCTCAATTGGTTGATTTAAGCAAGTGAAAGTAAATACATGGATCAGTGATATAAGATTTGAAAGTACAAGTGAGTGTGTGTGAAATGTTTCAATGTAGGTAAAAAAAGGGGAAAAAAAAGGGAGCTGAGTTTTAAGGGTAATTGTTGTGAGGAGCAGAGATCAATGCATGGACGCTAGTCATCAAACATTATCCACATCTCAAACAATTGGAGAAATAATGACGCTATTCTGTTGCGGCTTGTCAGTCAAAACTTGTTTACCAAGCTGAGAATCTCTGGTGAAGTTCATCTGGTCAAGTCCCAGACTAGGTCCTTGTTTCAGCGGGTTGAATATGTGCACAAGTTCGTGTGGTAAGTGTGTCATTTTTCATTCCCTAAATTAGCTTGTGTGTACGTGTCTGTTATAGCGGTCACGAGCATGAATATTTTCTTCCTGCTCTTGCCAAGCCAATATTTATTTCTTCACCCGTTACCTTAAATCTTTGATTACAATGTGGCAGGATTCCAAAATCCTTAATGGGTGAGTGATTTAGGAGCCTATATTATTTTCCTGCTGCGTCCTGCCTGTGTGCAGGACTAACAGACTCTAAGGATTGTTAATGACTTAATTATGGAGATAAGAGAATATTCAGGAACAATACTGGCAATGATTAATGTAGAGTCACCGCTTTCTTTCTCTCACATTATATAAATTAAGCCAAATCTTTACATGTCCACTGACTTAAACCCTTTATGTTTGAATTGTGTTTTTTGTGAGTAGTAATAATAACAATAATAATGATAATAATAATAATAATAATAATATACACAAAATCCAACACACACAGTACATACAGTATTATACTTTGAAAATGATCTGTTTCATCTTGATTCAGATGAATGGATTTTTATTTGTCTGTGTGATTAAAATGTTACTTTGTGACTGCGTATAGATAGATAGATAGATAGATAGATAGATAGATAGATAGATAGATAGATAGATAGATAGATAGATAATATTAAATCATAATATAAAAAATGGTTATGCAATAATTCATTAAGTTGAAGATAATTTTATTAATACTTTTATTTTTATTATTAATGTTTGTTTTTTTTTCTCAGCTTTAAATGTTGGTTACTTATCTGTCTTTGGGTCTACCATTTGGCTGAAATTGCTGAATGACGTAGGTGGCCATAAACCAAAGATTCATCATGTTTTATTTTATTTTTTTTTGTTTTTTCCTTTCTTTTTTTCCCCCCTTGAATCATGGAATGTCTTTTTCGGTACATTGAGTTGAGCTGATAGTAAATTTAATGCAGTGTTGCCATTCCACAAAGGAGCCGGAATATAATTGCTTACACTGCTTTGGCAAAAATATTCAGCATCCTACTAAATGTTTTTTAGTCTTATGAGGCACCAAAGCCCCTCTTAACACCTTCAAGAACGCAAAATATAATTTCTCCTCCTTTTATTCTAACATCGCTCAGGGTAGAGTAAGCTGCTCTCCAAAAGCCAAGTGTCTATTCAACAGGGCTGATCATGTTACATACAAATTATGAAACTATAATAGTGCAGTGATTCAGTGACAAAGCTAAAATGCCAAGTATTTGACCTGAAGGCAAAAAAAACGTTAAGACTCAGTTTTAGGGTCAACGTCCCAAACATGATACCCACCTGGCCCGTGATGCGACAATGCCAAAATCGCTTCACATTTCTCCCAGACGGCTTCACGCATGAGGGCGCTACCCCCGAACCCCCCCAGGCCCCTTTCCCCCTGATTTATGGTGCTATGGTAGTAAAACGGCAGACTAGGATAACATGGGTGGTAATAAATGACTATAAGACAACGACGAGCAGCTGTTAATGCTACAGACATTACATTAAAAAATGAAGGGCTGCAGTGATTTTCCCTGATTTATACATTTTCTGGAGGCCACACATTAATGTGTGTCAAGGCAAGGTGGGGATTCATGTGTGACCATTATTCTTTTGTAATGAAAATGTTGCAATACACTCCAACATTGAAAAAAAACAAAAAACAAAATGTGCTATATCTGGTAAAGAGTTGCAATATCACTATATGATATGAAAACACATAATATTGTTTTTAGTAAGAGCAAGGAATAGTAGCAGGGGAGCTTTTACTGTATTTGGTCAGAGTGTTTGCTATCATACTGGCTCTTTCGGTTTAAAATAAAAAACAAAACAAAACTGAATTTGTTTTCATAGATAAAACACTGCAGATGGTGCATGGATTGAATTAATAGTATATTTTTTTGATTTTCGGCTCTCCACATTTCTCAAAAAAGGAAAAAAAAAGTTGTACGTTAATGTTAGAGCACGCAGCCACACACATGCACATACACTTACACATACACATATGCATACTCGTACACATAAGCGTACACATACACACACGTACATGTATGCACACACACATACACATGCACATACACACACATGTACATGTACGTATATACTAATACACATACACATATACGTACGCATACATATGCGCATAAAGATACACATACAGGTACACATACACATACACATACGCGTAAACGTACACGTACACATACACGTACGCATACACATACACATACACATACACATACACATACACATACACATACACATACACATACACATACACATACACACACACATACACACACACATACACACACACATACACATACCAATACACATACATGTACACGTACACGTACACACATACACATAAACATACAGAGACCCAGACACATACACACATATACATCTACAAATACACATACACATACACATACACATACAACACGTACACGTACACGTACACGTACACGTACACGTACACGTACACGTACACGTACACGTACACACAACAGCAGCATACACTTTTAACCATTGCTAAGAGGCAACACAGTGTAATAGCTCAGTAATACATGTATGCAGTCATCAAGCATTGGGAGCGCATACAGTGGGACTTTGATACTAACTACAATATCTGACCAGAAAACATGAACTGAAGATCCATCATAAGTTCATTTGCAGAATGTGTTTTTAATCACCTATGGTTTATATCCAGTTGGCATGGTGGCTCCTGCACTCTGAAGTGCAGGACAACCACTTGCAAGTAGCCAAAGTAGTAGTCATTGTAAAAGACAAGGAAAATAAAGGAATACACTTTTATGTGTTTCACTTTAATTTTAATGTTACAGAAATAGGATCAATCTGATTATTGTAACGTAAAAAGGCATACATATTTATCTGCTATCTTTACAAACTGCACGTGTCAAGCGTCATGCTACACAATGTTGGCTATGTAAAAAAAAAACATTAGTAGCCTAGGAAGCTTACCTCAAAAAAAAAAAATTAAATTCATGAAAAATCCATCAGTGCAGAAAATGCATACATGAATGCAGAGTCGGTGTTTGACCTTGTCTCATATATTTTTATGGTGTCTGGACAAACAGCACTGCTCTGGACGAGCATTTAACACAGTTGAGAAAAAGGATCATGGTCTATAAACAGGGTTGTATCACCGTGTATAACATTTTCTTTCACTCTCTCTTCACACACACACACACACACACACACACACACACACGCGCACACACACACAGATTCCACCCTTGTCACATTCATCCACATGCTCCCATCCATAACAGATTTAAACGGCCAGATTGGAAGTAATGACTCAGTTTGTAACGGCTCAGATTGATGACTCTTTTCAGTCATGTAGTCATCACTGAATGAAGACTTTTAAACCAAGAAGTCAGTGTTGGTTAGGTTTCCTAATTCATTCAGTCAACAAGTCATCCCTTTAAGTTAGTTCCATAACCATCACACGGGAACTAAAATACAAAAGGCACTCTTGAAAGAAAGCTGAGGCAATGACAGTATGAATCAGAGCATTGATACCTTCAATAATCACCTGTTTGTAAGCATTCACTTTCCTGACGGGCTCATTATTGGCTAAATGATTTTCAGAGTATAGAATTTTGCTTCAATTGAAATTCAACCTCGGCTCATGCTGGCTTGGTTGGTTTGAATGCCATCTTTCTGCTCTTCTCTTTACGGCCATGTGATGTTCTGACTATCAGGTATCACACATCTTCTTGGTCACAATATTACAAATTCACTTAAGGCAATAATGACATAATGTAATATGTGAAAAACCTGGACTCTGGTTAGGTTAAGAGAATGAATCTCTGTCTGGGTATAAAAAATTCACTCTAAGATATTGCTTTCTATACATGTGCAAAAAAAATATATAAAATGAAAACACCCTTTTTTTGACTTAATTGACCAATACTGTGTCTCCCTCAACCTCAGATCTCCTTCCTGGGGGCTTGAAGGTCCTTAGTGGAGAATAACAAGAATTGCACTTTCACTCTCTGTTGATATGCATACACAACACATATATAAATATGCATCATTAATCTGTAATGAAGTTTCTGCAAACATTCTTTGACTGCTTTTATGAATTCATGATTCATTCATTAATGATGAAAAACAATTGTTACTGATCAAAGTCTCAAATGTTAAACTCCAAAATGGTACAAGTGTATCTGCTTTTAGAAATGCAATAACTGAGATCCAATGCAAGTAAGTGCTGTATATCAGTAAACAGTCAATGTGGGCATTGGACAGTCAATGTACATATTGTGACGGCATGGAATTGAAGTCTTAAGAGCACAGAATGAGGAATACCAGGTTCGTTGGTTGATAAGGTTCGATAATGGTTTGACGTCTGATACTCCATTCTAAAAATCAAACCAAACCCCCTCCCCTCCAACTCATCGCTGGACCCTTACTTGACATTTTCTCTGTAAATGTACTTGAAGAAATAATGGGGAACAAGAATGAAGGCTAAACTTTAGCTTGCACTTTCTCAGCTAGCTTTTTCAAAGGGGTTATCAGCCATCACCAGCGTTTTTATCTATTTATTTTTCAGTGTTCACCAATTAATCAATTCAATGAATATCTTGGCAAAATTAGAAAAACAAATTTCAAAAAATTTGGACAAAAAAGGCAGTTTTAAGCCTGGCAGCAGAACTTTGAGTTTTTTAAAGAGTTTAGTTTTTCAGTATTGAAGAAAAAATTCCGGGTCAGAGAAAATAAACAACATGCTTTTCACCTCGGCCTAAAAAAATGGGACAAAACAATCGTTGAAACAAGTCATTTATGAGACTGACATGTTGTAGCTGTTAGGTCAAAAACAACACATGACCGGTCAAAAGCGTGGCGCTCACCTGTTGTAGATGCCAATGCCCCATTCCTTCATTGCGACCATAGGTTTTCAGCGTAAAAAACACAACACAGTGGTGACAGTAGGAAAAGTGACAAAACATGGTTTGCTTTACACGACCAAGGAAAATTAGTTTTGTCATCGGCCTCCCTCTTTCCTTATTTCCAGACGTGTGGGCTGAAATTTGTGGCTTCAGAAGATTTCCCCAAAATAGGAAATCAAGAGAAGAGCTTTAGTTATGAAAGGAATGTCTTTCTACACACCGTTTTCAAGCTAACGTTCTCACATTCAAGGTGAATTACAAGGACCCTTTTATTAGCAGAGTGTGGAGAAATATCATTTTATAAATATTTTTGGAGTTATAAGTGAGTTGTGAAATCTCATTTGCAGTGAAGCGCAATACGAATCTTCACTTTGTAGAAGACAGGATGTTTATCTAAGGAATTCTGCCCCTTTTCCGTTTTGTTTTGTTAGTTGTTCTTTTTTTTATAATTTTTTATTTATTCATGACCTACTGTCTATCCATTGTCTCCCTTGTCAGCAGCAGGGAAAGCAAGGCCATTCCTGTCCCACATCAAATTCAGAGTCAGATCTATATTTTTTGCAATAAAACAGACATGCCACGTTCAACATAAAGTAAATGTGTGCCTCATATGAACTGTTGGATTGGCATGAATATTTATGGCATCATAGTGGGAGCTACAGCATGTGAGGTAATTACATTACATATGGAGAGAATAGATGTGAGTCATGGCATATTTTACATTCTGGTGTACAAATTGGCTATTGTACTGGAGATATAAAAAGCTCCCTTGAATTAATGGCTTCCAAATGGGCTCAGATTTTCTTTAAACCAAGTGAAGCATCCGCAGCGCCGTATGTCAGGGCCCCTCAAATCAACACTTGGTTTATGAAAGAAAGTAACATTTTAGCAGTTGCTTTCTCACGACATATGATCCTCTTGTGCAATTTGACATTGTAATGTTGGAATTGCGTGGATCACTACTGGTGATACTTAAGCACCGAGAGGAAAATCATCACTGCAAATTTGCCTGTAATGCACCCATTACTTTATAATGACACCAAGTGTTCAATTTCACAGTGGTTGCATGAATTCGTAATTACCACATATAGATTTCCCAGTGTTTCCTGATTGCAGGAGAAACAAACTGTATTCACTACTGCCCGGGGTCCAATAACCAGATGTGGAATAGTCTCCAGTTTGCCAGCTACATCTCTCCCAAATGAGCTTCAGTTGGCTCCAATGGGAAGTGTTTTCCAGTTAGCTATCTTGCCACAATCAATACTCCACCTCCTCTCATAATGTTGAGAGAAACCCAAACTTCTAATGAGGGACTTTTGCAGCCATGTTCCCCAAGCCCTGTAATGCATGCGGTCAATATGTGAGAGGATGTGCTGAATGAATTAGAGAGTAAGGAGAGAGAGAGGGAGGCCAAGGGGATGGTGGTATTAGATAATAAGCACGAACGGTTTGGCAGTCTGGACCTGACCCACATACAGTTTATGTCAAACTGTCTCACCACACTATCTTTGCACATTCTTTGACTTTCACTCTGCTTCTTTCACAGATATGTGTTTTTTTTTTTTTTCTTAAGCCCTTAGGCCTGGCCCCGGTAATTAAATCAATATATCATTTGTAGAGGTTAACTGCTTGCACCAATAAAATAAAATAAAATAAAATAAAATAAAATAAAATAAAATAAAATAAAATAAGTTATTTCATTGTTCATTCATTATTTATTATTGGTCAAGGTTCTGATACTTAAGACCATAGTCTGAGACAACAAGATTGGTACAGGCCAAAATGATGCACAATACCACAAATCTAAAGTTTCCTCTACATATCTAAAGCCCTTTGGTATTTTAAAGGATTCTCATTGAATTGTAATGAAATGAGCATGCCAATGTTATCTGATGAACTGATTGCGGAGGTAGAACGCATCTATTTCATCCAACTGCCTAAAGTGACCATGGAGGCTATTTTTGCACTGCTTGCAGAACACGCTGCTGCCACGCAGTGCGTTCGATTGCATAAGAAAATCGAGTCACTGAGCTCTGAAGTTGTGCGTTGAGCAAAATACCAATACCACAATATTTATACAGCCGAATCAAAATGTACAGTCCTGAGAACCGAGGAAACCACACTTTGAAAATCACGAGATACCGACATCCTGGCTTCCAAGAACAGCCACAGCCATTAGAGCGAATTTTATTTTTCTGGTCAAACTGTGGAATTGTTTTGATAGACTTACACAGAAGGGCTATAAAATTGTGTTGTTGTTTTTTTCCCACTCCGACTCTCTGCACAGCCACTGATATTATTAGAATTCATTCTGTTTGGTCTGAAATCAGGACAAAAGTACCTGTAATATTTGATTATATTTTTTTCTGGCAGAAAACTCCTGTAATTTGTTTGATTACGTCATATGCAGTGAAACCCCCTTCTCTAAAATAAAAATAATGAATATTTTCCCTTAAATAAAGGCTATACCTGAATGTTTTATATGCGTGACTTCATTTATCCCAAGCGGGGATTTCATCAGCCTGCTCGCTGGTCTTCCTCCGTCCCCTGAATTTCACAGTGCAGGTCACGCACCCAATGCCATCAGTGTGTCATTGATATAATACTTCCTTTGTTCACATGTTATGAGCAGCAATTATTGCAAAATTCAAATAGGAGCTGCTAGTGGCAGGAAGGTTTTTCAAGTATTCGTTCAAATTAAATTTGCATCATTAGCATATGAAGGGAACCTAATTTTAAAACACCCCAAGATGCTGACCACTAACCCTCCAAAAGCAGCCATTGAAGCCAATTTTATTTGTGTGTGTGTGTATGTGTGTGTGTGTGTGTCGGTCTGCTTGCAAATGTATTTGTGAGCCAGTAGACGTCAGAGCACGGACATCAGAAAGATCCCATTCCATAAGTTTCAGTAATGCTTCACTAATTGTTACTTTCACAGTTGCGTCTGATGACGGAGTGTGATCTCTTTATATCTTTCCATGCATTTTTTTCTCGGTTTGATGGCACATTAAACCATTTAGGATAAATACGCTCCTCTTACCAGCTGCATGTTACGCATTTAATCAACCAAGCCAGCCAATTAATGAAAGCAAAAAGCCACACTGTCGTCAGCTAATAGAGATTAACACACCTTGGAGAGTGTCCTTTTCCACAAAAGAACTGCGGAATTAACAGCTTCTTCAGACACAGTCCTCCATTCTTGTAAATGTTAAGCTGAGTTGAATGCAGGCATGTTGATACACACTCCGGGTCTTGGCATGGTAAAAAAAAAAGAAAATAAAGAAATTGAAATGTGCTTCGTTCATTGAAATTTTGGACGTCTTTTGTTCTGGAACCTTTTTATTTATTCAGTGAAGTTGCTCTAAGGGCCATTACTATTTTCTTTTTGTCCTGTTAGTGTGTGTGTGTGTGTGTGTGTGTGTGTTCATCGCCAGGGTTCATTTGTGATGAGAAATGCCATCTGGCTCAGGCACTGAAGGCTCTGTCAGAAAAGAAGCAAGAGGTGGGCGCGGCCACAGGGGAGAAATTATGTCTGTGTAGGTGCAGCGTGTATCTATTGACCCGTGTTGAAAAAAGACGACAGACAAAAAGAATGTGCCAAAATAGACGACTGTTACTTGTGTGTGTTAGCAAAATGAAAGGGACTAGGCTTTGCAGGACTATCGTACAGCCCGTGCGGCTCGATATTTGGCTGCTTGGACTTTTTCAACATTCCTATGAAGCGATTGTTAGTTGAATTGGATGGAAACTAGTGTCGTGAAGCACCCAGAGCTGCAATCAAAGACTGGTTAAAAACTCTTCTGTGAAACACATTTAGTCCATCAGTCTCCTGTCAGCCTTTAACACAATTGATGATGTAAGGTAGCTCCTTTTTCTTCCCATCTCGGTTATTACTCTTCGCTTGGCAGCCTGCCAGTGGTTTGTGTAAACCGTAGTTGTCCTTGCTGATGTGCTTTGCTGTTTGGTGTACAAACAAAAGTGACAAATACCCTCAAGTCCAAAAAGGGCCATTATCTACTGCTTCTTATGCGGCGCTGCATCCATCTTTTTATGACCGCATTATGTGTACTCACATGAAACAGTTTGACTCGGAAATGATGAATGGCATTTGATACAAAATGGATGTACTGAAATGTGTCAAGGACAAGGATTACAGCAGACATCGGTTAGTATTGAAATTAAGAATATATTTATATCAAACAATACGCAGGAATGCAACCTCTAGGAGTCATTTATTCTCAAAAAACAAGATTATTTGTTTTAGAACAGCGTAAAATCTGAGTCAGTAAGCTATCCAGTGCAAGCTGTGGTCACCGATATTTCCAAATTAAGATCATCTGTGATATCTGAGGGAGAGGGAAAAATAAATACATTATTATTTTTTCCTTTTTTCCCTCTTTAGGATCAGCAGATTAGGTCGTCAATCACATGTTCATCTCAAAACAAATTCAGCATCTTACAAGCAAAATATTCACAGCGTCCTCTCGAAATATCGAAAATGTCTTGCGCTCATTCTGGCTCATACTGTTGCTTCCTTCACAATGATTAGAATATATTATAACGATAGTATCATGATGATATGTTTTCAATAAATAAATGAATAAACAAAATGAACAAATAAATACATGGATAAATAACTAATAGGTGACATGCTGTTGTGGTGGTTAGCGCCTCACAGCAAGTATTTTATTCCAGGGTCACTCACTAGAGTGATGGATGATAATATTATTAATATGTAATATTAATATGTTATACAGACGTAATATTGTCATTAAAGGCCAAGAGAACATATTATTATATTATCTTATATAACATTATTATCAATTATTATTAATAATAAATATATGTTTATTATTATTATTATTAGTAGTAGTAGTAGTAGCAATAGTAATATTAGAAATGATAACAATAATAATAATAATAACCTCTACTTCTACTTAATATTAATAATCATAAAAAATATGTCAATTACTTAGCTTGGAGGTCCAGCCATCCAAACACACATATGACACAATGCTTTATGACTACTCTCAGTGAATCAGTGAATCATATTTTACCCTCATTTATTTATTTTTGAAATTGTGATTTTAGATAGACCATGCTTCCCTTTGCTGGGTACTGCTAAGTAAGTGACATGATCATGGTAGTTATCACAATGAATTCTAATGGACAGGTTCATGCCACTGGACGTCACAGTTCATACATGATTCATGTGTCATAGCAGTGAGGTTACAAAGACTAGAGAGATTGGCAGCACTGCGGTATCAAATTGGCAGCAGTAGAGTATGCCAGTGTAAACACAGGCACCCTATAATTCATTCTGACATTTGCTTACAATTCCATCAGTAAACACACATAGTTAAACATGTGTATGTGAGATGGCTAATTGCCTTTTAGCAAAGCTTCATTGAAGGTACTTTGTGACACAGAGAACCAAATACCATGTCCCTGGGTCACACTGCTATATTTGGAAATGCATGTTTCTTTTAGATACCAAGTCAGGCATTCGAGAACATCGTTTTCCCCTTCGATCGCCCTCCTGCTTTTATCCTTCTTTCCTCTTGAGTGATACCGCGTCTCCTGCTTCTTTGCACAGGTTAAGGGAAAGTTGAGACGAAGTTCAATCAATGCTCAAAATGACCAGATGAAGGACGACAGAACGGTCCGTTACTATGGCTGACCCGCTTCGAATTGGGTAATAAAGAGTCACAAAGGCAAACAGCCGCATTTAGGAATGTTTTAATGCAATTGTACTTATTTATGTTTAACTAGTGGAGGTACGGAGTCAAGAAAATCTTCCCAACATGATATAAAAATCACCAGCATCATATTGTTTTGATTTAATTGCTGCTAAAACTAATTTTCCTTTTATGTCTGCATTGGAATGTGAATTCATACAATGCACAAAATAAAGTTTGAAAATGACTAAAAAACAGTTATAGCCCCAAAGCTCATTTAAGTCAAATGCTCACCTTTATCTGCAGAGTGTCAGAGGAAAATATTGAGCTGATTTCAGCTGGTATTGTCATGTCGGTGATGCAAAAAGGCCCTGTAGGCCTTCCTTTCTCTGGATTTCTCAGCACACATTATTTGAAGTTGTAACAAGTCGCAACTGTGCTTCTAATATTGGCAAATACTTCAGGTACAATATTGGAGCTTCCTCTTACCAGAGGTAAAATCTACCATTTCTTGAAAGCTCGGCATATGTCAGCCGGCGTGATAACCTCTAAACACATGTGACCCTATCCTAAAGGTATTTTAGTTCCTGTCTGAAATTGCGTCCTGTTTGCATCTTTATATAGCAGGAGCTGGATATTTTCATGCTGGAATACTGTCATTTTGTTTCTTTATTCCTCTGGATTTCACGTGCAAAATCATGTGGTGAAATTTGTCATTTTCCCCTTTGGACACGCAGCTTATTTCAGCCAACTGCATTATTTTAGTTTTTTTTTTTTTTTTAGTGAATGTAGACGTGTCCCAGAGCTATCTCTTTGGACATTTATGAGCACAGAAATTTCCCAAACACTCAAGACCCTATCAAGACCCTATCAGCCATGACCCGGGTTTTAGCAGGGTCATGGCAAGCTGATAGGTTTCTTAGTACATCAGGGAGCAGATGCTGAGGGAATGTCCTTCGCAAACAAAATACCGATGAAATGAAACATTAATGCCGAAAATATCTATTTAGAAAATAGAGACATTCTGTCAAGTCAACGAGATATAGTAAAGTGGTCAGACCTCTCCCTGTTTCAAGCACATTCCACTCCGCCTAATACAGAAGAGTACCACTGCCTTGAAAACACAGCATTACAATATATGGTGTTTCTGGAGCAAATATAATTCAATATTTGAAAATAATTCAATGAAAAATCCTTTACCACCCCATGTATGGTTGCAATATTGCATCTTATCAGCTATTCCACTCATTAAGAATAAAAGAAGAAGAAAAACAGAAAATTAACAAAATGCAACCCACTGCACTGCTTACACAGATGATGTAAGGCAGGTACCATTGCAAGACATTGGTTGGGCTCAAAACAGGAGCTAGAAAATCTGCAGCATATGCCTACTGTCAAGCTCACCGATGTATTTACAGCCAGTAAAGTAAGACGGGGAACAGGGAAATTATATAAAAATGTCAGGGTTAAGTTTTGTGAGACACTCAGATGTCAAGTCAGAATAAGTTGAGCCAATGGCGAGAGCCTGAGGATTCTCATTAAATGCTTGTCGGACATAAATAATCCAGATGTTGCCAAGATTAGCAAAGCTTAAACAAATAACATTAGCATATTACTTTTACTGTATGCATATGCGTATCAATGAAAGTCATTGTTATGCTGCAATGGTTCAGTGACCACGAGCTCCAGAACCAACGGTCAATCTTATTAATCACAGAAACAATGTTGATACTTTATACAAATATTTAAAAAAAAATAGCAAACTCTTCAGCAGAAATGACTCTTACTTTCATTTCATCTTATTTTTCATTATACGGCCTTGTAAGTCATTCAACGAGAAGCTAAGTCATTGATATGCTCATGTTATGAGTTAATATTTGTTCCGTTGATTTGCAATAACCCAAAGTCCACCTCCTCTAATAAGCCCAATGAATAATGCACAATGTTTAGAAATGCATGTCTTTGGAGATGAAAATCCTGGCCATCCTCAAAAGAGTTAATGGGAATATATAATTTTTCCCGAGGGAGGTGAAAGAATCATTGCCATTCTGGCTACCCTTAATGGGAAAATTGATACTTGACATTCAAATACCTTAACCCAAACTTTTATTTTTTTTATATATATATTTCTATCTATTTGTTGTTTTTTTTTTGTACAAATGTGATATTGTGATGTGCTATTTTGGACATAAGAGAGTTTATATTTCTGTTGACTAGACTACTATACGACTATACAGTAAGAAACTCCCAGTGACAAACACACACCGAATATAGCCGGGAGCCCAGCCATCCAATGCATTAAAAGTTCATTTATTCATTCATTATCTGCTGATTATCCTGTGCTCAAGGTCATGGGGATGCTGGAGCCCATGCCAGCTGTCATTGGGCGAAAGGTGGGGTGCACCCTAGACCAGTCACCAGTCAATTGCAGGCATTAAAAGTTAATAGCAGAAATAAAAATCTGAGATTAAAATATGATGTGTGATGTATGACGTGTAAAATATGTGTGTTAAGGTGCTCCAAAAAGGGATAATGTGATATTGGATAAAGATCCCTTATTTGGACATAAAAACTACTGCTATTACTACAACTATCACCACTACAGTAACAAATAATAATAATAATAATAATAATCATTTTGATCATAAGAAGAATTAGAAATATAATTATTAGTAGTACCATTTTTAAAAATTTGGAGGAGACATCATGATATAATTTATGTTAAATGCTATTTACCAGAGTTCATAACTTTCTGATCCATTTTGTGTTTGTATGTGTGTATATATACGGTATATACATGGAATACAATTATACCTACACTTTCAATTGTGAAACTCATGACTTAATTAAAAGATAGTTTGTGAAAGCAACTCTAATGGGGATTTAGAAATACATATATGTCTAATGCTTGCAAAGAGACACATTTGGGGCAATTCCTGATTTTGCTTCTATTAATCAGTGTACGAATGTGTCGAAGGGTGCAATCAGGTCAAGTACTGCCAAAACAGACACGTTCATCAGGGAGTCATCTGTCTTCTTGAGGACTCTTGCAGATTTACATTTTAATCTTCCAAAAAAGGTGCACACTTTGAAGGCCCCATCATCAACAAAGAACTTTCTTTTCAGCACTACATAACAAAACCACAATGTAACTGGATACACCTAATGAACAGAAAGCGTTACCATTAAAAAAAAAAAAAATGAAAACAATGGAAAAAAAAGCGTGATCAGTGAGTTTTCTGATGGTGAGAAAGAGGTAGTAACACAAATGAATGTGTCTAAATGATGGAATTAAATGAAGAAACAGGGAAAGACAGAGGATATTGCTTGAATTATCTTCATCTTGCTAATTTTATAATAGGATCTAGATCTATTTTTGGTCCACTCAAAAATACAAAAAGATAAATTTCCATCAGAGCATCTCTGAGGAATTTTAAAACTCATTCACCCATTAGAAAAAGCTTAAAATATATACGTTTGGAAAATAAGACTGTGTGTTTGTATGCACTATGGCGTAGAAACTCCTGTCCTCCATGAAGAGAATATTGATTTTATATAATCCTTTTATTTACTCGCATACATTTATATATATAATTATATATTTATTTATTTATTTTCACTTATTTATCTTTTCTCATCAGGAATAAAGACTGCATTTTCAGCAAGGTCAATACTTGTATCCTCCACATGTGATCCTGTGATTGACATTTCATTGGTCCATATTAAACCCGGCCTCTCGACCAGCGACAGCAGTGATTGGCTGCAGCCGCCTTCTGAATCCATTTCCAGACTAAGCAGTTTCAAGATTCTTTTAAGCAGATTCTGAATGAATGGAGGGAAGGACAGTTGCAGCAGTCCTGGCAAAACTACCAGATATATTAACAATGTGATGTTCTGTTTAGATGATTTCAGCTTTCACAAAACCTGCTACTTGCTGCAAATAGGCCAAAAGGGAATTTACAATAACTTCCAGATTTTTACTTCTTGTTATCTGATTTTATAGGAACTACCAGACTACCCACGGGTCTTAATGGAGCTCATTCAAAGTAGCAAATCATCTAGTAGGAGGTTGTCTTGGATCCAGCCTTAAATCCTCTTTATATAAATGTTTTCTGGAAAGCGTTTTTTCAGCAACCAGAGAGACAAATGTAGGTGTTCATAATTTAGCTGTAGAAGGTCCCTCCTGTGTGCAAGCTCTCAACTATTTATGCAAATATATTTTTGTTCGAGAAAGTAAGGCTTGCAGATTTTTTTTAATTTTTTTATTTTATTGGAATTTTTATTGCATTATTTATTTGAGCATTCTTTATTTCCTTCATTACATATTATAAAAAACATTAAATGACATTATTTTTTTGCATTAATTTAGATCTCTAGTGACCCAAAACAGCTAAGATATTTAGCAGGCACAATATAATAGAAGATTTGGATGCAGGGAGGCTAACAAACGTTGTATGGATATGAAGAAGAGCATATTTTAGTGGTGATTGATGTCAGAGTGAAAAAGAAAGAGAATTAAAAGAAATATACATCAGCAGCCTCCATGTCCACAACATCAAACCTGGGTTTCTGAGTTTAAAATACACGCATTCATCAGCTACTGACATGTTTTTTTTTAATTTTTTTATCATATCCATGTTTCGGCCACTGAGAGTCAGGAAGATTTTTGGCACCGGCCTGGAGAAACTCCTTTCCTCTCTTCAACACTCCCTTCCAAAAAGAAGACATTCCACCCTCCACTCCAAGACAGGATACCCATCTGCCCCACAGCCAAATTCCAACGTTGTTTTCTGAGAATTTTAGTGAGGGGCTGCTCCCCCCCCCCACCCCCGACGAAAGCTGTATCATATCAAAAAAAAGTTTTCGGAGAAGATACTAAAATCTTACTTTTAGCATTTGACAGATACCACTGGGCTGCTATAATGATGATAACAGAAAAGACACACGATGTCTCCGGGGATTTTAAGAGTTGAATCGAGTTGATGAAAATGCTTTTTAGACCAGCCATATTCTGAAGTGAAGTGCTGTTGAGTATTCAGCAAGAGACATGGAACACCTGGATTTTTTAAGATACAACAAAAATCAAGGTGTGTGTTACACCGGGGATATTCCGGGTCAAATTCTTGGTTTTGTGTGGCTGAAATGCTCAGGAGATACAACATTCCTCATTCCTTCCAGCTCTATCAAGCAGGCCTGAGAAGATGTCAGACCGCCTGAGGCTGCTCTGCTATGGTTCATTCTTATCTGCAGACACCAAGCCCTCTGGCCCTGACCTGGTAACTGTCAAGCAGCTCCAACGCTGAGCACTCAGCCTCTAATGAAAGAACTGCAGATCTGAACATTCGGGTACTGCCAACGTACTTTAGAGGGCAGGAAGCAATAAGCATCGTTATCAAGATGAATAATACTGTCTTGTTGAATAAATTGTTGTATTAATAGTTCCTTTTTTTTTTTTTGGTCGAGTTTGTTCTTTGCACATCTATATGGTTCTAGTTGTTTTTGTAAGTGTGACTCTTTTGCAATTCTTGTAATTTGGAAGCTGGGTGAATTATCTCATACACTTGACAGCTTTTCTGAACAATATCAGACACATGTTACATTAATCCCTATTCTTAGTGAGGCTAACATTTCTATAGATTCCCCCCATATGTTTAAATGATTGCAAATGATTGTTTATTATCTATCAGTAAATGCGCCTTGGTACGAACTCTCAGAGACACGTATATATTCGATAAAAATCCAACAGGGTCCGTGTAGGACCTCGTTACATAGTAAGTTACGGTATGAGAAGTGCTTGACGACAAAACATTGCCAGAGAATGCAGTTGTGGATGGGATTCGGGTATCTTTATGCATCTCAGCAGTTATGTATTCATGCATTGCAGCGCATCTGGTCGTGTTGCATGTTAAGGGAAAAAGCTGGTGAAATCATTTCCTGTAACTGCTTTGCTTTCTGGTTTCCTGGCAACACAACAGGGACAGCCGAGATGACGAACGCTCTGAGCCACTTTTAGTCCTAAAGCTTGTTTCCAAAATACCGTAACCCTTGTCACGTCGTGTGGACGAAAAGCTCGATGAACTCTTTACTCATAATGAAAGTGTGCTGTCAAATCAGACGCTGTTACGGATTGGTATAATGAAAGATTTTCTTCTGTCACGAAAGTCTCAGACAAATCAATCAGTCTAAAAGACCATTAATCATCCATTGTAGATATTTGACATGAGCGGCCTTTGTTATGATCATATTTGCATCAGCAAGCTGTTCACCTAACTGTTGAAAAAGACATAGAGAGCAATACATTTACTGATGATCCAATCTGTGCTCGACGACAAGAATTTTCAGATGTGGGGGACTCTAATATAGTGAATCCATACACAGTATCAATAGTCCCTATCTGGAGCCAGTGAAAACAGTGCATGGGATCAATGCATGCAGCCTGAAGTCCTGAGATGTTCTATTAACAGTTTCACACAGCCATTTAAATCAGTGGGAAGACATCGATTCGCAGTCGTCCGGGGTATTGATGATGCTTGGTTTTTATGACTGGACTGGAAGTATGAATAACACTGCGACAGTCTATTTACTGAGTCTTTTGTTCCTAGACAATTTACCAGGAGCAGCACAATGATGCACAACCTGGGAAAATACAGAGAAAATGTGGGTGATAATAAATATTTAACAATGTCATTATTCATTTAAAGAAGAAAGGCTCTTACTGTGATAGGAATCCTTTAAAAGAAACAAATCACATGAAATTCAAAAGTATGTTCTTTTGATCATATTATGTACTTTTAAAGTACCTCCTCGAATCTACTCTTCATGCTGTATGCAGTGTGTTTGTTTGCTCGTCCTCGAAGTCATCCTTTTGTTTTTTTGTTTTTTTTTTCTTTCTTAAACTTTGACTTGAAATTCACAGCACAGCAGTTTTTCACTTATTGTCCACACCACATTTTTTCACAACACGAGTCAACGCCGACTGACAATAGATAAGAACAAAGTTTCATTTGGTACCCCAAATTCTGCTGCATGGTTTTTGGAGGGGGAAATTGGACGTATCTCCCAAACTACAGTATCGCCGGCTTTCTGGTAGGGATTTTTCGAGGCCATTCATTAACAACTCCAGAAATCTTTTCTCTGAAAGGAAGAACCGTGAAACCATCCTAAAATAGGTTTATCGAGTCGCCTTTATTATATTTCCAACATTCACGGCTCCCTCAGATTTTATGAAGCTCCGCTGGTGTTTGTTAGAGAAAATCACTGAATGAGTTCCAGGCATACAGCATAGACCCCTTATCTCTGATGTAATTGGTTAAAATGTTCTGCTAGATTAGATGTAAGCGATCTTAATTCTTTCATTGAGCATTTGCCACCATATCAGTAAGGGGTGAGCCTGGGTGCGCATAGCCCATCACTTTAGAAACTACTTTTATTAGGATTCCTCATTAGATGTCTGCTCTTAAATGCAGAGGTATCCAGAACTCCCCCGTCCACTTTACTTTACTTTTTCTATTGCACCTATCGTATCCCGTGTCATCACGTAATGGTAAAGTTGTAAGATTGGATTGCATCATTGGTTGGCCAGGCCGTCCGTGACAGGGTGAATGACTGAGATTTTCTTTTATTTTTGTTTTTTATTCAAGGTGTAGGTCACAGCCGGCCGACGCTGTGGTTTCATCCCTACAGCTTGATAAAACCAAGACTCCTTTGTTGCTTGAAAACTTTTGCATACTGATGTTATGGGAACTCAAATATTTCTTGTCAACAAATCATTTAATATTCTGTCTCCAATCCTACTTCATTGAATGTGAATAATCAAAGTTCTGCTCGTTGACTTCCCTGGACGCTGGAGAAATCTGTGAAAACTTTAACTGCGTCCAAAAAAACAGGGCCAGATAAAGTCAAGTCTGGGGATAACCATCAAATACCATCTGCTTAAAGATGTAGTTAATGTTCTCCGTGTTTTCGCCTTGAATTCCAGTTCGTTACTGAGGCTCAATCAAACGTGCACAATAAACATTGAAGCAATATTTCCTGTTTGTACCGTATTAAGCGGGGGGCTCACCGAGGCTTTATGAGGATGACCTCATGAATATAAGATGGGCACAACCTCTATCATTATACGTTTTAGGACCAATGATATTACACCGTCATTAAATGTCTTGTGTGGCTGTCGCACAATAGATTTTGATTGGCTGCCAGTGCAAACAATATTCCTGTTTTGTTTATTTAACAGCTTAATATACATTATAGATATACGTATCGTGAGTGACCCCCCCCCTTTTCAGTCATTCATCCATTCACGATGCACCGTTTATCCTGCACTTGTCCTACAGGGTGATGGGGATGCTGCAGCCTCTCGTAGCTGCCAGTGGGTGAGAGGCGGGATAAACCTTAGACCGGCCGCCAAAGCATTGCTCACTACCTCATTTGCTTTAACCAATAATTACATATTCCTAAATATTGTATTCCCGCTTCTATTCAAACATCTGGGCAATTTAGTAAACAGAGAAGTTCACATGGAAGAGCCCACTGTTGGAATTGAACCACTCCACCGACGCAAATTTACATGTGCAAACTTCTTTAGGTAATGACGCGTTAAATGTGTTCGCCAGATTTCTTGGTTTGTTTGTTTTTGGCTTTTTTCACCCATCGTTCTAATCGTTCAGTGGTTTCTCTGTTCTTTTTTCAAGCGTATAACATTACTTTGCTCATTTGAAGGCTTAAAAGGCCTCCCAGAATGTACCTGCTGTTTCTGTGGATCCAGTGTTTGCTTGGAAGAAGCTTTTAAGGCTCTGAATCAGTAACCTATCAAATGCTTGATCTCGAGGTAATGATGTGCTGTCCGCAGGGTTCCTTTTATTTTGGCTGCTGTCTAATCTCTGAATGCAATAACGCAACTTCTGTTTCCGATATTAGATTAGATTTTAATTTGGGATGTTTGCAAAAAGTGTATTTAAAGTGTGACTTGCATTTGTATACCCCCCTCCGGGATTTGACCAATCTCCAAACACCCTAAAGCCCTGCAATTTAATTCAGTGTTTTTTTGGACTCATCTTCAGGTAGATTCATCTATTTAGGACATCATGTTAAACATCATTCCTGCTGTTATTACCTCCACACATACAGTATAATCTATAGCGTTCTATATGTTGTATGTTGTTTTAGTCAAAATTACTCCCTCATATTGTTGACTGTTGAATCGGCTGTGTGTATTTCCTTTTACTGGTTCTGATGAGTCAAGAAAAGAAAAGTCAAGTTTGATTTTGTCACTCATTCATTATCTACCGCTGATCCTATGTTTGGGGTCACAGGGAATTACTGGAGCCTCTTCCAACTGTAATAGATGGGCAATAGATGGGGGACAGCCTGGACCGCCAGTCAATTGCAAACAAACAACCATTCATTTTGAAATTCAAACAATAGGGCATATTTTTCAAATGAACGGGTTTTTGGACTGTTGGAGGAAACTGGAGTCTGGGAGGATACCCGTGCAGATATGAGGAGAACGTGCTACCTGCCCACAGATGATTCATTTATTTGTTTTTATTTATTCACAGTATAGCACCAAATCACAATAGACTGATCTCACACTGACACTCTACATGTAGAGTAGGTCTGAACCACACTTATTCTATGAACCGGGACCAAACATTTCACCGAGAGCAAGGGCTCTGTGACGATGGCAAGGGAAAACTCTATTATCCCAGGCAAAAACATTGCTCTGTCTGTCTGTCTTGTGTCTCTTTGGCAGAGAAGATAGAGACAGACAAAACAAGAAAGAGGCAAACAGGAGAACAGGGAAATGGAGACAGAGGGCAGTATGGGGGGTTCAGGAAGGACAGACACAAATGCTGATAGATAAATGTCACATGGGTTAATATGCTTGTTGTGATTTTAGATCATTTAATCAGTTCCTCATCTTCTGTAAATCTATTGCCCCATTGAAGTGATGCACCATATTCCATACTTGACGCAGCTTTCAATGATAAAACTATATATATCTGGTCTGGCTCTGATAATATTCCTGATATTTCAAACTAAAGCAAGTGTCAAATCTGTTCCCTTTGCACTGAACTGTTGTACATGCCAGTACCAGAGAATTAAAGTGTAATAAAGTAACTCTCTCTTCTTACAGCTGTAAGATCAAATGTCACAACCCACAGTAGATTCCTATAATGATCAATCTATTGGGGTTTGGCGAAAGCTTATTTTCAAGGTTTCAGAGATTCAGATCAAAAGCATAAATGTGTAGATCAAACTGGTGTATATCTATACTTCAAACCAAGGACGGTTCCATTGCAAGAATAATGTTCATGAGTTTTTTTTTAATTTATTTTTTTATATGAACAAACTGTATTTTAATGTCTTCCTATTAGCTCGCAACTAGCCATGTCATTAAGATTGATGCCACTGCTATTTGGCCAATCATGACTTTTTTATGTGCTCTCTCCAGAAAAAGAGATGGTTAAAAGGTACTTTTTTACTGTTGTGTTGAAGCGTCACCAACATGAGGATCAGCTGATATTTTGCTCGTTGGGAAATTCCTGCAATCAGACCTTTTTTTTTTTTTTTTCATGATCCTCAACACCAAACCTGCTGAGAGTGAGTTTGCATGAGAGAAAACCAGGCAATAAAACAAAGCACATCCAGCCAGTGAGAAGCAGAAGTGTCGCTCCTTGTGACATCAGCCGTTGTTTGTTTCTCCATCATTCCTTGTGAACGGTAATTGCACATTGAAACATCCTGTTTTGAGTTACCTAACTCAATAGAGTTGCCACCGCAATAAACAATATAAATATTTCCTCAGCTGTTTAATGGCAAGAATCTCGGGGAAATGGGTTGTGACAGAAAAATGTGGCTATTGAAGTTAATGGAGCCAAACAGCTTTTGTGCCTCTTGTGCCACATCTATATTTTTGCTCCTAAATAAGAGGTCAGCCTGACACACTGTCTTGTTTATGCCGCTGTAAAGATGACATAGGACATTATGAATGAGGAGATAAGATTGCAATGGGTGGGGTGCGGGTGGGGGGGTCGGCGTGGGGTTCGGGGGCTGATTTATGCCAGGAACTTGCTTGGGGGGTGGCCCGGGTCAGGGAGACAACGATGGCCAAGGTTGTCTGTGAGAGCAGATTAAGTGTCTGGACTCAACTTGTCACTGAAAATACAGCCTCGACTGTGGGAGCCGGGAACCGAGCCAGAGAGAGAAAGGCAAGTCCAGTACATATATAACGTCATCAAATCCCCGCACGTAAACACGGGTGAAAAAAAAAGGGGGGGTTCTGACAGGAAGTGAAGTAAAGCAGCAGGTGCTGCTTCCTGCAAGTGTTGTGGTGAGGGATTTGGCCGAGTAAGATCTTGTGGTGATCCTCTGTCTGTGGGGGGAAGTGGAGTCGATCAAAGATATGAAGAAAGTTGTAAAGCGTGCGGGCAGAAGAGGAAGGATGTAAGCAGATCCCATCGGGACGGGGGTTGCCGGGGTTATCCACCAAGCAGAGGGACTGCACCTTTTTGGGAGAAAAATAAGTCAAGGACAATGCACGGTGATGCATATATTACTATGTAGTGGCTATGTTGGGAAATAGTCACATTTTGCTGATTGAAAGAATATTTGAATATCCTTCAGTCACTTAACCTGCACTGGCAGCGACTGTTAACAAGCTAAACTCAATTGGTTTGTATACAAAGTTGTATTGCAGCTAATTATTATAAGCATGTATTTATTTGTTTATGCACCTGTAGCTTGCTTTGTTTCCAAATGTCATACACAGGTCTTTTTAATTACTAATCATTTCATAATTAGTTTAAGATAAATTTTATTGATCCCCATGGAGAAAATTCCTTTGTCACAGCAGAGTGACAGTTATGTCAAAAAACAAGGAAATAAATCTGAATACAAAATACAAATACAAAACCATAAAAAATAAAAAATGAACTTGCACCACTCTTTGTTTTAATAAATGAGAATGATCAATATTCAATTTGACAATTTGGAAGTGAAGGCAGGATATGTCTTCAAGTATGTAAAAACCCACATACCTTTGAAACCGTGTAAACAGCACTCAAATGCTCTACATGTGTATATGTAAAATGTGCAATTTGAAGGGATTAACCTCAAAGAAACTCCTTTAATTTAGCAGTAACACTTTCATATTCATGGATTATGAATATGGTAAAAAAAGAACTGTAATTTCAGGAATTCTAAAAGTGGAAAGTACTTTGAATAATAATTCAGCACCAATAAGGTTTTCTAACAAGAACTAAAGTTAGAGCATTCTGATATGCCTTCAAACATGGCTGGAGGTGGTCTTGCACTGTTTTACTTGATTGCCACTGGCAATTTGAGGAAAAAAAGGGTAAGAGAGAAAAGTTTGTATGAAAACTTCTCACTGAATATTCAGTTCTGCGTGTTTCAAAAAAAAGAAAAGCTTTTTTTCATTTTTTTTTTACAATCCAGACAATATACATGTAGATGTAAAAATACAGAAATAGTGTTGATTAACTTTAACCTTTTTTAATGTGTGTTTGTATTAGTAATAATAATGATAATAATCATAATAATAATGATAATAATAATAATAATAATAATAATAATAATAATAATAATAATAATAATAAGAAGAAGAAGAAGAAGAAGAAGAAGAAGAAGAAGAAGGGTTATGATATTGTTGATACTTTCCATTTCCATTGCTGCGCCTAAATTGTAGGCTCCAGCTACACATTTTGAAATTAAAAGGCTATTTTCATCTCCTCAACTGACTCAACAAGAGAGCCAATGGTTTTGCTCGATAGCTTTAAAATAATGTCTGTTTTGTGACTAAAAATTGCATAAAATTCAGCGATAACTTACAAGAGTTTTTCTCATGATGAAATAGCAGGTTTGTGCAGCATGCTGTTTAAAAAAGAAAAAAAAATAGATAGATAAATGGATAGATATAGATTTTTTTTTTTTTTCTAATGGAAAGGGGAAACCTCAGGACAGATACCAGAAATAGATTTTGGGTTCAGTACAAAGTGGTAGACCCCAAGCTGTGTCTCTTTGGCATATGGCAGCTGCCATCAAACGTCAAAGATGACAGAGCAAGCATCCTGTTTATTGACTGGCAGCAGGAAGTGTCTTCAATGCTAACAATGTGCAGTACTTACATCATTAGTATCTTCGCTGTGACTGTTGCTGCTGCTTTTATTAACTACACCCCCCCCCCCAAAAAAAAAAACATGTGGATGTTAACTTGAAAATGAACCATCGAGGGAAAGCTGCACATCAATATTCATTCATGCAGAACATGCATTGTCAAGTAGAAATAGAGGGTGATGAGTGCTGCGTTTATTCGTCATTTACCTCCACGAATGCTAATATAATGAGCTCTGCACACCAAATAACGAAAAGTCTGCATGAATACTGATTCTGTGCCATGTTTCCAAATTCAGCTGGTGCACAGAGAACACAAATAATGCCTTGAGGCTTTCTCTTTTTTTCTCGAGAGTATACTTAGGGATAATAGTGGGCTACATTTTCCTTTCAGGCAGTGAAGAGAAAATCATATTATTCCATCAGCATAAGGTTATTGCATTATGTGTTCCATACATACTCCAATAAGCAATAAATCTAAAGGCAGGGCTTCAGTGAAACTGCACAAAGGTAGAGCAAATTCCTGCTTTATTGATGACATTTGTGAAGTGGTCTGACAGTCACGTCTGTTCTAGCAGATGATTTGACTTGATTGGGTTGAGGAACACTGTGAATCTCTCTTAAATAGCCTTAATTAGGGAACGTGGATTCCTTTTTTTTTGTCCTTACAATTTTCAGTCAATGTGCGCCACTTCTGTTGAAGAAAAAAATGAAAAACCTTAAAAAAAAAAAAAAAAATATCTATGCTTCCTTTGTCAGAGAAAAACACTGCAGTGATGTCTGGCTGTCAGTGCTGTGGATATTTGCAGAAATAAACAAAAACCCAAACAAACCTTGTGTTTATTCAATTGGGTGTGTGGGGGCACAGGTTATACTCACTATCAGTCACTGATTTAATGTAAACAACATGGTTTGATGTAATGTGCTGACTGGAGGGACTCGCCTCTCAAGAGCTTCTTCCCAGACTTTGATATCCACGACACCACAACCTTAATGGATCTCACAACTTTAGCTACGGCAGCAAGAAAATAACGCACACAAAAACCTTGACATTGCGCTGACATCGTGAGGCTTGAATCCCAATCCAAACACGGCCCTTATATATGGATCCGGTCAGGAGATTGTAAATCTCTGGCCTTTTTTGTTCTGCAAGTCCTTAAGAAAGCAACAAAATAAGTACGCTTCTGTTCCATTGTTCTATTTCTCTCATCGTGCACATTTTTCTTCATTATGGCCAAAGATTTTCTTCTTCTTAGTCACAAGTCTTGCATTTCTCTGTATTACTGCGATTTTTTTACTCGCCGCTACATGTTTTTGGACTGAGGGAGTGAAGTAAGCGCACAGTACATAGGGAGAAAATGCAGACTCCACATAGAAAGACTGTCATAATCGAAGCCTCTTGCTGTGCAGCAGATTCACCACCAACTGTGCCACTGCGCCATCTTCAAATATTGCCTTACTTTATGCAAATATTTATATATATATATATATATATATTTTTTTTTTCTTTATATTTCCTCAGGAACAACTTGTCCAACTTCAAAACACTGATGTGTCATGGTAGTTCCTTACATATTACATCACATACTGTATAGAACAATTAAAATTATTATCAAGGGAACTAACTCAAACCCCTTTGGCATATGAGAAAACGTATCATTATTATTATTATTGTTATTATTGTTAATATTATTATTATTATTATTATTATTATTATTATTATTATTATATTATTATTATTATTATTATTATTATTATTACTATTATTATTATTAATATTATTATTATTATTATTATTATTATTATTATTATCATTATTATCATTATTATTATTATTATTATTACTGTTGTAGTCAGTGTTAGTAGTATTATTATCATTATTGCTGTTATTATTATTATTACTGTTATTTTTACTATTATTATTTTTGTTGTTGTTAATAATAATAATAACAGCAACAACAACAACAATGATGATAATTATGCATTTAAAACCGTCAAACAGGATCAATGTGTGTCGTAGTTTTTGTTGAAAAATGAAAGATGAGTGCGAATCAATGTATCGTTATCATCAGTCCACCCAAAGGTTCTTTTGTTTTTCCCTCATAATAAAAGAAGAGAGAACAAGAATGTCACGGTTGTAATCAAGGGATGTGTCAGTACTGCTGCGTCTCTCCAGGAAAAAGCCCTGATCTCTCTTTTGCTGTGAGTGACATTGTTTATGTTTCACTTATCTCTGGCAGATGTTAGCTGGGTGAAATTGAATTCCTGGCAATGAGTCGGGGAGAGATCACCCTGCACGTCCCTTTTTTATGTCTGGGGACAGGATTTCTCTTGGCCAGCCTTGATCTCTTGATTGTCTGCCACAGTGATGTTGTTGGCGGATAATGACAAAGGTCAGGGGTGAAACAGGCTTTTCCTGAGTCACAGGGCCAAGTAACCACAGTCATCCCTGTTGGGTTTAATCAGATAACAAAATCTCCCACTGGAGGAACTGGAATTATGGACACAACAGGGAAAAAAGACCCTCTAATGCTTTTTTTGTGTGTGACAAATAGGCAAATTATACAAAGAAGTATAAGCAGAGCTACAAATCAGTTTTCTAATTGTGTTACTCTGCAGTAACGTTGAATTACATGCCTTTGCAGATCCACACAGACTTAAACACAGGCTTTATCGTTTATATTTCTACTCTTTTTTTTCCACATTATCGAGGTGGACTTGTAAATCATTCAAAAAGATAAATCCCGCAGTGATAAAATGTAGTCAGTCATCTTTATTGGATTTCTGAGACAGGTATGAAGACTGCAAGATGAAATCGCCGCTCACAAATAAAAACAGTTTCCCCCCTGAGTGAAAGCTTTGTTGCTGTGCTGAAGAGCCAGCATTTATCTTACCAACGCTGTGCTGCAGTTTCTGCTGCAGTCAAGTATTTGGCTGGAAACAGTTGATGAGACGAAGCAGCGTCTCTTTACTACAAAACCAATAGGCTGGTAGAGAAATAAAGACAATAACTTGATGACAATTTGATGTTTGCAGAGAGCCAAACATATGAGATGCCTTGTTTATATATTTATATGGCAGAAT